>NC_137090.1:39998750-40590194 GCF_951640355.1 Cnephaeus nilssonii
CCCCCGACAGAGAGGTGACCGGAGAAGAATGAGAGAGAGAGAGAGAGAGAGAGAGAGGCTGGTTTGTGGTGGTTTGGTGGGAGTGGGGGAGGTCGGTCACACAGACACCAAGGATCAACTTCACGGCCTCATCCCCCTGCTTCTGCAGGTAGAGTCTCATTGCCACTGAGTCAGCTTCGCCCATGAGTCTCCCACCTTCCTTGGTTTGCCATGTGAACTCTTCAGAATATTCCATCCACTGGAGAGCAGCTGGGACCACACACACTCATACACACACACACACACACACACACACACACACACACACACACGTGCGCGCACACAGCTTGGGGACAAGAAGACATGTGAGTGCACCCACGCCGAAGCAGCTGGACCTCACCTTCGTACGGATGGGCTCCTGGAATGGGAGCAGACAGGCCTGTAGTGAATCGCCCTGCTTCTCTGTTCATTTCATTCAGTCAACGCCACTGCCGTTTGCCGCTGATTCCATTCAGTGGGTGTGTATTGAGCACCTACTCTGCGTTTGGAGCCTTGATGGAAAATGCCTACTGGCTGTTCCTCTGTTTCTGCTGAGCAGTTTATTGTGCAGACAAATGACTTATGGTTCCCAGGGCACCCCTTTCACAGACACCAGTGATGAACCCGATTTAAATAAAAAAACCTCCTCTGTCATATCAACAATTACACCTATTTTGTGCTTTGTGAGTTTAATGTGGTTTTCTAAAGGTGGTAGCTAAAGTGGGAAGGCAATCGGTTGAGGACCACTTCCATGGCTGGAGGTGGTCCCAGGCAGAGGCAGAACCCCAGCAAGGTAGAAATCAGTCTTGCTCTGAAGCAAAGGGGTTTCTGAGCTCACAGACCACCAATTCCTAGGGCTGAAATCCCTGGCCAGGAAGGGGTGGCTAGGATAGGGCTAGAGGTATGACAGGGAAATGGTCAGGACGAATGTACAGTGAGGTGACTTCAGAGGGGACGCTTGCTGTCACCCACCCATCTAGTCACCCTAGATCAGTGGTCGGCAAACTGCAGCTCGCGAGCCACACGCGGCTTGCGAGCCGCGGTTTGCCACTCGGTTGACGAATGCGTTTGCCGACCACTGCGTAAGGCATTACCCTTACCCAGAAGTTTTGACTTCAGGTTAAAGGCATTAGTACGTTATGAAAATGTTTTTTAAGTGTTTTTCCTTAAGGCAGTGGTCGGCAAACTCATTCGTCAATAGAGCGGCAAACAGCGGCTCACGAGCCGCACGCAGTTTGCCGACCACTGCCCTAGATGGGAAATACCAACAGCCTACACAGACTGCCATAATATCTCAGAGAACAATGAAATGCTAGTAGAGCAAACCCTTTATGCGTAATTCAATCCCTATGAAGACTGTCTCACTACGGTAGCTACCATTATTTTCACACCAGGAATCAGGTGTTGAGTTAAGCAAGCTCCCATGGAGACAAAGGACAGATTGGACTCTGGGGTATCTGGGGACTGAGCCAAGGGCCAGCCAGGTGGACACCTCTGCATTGTGACTCCTGCCCATGCGCCTCATTATGACCCGGCTCCCTCACCAGCTGGCCAGGGTCCCCAGGTCCGGTCCTAGCATGAGTGCAGTGTGGGCCGGGGCCGGTGGGGGGGTGCGGCCCAGGTGGCCCTAGGACCCCCCCCCCCCACCATGGAAAACAAGCTTTGGGATAACACCCTGGGGAACTGCAATCAATACCAAGAAAATCCCCAGGATGTGGAGGACTTCCTGCTGCTGCTGCTGGGCCTCATCATCCTTGTCAACATTGGGATCAACCTGACGACGGTGGTCAGTGGCGCCTGTGGGCCATCCCTAAGTGACGAGGGGAGGGCGGGAGCCAGCTTCAGCCTGTACCTCCATCTGCGAGAGCAGTCTTGGCGGGGAGGGGCGTGGGGGGTTGCTGGTGGAAAGCTTGGTCTTCACTCCCACCCCACCTCACCCCCAGATATGGCATGGGCTCCAGAGTGCCTCAGACAAGGTGATCAGTTGGATTCATCAGAAAAGTAAGTATGACAGCTAGCGAGGTAGGGGACACCCCCCACCCCTGCTACCACCACAGCCCAAGAAAGACAAGCCCCCATGTTCCCAACCGACAATTGCCCTCCCTCACGGACTCTTGCGTTCCCCAGATGCAATCTTGCAGGCTTGTAAAAGTTCCCCCAAAGATGCCCCAGCCAAGGCCCAAGACATCTACATCCACTGCGCCCTGGACCCTGTAGAAGTGAAGGTGACCCGGCCCTCTTCCTACTCCAGTTCTTCCCATCACCATCCCCGCAAACGCAGCGGCCGCCGCCCGCACCACCACCACCACCGCCGCGCCCCCTACAGCTCCCAGCAGAGACGGAAGAACCACAGGCAATCCCCCCCGAATCACACAGTCTTCCACAGCCCACATCACGGACACAGGCGGTCACAGCTGAGGCCCAAACCCATTTTTGATCAGGAGGCCCCGGACTCCTTTCTGGAGGAGGAGGAGAACCACCGGTCCTTCCCGCGTCCCATGTACGCCCAGTGGGGCTGGGGAGGGCTGTACCATCGAATGGGGCTGCCCTCCAGCA
Source organism: Cnephaeus nilssonii (assembly GCF_951640355.1). Taxonomy (NCBI): domain Eukaryota; kingdom Metazoa; phylum Chordata; class Mammalia; order Chiroptera; family Vespertilionidae; genus Cnephaeus; species Cnephaeus nilssonii. The sequence continues at coordinate 40,001,325 of NC_137090.1, forward strand.
TGAGGCTGTGGGGCCGCCAGGGTGGGATCCTGGCCAGCTTGCCGCCTCCCTCCATCTACCTGTCCCCCGAGCTGCGCCGCATGCCCAAGCGTGTGGAGGCCAAGTCAGAGCTGAGGCTGCCGTCCCACGGGCTGCACCGCTCCCAGTCCCGCATCTGGGGCAACGTGGACACCGAGCAGTGGACCTTGCCTCCACCGCCGCCCCACCGGCTGCCTCCTAACCCCTCCTGGGCCCATGGGGGGCACAGCCCTCACCAATCAAGGGGCCAGCTACCGTATGACCCCTGGGACCAGCGGCGGCGTGGTCTGGAGGCCTCTGAGCCTCCATCGGCCCTGATGGCCCGGAGCTCCCGGCCTGAGGCCCGGGAGTACTGCTCCCCACAGTCCCACCGTCGGAGCCTCCCCGGCCATGCTTACAGCCGCAGTCCCTACCCATCCACGGGGCACTTGAGCTACACCCCCCGGGATCCCCACGAGGTACGGCGCCGGGCGGCTGAATGGGCTGAGGCCCTGCCCACTCAGCACCCTCTGACTACAACCACCTCCCTCACTGTGTTGGGCGAGGTCTCCTACCAACGGGCCCTGGCTCCCAGCCAGCCCCTGCCTGAAGCCCAGACTCCTGAGCCGCCCCCCACCACCTTCATGCCGCTCAGCCGGAGCCCAGGGGGCAATGCCAGTTACCAGGTGTACGACAGCCTGGAGCTGAAGCGGCAGGTGCAGGAGAACAGAGCGAGGGCCAACTCGCTGCCGCCACCTTCCACCTCAGCCTCGAGGCCCTCGTTGCACAGGAGCCGGACTGGGAAGCTTAACTGACCAGGGGCACATGTGGGCGGCGGGGCCGGGCGCTGAAAGAGGAATAAAGAGCAACAGAGTCCAGGAAACACTGTGGTGGTCTGTGGCTGAGAAGCGCCACTTCTCCCGCCAGCCTGGATCCCTGCCCTTAGCTCCCGGAAATGAGAAGCGGTGTGCTTGGCCCGAGGCTCCCCGTGGTGGGGGGGCCACAGTCCTGCCTGCACGCCCCTCCTGCTCCCGCGCCAGGGCCCTAAGCAGATCTTGCCCCTGCAGACCCCAAACCATTGGTCTCTGGGCACCTGCTCTGTGTGAGGCTCTGTCTGTCCCCAAAGGGGACTCAGAGGCTCAGCCCCACATAATAAGCTGAGGTTAGATTCCAGACGGGGGCGTTCCACATCGGGGTAGATCCAGGCCTGCAGCCTAGCAGAGGGCGGGAAGAAGGCCAAGGCTCTGGATTTCAGCCTGGCCTTCCCCAGGACCCTGAGGCCATGGTCTTCCTCGTCTCAGAAGTGTTCAGGGGATGGGATGCTGTGAGTGTTTGGATGAGTGAGTCAGCAGGCAATGAGGGGAAAAATGAGGGTGAGATGGGGGCGGGGGCGTGTTGGCTTCTGGGCCCTACTTGACTGTCCAGGCTCAGGTTACTCGAACCCAGTTACCAGGGAATGGCCCTTGGCCTTCCTTTCCCTCCTCCTCCCTCATTGTGACCTCCTGTTCCATTATGACCCAGTTCTCCCCCTCCCCCACCAGAAGAGTTTGGCTCCTAGTGAGTATGTGGGGGCCAGGGGGCCCAGGTAGTCCTGGGACCCCCGGTCATGGGTGAGCAAGCCCACCACGGAGCCCCAGTGTGCTCTGGCACCAACTCCAGGAAGTGCCAGGACCTAGGAGACTCAATTCTTCTGATTCTGGGCAGCTTCATCTTGCTCAACGTGGGGATCAATGTGGTGACTCTGGTCAGGGAGGGGTCTGGGCATCAGGGTGGGGAAGCCCTAGGGTCTGAGGTGGGAGGGGTGAGGTGAGAGGGCTGCTGGGATGTGGCCTGGCTAGGGTTGGACTTCAAGGCTCACCTTACTTCTGGACTCTCCCCTCCCCTGCTTCCTCAGCTCTGGAGGCATCTGAAGAGCTCCTTGCGGATTCTTTTCCATCATTTTTTCCCCAAAGGTGAGTGAGTGGTCCCCAGCATGGACTCGAGAGGATTTGGCCCTATCCCCTTTCTTCTATCCTTGTCCCCGTTTTCAGTCGTTCAGGAACTCAGGCTTTGTCTTATCCCACCTTTCCCTGCAGACAAGCAACCCAGCTCTGTAGGCAACCATCCCACGGGTATGCGCTACTCTGTGGATTCCAAGAACCTCTGCTTAAGAGTCCCTTCCCGCTTCCATCGCTGTCCAAGCTTCCTGCTCAGGAACCCTAACCAGCTTGACTCCTGCATACCAGACACGAATGATGAGAAGGAATTTAGGTGCTACTGGATGAAGCCTCAGTATGGACACGCCAGGGCTCCCATAGAGACTCCAAGGGGACTGTGGAAGGAGGGGATGAAGGGAGCTAGGGAGGCCCCTCAGGTCACAGCCCCAAAGGCCCAAGACACCTATCTCTCCAGGCAAGAGACATCTTCCCAGTTCCCCAGGATGAGCAAGTTGGATATGGTTTCACTCTGCTTGCCCCAAGGGAATAAGACTAAGACCCCAGATTATGCCCCAGCCTATGCCCCAGCTGAGACATGGACCCACCCTCCACCCCTGCTCCCTGAGCACACCCCCACCCAGGCCCAGATCCGCCCCCCAGTCCACCCCTCTGAGCACACCCCCACCCAGGCCCAGATCCGCCCCCCAGTCCACCCCTTTGAGCACATCCCCACCCAAGCCCAGATATGCCCCCCAGTGCACCCCTCTGAGCACACCCTCACCCAGGCCCAGACCCGCTCCCCAGTCCACCCCTCTGAGCACCCCCCTACCCAGGCTCAGATCCACCCCCCAGTGCACCCCTCTGAGCACAACCCCACCCAGGCCCAGATCCATCCCTCAGTCCACCCCTCTGAGCACACCCCCACTCAGGCCCAGATCCACCCCCCACCGCAACCCTCTGAACACACCCCCACCCAGGCCCAGATCTGCCCCCCAGTCCACCCCTCTAAGCACACCCCCACCCAGACCCAGATCTACCCCCCAGTGCACCCCGCCAAGCATAGCCCCACCCAGGTCCAGATCCATTCCCAAGTGCACCCCTCTGAGCACACCCCCACCCAGGACCAGATCTGCCCCCCACCCCGACCCCGTGAGCACACCCCCACCCAGGACCAGATCTGCCCCCCAGTGCACCCCTCTGAGCACACCGCCACCCAGGCCCCGATCCGCCCCCCAGTCCACCCCTCTGAGCACACCCCCACCCAGGCCCAGATCCACCCCCCAAAGCACCCCTCTGAGCACAACCCCACCCAGGCCCAGATCTGTCCCCCAGCCCACCCTTCTGAGCACACCCCCGCCCAGGCCCAGGTCCACTCCATAGTCTGCACCCCTGAGCACACTGGTACCCAGGTCCATGGCCCTGAGCATACCTCAGCCCACACCCTGGCCCAGGACCCAGCCAAGGTTTCCTTGCATGCCTTGGGCCACTCCCTGGACTACATACTTAAGCACCTAACAGTCCACACCCCAACCAGCAACCCTGTTCATCTAACCTATTCCCATGCCCACGAGTTGGTCCCTCCTCCAACCTCTGCCCCAGACCCTCCTCTACCTTCTGCCCTTGCTACTACTCCTGCCCCAGCCCCTGTTCCAAAATTTGCTTCCATCCTTGCCCCAGCACTGGTCATGGCCCCCTCTACCACACCAGTTCCTACTCATACCCCTCCCTCCACCCCTACCCACAGCCTAACTCCTATTCCCTCTACCCTGACTGCCTTCAACGAAGACCTCTCCACTGGCCATGTGTTCTATGCTACCCCCATGGTAAAGAAGAACTTATTCTATGGGTGCCCCACCCAGAACACTGGGTATTCCAGAAAAGACTTGGGTATCTTCTCCAGGCCCCAAGACAGGCAGGGCCTGGTAAACTCTGGTAAAGTCGAGCAAACATTGAAGCAACTTAGTGGGGATACTGCCAACACCTCCACAGGACCCGTAGTAGGTTACCTGGAGTTGGAGAATATGGGATGGAATAACCCAAATGATGCCAAAGACAAGTTCTTACAGCCCAAGACCTTCCCTTACTGCAGCTTCCATCCTTGCAATTCTGAGAGGAGAAACACAGACTCCCAGCCTCCAGCCTATCCCAAATTCCTCGTCTACTCCAAGGATGATTCACCTTCTCAACCTTGCTTTCATTCTCCCACCAGCGTCCAGAATTCAATGTGCGCTGCTCCTCCACCATGCACTCTTTCTCTCCCGCTTGTTTCTCCCAGATCCTTTGTTCTTCAACAACCTACCAACCACCAGGTGAAGCCCTCCACCTCAACACAAACCCCCACCTTACACCCAATCTCAATACCCTCTTCCCAGTTTCCCACCCCTTCCCAGTTCTCCACCATTTCCCAACCCCCAATCCAACCCCAATCTTCTGAACTTCATGAGAGTCCAGGCCTCACCCAAGACTCTGGCCTCCAAAGAACCCCAGGCCCTTCAAAAGACTCTAAAGTTTCCAAGAACCCAGGCCTTGGTCAAGATCCAGGCCTAAAAAAGATGCCAGGCCTTACCCAACATCCTCATCTCTGCAAGAGTTCAGGGCCTTCCCAAGACTCTGGCCTTCGCAAGAATCCAGTTACCCAAGAGTCTGGCCCTGAAAAGTGCCTAGGTCCGCCTCAAAATATAGGTATTTTTAGGAGCCCATGTCTCACCCAACCCTCTGGCCTCCATAAGAACATAGCATTTCTCCAAAATTCTGACATTCAGAGGAACTCAGGCTTTGTGCAAGAGACTGTACTCTGCAAAAGTCAAGATCTCTCCCAAACAACTGGTGTCCATAACAGCCCAGGCCTTTCTCAAGATTCTGGAGGTTACAAGAGTACAGGTAATGCCCAAGATCCAGGAGTCTTTAGGAGTCTAGGCCTCACCCAAGATTCTGGCCTACGGAAGAGCTCAGGTCTTGCCAAAGACTCTGAAGTAAACAAGAGCTCAGGCCAGGAATCCGGTCTCTACAAAAGCCCAGGCCTTGCCCAAACCTGTGGCCTCCACAAGGGCTCAGGCCTCACCAAAGACTCAGGAGACTACAGAAACCCAGGCCTGACTAAAGATTCTGACCCCTATATGAATCCAGGCCTTATCCAAGCCAATGAAGCAAAAAAGAAATGTGGCCTTACCCAAGATGTTGGAATGTACAGGAACTCAGAACATACTCCAAATCCTAACTTCCACAAGTACGCAGGAATTCATCAAGATCCTGGCCCACATAAGGGCCCACGCCTTACCCAAGACTCTGGCCTCCCCTTGACTCACGGCCTTCCCAAGGAATCAAGCCTCCACACGGACTCATGCCTTATCCCAAATCCTGACTCGCACAAGAACCCAGGCCTTGCTCCAGGTACTAACTCTGTCCAAGTCTTGGGTCCATCTCAGACTCCAAAGTCCTCACTGCCCTTGAAGTCATTTGGATGTGAGGAGACTCCTCGGAAGAATGCAGAGCAGCATCTCTCATGGACTCCTGACCCAGTCAGTCAGTACGCCTGCCCGTCCAAGGCCCAGGTGATCTACAGTGACCTGCAAACCTTCTCCGAGGTACCTGTATTGATTGAGTTACAGCCATCCTCCCATCGAGTAGGTGGCCAAGACTGGGTGTACCGTCCTGTGGATACAGTTCCTCCAGCCTGCCAGAACTATCCCCAGATGCCTATGCCTCCAAAAACCAACTTGAAGACTCACTGCCCTGGGTCAGGCACCCGGGTAGGGCATGTGGTCTTCGATGCCCGCCAGAGGCAGTGCGGAGTGGGCAGAGACAAGTGTGAAGCTCTATCTCCCAGGCGCCTTCGCCAAGAGGCATCCAGCAACTCAGTGGAGAACACCGAGTGGGGATATCAGTGTGTCATGAGGCCCTCGGAAAAAGAGGGGACAAAGGTGCATTAGGAATAAAGAGGCGAGAGAAATGTTCTGTGATTGTTTGAGGACTTCCACCCCAGCCCCATGGCTGGCACTGGCCACTCTCAGGGCCTGATGAGGGCTGGAACTGTACTCGCCCCTTCTCCTCCATAGCTGCCGAGCTAAACCCATGATCCCCAAGGCCCCAGAGCTGCATTTTCCAACACACTAGCCATTAGCGACCCATGGCTTTTAGAATGTAAACGAATTAAAATTAAATAAAATTTAAAATTCTGTTCCTTTGTTTCATTATTTACATTTCAAGTGCTCAATACACATGGGTGGCTAGTGGCTACTATATTGGACAGCACAGATTTAGAACATTTTCATCATTACAGAAAACCTTATTGGGCAGTAATGCTTTAGAGTTTAGGGTAACTTTCCTTTCCCTGTCACCCATCCCCAGCTTCTTCAAAACTCCCACAGAGCCCAGAGAACTTAGTTCTTTTTAGGGTGGCTCAGAGGCCACCTCTGGGGAGGAGGTAAGATGTGGGGATGCCAGATGCCTGATTACCCCAGACTGTGCAAGAGAGCCCAGTCTTCAGTCTCCCTGAGCTGGTTTCTTGGGTCACAACCAGATGTATGGGAACCTGCCTCCCCAGTTCTGGGCGGTGTTTGGGGCTCTGAGGTGCTGAGGGAGAAGAGCTCTGTCTAGTGACTAGGACGCCTGAGATCTGGGCTTCCCAAATTGAGCTCCGGATTCTGAGAGTCCCTTCCTTTATAGGCCTCTAGTTTTTCTAGGTGTTTCTGTTTCATTCTCTTGCCCATGGACTATCACTCCAGAGACAGTCCCCAGGGAAAAGGGCATGTAAGAAGTCCTGGTCCAGAACTAACCCAGCAATGGATAGGTCTGATCTGTAAGCCTGTCCCTGGTTTCCTAACGTTTGTCCCATTATTCTGGCCCCCTTGTCATCCTGGACTTAAGCTTTGTCCCTGAAAACAAGTTTCTTCCCCATAATGTCCCTTTTCTCTGCCCCCGCCCAACTGGGAGTTTCCTCTGGATTTGATTTTCAGTCCTGATAACTCTTCTGTGTACACACCAGGTATGAGATTCCAAAGTGTTTTTCCCCATCACCACACATGTGTAAGTGAGGTGGGTATCATTAATATGTCCCTTCCCTGAGTCAGATGTCCATTTCTGGGTCACCACCTGTGTGTTCCTGCCTAACACTACTTCCTCCGCCTCCAAGGGGAGTTCCTTTCTAACCCCTCTCTGGCTCAGCTCTGACCTTGGTCTCGTCTCCAAAATGAAGTTATAATTACATGGAAGGACCCTTCTAGATCTAAATGACCAGGGCTCCTCTACTCACATGGGCTATACATAGAGGCCCCTATTTCTCCCCAGGCCCCGAGATATGTCCATCGTTATTGTTTGCTATTCAGATATGTCCTATTACCCTTCTGCTCCAACTCCAAGGAATGTTTGTGTGGGGCTGACCTGGGCTTGGAAAGAAACAGCACAGTTTATCTCCATAGAAACTACAACTTCAACCAGGCACTTCAGAGGAACAGTAAAGGGTGTGGGGGCGTAGCCTCATCGCTCTTGGTAACGCGGAACACAAACTGCAACTCCCAGGACAGCGCGAGATCTGAAAAAGCGAAAGGCGTGTGGACAGAGGCGGGGCCGGGCCCCAACCACCTGCACAGCTTCTAGAAAGGGGCGAGGCTGGAACTTCAGGGCGTGGCCTCGCGGGCGGCAGGAAGAAGTTACCTGTCGGATTGTTCTAGCCATTCTCTTCCCAACTCGGGCAGTTACCCCTGAGAGGGAAGCCGCAGACCTTAAGCCTTTTCCGAAGAAAGAGGTAAGGGGAGGTAGGCAGGGACGGCGGAGGGCTATCCCATTCCGAAGGCGGGCTTGAGTAGGTGAACCGGTCCATGGGGGCGGGGGCCAGAATATGAGAAAGGGCAAGGACAGGGGAGGTCTTTATTTGTTCATTTTCAAGACTAAACTCACAGCCCTTTATCTGCAGACCCATGGGCGCACTTGTCTGAGGCACTCGGCCTTGGAAAGAGAAGAGCGGAGGTGACTTTTTTGGCCGGTCTAGGCTTCCTCTCGGCTGTGTTTTTCCCTAAACAATAGAGCCATATGGCTTCCGCGGTCTGGGGGAGTGCCCCCTGGTGGGGCCCGCCGCCCCCAGCCCCAGCCCGCCCGCTCACCGACATCGATTTCTGCTCTGGAGCGCAGCTCCAGGAACTAACCCAGCTCATCCAGGAACTAGGAGTGCAGGAGAGCTGGAGAGACGGGCCCAAGACGGGACCAGACCTCCTCCGGGCCAAGGACTTTGTGTTTTCTTTACTAGGTAAGAACCCTCCCCGGCTCCAGAAGCTCGCCGCTCAGCCCCGCCCCGGAGTTGCGTATCACAATCCCTTCTCTTCCCGTAGGTCTGGTTCACCGCCGAGACCCCCGTTTTCCTCCCCAAGCAGAGCTCTTGCTGCTTCGTGGCGGGATTCGCGAGGGCTCTGTGGATCTGGGGCCTTCGCCCCTGGGCCCCTATGCCCGGGGACCTCACTACGACGCCGGCTTCACGCTACTGGTGCCAGTGTTTTCTCTGGATGGCCCTGGGCAGGAGTTGCAACTGGACACGGAGTCCTATTCTGCCTGGCTCTGCCTCCCAGAATTGATGCACGGAACCTCGGTGCGAAAGGCGTGGCAGGACTGCCTGGGACCCCCAGTCCCGGGAGGACGTGAATCGGTCCACCGAACCGAAAGCGAGCAAGGTCCCAAGGATCAGCAAAGCTCCGTGGACCAACCGCACGGTGACGTCACCGAGCTTGACCTGCACGTGTCTTTGGACAAATCACCTAGTCACCGTTCGGGGCCCGAGCCGCCTCGGCCAGACGTAGCCGACCTTGGCTTTCCCGCACCCCTGAACAAGCTGAATGGTGACGTCACCAAAGCAACCGCGGAGAGTCCCGCACCGCCGCCGTCGGAGGCTCCGGAGGCGTGGCCCACATTGTGCCCTGCCAAGGTGGCTGCGTGGTTCTTTGCTGTGCTGGCTGAGGTCGCCGAGTCCCTGATCCCGGTCCCTGGTGCCCCGCTCTTGGTCCACGCAGCCCGCCACGCGGGATTCACCACCATCCTCCTGGCTACTCCGGGGCCCCCACGCCGCCTCCTGCTTTTCGACCTGATCCCCGTGGTGTCCGTGAATGGCTGGCCCGAGGGGGCTCGGAGCCACTCGTGGGCCGGCCCGCTGGCCTCCGAGTCGTCCTCCTTCTACCTGGTGCCGGGCGGGGACCGAGAGCGGCCGGGCGCTTCCGGCTGGCAGCTGTGCTTCGCCCGCCAGGAGCTGGCGCTCAAGGCGCTCGTACCCGCTCCGCTGCTGCAGGCGCACGCCGCTGCCCAGGCGCTGTTGCGCCCGCTGGTGGCCGGGACCCGGGCCGCGGCGCCCTACCTCCTGCGGACGTTGCTCTACTGGGCTTGCGAGCGACTGCCGGCGCTCTATCTGGCGCGGCCGGAGAACGCCGGCGCCTGCTGCCTGGGGCTGCTGGATGAGCTGAGCCGGGCGCTCGAGGCCGGGACTCTGCCCCACTATTTTCTGAGCGGCCGAAAGCTCTGGGCAGGGGACGGCGCGGCTGCGCTGCTGATGGCGCTGGCCCGGCTTCGTGCGGACCCTGCCCGGGCCCTGTGCGCCACGGTGGAGGAGGCCAAGACTGCGCGCAAGGGGGGCGGCTTAGCTGGTGTGGGAGGCGGGGCCCATGAGGGACTCCTACCAGCGTGGAAAGGCCCTCACTTGGGAGACACTTAGCACCCTGGACCCAAAATTCCGTTCTAGAAGGCATCCTTGCGGTTCCTTCCCATCATTCCACTCGCCTCGCGCTCCATCCCGGGTAAAGGTCTTTCCAGTCTGGCTTCTCGGCTCTCCAAATCTGTGGCCAGCATCCCTCGTGCCCCAGTACAGCCTCCGGCAACTATCTGCCCCCGATTCTTACGGTCTTTTAGGAGTCTACAGGAGGGTGGGGAGAGGCCGGAGGGGGAGGACATATTTCCTGACAAAACATGGAAAGGAGAGCGGTATGGAGATCAGAGACAGACTAATTTGTTTCACACAAAGGCAATCATATTAAGGAGGCCGGATTTCGCCCCAGGCTAGACCTCGACTCCCCCCCCCCCCCCCCAATCTCTTCAGTTATTGCCCCCACTTTCCTCATTCAGTTCTGTCCTCCCATCCTGGGCCTTAGGGTTCCTTCACTCTCTGGGTATTCACCCTTCCATTGATCTTAAGCCCAATCCCCCCCCCCCCCTCCAGGGTTCCATTCAGTGGAGTCACCTTGGTTCCTCCTCCTCTGAACCCCGAGATGTGTGGCCTTGCCTCAGCTCCCCCTGCCTCTAAGACCATCCCACTCCCTGCCTCTAAGGAACCCCAGGGTTCCTCCGGCCCAACTTAACCCCCCTTTCCTGGCGTCTCCGCCCCCTGCCCCGCCCCCAGGCTGGCTCTGGGAGACGCGGGAGCTGCGGTTGCCGCGGCCGCCTGAGCTTCCCACTGTCGCCGCTGCTACTGCTGCCACCTCTACCGCCGCGCTTGGTCCAGCCGCCGGGCCCAGTGCTCCGATTTTACCGGACCAGGGCGCTCTGCGAGACACCTTCACTCTTTGGGGGGCTCCGGGCGCCTAGCCAGGCGTGGAGGGAAGCTCCGTTTGCGGGGGACAGGGAGGGAGGAGCCTGGAACCCGGGCCAGCACCATTCGTCGCGAGATCTACAAGACAGGACAGGTTGAGGGGCGTCCGGGGAGAAGGGGGTTGCTATAGGTAGTCCCGGGAGGAGGAGGAAGCCCCGTGGCAGCGGTGCGCTCAGATTTGTAGGGGACCTGTTCACATTTGGGAACTGGTGACCTGGGTGCACGCCTCTCTTGGGGGGCTGGTTGGATTGGAGGGCGTGGGATCTAAACAGCACCAGCTGTTCCTGAGGAAATTGAGGGGCGGTCCGAGAAAAACACCACCAAAACGGATGCTCCTTATCTCCAGGCTGACAGAGGGCCCTCCAGACAACTACCAGGAAGGGTGGGTTTGGAGGTGACTTCAAACATAGTGCAGGGTAACAAGGTGAGGAAAAGGGCTCAGCAGTTTGAACCCTGAGCCACTAGAAATGGGGGTGACTTGGTGAAAAAAAAGAGGTATTGTCTAGAGACGGAGTCTGATAACCCGTTCTCACGGAACAGGAACAGCCTGGATATTCCAAGACATAGTTTGGGGGGATTTCAGTGGGGAAAAGTGGGGGATCCTCTTCACTTAGAGGGTGGCAAAGACACCGAAGTTGGATTCTTCCCTGACATTTGGCAGTGCCCCAGCAGGGGTGGGGTGCGTTCATATTCCCAAAGCTAAGGATCCACATCCTTCAGATTATAAAGGTGGGTTTGGCAGGAGTACAGGGGCCCTGAAATTGGGTGGAAGATGCCCGGGGATGTTGGAACCACATATCGGAAATTGTGACGGTTTTGACTTTGGGATAGGGTAAGTGGGGGCAGAGATACTGGGGAGCAGGGGAGGGGCTAATTTTCTGTAGGGGGCGAAAGTCCGGGGTGGGGTCACCTGAGGTACAGAGGCTTCCGGATCCAGTGGAGCTAGCAGGGGCCCCGAGGGTGAGAGCTGACGCTGGGGGGGGGGGGGTGCTGAGGCTTAGCCCTAAGGTCCTGTGGGTGGGGCGGTGAGTCGGGAAAGAGCGTCAAGAGCATGCCGTGGTGAGCGGGCTTCTCTGGGGGAGCCCAGCGCGCTCCCAGCGCCTGCTGGTTTGGGGGTGTCTCCTCCCGGGGCGCCATGGCGGCGCTGGCCAGTAGCCTGATCCGGCAGAAGCGGGAGGTCCGCGAGCCCGGGGGCAGCCGGCCGGTGTCGGCGCAGCGGCGCGTGTGTCCCCGCGGCACCAAGTCCCTTTGCCAGAAGCAGCTCCTCATCCTGCTGTCCAAGGTGCGCCTGTGCGGGGGGCGGCCCGCGCGGCTGGACCGTGGCCCCGGTGAGTGGCTGGGGCGGGGTCTCCGGGACTGGGGTCTCTCTGCCCGGGAGGTGGAGATGAGGGGCTCTGAAGAATGGAGCCCGGCTGAGGGAGGCTCCCGGGAAGTGAAAAGGGGTGAGCCACAAAGTCTCTGCCAGTCTATGCCTCAGTTTCCCTCCTCTTTTGCCCGTAACCCCGAGTCTCCTTGCTTTTGAGGGCAAGGGGAAGGCTTGAGGGGCTAAGTCTGGCGCCCCAAGCCTCGTGGCTCCTGCTCTTCCCCCACCCCACTCCCCACCCCCACAGCCCTTCGCCTACGTGCAGGCTCTCGCGATTCTTTCCATCCACAGCCGAGGGGCCTGGGGGCTCCGGACGCCTGGGTCACCCCGGGAGTTTCTGCGGCTCCGGCGGCCCCGCCCCCACCCCGCTCCCCCGCTCCTCCACTTCTTGGCTCGGTTCCTCTTGGCCGAGCCTGCCTGGCCCAGCGCCAATCTCCCCAGCTCTCCCCTGGGTGTCCTTGCAGCTACCTCGCCAAACCGCCCCTCTGCGCGCCCTCCTCCCTTGACCTGAGCTTCAAGAGAGGAGCTGGGTTCCCCCCACTACCCTCCACGAGACTCCGAGATCGGGCCCCACGAGCTCAGGGGACCCTCTGCTGCGAGGAGCTCAGACACAGTACCAGGCTGGTGGGAGACCCGCACGCAGACTGGGGGTCGTACCACCTACGAGGGGGTACACGGAAGTCGGCCGAGAGCAAGCGACCGGCGTGGAGAGTTGTGCGGGTTAGCGTGTGGTCCCCGTCCAGGTGCCACAGGCAGGGAGTCCCTCTGGCCCTGCTCCCGCCCGCTCCCAGCTCCGATAGGGTGAGCCCCCTCGTACCCTCCTCCCTCCCCCCCCCCCCGCCGCCGCCGGCCCGCCGCAGTGGTACGGTCCGCAGCCCACCCTTTGAGTGGGACCCAGCCGCCACGTGACTCAACCTGGCTCACCACCTCCCCGCCCCTCCCCCCATTTCCTAGGTTTGGTCCCGAACGTCCCCCACCCCAGGCGGGTTACCTGGCTGAAGGGGAAAGGCTGAGCCTCAGGGAGACCTGGGCCCCCGAGCCAGCGGACTGACAGGTACAGACAGTGGGTCAGTGTCAGACTGGCCGGCGCTGGGCCAAGGCGAGGCCCGTGCCAAGGGAGCAGCAGCAGCAGCAGGTGCTGAGTCAGCGTCAGGCCCAGACCCACCTCCACTCTTGAGGGGGCGCCCCTACCCTCTGGTCACCTTGCTGCCCCCCACATCCGCAAACACAATGTCACTTCAGCAGCCCTGCCTGTCTCCCTCTGCTTTTTGATGTATCTCTCCCCTTCCTCCTCTCTTCCTCTACCCCGCTTCTGGTTGAGCTGTAGAGTAGGAATTAATCCATTTCAATAAATTTCAATAAATTAAACTGAAAGCTGGTGGTTAGAGGAAGCAGAAGGAACCCACACCTCAGCATCCTCAGGAATCCAAGAGAGGCATTTCATGGGGGGTCAGAAAGTTGGGGCCCCAGTACTCTATTCCTTCCCTCCACTCTCCCTTCTTTTTTCTCCTCTGATCCCACCGAGTGTAGGAATGTTTTTGGGAACAGAGATGTCATTTTTAAAGATTAATGTCTCTTTCTCTAGAGCCTCAACTTAAAGGCATCGTCACCAAACTGTTCTGCCGCCAGGGTTTCTACCTCCAGGCAAATCCCGACGGGAGCATCCAGGGAACCCCAGAGGACACCAGCTCTTTCAGTGAGAGGGGAAGCCGGCCCGGGGTGGGAAGGGGGATAGTGGGGCTAGGAGACGAGGGCAATCCCATTCCTGCTTGAGTTTCTGTTGTTTTCAGTCTGCCTCTTTGACTCCCAAGGGAGGAAGTGAAGCTAGGATTGGGGGGAGCTCAGATGGGGGTTCAAGGCCTGGGGTACTGATTCCCCCTCTCTCCATCCCCAGCCCACTTTAATCTGATCCCCGTGGGGCTCCGTGTGGTTACCATCCAGAGTGCCAAGCTGGGTCACTACATGGCCATGAATGCCGAGGGGCTGCTCTACAGCTCGGTGAGACGACGAGGCTGAGTGGCTTGGGGTTTGGAGAGTCCCCAGCTACAACTTTCTCAACTACAGCTCTTTTACAGTCAGGACTCCCTCTCACTCCAGCGCTTGCTGGTGTCCTGTCATTACTGCCCACTCCAGGGCATCTCTAGGGTCCCTCTAATCCTACTCTCACATAGCCCTCCAGATACCCCCAGGCTTCTTGAATGTCCAACTCTTTCAGCCTTTTAGGGCCCCTATTTCTCATCCTACCCCTTCCAGGCTTCATTATTACTCACTGCCCCAGAGTCATTCAGGATAGGGAATGGTCAGGGGCTGCGAGTAGGGGGGAGAGAAGGTATCTTCTCATTCCAGAGTCTAGTTCCTAACCCTCAGGGGCCTACCAGACTCTTCCTTGTCCCTTCTTTCTCCCACTTCCCACATGGATCAGAAGGTGGCCCTCCCAGCCTGAAATGTATGGGTTATATTTTGGCTTGTTCTTCCCAGGGCTCCCTTCTGTCCAGTGATGTGTCTCTTTGTCTCTTTGTCTGTGTGTGCCTTCCTGGGTCTTTCTCTCCTCAGCAACATTTCACAGCTGAGTGTCGCTTTAAGGAGTGTGTCTTTGAGAATTACTACGTCCTGTACGCCTCTGCTCTCTACCGTCAGTGCCGTTCTGGCCGGGCCTGGTACCTAGGCTTGGACAAAGAGGGCCGAGTCATGAAGGGAAATCGAGTCAAGAAGACCAAGGCAGCTGCCCACTTTGTGCCCAAGCTCCTGGAGGGTGAGTATGGACTGGAGAAAATGGGGGCCACATGGGAGGGTATTGACCTTGACATGGACATTTAGTGACATGCATCTCAGGGGCTACAAGTGTGAGGAGGACCAAGCCAGGGAGGCTTTGGCCTTTGGGGGCTTGGGGAGTTCTCCTCCTATGGGGTTGGGGTTCTCAGAGGATGAATATAGGGGAAGGGAGCCCTTTCAGCGCTCTGATTCTGCCTAGGTCTCTCTGTGCCTAATTCTCCTTCCTGCTCCCCTCTCTCCCTTTCACAGTGGCCATGTACCGGGAGCCTTCTCTCCACAGTGTCCCTGAGACTTCTCCTTCCAGCCCCCCTGCCCCCTGAAATGTAGACCCTGGACTGGACACTCCTGCACTTGCACCGGTCTAGCCACCGCCACGGCCTGTCTCCCAGCCCTGCTCCTGGACCTGCTCTCACCCCAGCTGCCATACTCATACCCTGAGCAGCCAGGTCCCACCAGGTGCTCTTCCCCGAGGGAGCCTAGGAGCCGCTGGAACCCTTAGACGCTTGGGCCTGAGAGGTGGATGTTTGAAAATGGTCCTGGCTGATCACTTCTTTCCTTCCACACTTACACCCCCCGCAAAGCCTTTTCCTAAGATGGCACTGGGGGTTTCCAGACAGAGAACAGGACTCAAATACTCCCCTCCCCAGGCTCAGCCAGTTCCTGGAGCCCTTTTCATGGCCTCTGAGCCATAGATTTATAGACCTACTGGAGCTCAGGATTAGTGTCCTGTCCCTACTCCACCTTCTGCCTTGTTCTGAACAGGTTCTGCGACACCAGGCACCTCAGCCAGGGCCATTTCTGCACTAAGGCTCTGTGCTGGATCCACCAGGCTTCCTCAACCCAGACAGACCCCGGGTTTCCAAGTAGAGAGAGGCAGGATGTGAGCCCTGTCCAGCTCTTGGCCTTGGCCTGAATTGGGGCCAGTCTCAGATTACTACAGGTTTAACTTTTTTTTATCCCAGAGACACCCAATACTAGAGCATGGTGTTCTAGACACATATGGAGCCATACTTCCTTCTGAATCTCAGCTCTAGAATATAGACCACGACTCTCCACCCTTCCCTCCAGGATGGAACTGGGGCCTATGCAGCCATATTATTACTCTAGAGTAAGTTCTAGACCCATCCTCCCAACTTCTCTAGTGATACCTATTAAGGATGAGTTCTGGAAAGGACCCAGCTATTATTCAAAAAGAACTAAGTCCTGGATGAATTAAGAACTACTTCTTGTTTTACTTAGGTAATTTTCTAAAAATCATACTCTTCCTCCTAGAGAATGCTAACCTTATTTTTACATGCAGTTTAATTCAGCTGGGTCCAGGAAAAGAAATCTGAAGAAGGGCTGAGGAGTTTTAGAAGGAATCCATGGCTCATTGCGGGGGAGCTAGGATGGGGAAGGGGTCAAAATCATGACATAATTGGACCTGTGCCTGGGTTTGGGGAACATGAACACTTAGCTACCTCAGCAAGAATTCCTTCCAGATCCCCTCTAAAGCTGAGGTCTTTAGGGTAATGGGTCTAAAATAAAAAGAACAAATATGACATAGACCTTACAGTATACAGATGATGTGTTGTAGAATTGTGCACCTGAGACCTGTATAATTTTGTTAACTAGTGTCACCCCAATAATAATAAAAAACATTATATAGACTTCGCCATCCCAGTGAAGATACCCCAATTCAGCAATAAATCCCACCACTCTCCCCTAAGTCGGGCCAAGGAGGGTGAGGGCCTCTCTTGGGTTCCAGACCTCATATAACCCCAGAGCTTCTAACGGAATAGAACTTGCTTTACTTTACAGCTTATAACCTCAGCTGTGTTTTAGGTACCTAAAAAGGGCCTGACTAGATTCTTCTGAAAAAAAAAAAAAAACACACACACACACACAAAAACACGGAGAGCTAGGGGCAGGCCTGGAAAAGATCAGGAACCTACCAGTGAACTAGGAGGTGGGCTCTGGGCAGGGGAGACTGAGGAGGCCTAAAGGGAGGGCGGGAGAGGCAGGGCACTTTCCCTCAGGCTCTTTCTACTTCTAGCTTGTTGCTAGAGGGGTTGATGCTTCCCTCGCCCACATAGACCCCGCCCAGGCCCCACCCGTGTCCTGGCTCTGCTCCCAGGGGACCAGGTTCCACTCCCTGCATTCTCACATAAAGAAGATTTATACAAGGGATGTGTTGTCTGTTGTCAGTGAGTGGCGGGCCTTGGCAGTTGTTCGGGGCGGGATCAAGTCCCAGGGGCGGGGCGGGTGGGCTGGCGGCTGCCCCCCAACAACAGGTGCACATTCTTGGGCGCGTCGTCACTTCCCCTGCACCGGCCATCCCGGTGTCTCACTGAGCGAACTCGCTGAACGCGGCCGGGCCATGACCCCAGGAGCGCTGCTGCTGCTGCTGCTGGGGGCTCTGGGGGCGCCGTTCGCCCCGGGTAAGTCTGGGCCTCAAAGGGACAGGGACAGGGCCAGAGGTCATGGCCGGGCACAGGGCTTCACTTAGTGCTCTCCTCCAGGCGCCCGCGGCTCGGAGGCAGAAGGCCGGCTCCGTGAGAAACTTTTCTCGGGCTACGATAGCTCGGTGCGGCCGGCGCGGAAGGTCGGAGACCGCGTCGGGGTCAGCATCGGTCTCCGGCTGGCGCAACTCATCAGCCTGGTGAGGACGCGCGGGCGGCGGAGGTCAGGCTGAGCGGCGGGCTGGAGGGCGTGGCTCTCGGTAGGGCAGGACCGAGGGACGACGGGGGCGGGGCGAGGCTGAGAGATGGACGGGTCGCTAGCAGAGACTGGGTCGAAATCGGCGTGACTGCTGGACAGGCCAGGGGTAGCGCCGGGTTCGGCGCTGGACCTGCCTGTGGACGGATCTCGAAGTGGAACTGGGGCGGATGCACTGACTGGAAGGCGGGCCTTGCGGCCGGGTCACAGGCTGGGGCGGAGCTTGGTGCTGGATCGCGTCAATCAACAGCAGCGGGCGGAGACTCAGGGTCGGAGTTCCGAGCTGTGGGTGGGGCCCTCCTGGGGCGGGACTCGTGGAGGAATTGACTGACAGTATAGACTGCAGGAAGTCTCGGAGGTAGAGGCGGGGCTTGGGCCCAAGAGGGTGGGACTCAGAAAAAGCGGGGTGGGGGTTTTCCAGGGAGAGCTGGACCCGCCGAACCCCCTCGTTTATCTCCACTTATATAACCTCTACCTTTTCAACTTTTCCCTTCTAGAACGAGAAGGATGAGGAGATGAGCACAAAGGTGTACTTAGACCTGGTACGGAGACCCCCTGGGATGGGAAAGGGTGTCCCGCTGCCTTTACCAATGTCCTCGAATGTCCGGCCCAGTCAAAAATAATGTTTTCATCATGAGCTCAAAAAACACATTTATAACTGAAACAGAAGCTTCGGGAAACAATGCCATCTTTACTGCGGGAGTTGTACTTCATGCATTTTTTTCATTCTAATTTTTTTGAACTATTTTGGGGCCCTTCATTTGATTCCGGACCCACTAACGGGTCTCGAACCGCAGTTTGAAAACCACCGTTGTAGAGGATAGCTAGTGCAGCGTCTTCGTTGTTATAGACTACAAAGTGGGGCCCCGTTGCGAGGGAAGGGGAGTCCGAGCCGGTGCAGGTGGAGCCTGAATCAGAACTCCGGCCTCCAGAAGCTCAGTCCCCCCGCCCCCCCCTGCGCCGCCCCCACCCTGGCACTCACGGCGCGCTCCCTTCGGACCTTCCAAGTTTCCTCCCAGCCGCCAGCCCCGAGCAGCCCCCCTCAGCCCCTGCTTTCCTAGGAGTGGAACGACTACAGGCTGAGCTGGGACCCCGCCGAGTACGAAGGCATCGATTTACTCCGCATCACCGCTCCATCCGTGTGGCTCCCAGACGTGGTGCTCCTGAACAAGTAGGGTCTTTCCAAGGCTGGGGGTGGGCGAGGCCCCGGGAGGGCGCGGCACCCGGAGGGCGGGGCCTGATCCCACCTGAGAAGACTCCTTCCCCGCAGCAATGACGGAAACTTTGGCGTCGCGCTGGACATTAACGTCGTGGTAGCCTCCGATGGCTCCGTGCGCTGGCAGCCCCCTGGCAACTATCGCAGTAGCTGCAGCATCCAGGTCTCTGGGCTCCACCTGGGGAACCCAGGGCGCTCTTAGAAACCCGCCCCCTCCTCAGCTATCCTGACTCGCACCCCTCCTCCGTTACCCCTCATGACCCTCGCATTCCTCTTATCCTCCTGGTTTTCCATGGTTTCATTGCTTACTTTCATTGACTTCCAGTCTTCCTCAGTAACTCCCCTCCATGGCCCATGCCTCCCCTAATAACCTTCCAATTCCTTTGTGACCCCCACTTCCCTGTGACCTCTCCTGGTGGCCCTCATCTTCCTGGTGCTCCATATTCTGTGACCCCTATCTGCCCTGTGATCTCCCTCACTCCCCCAGCCCTGACCAGTTCTCTGCCAGCTCTAGTGACTCCTCCTTCCATTCAGGTCACCTACTTTCCCTTTGACTGGCAGAACTGCACCATGGTGTTTCGTTCCTATAGCTATGACAGCTCAGAGGTCAGCCTGCACACCGGCGTGGGTCCGGATGGGCAGGAACGGCAGGAAGTGCACATTCATGAAGGGACCTTCATTGGTGAGTGGGCCTGGCTCCCACATCCATGGCTTTTATGGCTTCCAGTTTCTAACAGGCTGATAAATATACGCCATCAGCAATGCCAATACAAACCTGTGGTGTCAGCAAGATAGGTATGACTGTCTACATTTTGCAAATATGGAAATTAAGACTTACTTCAGTTTATTAATGATGGGCTGTCCAGCCCAGTGTTCACAGCTAGCCCCTTATCACATCAGCCTCCTCTGCTCTAGAATGTGGTAGAGCAAGCCATATCCGGCACCAACAAGGACCGGGTCCCACATCTGTGTCCCCTTCTCCTGTTCTTCTTCCCCTTCACCAAGAGAATGGCCAATGGGAGATCATCCACAAGCCTTCTCGGCTAATCCAGCCTCCAGTGGGTCCTAGGGGAGTGGGAGAAGGGCAGCATGAAGAAGTCACCTTCTACCTCATCATTCGCCGGAAACCTCTCTTCTACCTGGTCAATGTCATTGCCCCATGCATCCTCATTACTCTCCTGGCCATCTTCGTCTTCTACCTGCCGCCAGATGCAGGTGAGGGAGAAGCAGCCCCAGCACTCGTTTGGTGTGTGTGTGTGTGTGTGTGTGTGTGTGTTTATTGATTTCAGAGAGAGGAAGGATGAGAGGAAGGATGAGGGAGAGAGGGATAGAAACATCAATGATGAGAGAGAATCATTGACCAGCTTCCTCCTGCACAACCCCTACTGGGGTCGAGCCCTAAACCCAGGTATGTGCCCTGATGAATTGAACCTCGACCTCTTGGTTCATGGGTTGACACTCAACCACTGAGCCACACTAGTCAGGCCCAGCCCTCATTTTTAGCAGTAGCTCAGCTTCTTCCTCTCCACCTTTAATCCAGGCAAGGTTTTTCTGTCAAGTCAAGCCACCATGGATTGTGCTTCAGCAATCTTACTCGGGTTTTCTCTTCAACCAGAGCCTTTTTATCTGGATCCAGATTTTTCCTCCAGCCTCAGGCTCTGCCTATCTTCTGCTGCTCACTTCTTTTCACCCAGTAAATTCTGAATACCTCAGAATCCTAGTTTCTCATCCTTGAAACTTCTACTCCTCTGGCCAACAATCTCCCAGATCTAGACAACTCTCCTTTTTCCTGTCCTCATTCTTTGTATCCTCCTTCCCTCACTTTTTAGATGCCTACTAGTCTCTCTCTCTCTTTTTTATTTTTTTTAAATAGTTTTAAATTGATTTCAGAGAGGAAGGGACAGGGAGAGAGAGATTAGAAACATTAACGATAAGAATCATTGAACGGCTGCCTCTTGCATGCCCCCTACTGGGGGTCAAGCCCGCAACACAAGCATGTGCCCTTGACTGGAATCCAACCTGGGACCCTTCAGGCTGCAGGCCAACGCTCTATTCACTGAGCCAAACCAGCTAGGGCTCTTTCTCTCTTTTTTTAAAATACGTCTTTATTTTTAGAGAGAGAGGGGAAGGGAGAAGGATAGAGAGATAGAAACATCAATTGGAGAGAAACATCATGGATTGGCTGCCTCCTGCATGCCCCCTACTGGGGATTGAGCCTGCAACCCAGGCGTGTGCCCTGATGGGGAATCTAACCAGAGACCTCTTGTTCCTTGGCTACTACTCTCTTTAAAAAAAAAAAAAAAAAAAATTTAAATTGATTTCAGAGAGGAAGGGAGAGGGAGAGAGAGACATGACCTTCTGGTCAACGTTCAACCACTGAGCCACGCCTGCTGGGCCGCCTACTAGTTTCTTAAACTCCTTTTTCTCTTGGCAGTAATAGCCAACATTTCTCTAGGAGGCAGCATAATATAGTAAGAGTAACCTTGTGCAAATTCCTTAATCTCTATGTGTCTCCAGTTTCCTAATCTAGAAATGAGGACAATGGTTGTTCCTACAGAATAGGATTATTTTGGGGATCAAGTGAGTTCATGAGCATACCCAGTAAATTTTTTTAAAATATATTTTATTGATTTTCTACAGAGAGGAAGGGAGAGGGACAGAGAGTTAGAAACATCAATGAGAGAGAAACATTGATCAGCTGCCTCTTGCACACATCCCCTACTGGGGATGTGCCCACAACCAAGGCACATGCCCTTGACCGGAATCGAACCTGGGACCCCTCAGTCCACAGGCCGATGCTCTATACACTGATCCAAACCGGTCAGGGCAGTAAATTCTATGTAAGTGGTGGTGTTGTCTTTGCTATTTTTGAGCACTTGCTGTAAGGTAATCAGTACTTACCTCAGAGTTGTTGTAAAGGTTAGAATTGAGTTAATCTGTGTAACATATTAATCAAACTGTGACCTCCTGGTTCATAGCTTGACACTCAACCACTGAGCCATGCTGCCATGCAGGCAGGGCCTGATTTACATTTTAACTGGCCAATGTTGCTCAGTTGGTTGGGTATCATCTGGTGCACCCAAAGGTTGCTGGCTCGATTCCAGGTCACAGCACATGCCCAGGTTGTGGGCTCCATCCCCAGTAGGGGGTGTACAGGAGGCAGCCAATTGATGTTTCTCTCCCTCCCTCTCTCTCTCTCTCTCAAAGTCAATAAAAATTATTTAATTTTTTTAAAAAAAGATCAATCTGGCTGTTCTCTTGAGAACAGAGAAGGGGAGGGGCAAAGGATGAAGCAAAGAGGAGGTCTTTATATTAACTCAGACCTGAGGCAATGGTGGTTTATACCTCCATGCGTGTTAGGGGTGGATGTGATAAGTCATCAGTTTCAGGATATATTTTGAAAGTAGAGCCATTAGGATTTGCTATGAATCAGATGTGGGATGAGAGAGAGAAGAGAGCTGAGAATGATTGAAAGGGTTTTGGCCTGTGCCACAGGAAAGATGAAGTTGTTATTTATGAAATGGGGAAGACTATGGGAGGAGTTGGTGATGAGGGAATTAGGTTTTAGACATGTTAAGTTTGAGATGTCTGGACATCCAAGCGGAGAGGTTAAGTCGGCAGGTGAATATAAGTTTACGGGAATAAGTCCAGGCTGGAGGTATAAATGTAGGAATCATTTGTATGCAGTTGGTCCTTCCAAAAGCCTGTCCTTGAGTGGGCTGGAAACATGCTCACCAATTATGCCATGGGGATTGTCTTCTGGCAAAGCCTAATTCTTCTGCCTTCCCCTCTGCCCCCCAAGGAGAGAAGATGGGGCTCTCAATCTTTGCCCTGCTCACTCTTACTGTGTTCCTGCTGCTGCTGGCAGACAAAGTGCCTGAGACCTCGCTGGCTGTCCCCATCATTATTAAGTACCTCATGTTTACCATGGTCCTCGTCACCTTCTCAGTCATCCTTAGCGTTGTTGTTCTCAACCTGCACCATCGCTCACCTCACACCCACCAAATGCCCCTTTGGGTCCGTCAGGTAAGAAAATCTCCTCTTCTAGCTTGTATTAACTCTTAATCTTAGTAGTTGGCTTTTTTTGTCCAGGTATGACCTCCCCCTCCTACCACTTCAACCTTCCCTTTCACAGACCTGAGGGAGAACTACAACTCTTCACAGACTGTTGAAGTGCCGAGGCCTGCTGCGTGTCCAAACATTGCACCATTAAATTTACCCTCCCATCGTTACCATTTCATAGGTCCCACACTCTCATCCTCAATACAGCCCATCCAGGGTCCCAGGGACACCTTCTCAGGGTTAGGTACTATCAGGCTAGAAGCCTCATAACCTTCCTCTCCAGTCAGGATAGCTCCAGTCCACTTAGGAATTCCGAAGGCTGTGTGGTTGCATTTCCCTGTCTGTGTAGCTCTGTGGACATATGCGCACATGCTTAGAAATGGGCATGTGGCGTGGGGGTGGTTGGCTGTTTCCCTTCTGGTCTAAAAGCATGAGAGCCCCGTCCAACACGCCTCTTCTTCTGCTCTGCAGATCTTTATCCACAAACTCCCTCTGTACCTGGGTCTGAAGAGGCCCAAACCTGAGAGAGACCAGATGCCGGAGCCACCCTCTGTGTCCCTCAGGGAGTCTCCTGGAAGTGGCTGGGGTCGGGGAACCGATGAATACTTCATCCGGAAGCCACCGAATGATTTTCTCTTCCCCAAACCCAACAGGTAGAACCTACTCAGAGAGGGAGAACTACAATTTCCAGAAGACTGTGCGGAGGCAGGCGGTCTAAGCTCCCAAAAGATGCTGAGCATCATGGGAGTTGTAGTATCCCTGCTGCTGCCCACTTTGCTGAAAGGTGGAAACTCCGCCATAGAGATGGGAGGAATTACGGGAGGCTGGCGAAGTCACTGCCGCCGGCGGGGAGAGCCTGAAAGCGCTTGAAAAGGGGCAGGATGTTGGGGCGGGGGCTACGGCCAGAACGCAGGCTGTGTCTTTGCACCGGGGACCTGACCAAACGGTCCCGCCTCTTCCAGGTTCCAGCCTGAATTGTCTGCCCTGGATCTACGGCGATTTATCGATGGTCCAAACCGGGCTGTGGGCCTGCCCGCCGAGTTACGGGAGGTCGTTTCCTCCATCAGTTACATCGCTCGACAGCTGCAGGAACAGGAGGACCACGATGCGGTAAGTCCAGGGAGGGTGGAGCAGGGCAGAGCCTTGGCTCCACCCACAAGCTCAGGCTCCGCCTCTAAATACGTTTTTATTTTTGATTGGAAGCTTTCCTCACGTGGTCCCGCCCCCTGCTTTCCGACTGGTTCTTTTTTTCTTTTTTTTTAATCCGACTGGTTCTTCACTGTCACCAATCGTTGGTAGTTTCGCTGCCTGCCCGTATCTCAGAGCTGTTGTAGGAGGACCAGGGCAGGGTACAGGGACTTGGGGGGTGGCCTTCCCTGGGGCTCAGGGACAGTTTTCTCTGCTTACCCCCAGTTGAAGGAAGACTGGCAATTTGTGGCCATGGTAGTGGACCGCCTCTTCCTGTGGACCTTCATCATCTTCACGAGTGTCGGGACCCTCGTCATCTTCCTGGACGCCACATACCACTTGCCCCCGCCCGACCCCTTTCCTTAGGACCTAGAGCCAAGACCCAAGTCCTCGGTCAGCTGAATTGAGAGTTTGGCCCTATCCCTTTCTGCCTCTCAACTCCTTCACTAGGGATCCAGTCATGTCATTTTGTTTCCAGGGAAAACCTAAGTGGGACTGGGCATACGGAAGCCTTGGGCCCACCAGAAATGCACTGTCAGCTTATTTACCCTTTGGCTTCTTAAAGAAACTCTTTTGACTATCAACACCCAGGTTTCCAGTAAAAAGGAACAAAGAACAAGAACGAGACTGTAAGCCTTATGAGTGCAGGAACTGTGTCTTGTACCCCAGCACCTAGCACATGTCCTCCTTAACATTTGTTGAATAAATAGGGAACTTTTTTTTTCTGGAAGGAAATACAACAATTAATAGCACTTATGTTTGCATGTTGGGACTAGTGGTCATTTTTGTTTTTACCATTCTGTAACGTAATGTGTTTTGAAATAAGTATTATCTTTAAGATAAGAAAAAAAGGTTATTTATAAAAGGATGTATTTGTAATAAGGAGAAAAAGCTCACTTAAAAAAAAATCTTCGAGTTCCAGCTTTGGTGCTTAAACTTTGGACAAGCTAAAACTGCTCTAAGTTTCTAAATTTTACAGTGAAGCTAATAATAGTATCTGCCCCTTACTCTAAGGATCATATGAGAAGAATAGAGGCCCGATACATGAAATTCGTGCATGAGTAGGCCTTCCTTCCCCCTGGCACCCGGGACCCGGGCTTCCCTTGAAGCCCTGCTTCATCCAGAAGGTCATCCTGAAGGACACTGGTCTAATTAGCATATTATGCTTTTATTATTATAGATGGGAACAAAAGCACTATGTAGTGTGTATCAGAGGTTGTAAACTTGTGTCTTGTTTGGCTCATGGTATTGGCCTGAATAATTCTTTTTTTTTTTTTTTTTATCCTCACCCGAGGATATTTTTCCATTGATTTTTAGAGAGAGTGGAAGAGAGAGGGAATGACAGAGAGAAATGTCGATGTTAGAGAAACACATCTGGTTGCCTCCTGTGCACAGGTCCCCAACCAAGGCCGGGGCCTGGGAGGCGGGGAGCCTGCAACCAAGGTCCGTGCCCTTGACTGGATTTGAATCCGGAACCCTTTGGTCCGCAGGCCAACGCTCTATCCACTGAGCCAAACCAGCTAGGGCTTGGCCTGAATAATTCTAAATTTGAATTAGTTAGCTAATTTTAAAATTTGGGTATTTCACAGAGAAATTTGGATTTCTGGCTCCTCTTGAAAAATTTTAAAAAACCTATAGTAACACCAGGCCTGATTCCCCTACTGGCAGCAACCTGCTAGAGCTCATTAGTGGTTGCCCACTCTGATCAATCCCTCAAAGCCCCCGCCCACCTGACCAGCTCCACTCATTTTACTTACCCATCCCTCTGTAACACTAGACAAAATACAGGGGAGGGCATGGGGGTTGAAGCCAATGGGAGGAGTGGAAAAAAGAAAGGTTGTTGTGTCTCTTACAGCCATCCCATATTTTGTGCCTGTTTCCTTCCAATTTGGAGAAAGGGTTACACCTGATTTAAGGCAGTGCCTTTCTGGGACATGAGGATCTTGTGCCCAGCAGGTTGTGTGAACTGAACTGAGTTGAATGTTTCTGCCTGGAGGTCGGACCAAAGTCAGCTGGAGCCTAGTAGGCTGCTGCAGTTACAGCGAAGTACCTCACACCCACTCAGTTGCTGGAGGTTGTTGTCCTAAGAGGGAGAATAGGGCTACAGCTCCCAAGGATCCCTGTGGGACAAGGTCAGCATGTCCCTGTCCAGCCAGACCCACCCACCACACAAATAATTGCACCTGGCATCCCACTGCGGAGCACAGTTTGTTTGTCTTGTTGGTTTATTGGCCTAGAGAGTTGGACACACACACAAATGCGGAGATAAATATTGGTCAATTTCTCTAAATCTGGGTCCTCACTACATATAGAACTAGAGTCTGCAGAATTCTAAATCTCGCGTGCTGTGGCACAGAACCAGTGGCCTTCCTACTCCACCGTCACCCTTCTTCCCAGGGAACACGAGGAAAGGGCACAAACTGACAAGACGATACTTTTCAAAAGATGAAATTGCAAAACCCCAAATTTCCAACACCTGAAATTCACAATATTCAAGTTCCCCATGTCTTTTAATCGCCATTTTGCCACACTCTCATTTGTTGCCCCGAACCACCAAATTCTGGAAACTTCTCCCTAAATCATATTTTCAAAAAAATAAATGTCTACAATCTCAGTTCTCCCTAAATGGTTTTAGATTTTTGACCTGCAGAAATTAAAATTCCCTGGCCCATCCTCAACCCCTTCCATCTCCTGTGCCTTTTTGCCTCAGCGGTTCAGGGTAAGGATATAAGGGGACTGTCATCCCATCTGGCCCCTGCCTCCAAGGCCTTCCTCAGTCTCTCTTGTGATTCCGCTGTGTGTGTATATATATAATCTGTGTGTAGATATAGATATATATATGTATTCTTTATTATGTACTTTTTTCGCAGTTTTTCTAAAGTGCCAGAAACAAGATTTGTGGGAACGTTTTAGTGATTTTTTTTTTTTGCATTTTTCCCTGTTTAAAAATTTTTTTTTTTCTCCCATAAAAATTGGAACTTGGTACATTCAGTAGGAAAACTCTTCACTCGGACTGTGGCCAAGACCAAGAAAAGTGCAAAGAGACAGAGTAGTGAAGGAGCGACACTCCTCCATGGTTAACATTCAGGGAGCCTGGCAAAAACCTCCCCCTTTGTGTAGTCTGGGAGGGTAAGAGGAGGCAGGAGGATGCTCCTGTCCCTTCCCCCAAATTCACCTCCCTCTAAAAGCCATGATCTTGCCCTTTCAACATGTTTTGAGAGGGCAGCCATCTTGGCCCCAGAAAACAGTAGCTGGGAAAAAGGCTGCCATTTTGGTGATAGCAACTTTCCCCCTTTCTAAAACTGCACTCCTCTAATTCCCATTTTTCAAATTTGCTCCCCAAAACTGGCTCTCCCCTTGTGAGCTGGGTTTTTTGGGGTGAGGTGGGTTAGATGGGAAATGCTCATCCAATCACAGAGTGGGGAGGCCATGTTATCAGAGAATTAGGAGCAAATGTTTCTCCAACAACCCACTGGAAGGAAACATAGGGACCCTGACCAGGGTTAACTAGTGCAAATTAGGGATTAGGGACTATTTAAGGTCCCTGCACCCCATCCTAGGCTGGGATCTTTGGGTGTGGGGAACTGAATCAAAGATGGGGTATAAGGTGCTATTTTGGAGGGAAAATTGGTGGGGATACCCCAAAGCCCACCAAGGGAATAGTATGGTTTCCCCAAAACCATCTGGAGTGATTGGTGAGGGAAGTGGTACTGGGGAAGATGGGGGTAAAGGTAAGGATGGGAGGTCATGTGCAAATCTTGAGCTTACCCGCCCATCCAACCCCCATTATTTTTCTGGCTATTTGGTCTAGTCTGGGAGAAACCATCAGGAAGAAAAAAAACAAACAGGGAAAAAGTAGATTCCCTTCCCCATCCCATATGGAGGTCCTCCCTCCTAGCCCCCAAATCTGGTTTAGCCCAGAAGAGGCCATATGTAGAGGCAGAAAGAGATGTGATCTACTCATCTCTTTTGCCTTGGAAGAATCTGGGGCTCACTGGATTTGGGGGTCAAGATAGAACCAAGATTGGTGCTGCCCTGGGCTGGGAAAGAAACAGATGGGTAACCCTCCTCCCCAACACCTCCTTGACCTGGCCTGGAAGAGGCCATCTCCAGGGTCTAGGAGTATGAGGAGGAATATGGAAGATCCAGAGGCATGGAAGCCAAGGAAGGCATGGCATCTTAACGTAAAGGAAAAAGAAACACAGAAATCCACCGTCGGAAGAATAGAATCCAAAGCCAAGCTCCCCTGTGGGTGGGTGTCAGGTATCACAATGGTCTGGTCCAGGCCCTGGGCCAAGAATGGAATGTGCTAGGAAGCATCTGGGCAAGGGCTTAGAGAAAGCTTCAGGAGGGAGGATCATTAGGTAAGAGAGATGGTTTCCCCCTAGGTATACGAATCAGGGGACGGATTAGACATTCAGAGCTGGTGGGGGCCATGAGTAGAGATTCATATAAGTATATTGCTCAGTTGCCCCAAGGGCTGGCCAAGGGGATGGGAGCTGGCCCTGCCCCTCATGGAGGTCATTCCCTGGAGGAGAACCGAGAGGGGAACCACCAAAGATCCCTTCCCAGGAGATAGGAAAACTACAATCTCACACAAAGCAGCCTGACTCCTGAGCTCCAGGGGCCCCTAAGTCCCTGCACGAGAGTGTGGAGGGGCTCCCAAGGGCAAGGAGGCCAGGGAGCTGGTAGTGGCGGGGGGTTCAGGGAGGGTGGCATCTGGTGAAAGGGGAAATCTGGGCCCAGAGCTCACCCCACATCTCCCTTCTGGGTTCCTTCAATCCCTGCCCATTCCCCTTCTCCCTTAGGGGGGACTGGTGGAGGAAGAGTTGGGGGAGGCGGTGTTGGGGGCGGAGGGGGTACTGCTTGAGGATTGACTGCGTAGCCAAAGACCCCTGGTAGGAAAGGGAGGGCGCCCCCGCCCTTCTCGTCAGGTAGGACCATGTTAAGAGCCACTGGGAGAGCAGCCAAGTTGCTGAAGTTGTAAGGGTAGGCAGCAAGGAGCTGGGGGCCATAGACGAGGGGGTAGGGCTCGGGGTAGAAGGTGACTTTGGCAGCTCCTATCCCTTCCATTCGGTCCCCCTCCCTAGCCCCCACTGGCCCCTCACTACCCGGTTTTCCCCTACCACTACCGGGTTCCCGGCCGCTTCCAATCAGAGCCAGTGGGAATTCCTGCACAGGGGGGTATGCATAGGCGCCCCCTCCTGCCACCACCGGGAGCTCCTCACCCCCTGAGATGACAGGGTCCTGGACTGAGGAGGCCTCGGAAGCTTCCTCTGCAGCAGCACTCCCGCCACCGGCCTCCCCGCTGGATGAGGAGACTTGCATCTCTTGGGGGGCCTCCTCCTTGACATCCCCGGGTCTGGTGCCAGTGCTGCCCTTGGAGTAGGCAATGACAGGTGTGGGGGTGCCCCCAGGCCTCTCAGCAGCATGCCTCTGCCCGTGGCGGCTCAGGGCGGCTGCCGTCTTGCACACCTTGGCGCAGTGAGGGCAGGCAAAGCGTGTGGAAGACCTCCGTCCAGCCCGGGAGCTGTGGGCCCCACTGTGGGCCTCCTGGTGCTTTCGCAGCTTCCTCTGGGTAGCAAAGGTTTGGGCACAGTCTCCGCAGCGGTGCCTCCGCTCACCACAGGCACGCCCTATGGGGCCCTCAGCCCCTGGGGTCTCCTCCCAGCTCCTCGGTTCCAGCTTCTGTCTCCAGCGCGGTGGCCTGCGGCCTCTGGGTGTCCCACTGCCCCCGCCTGCGGCACCAGCCTTGCGCTTGGGCTTGTACGAGTAGTAGGGCCTCCAGAGTTGGTCCTCCCCACCAGCCTTCGATTCCTCCTCCTCCTCATCGTCCTCCTCTTCATCCTCCTCCTCACTCTCCTCCACTTCCTCTGTACTCAGTTCCCCAGGACGCAGGTCAGTTTCTGAGATGCGGCGCTTGACAATGGCCTCCTCACCAATTCGCACAGTGATCTGACACAGTGGAGGTGGCACCTGTAGCTGAGGACCCCGGCCAGGCCCTGCGGGAGGACCCCCATCCCCGCCACTCCCACCAGCTGGCTTGGCCATGTAGGTCAGAGTCCTGCCGGCCCGCAGGCTGCGGCCTTTGGTCTCCTCTGTGGCCGTGGCAGGCCCTGCAGGCGTGGCGGGGCTGCCCGCCGTGGCTGGGCTGGTTGGTGTGGGTGTAGGCACTGGGGGAGGAGGTGGGTACTCACGTTTTTTGGGGGGCCTCGGGGGAGCAGTGTAAGTGATGACCGAGGCGGCTTGGGCCCCACCTGTGTTGGCCAGCCCACCCCCTGTTCCACCACTACTACTGCCCCCATGAACAATGACAGAGGGAGCTGTGTGGGCAAAAGTGATGACGGAGGGTGGGGGGCCAGGCTCTGGGGCAGGTGGGGGTCCAGGCGGTGAGCTGGCCGGCATTGCTGTCGGGGCCGGTGTGTTGAGGCTTGGAGAAAGAGGGGCCTCAGGGGCTCCCTGGCTGTAGGTCTTGTAGGGTCGCTTGGCTGCCCGCATGGGGAGCAGGCGGTACAGCTTGAGGGTATTGAGCTTGGGCTTATAGCCTCCATTGGGCGTCTTCTCACTGGCTAGGAGGCCTGGGCTAATCCCGTGAAAGGCTCGCTGGTGGGTCTTCAGGTTATAGTAAGTGACAAAGGTTTCCCAGCAGAAGATGCACTGGTACCTGGGCCGGGACACAGGAAACAGGGTAGGGACAGAGCCAGTTGAGTCAGGAGCCCTGAAGCCAGGGCCTCAGCTTCCCGTAACCTCCACTGCCCTCCACTCAGACCTGGAACTCCCTCAGCCACTTGCTCACCCGCCTTTCCTGCTGCTTACCCACCCTGCCAGCCTCGGGAGGGACCCCAGTCCTGCCTAGCTCAGTGTCCCCACCCCAGCTGTGAGACACTGGACCTCAGCTGTTCCATCTGCGACCTGGGAATAGTCACACACCTTGCCTAATTCACCAGGCCTTCTTCTAAGCTCAAATGACAGGGAAATGTGTTATGAACAGGGACACTTATGGAAATACATATTATAACGACTGGTGGGCACAGTCTTTTCCTGTGAGGGTAACTTTTATCCTTCCTCCTCGGTCTTCATAGCACCAGCCGGGTTGCGGCACCTAGAGGTGCTAATAAGTATCAGCAGGAGGAGCTGGGGCTGAAAGGAGGCAGATGGGTAGGTGATGAAGAGCAGGTGCGCGGGGCCAGCGGTGAGCAGGAGTCTCAAGGTGAGTTCCTAGGCTCCATGCTCTGCCCGCTCCCTCCCTGGTCCAGGTGGTGCCTGAGTGCTGACTGTTGACTCACTGCCCCCCCCCCCCACACACACACACACACTCACCTGCGCTCCCCGGTGTGCCACACCTCGTGCTTGGTGCGGTACTCAGCCAGGGCGAACACCTTCTCGCAGTAGCGGCAGGGGTACTTCCTCCGCCAGGAGTGCACGTTGCTGTGCCGCTTCAGGCTGGACAGGGTCACGTAGGAGCGCTCACAGGCCGCGCACACGTACAGCACGTGGCCGCCCACCACCTTCACCACGTGCTCGGGGCCCCCTCGGAAGCCCACGGTGGGGGGCAGGGCTGAGGCGTCCATTCCTGTGGGGCCACTAGGGCCGGAGCCCCCGACTCCCAGCCCCGCAGAACCCCTGGTGCTGGCCCCCCTACGGCACTGTGCTTCGTGGGTGTGCAGCCTCTTGGGGTGGATGAAGCTCTTTCCACATCGGGGGCAGGGCAGGGGCTGTCGGGACAGGGCGGGCTGCGAGTCAGGGGCCTGGGCCTCAGCCCTGTCACTCTCC
This sequence comes from Cnephaeus nilssonii, assembly GCF_951640355.1. NCBI lineage: Eukaryota > Metazoa > Chordata > Mammalia > Chiroptera > Vespertilionidae > Cnephaeus > Cnephaeus nilssonii. The sequence continues at coordinate 40,032,866 of NC_137090.1, forward strand.
CACTCCCTGGCTGGCCTAGGCCCAGGCCCAAAGCCGTCCTCTTCGGGCTGCGAGGTGGCCATGGGGGCTGGGGCCGGGGGTACCCAGGCATCACCTCCCTCCCCCAGGCCTTGTAGGCGGGAGATGCCCAGGCGCCGCCCCAGAGCTCCAATCTCGGCCACAGCTGCCCCATCCCCTCCGCCGTCGGGGAGTGCCAGGCGGGCGCTGTAGATGAAGTTGAGGACATCAGAGAAGGCAGCTGCTGGGACCCCTGGCAGCTCTAGGACCCTGGGTGGGGAGGAGGCAGGGGAGGAAGCTGGAGGTGGAGAAGAGGAGGAAGAGGAGGAGGAAGAAGAGGAGGCAGCTGTGGTGGTGGCAGGGTTAGGGGCTGAGCCCCCAATAACTGGTGGGAGGGGCAGTGGAGCTGAAGCAAGCAGGGCCTCTCTGAAGAAGGGACTCGAAGCAGCCAGGACGCTGCGGTGAGCAGGAAACTTGGTGTCCCCGGCTATGAGGGTGACATCACAGAAGAGGCCACGGAGCCGCTGTTCATTGAGCTGGCGCAGGACAGCGGGGGCATGGGATGGGTCCGTCACCTCTGCTGGGGGGGGCATGGCACCAGCCTAGACAGAGGAGAAGAAGTCAGGGGAGCATCTCAGAGGCTGGGCAGAGGGCAGGGGCCTCAAAACTCAGGGAGGTGAGCTGGAGGTGGGGTGGGGGGTCAGATGTTGTTGGTCAGAGACTAGTGGAAGGCTGACTAACTTCTGATCACAGAAGTCAGGGGTTAACCTTAGCCACCCACGTCTGGCCAGCATCCAACACCGGTATGTCCAATACCTGGGGCTGGAAGATGCCAGGGATACCTCAGGTCTGGATGAAGGTCAAAGGTTAAAACCTCCAAAGTCACAGGCTAGGAAAACAAGCAACGGACACCTCTTTGCCACTGGACTGGTGACCATTTCATAAGACTCGCACGGCTAGACAAAATGGCTGGCCCGCTGCCTCGGGTCCAAATGTTCCCAGCTGCAGACCTCTCACCGCCTCACCTGACAGCACAGCCAACATGGAGCAGAATGAGGGTGGCTCAGCAAGTCCCTCCGGCCGGGCCTCTTCCCTCTGTGAAGGAGCAAACCATGTGCTCAGTAGGAGACCTGAAATGGGAGGGACCCAGGAGCTAGGGGGTGGGAGGGTGCTCAGGGTCAAAGAGGACAGGGGCTGCTCTGCAGACCCTGACCCTCCCAGGGGCCTCTGTCAGGCTATTTGCTTAGCCACCTGCAATGGGACCTGGGAGGCCACACCGAGTATCGCAGCCTTGATCTGCTGGCCCCATCAGTACAGGAAGAAGGGAGTTTGCATATTCCCAATTCAAAACATACAGCAGCTCAGTGCAGTCCTCTAGGCCCAGGGAAGCCTGTTGGATCACTCCCAAGTCCCTCTGGCCCAATCTTAAAGTTCAAAGGAAATCAAACATTTGCATATTGTCTTTTTTATAACGGTTTCATTTACATATCAAAATAGATTTGCTTGAGACTTTTTCTTGGACCAAGCTGCCAGATACTCAGATTAGGAAAGGACCTCCTCTCTCAGGAGCCAGCCCCATCAATCTTTGAGGGAGTTCTGGCCCAGGTGCCAGGGGACCCCCAAAGACCACAATTCATACGCAAGTGCCCAGCTTGCTCCGGTCTCTGGAGGGCACTGGAAAGGCCACCAGGCCAGGGGTGAGGACACTTGGCTCCCACTCCTTACTCTGAGAGCTAGGGGCCTTGGGACTTTGGCTTTAAAATAGGGGTTGTGGGAGGGGGTGGAACACAACTCCTATCTCACCTCTTTCTGGGAAGCTCATCCAAAAGGAATAGTAGGCAACCCCAAGGCGAGCTGTGGCGATCACCACACAGAAGGCACGTCACAGCCGCTCTCTCCCGTGGGCACAGCCAGGGCTTTGGGGTTGCATTTTTCAGTTGAAGATCTGAGTTCAAGAGCCATACAGTGACTTAGCCAAAGTCACACCGAGCTGATAACAACAGGTGGGGCCTGTTCACACAGCCAGGCCTGCTGACGTGAGAGCAGAGCTTTGGGCCCCTCTGAGAGCGATCTCCTTCGGAATGCCCTGGGTCACACGTTCCCTGACGTGTCCTGCATCAGGAGTTCCCCACACAGTTCACACCACCCCATAAAAACCTTATCTTCCCACTTCGTAATCATGCTATCTGGACTAAAAGGCCCTCCCTCCGCAGTCCATTTCAATCCCCCAAATACTGCTCTGACTCCTCCCCTGGAGAACAGGTGACAAACAGAGGTGAACACACAAGTTCAACAGCTCCATGGCCTGGCACATACCTGGGTCGGTGCTACCCTCAGTTGCTGGGTTGCAGGTGGGTCTGGTTGTAACGTGAGGAGAGCACTCCCTCCCATGACAAGCCACTGGCCCACTGGCATCCCCAGGGGTCAATGCTTTACTTGCATTACCTCACTTACTCCTTCCTCTTCACTACCCTAAAAAGTAGCTTAGCTTCCCCATTTTATTTTTAAATTTATTTTTATTGATTTTAGAGAGAGGAAGGGAGGGGGATAGATAGAAACATCGATAAAAGAAATATTGGATCAGCTGCCTCCTGCACGCCCCCTACTGAGCATGTGCCCTGACACAGAATCCAAACGTGACCTCCTGGTTCATGGGCCAACGCTCAACCACTGAGCCACACTGGCCAGGCTAGCTTCCCCATTTTTAAGTGAACAACTGAGGCTCAGAGGTGGTAGGTAACTGACTCAAGAATATATGAGCAGTTAGCGGGGCTGGCACCTGATCCCAGGAAGTTTGACTCCAAAGCCTGTGTTCTTGACTATACCATATCAGGGTGAAGGGCTTGTTTACAGATGTGAGCTATGATGTTCTGATATAATAGGAATATATATATATATATATATCTTCATCTCCATGACAGAGAGCCTCGAAAACTTGAAATTTCCTAAGTGGTAAGAGCATTAGGAGCATCTTTTGTTCTAACAGTTGGTCTTTGATTCTGCTTCCTGACACCAAGCTCCTAAATCCGTGGGGATTTCCTGGGTTATAGGGGCATTTTTTTGTTCTGAGGGGACTGCCGGTGGACTCCTGGATAGGGGCTGGTCACCAGAAAGACCAAGCCATGATAGAAGCTTGGAACTTTCAGTCCCACCCACCCCCAACTTCTGGGGAGCAGAGAGGGACTGGAGACTGAGTTAATGATCGATCATGCCTACGTGATGATGGCTCCATAAAAATTCCTAAACTACAGCGTCAATAGAGCTTCCAGGTCCGCAAACACATCCACCTGCTGGGAAGATGGCGCATCACAACTCTTCGGAGACAATTCTGCTCCTGTGCGCAAGACCCTTCCAGACTTGTCCTGCACACCTCCACATTGTCCGTTCGTCTCTAGTACCATGTGCTTCATTATATAACCAGTAAACATAAGTATTTCCCTCAGTTCTGTGAGCCATTCTAGCAAATGATCAAATCTGAGGAAGGGGTCATGGTAAACCCCGATTTATAGCTGGTCAGTCAAAAGTACAGGAGGCCTGGATTTGCGACTGGCATCTGAAGTGGGGGGCTTTCTGGTGGGACTGAACCCTTAACCTGTGGGACGTGACACTATTTCCAGGTAGTTGGTGTCAGAAGTGAACTGTGGGACACCCAGCTAGTGTCAGAGGATCGATCAGCCAGGGGAAAACCCACACACCTGATGGCAGAAGTGTTATGGGTACAGAAAAATAGCTGTGTTCTTTCAACAGCCCACAGGTTAAAATGAGAGGAGAGGCCCTCCCTCCAGGAAGTAGCGGCCCCGCACAGCGAGCAAAGCGCAGGTTCCATTCCAGCCCCCACCCCCCTGGGCCAGGCCAGGCGCCTGCTGAGGCGTGGCGCCTGCTGAGGCGCGGCTGTGTTGACTTGGACAAGGCCTATTGCGGCTTCTTAGAACCAGATAAGTCCAAAGCTGACCTGGCCCTTAGAGATCACCTAGAACGGCGGTCGCCAACCTTTACCGGTTGGCGACCGCTGACCGAGAATCATCATGATCATGGTACGTACTTGTAGCTGCCATTTATGAAATACTTATGATGTACCAAGTACAGAGCTAAGCATTTTATCTGCATCATCGCATTGCAACACTCAAAAAGGACCATAGTGAGGCAGGGGCTACCATCAACCCCACTGTACAGATGAGGAAACGGAGGCTTTCAATACTCCACACTCCTCACTGTCAGGGAGAGAGAACACAGTGGCAGTGTGATTTGCCCCTGGCCTCACTGCTAACCAAAGAGAGTTTGAACCCAGCTCTCCTGAGTTCAACTGCCCCACCACTGGCCACTGCCCTACAAGGGCTTATGGGAGGTGGAGAACTGGCTGTATGACTCTGGGCAAGTCACTTAACCGCCTTGTCTATGAGAAGTGAGAAGTCCCCTCTTCGTGTGGTTATTGGGAAGAATAAGTGAGCTGATAACTGGCAGTACCTAAGGAGCACCTGGCCCAGTGAATGCTCAGTACGCGCTCACTCTTATTATCATCTACGAACTTAGTCCCAGAAAACGATGCGGGCAAGTGAAGAAAGAGCAGCAGAAATCAGGCTTCATGGTAGGTTTGGTGGCTCTGTGGTTTTTAGTTTATTTGTTCTTGCTGCTTCTCTACTCTTGACTGGCTGTGTGGCCTTAGAGGTGTGACTGAGGTGGGGATCCGGGCACTGCCACCAGACACACTCCACCTCCTGCTGTTCCCTTTGCCCGGAATGTTTTCTCAGCCTCATGCCTTGCTGCCCCCCCTCCTTTAAGTCTAGACTCAAAATCACCCCCAAACCCCCCTCCGCCCCACCAGGCCTTCCCTGGCCACCCTGTCTTCCAAAACTTCCTGTCCATCTCCCCTACTTTATTTTTCTCTTTGACACCTAGTAAAACATATTATTCATTTATCTCTAGAATGTAACCTCCAAGGGAGGAAGAGGTTTTTTTTAAGTTTATTGATTTTTAGAGAGAGAGGAGAGAAAGATTGATGTGGGAACGTGAAACATCAGTCAGCTGCCTCCTGCATGCCCCCCACCAGGGACCAAGCCCGCACTGGGCATGTGCCCTGACCGGGAATAGAACTGGCAACCCTTGGTGTACGGGACTACGCCCAACCAACTGAGCCACACTGGCCAGGGAGGGAGGGAGAGATTTTTGTCTGCTTTGTCCACTGCTATCCTCAGTGCTTAGAACAGTGTCTGATATGTAATGGGAGATTTTTTAAAATTTGGTGAATGCATGAACCTGTCTTCTTCAAAGTCTGCCTGTAGTCTGCCCACCCTTGGGAAGGAAGTCCTCCTCAGAGCAGGACTGAGCTGGTCAGGAGCTGGGATGAAGCGTGTAACTGGACCACTCCTGGGGCGCTCACCCCTTGCCTGACATGCCTCCAGGGCTTTCCACGCATTGCCTCATTTAATGATTTCCCCCAAACGACCACCCAAAGTGGGTATTTATATCATCCCAATTTTACAAATAAGGAAACTGAAGCTCACAGAGGTGGGTATACCTTGTTCAAGGTCACACAGCTTGTGAGGAGCAGAGCAAAATTCAAATCCAGGCCTGTGTGAATCCAGGTGCTGAGTCTTGCCCTCTGCCATACTGCCGGTCCTGCCCCGAAAGGGCCTATGGCCAGCCAGCGAGCGGGTTGCAGAATCACCACACAAGGTCTCACGTGCTAAATGCTAACGGTGTCATGTCTGACTGTCCTTTCCCTCGCTCCCCACATCCGGCAGCCCCCACGTCTGGTCAAACCTGCAGCCCAGCTGGGAAAGGCTTTGGAAGCCTTCCCTTCAACCACCCCTGGCCCCCAAATTAGCTCGGGGCCTTGTCAACACTCACATGGTCCAAGGTCATGGCCTCCCAGCTATTCCCCTGCCTCCAGGCTTACCTCTCACTGAAGGTCAACCTCCCCAATGCAGCTCAGGCGGTATTACTCCTAGTCTGAGAACCCTTCCCTGGTCCCCACTCACTAAAGCTCCGACTCCTCAGCCAGGCACTCAGGGGTCTAGTTCCAATCTTCCTTTCTAGCCTTGCCTGTGTCAGTCTCCCTTCAAGCACCCAGTGTGCTGTACCGCCTCAGCACATCCTGGACCCCCAGGCTTTTGCCTACGCTGGTCCTCCTGTCAGAAATGCAGCCTTTCCTCCACCTCTTCTCCAAAGCCCTGCAAAATATTAAGATCGAACTCAAATGCCACCTCCCTCGTGGCCCTGCCTGACCCACAGGACGACCGGCTCTCCTGCACCTGGCTCATCCTCTTTCTGCTTCTATGGCCAGCGCCCAGCAGCAGCTACCAGCTCACTCCCCACGCTGGGCCTCCCTGAGCTACTAGGCACATGGGCCTTCGGAAATGGACTGGTGGGGGTGCTAAGGGATACAGAAATTGGGGAGGAGTGTGTGCAGAGAGAGGCCCACAGAAAACTGCAGAAGGGCAGCAGGAAGCAGCGTGGAAGAGCGCAGGACCTGGAACCTGACTGCCTGCGTTCGAATCCAGCTTTCCCTCTGACAGCTTCTGGGCCTCAGCGGTCTCATCTGAAGAGGAGAGGTAATTAGAATACCTGCCTCCACGGGGCACTGCGAGGCCTAAATGAGTGATCGCATGGAAAGCTGAGAACAGCGCCTGGTACACAGGAAGTGCTAAATAAGTGTTTACTGCTATTGTTATTAGCCAAGCCCCAGCAGGGGCTCAGCGCGGGCAGAGGGCTGACAGTTGCTGGCACAGGCATAGTCTCCAAACTGTAGCTACTTTTCTGGCACCTTTCCCATACGCTACTTGCTTACAACCCTGTTGGAAGACAGGCAGGGCAGACAATTAGTCCCATTTTACGGAGCAGGAACCGAGGCTCACTCAGGGAAAGTGCCAGTGAAGAAGCAGTAGGGCCAGAACCCCTCAGTTCTAGTCTAGACCCCCTTCCCCTCCACCAGGCGGGGGTGCACCTGTTGTGCAGGCCTCTCTTAGCACCCAGCACCCCCTCCGTGCAGGAGGCCCCAGCCATCGTGCCTTCCTGCCGCTCCCCATGCATATCCACCCTGCAGACCAGGCGAGGCGCAGTTCCCAGTGGCGTGCACACACTTGGAACACACACACCATTCCCCCCTACACACACACACACACACCCCTACAGAAGGGCCCAGGCCCCAAAGGTGAGGAAACCTGTGCTGAGGAATCTGCCTAGAGAGCGAATTCAGACCTTCCACAGTCACAGGAGCTGCCCAGTGTGCGTCACAGACACAGAAGAGATGGAAAAGCAGAGATACAGCAAGGGGGGGCCGAGAGAGGGTGAAGCAAGAGGCGGAGGCTGAAAACTTCGTGTTTCTTTTTTCCATTTCAGTGACAAGAGTCACACCCGACCTTTACGTAAACATGACCAAGGAGCCACTCTGTCCGAGCTCAGTTTCCTTGCAGCCGCCAGGCCTCTCCTCCCCGTGACCCTGACACGCTGGGCAGGCCCGTGAGAGGCAAGCGCTCAGACCCCGCACAAGGACTAGCTGGGCCACCCGGACGGACGACACCCAAGCCTCCCGCCTGCTGCCCTTGCTCTGCCCCGTGTTTATCTCCCTGCCTCCTTCCTAACATAGCCCCACAGGCCACTCACACACACGAAAGGCAGGCACGCACGCACGCACACACGGCTGCGGCTGATCTCTCGACGCTGAGGCCCACATGCCCTTGTCACGCCACCTCCCTCCCCACAAGTGTTTTCTGAGCAGCTCGCCTCCCAGCCCAACAGCAGGGACAGGCTCCCCACAAACAATGTCACAAAAGAATCCCTTAGAGAATGTTGCGCGCACACAACCTTCCCCTCACTAGGCTGCCCACGAGCCCATAAACACAACCTGCACATTCCACCCAGCGCCCCGCACACCAGCGCCCGCTGCTCCACGAGTACTGGGGACACACCCTAGGGTTCCTCCAGTCCCTCCTGCGAGGTGGTACCTGAGTTCTAGATGTGCGCCACCTCCCCATGCGACTTGCCCATCACACAGACACAGGGACCCACCCAGTGGGCCAGCCTCACGAGCGGCACAGAGAGGGACCACACCTCAGCAGCACAGAGACGGGGCCCAGAAGTGACACCTTCCAATTCAAAGGTAAACAACCGCCCCCCCAAACAGGCACCTACAGCCTGCACTCCGGTGCCGCCCGGAGCACTGACACCAGCTAGCTGTGCAGACAACAACAGTTCACAAACAGTTCGTCTGTGCAGGGGGCGGAAGAAAACACTTGCTGCTCTAAACCTGCCTAAAACCCCACATCCAGCAAACTCCGCGTGTACCCTATCCTGCTTGGAATGTGGACCTGTCACCCGAAGCCCCGGGGCCACAGGCTGTAATTCTGCCCCGCAACACTGGACACCCCGCCACCTGGCTTTCGGTCCCCATGGCCCAGGAGGGCCCTACCCAGACCCCTGGCTGCCAGACCAGCACACAGGGGTGCGCAGGAGAGGTTTACCTTGCCCCACCTCACAGCAGGAGACACACAACCTCCAGGACTCACAGCCACAACCCTGCCCCGACGGCACAGGCTCCGGGCCCCTGCTGGTCCTGCGCACCCCGCACACCCTAACTCCGGGGCGCTCACCGGCCCACCCCTCCCCCTCTCTGCCTGGCTCCTACGCCATCGCCCTCCCAGCCGCTAGCAGCGCCGGCCGGGGCTCACGCCCGCCCAACCCTACCCCCAACCTGCCCCAGAGGGGAGGGGGGCATTCGGCTGCAGAATTAACCTTTCAAATGGGGAGCGAGGGCGCCCCTTCCCCGGCCCCCGCGATCGCGCCTCCCCTGGCCGCCGCTGGGTCGGACGCCGAACCGGGGCCCCTAAGTCGTCCCCCTCCCCGCGCCGTGCGCGCCTGGGGGCGGGGCCAGCCTCAGCCCCCGACCCCTGAGCCCCCGGGTCAACCCCAAAGGGTAGCGGTCGGGCGCGGGGCGCAACCCTGGCCCCCGCGGCACCGGGCAGCGGGGAGGGGGCCCGGCTGTTGGCTCCGGTCCGCCTGGCCCTGCCCGGTTTGCCCGGGGCCCACCTGACTGCGATGGCGCCGCGTCCGCCAGGCCCGGCTCATCACCGTGGCCGCCCCCGGCCGCTCCTGTTTCGCCCGCCTCCAGCTCCGGCTCCGGCTCCGGCCCCGGCCCCCCCAGCGCCCGGCCCCGGCCCGGCCCCGCAGCCGCCGCCGCCGCTGACATCATCGGCTCCCCCCCCACCCCGGTCCTACCCCCACCCCCACCCCCGGAAACAGTCCCCCCCAGCGCCGCTGCCGCCGAGAGGAGGCCGGCGTAGCGCTGCCGACACCGACCCAGGGCTCCGGGCTCGGGTGGGGGCCAGCGCGCCCTGCGGCCTTTGCCCCGAACGATCCCGGGAGCGGAACGGCTCGCGCCGGGCGGCCGGGCGGCTGGGCACCCCGCGGGGCGCGGGCCTGGCTGCAGCACCCCCGCAGGATCGCACGACCACCCACTCCCTAGGAAGGGACAGCCCCCTCCCCCGACACACACACACACACACACACACACACACACACACACACACACACACAATGCCCTCCACTCAGCGTTGCACACCGCCCAGAGAAACACAGCCTGTTAGGGCGCAGACACACAACATGGCAGGCTCGGCTCGAAATCAGGCCTCGGTGGGACCCGCAGACCCAGGTTCAACACACTCACAGAGCCAGCACACACACACACACACACACACACACACACACACACACACCCTCCCCAGAAATGCAGGGAACCCCCACCAGGCCGAGGCCCAGGAATGCCCAGCCTCTCAGAACAGGCACACAGATGACTACCGGCGCAGATGAACACGCAGCTAGGTGTTTTGTCCACCAGAGGAAATATCCAATTCTATGAACTTGTCCGTAATGCAGGGGCCTTGGTGTGGGCCTCCTAGGATAGCACCAACAAAACACACAGGAGAAACACATTCCTGGAACTCCAGAGGGACAGTCCCAAAGACTCCTTCCTGGCGTTCAAAAAGTCCAAACTCAGGACACTGAGGAACCAGCCCCCGGAGCTCCGTTCTGAACAAGGTGAGACATAGCAAACTGATTTAAAGCCAAAGACGTCTCATCACAGAGCTAGTCTTAAAGAGAAAAAAAAAAAAAGAATCAGAAGAACTTTGGAATCATAGAGGCATAGATGTAAAGCAAGCAGAGTTGGACACAAAGAGAAAATAGGCCCACCCCCATCTCAGGGAGGTTCCAGGGAGGAACCTCCCACCCACCCTCAGGAAGATTCCAGGGACGAACCCCACCCCCGTGGAATCAGGTCACAATGGCTGGAGCTCTAAAGGGTCCCAGGGGCCCTGAGCCAGGAGGGGTGGAGGAAGTCGGAGGAAAGATGGTGAGTGTGGGGGCTAAGGGGGCATAGCCTCCTTCCTTATAACTCCTGGCTGCTCCCTTTTCCCTCCTCCCCTCACACTTCCCAGCTGTCCTAGAGAAGGAACAAATGAAATTCACAATGGTCTACCCAGATGTCCTGGAACTTGTGACATCACATCAACACATAGCATCAGAGGCCACCTCCTCTTCCTCATACCAGGCGAGCATCCCCGGGTCTTTTTCTCCTCTGAGGAACAACTTACCCAGAGACTCAGTGCTCCAGGACTGCTCACTCCCTACTTCCTGCTGTATTACCACACTGTGCTACCTCATCCGCCTTTCAGGCCCTTTCTAGCTCCCGCGTTCCTCAGCAAGACAGCCTGCCCCTCTACTGTCGCAGGGGGTCCTAACCCCAGCCTGACATTTGCCCTGTCTCAGGTCCCCTGGACTATGGCTGCCCTAATGCCTGAGCTCTTTTCTCCCTGACAAGCTGGCACTCGCCCCTACTTCATCCTGCCAACGTCACCCAGTCATCATGGCTGGCCCTCCACTCCGCCCAAGCCTGCCCTGGCACCTGTACTGTCACCAAGAGTCTGCTTGTGGCTCTGCTGGGCGGGGGCCTGCCCGCTGGTTTCCTGGGCCCCTTCTCCCAGGCGTCTTACCAGGTTTTCCACTTATCCTTGCTGGAACGGCTCAGCTGTTGATGCCTCTTCCACCTCCCCTTTGCCTTGCCCCTGCCTGTACGCCCTCACTCTCTTCGGCCTTGGATGTGTCTACAGCGCAGTTCAGGTGATGCCTGCTGGCAACACTGTCCTCGTTCACAGAAGTTCTTCCATCATCTGCTCTGTTCTTTTCACCCTCTGTCTTGAGAGCCAGGGTCTCGGTCACTAGGACTGGTATGGCCTATTGGGCAGCACCGTGGGACTAATCATCATTGTGGGACCTGGACTAGGGAAACTACAGAAGGGGGTGAAGGGCCTCTACATGGCTCTGAGCTATGTGCTCGCTTTTCTGGCGGCCTGGCACGATCGCTGGGGCTTCCCCTCCTGCCTACCAGCAGTGGTCTTCCTGTTTGTCTTGATGGATCTTGTGGGCTGTGTACCAGGCCTTTCTCCGGTCCCCTGCTGCCCATTGACCCTCTGAGTTGGAGCTGTGTGAGGGCAGTGGTGACCCTTGCTCTGGTCTCCTTTGTGTGTGTGAGCTATTCGGTCACCAAGGCCCACCCTGCCCTGGTGTGCACTATCCTGCACTCTGAGGTGGTGGTGCTCCCCCACCCCCCAATGCGGCAGTATTAATGTGCTCTATGAGACTGTGGCACCTTCTCTTATATTTTCTATTTATTTATTGAATTTATTATTTTTAAATATGTTTTTTATTGATTTCAGAGATAGGAAGGGAAAGGAAGAGACAGAAACATCAATGATGAGAGAGAATCGTCAATAGGCTGCCTCCCGAACACCCCCTACTGGGGACTGAGCCTGAAACCTGGGCATGTGCCCTGCCTAGGAATTTTTAAAATATTGTTTTATTGATTTCAGAGAGGAAGAGAGAGAGAGAGAGAGAAACATCAATGATGAGATGGGGTGTGGGGGGGAAGGCAAGGGCAAATAGAGACTAGAATAAAAACATGGGAGAACAAGTGACTGGAAAAGAACTGGTGTGGGACAGGGATAGACCTTGGAGTCGAGGGGAACAGGGACTTGGTGGAAAGGGACTGCCTGGAAGACCTGGAACAGGCCTGGGCACCAAGCGATGTGGAACCTAGGCTGGGGCTAGAGGCTCAGAGGATAATAAGAAATACTGTCCTGCCCTAACCGGTTTGGCTCAGTGGATAGAGCGTCGACCTGCGGACTGAAGGGTCCCAGGTTCGAGTCCAGTCAAGGGCATGTACCTTGGTTGTGGGCACATCCCCAGTAGGGGGTGTGCAAGAAGCAGCTGATGGATGTTTCTCGTAGATGTTTCTAACTCTCTATCCCTCTCCCTTCCTCTCTGTAAAAAAAAAAAAAAAAACCCAATTAAAAAAAAATACTGTCCGAGGAGCAGATCAAAGGAGCTGAGGCAGGCAGGCCAGGAGCCATGGGGAGCTCCTCACCTCAGCACCGGGAGAAGGCAATGGGGCTGGGGTGTTTGGAGCTTTCAGGCAAACAGAGCAAGCAGCTGCGCTGGGGGGAGGGAGTCTGCCCTTTTTCCCTGAGTGAGATTTCCCTTCCCAGCGGTTGTGTCCCCCTTCCTCTCCCCACCCCAATCCGTCCCCGCTCCCCGGCCAGTTTGGGGTGGTGACGTGACATTGACATCAAACAAGGATCACTCTGAATGTGGCTGTGTAGTTTGTGTCATCTCAGCTTTGGAAGGATAGTGGAAGCCCTCCCCCCACCCCGCCCCCACCTTTTTTCTGAAATATTCTAGAAGGGAGAGGATTCCCTAACGTTCAGACGCTTAGATCCTGAACCCCCCAGGGCTTGCGCCCCGCCCCATGGCTAATCTGCTTTTCCTGGATTGTCGCGGTCCGCGATCTCCCTCCCAGACGGCGGCCGGCCTCCTTCCGGACAGGCCTGAGCTGCGGTCTCTCTGAGCCGCTCCGGCCGGGGATCCCGCACTAGAGCGACGCCGTACAGGGCTCCTCCATCAGCGGCCAGAAGATGCCCACCCGTCCCAGGAGGCTTCTCGGCGGATAGCTACTTCCGGACAAACAATCGGCCTTGCCATCTTGATTTATTCATACATATTCAGCGCGATTTCTGCATATTCATGACCAAGGACGGCCCCCAGCACTACCCCCTCCGGGAACCCCGGCCGGCCCCGCCTTCTTCATTACCGATTCACAGAACAGACCATTTTCCAGCGGGAGGGGGGGATATTAATGACAAACTTTTGCTGAAGATGAAAACACACTCCAAACTAGAATATAAGCAGCCTATATTTACCCTCGATCCTTTAAACCTTAAACCGCAGTACGGGAGTGAGCAGTTTAGGGAGGTCGAGGGATTAAATTCCCCTCCCCCCCCGTCACTTCAAAGGTCGCTCAACCCAGGAGTCGGGAAGGGAGGAGCAACGACTGGAGCGCGCGCCCCCGTGCGGGCCGGCGCAGACTGCCCTGTAGCGCAAGGGAGGGCGGGAAAGGAAGGGGCGGGGATGCAGGGACGGATCTATAAAAGGCGTCATTCGGTCAGTTCTCTTCTCAGAAGCGCCGAGAGCGCGGCCGGGACGGTTGGAGAAGAAGGTGGCTCCCGGAAGGGGGAGAGACAAACTGCCGTAACCTGTGCCGTTCAGGAGCCCGGTTAACTATTTATTCGTTACCCTTTTTCTTCTACCCCCTCTGAACCCTTTTCCTTCCCCCTCCTCTTTTTTTTTCCTTTTTGAGAAGCGAAAAACCTCCGGGAAAAGGCAGGAAAACTCCTTTCGCTCCTTTTTATTTCCCCGCCTCCTTCCCTCCCCCAACCTTTCCCTCCTCCGGCTTTTTCTTCCCTACTTAGGGAAGATCCTTCCCGGTGGCCGCCCCGACGGGGTCTGAGCACTTAGGCGGAGGCGGCGCAGGCTTTTTGTAGTAAGGTTTGCGCCTGCGCAGCGCGCCTGCCTCCGCGATGCACGGGGGTGGCCCCCCCTCCGGGGACAGCGCATGCCCGCTGCGCACCATCAAGAGAGTGCAGTTCGGAGTTCTCAGCCCGGATGAACTGGTAAGCGGATCTGCCCTCGCGCTCCTCTCCCTCCTGCGCTGCGGGCGGGGTGTGCCGCTGGCTGCGGAAACTTGGCGCTTCTCGCAGCCTTAGGCGACAGGCGAGGGGGATGGGTTAGCAACGCCCCCTAGGCAATGTGGGGTCCAGCCTAGCAGCTTCTCAGAGATAAATTTTGTTGGGGTGTTAGCCTGGCCGCAGGTGAGGCTGGAGGGTGAGAAGGGTGACTGGCACCACATCGCAGAGATCCCGACATTAAACGAAATCAGACGAATTTTAGGGGCCCATTGCAAGTTTAGGTAAGCTGGGCTCCAGATTTTCCCCTCCCCTGTCTATTAATATTAACTGAGCACATGCTATGTGGTAGACACAATAGGTGCTGGAGATGCAGAGCTGAACAAAGACAAGGGCCCGCCTTTTAAAGCACTTTCTGTGGGAAGGGTCAGAGGAAACCCACAAAATACATGCAAATAAATGAACAAGATAATTTAGTTAATGGCAAGTACCTTAATTAAAGGGAAACTAATTCGACGGAGAGTCACTGAGGGGAGGTGATGTCAGGGTGGTGTCAGGGTCTAGAAAGGCCTGTCTGAGACGATGGCGTTACCTGAAAGAGAAGCAGCCGGTCATCTAGGCCTGAGGGACAAATAAGCCTGGTGTGTCCCAGGGGCCAAGAGGAGGCCATTGTGGCTGGGATTCAGTGGGTGAGAGATTATTATGGAAGTGGGCTGGTAAAGCGTAAGGTGAGGCAGGCCAGATGGGATATTGTAAATCACGATAGAGGTCTGTATTGAATTTATTTCCAATAGGAAGCCACTGGGAAATCATAAGCAAGAGAGTAGCATCAATTTTCCATTAAAAAGGAAAGCAGCTGCTTTGGTTGTCCTGTGATCAACCGATTTGGGGGGAGTGCTAAGCATGGAAGCAAGAGAGACCAGGAGGAAGGTAGATCTAGGAGAGAGCTGTTGGTGACTTGGACTCCTTTTGTGAAGTGAACTGGAGGGAGCCAGTTGGCTGAAGAGAATGGAGCTGAATGGCTGTATTTGTGGATGGAGACAATTTTGCTGGAGGAGAAGGCTCAGCTCTGTGAAATCTGTGTCTGGAGTTAGAACCTCCTGAACTCACACCATACCACAGAATAAATTCTAGATGGAGTTAAGGTTGAAATCTGAAAGAAAACGATAAAGCATTAAAAAATATAGAAAGCTTTGAGGGGTTGATACCAGGGATAGAAACCCTCAATAGTAATGAATTCATTATAGGTATATTTTATTGAGTGCCTACATAAAGTAAGAGCCATTTCTGTTTATCAGAGACACCATGGCTAGCTAAAAAATAGATATTTGCAATGTGACAGATAGGATTAGACTTATTAACATACATGGAACACTTACAAATCAGTAAGAAAAGCACACATCTATCTACTAGACAAATGATTAAAAGATATAAATAGGCAGTTCACAGGAGTAGTACAAATGGCCAATAAAAAATATTCAGTTTACTAATAACATGCAAATTAACATTTTTTTCCCTGCTGGCAAAAATATTGGGATATAGGCATGCTTATCCATTGGTGGTAGGAGGATAAATTGATACAACCTTTTTGGAGGAGAGTGACAGTTTTATGAGTAGTTTAGTGCGAATATTCCTTGGTGTAGCACAACTACTTCTTGAACATGTCCCTCCCCCTAATGTTGCCTTTAGCAAGCAAGCACTGGCTCCACTATTCATCTACTTGCTCAGGCCAAAAACCGTCTTTGATTCTTCTCTTTTCTTACAACCTCCATTCAGTCCATCTGCCAATCTATCACTTCTGCCTTTAAAAATAAGTCTGGAATCCAGCCATTTATGAGTGTGCATCTCAACCACCATGGTCTACCGCACCATCATCTATCCCAGAGAGGACTGCAGGAGTCCAGCCCCAGTTGTTTCTCCTACAGAGTGCAGAGCCCCTAGAGGAGGGCTCCTCAAACTATGGCCCGCGGGCCACATTCGGCCGGCCAGGTGTTTTTGCCGCCGCTGCCTGTCCTGCTTAGCAGCCGACTTAGCAGTGTGCATAGGAATTTGTTCATAGCTTTTTTTTTAAACTATAGTTTGGCCCTCCAACGGTCTGAGGGACAGTGAACTGGCCCCTGTTTAAAAAGTTTGAGGACCCCTGCCCTAGAGAGAGCCTTTCCTCATATCTCTCTCCTTCATTGATCCTCTTCAAAGGATCCAAGCCCCATGACTCTGTGGCCCTGTATGATCTAGCCCCTGCTTGCTTCTCCATCTCCTCTCCTCTTTGCTCTTCTTTAACCACACGGATCTGCTTGTTTTTTCTAGTATTACAAGCTCATTCCTCCCTCAGGGATTTTCTTCACTGTTCCTGGTGCTCAGAACAGCATTGCCCAGACTCCCTCAGGCCTATTCCTTTACATTGTCAGTAGGTTCTCTGCTCAGATGCCATATCAAGGAGCTCTTTCCTGACCACCCTATTTAAATGACATCCTTCTGCATTCTATAACCAACCCTTAGTCTTTAAAAAAAAAATATATATATATATATATATACACACACACATTATTGATTTCAGAGAGGGTGGGAGAAATAGAAACAATGATGAGAGGGAATCATTGATTGGCTGCCTCCTGCACACCCCTATTGGGGATCAAGCCCATAACCCAGGCACGTGCCCTGATCAGGAATCAAACCGTGACCTCCTGGTTCATGGGTTGACGCTCAACCACTGAGTCACATGGCCCTATAACCCCTGGTCTTGATTTATTTTACTTCATAACCTGTCACTACCTGAGAGAATTCGTTTTTCTGTGTTTGTTTGTTTGTTTTTGGTTCCCTCAATAGAATGTAAATTTCATAAGGACTGTTTTGACTCTTATTTCAGCATCTCAAATAGTGCCTGGCACATAAGGCATGTAATTAAAAAGTTTGTCAAATGAGTGAATGAAATAATTGGACAAGATCACAAAGATACATGTAGAAGTATTTTATTGCAGCATTGTTTGAAATTATAAATTTCCTAAATATTAATTTACTAATAGGAATCCCATTGAATAACTCAGGTTCTATTCTTACAGTAGAACAAGACCTTCCCAATAGATTAAATCCCAAACTGCTGAGGCACTGCAGCAAACTCACAGGTGCCCAGTGAGCGGCTTTAAATTTTCTGGAAACAAGCACACCTGGAACTACTAGTGCCAGGTAGTTCCTTTTCAACATTAGGTGGCACCAAAGCCTTTCAGATGACGTCATGTCTTTGTGAAGCTTGGTTTTTAGCAGTTGCTAAATTCTGGGCAAGATCAGTGTAGAGCAAGAAATAGGGTGGTCCTGTCCAATCTGATTCTAAGATTTGGGAAGTTGTGCAGTGCCCAGCAGGTATCATAAGTAAATAATGGTGGTTATTTGGGGGAAAATGCTTTAATATATTAAAAATGTTTTTTTCAATTTAGTGTATTTTTTCAAATGGCTGTTAAGTTGGTAGGACATAAATACTTAAGCTGTTTGGATCTAAGTACTTAGTTTTTTTTTTTAATGTATTTTATTAATTTCTTAGAGGAAGGGAGAGGGATAGAGAGTTAGAAACATCGATGAGAGAGAAACATCAATCAGCTGCCTCCTGTACACTCCCCACTGGGGATGTGCCCGTAACCAAGGTACATGCCCTTGACCGGAATCGAACCTGGGACCCTTCAGTCCGCAGGCTAACGCTCTATCCACTGAGCTAAATCAGTTAGGGCTTAGTGGTGTTTTTGTGTGTTGTTGTTTTGTGTTTTTTTGTCTAGGGAGTGTTGTGAAAATTACTGAGACACTAAGGCACTGGACCGATAAGTTGAGGTATCTGGATAAATGAAAGCATTACTGAACAGGATGCAGAATGAGGCCCCATTTATGAAAAACTAGAACATTTTCATATTTTAAAAAGCATGAAAGGCTGTTCACAAAACTTACAGGGGTCATTGCTTGCTGTTTATATAGTGCTCCTGTTGTTGTTTTTTTTTAATCACCTGAGGATATGCTTTTATTGATTTGAGAAAGAGGAGTGGGGAGAGAGGAAAAGAGGGAGAGAGAAGAGAAAGACAGCGATAGATATTTCTCACATTGATGTTTCTCTCTCTCCCTCTCTAAAATAAATTTTAAAAAGAAAGAAGCATCAATCGATTGCCTCCCATATGCAACCCGACTGGAGGGAGGGATTGAACTCATAACCTGGTTATGTATCCTGACCTCGAGTTGAACCTGCGGCCTTTTGGTGCACGGGACGATGCTCCAACCAAGTCACACTGGCCAGTTTTGAGGGAATGAAATTTCCACTTTGGGTAGGAGGAGGATGGGTAAGGATCCTCTCGTGGAACAGATATATTTAAGGGTAGAGTATTTTCTCATAAGTCTTGAGGTGGGGTGTATATTGAGGGACTGAGGGCTCTGAGAATTGGCTGCAAGGTGAAGCTATTGTCTTTGCTGTTAAAAGATGTTTGGCCCTGGCCAGTGTGGCTCAGTTGGTTGGAATGTTGTCCCATGCACGAAAGAGTCAGGTTCGATTTCTGGTCAAGGTATATGCCCACAGCACTGTTCGTAACCTGTGGTCGTGCTGTGGCTGACGGGTTCCATTCCAGTGCGACAGCAGCCCCACGGCCACCACACTGACTGACTGATGGTGGCTGTCAGTTTCAGGTCTTGGAGACAAGCATGGGGAGGGGAGAAAAAAAAGGTATATGCCCAGGTTTTGGGCTCCTGTATGGGGTTCATTCGGGAGGCAACCAATCGATGTGTCTCTCACATTAATATTTTTCTCTCCCTCTCCTTTCCTCTCAAAAGGAAGAAGAAAAAAAGTGTTTAGATGTTGCCGAGTAAGGGGAAGGAAGCAAGGAGGTTTGGTGCTGGGGTTTATGAAAAGCTTGCGCAAAGTCAGGGAAATGGGTGCTTGAATACATTTGAAGGCATTGACTCCTATTCATTAAAAGCAACTGTCTTCCATGGAAAGCATATCCCAATTTATTTATACCCCAGCTTATTCCAAGAAGGATTTAAGACAGTAACAGCCCACACTATCTTTTAGGTAGTGTGGGCTACATTGGTGAATCAGAATAGTTATCCTTGTCTTCAAATTACTTACAATCTAATAGGGGATTTCTATACATGCAGCAAATATTTACTGAGCCTCCACCATGTGCTGGTCACTGCTAGGCGCTGAGGATGGAAGGGATAAGTGAAACATAGTCCTGCCCTCAAGGATTACAGTCCAATGGGAGAGAAAATGTCTAAATAAGTAATTAAAAATTGGACTGAGGACCTTGCTACGGTGTGGATAAGACTAGGAAGAGTTAAAGAGGTGACATTTGAACTGGGTCTTTTTTTTTCTTTCTTTTTTTTTAAAATAGATTTTAGAGTGAGAGGAAGGGAGCTGGAGAGAGAGTGAAACATTGATTTGTTGTTTCACTTATTTATGCATTCATTGGTTGGTTCTTGTATGTACCCTTACTGGGGATTGAACCCACAATATGGCATATCGGAATGATGCTCTAATCAACTGAGCTACCTGGCCAGGGCTGAATTGGGTCTTAAAGAGTGAAAAGAAGTTTACTGGAAAGGAGGGGCATGTGAAGACAGGGAATTTTGAGAACTCTTGGCAGTTGAAGCATAAATGGGGTGGAGAGATACCTATTGAAGCTGTTGCCCCACCAGTGTGGCTTGGTTGCGCATTGACCTATGAACCAGGAGGTTGGATTCAATTCCCGGTCTGGGCACATGCCCGGTTGCAATCTCAGTCTCCAGTGGTGGGCATGCAGGAGGCAGCCAATCAATGATTCTCTCTCATCATTGATGTTTCTATCTCTCACCCTCTCCCTCCCTCTCTGAAATCAGTAAAAGTATATTAATATATATATATATAAAAATTTTTTTTTTAAAATCTGTTGTAAGAATGGGTTGAAGCCAAGTTGTAAAGGACCTTGTGCACTTGCTAAAGGCAGAGGAAAGAGAATGAGTTTTTACTGACAATCTAGGGCACACCTCTTGTTCTGTGAACTCAGGGGCACCTGGGACCGGACACTCCTCAGGATTCTAACCTTCATCATGTGGATAGTGAGACCTAGTGTTTGGATAAAGGGTTGGGAGCTAAAATAGTTTGTATATAATCCAGAATGACAATTTGTTAACTTATGGTAGAGGGACAGTCCAGAACATTCCAGGACAGCCCCTGGCCCAGTCTCAATGCCTGGAAGCAGAATTAGTCCTTAGAAGGTGGTTGGCTTGGTCAGCATGAACTTGGAGCAGAGGGAGGTGAAAAGTTTTAAGTGAGAGTTTCCTTAGGCCTTCTGTAGTAACTCTTTTCACGGCCAGATTCAGACCTGCTTCGGCTTTTTTGTGTTTCATTCAAGGTGAGCAAACTCCCTGTGTTTCTCACAGTGCAGCTGATGGGGTTCCAACTCCGTGAACTCAGTCACCCTCCAGACCTGTCTCCCTGAGATTTCATCAGTCATCTTGATGAGTATCATGGGTGCTCAGAACCTCTTCAGCCTTGCAGCTGTAGAACATTTTAATTTCTACCCAGCTGTGGCCAATCAGATCCATTGTGAGGGGATTACTGGTTTGACTGGCAGGGGACAATCTCTCTTTTTTCCAAGCTCTTTGAGGGTGCTTCCCTGTCTCGGAAGGTCCTAAGTAGTTTAGTTCCGTTTAACAAACCTTTATTGGGAGCCATGGGATCCGGGATGGTAGAGAAATGCTGCCTGCCCAAGAGATGCTTAAAACCTATGGGAAGACGGACCCCAGTAGATAATGTCATTGAATGAGGTGTACAGGGGTAGAGGGGTTGCCGAAGCACAGAGAAGGGGTGCCAGTCTGTCTTGGGAGGCTGTGGAAAGGCTTTGAAGAATTAATGCCTGCCCTAGTCGGTTTGGCTCAGTGGTAGAGTGTTGGCCTGAGGACCAAAAGGTCCCGGGTTCGATTCCGGTCAAGGGCATGTACCTTGGTTGCAGGCTCCTCCCTGGCCCCTGGTCAGGGCGAGTGCAGGAGGCAACCAATTGATGTATTTCTCTCACATTGATGTTTCTCTCTGTCTCTCTCTCTCCCTTCCATTCTCTCTAAAAGATGGAAAAATATCCCCAGGTGAGGATTAACCAAAAGAAAAGAAAAAAGGGAAGTAATGCCTGAGCTGAGTCTTGAAATAGCAGTTTGTTTTGTGGGGAAGGACATTTCAAGCATGTACAATAGCATGTACAAACACCCAGAGGAGTGCCGCACACAGCTAGGGGATAGGGGGCCTCAGGGAACTCTGTTACAGATGTGCAAAAAGAAAGAAAGGTGAAAACATCATAAAGCCCTTTTGTAAGCCATCTTGCTGAATTTGGACATCATTCTGAGATAAGAGGGTATGAAGATTAGATTTCCATTCTAGAGGGAACACCCCAATTGTGGCATGTATGGATTGGAGAGACAATAATGACCTATGGAATGCTCTGATGTGGACCACAAAGGAAAGGCCTGACCTCGGGCAGTGGTGTAGGGATGGAGAAGAGGGGCAAACTCAAGAAATATGTAGGAGTTACAGATGAGATACACTAGTACTTGGTGAATGATGGGGTAATTACATCCTGGGCTTATTAAGTCCTTTATGATTACATAATTCATAATTCTAAACCAGGAGTCTCTAAACTCCATTCACGCTCTTTCTACTGTTTTATGCCTGAGGGTAAGTGTTAGGGTCGCCGAAGGAGGAACACATGAAGCCAAAGGGGTAAAGAATTATGAATTTATTAGGTAATCTGGATACCCAGATGGGCTGAGCCCCAAAATGGCGCCAGCATCCAGGGACAGGGAGTCAGATTTTTAAAGGACTCTAGGCGGGCTTTTTCTGAGTGGGGAATTCTCTGGGCGGGTCCTGAGGGGAAAGATAATGGTCTTAGCAAGTGGACTGTGGTCTTAGCAAGTGCTAAGCAAAAGGGAATGTATGTCGTGAAGTGGTCTAAAGGTCGGTTCCCAGGGCAGGGGTGTTCATTCAATTATTCGATCAGACCTAACAGTAAGAAGGCTAAGTATTGGTTTGGGTCTTGAGTGCCACTATCTTAGAAGGGACTAAAGGGAAAGGAGAGATTTTTGTGGAAAAGGCGTTTGATTTTAGACATGTTGAATTTGGTTTATCAGGTATCTGCAGGGGGTTTAGTAGTCGTTTCATATGTGAAATCCAAAAGAAGGGTGATGCCTGGAGGAAATTTGGACCTCATCAGTATATAGTGAAAGTCATGGGGTAGCCTATAGAGTGCTGCGAGGAGTGTGGACACACTGAAACCTTGGGGAGTAGCAGTGTTTAAGGAGGAGCAGACCAAGGCAGAGGAGCCTGGGAAGAGACTAAGAAGCAGCAGCCAGAGAGGTAGGAAGAGAGATGGTCAAGGAGTGATCCAGCAAGCCAAGACAGAAGGGTCTCATCAGGAGTGGTGTTGGGGACGTGGTGGTAGTGGAAGGAGATGGGATATTTAGGAAGATGGCTGTATAATAAGCACTCATAATCATTGTCCTTTGCTGATTTGAATTCACCAGATTTCCCCCAGCACCATGCAGTGGAAAGAATGCACAGGCAAATTCTGGCTCTAATGCTTTCTAGTTGCATGACCGTGGGCCTCAGTTTTGTAATCTGTAAAATAAAGACAGTGGCACGTATTTTATAAATTATGAAAATAGAATGAATCAGCTATCACTGCTCTTGGCACCAAGAAGATGTGTCCTAGAGGTTAAATTGTTGTGTATGCTGCAGCATGGTAGAGTGGGGTGAGCATACGTCTGGGACCAGAAAGGGCTGTGAACTGGCTCCTCAAGCAGTTCACTTCACCAGCCTCAGGTTTCTCATGTCGAAGTTCTTCCCTTTGGAAGGTTAGTGGACCAAAAAGCTTACCTACTTTAAAAGTCTTTGGTTGTCGGTGTGTGAAAACTAAAGGTTTCCTCAACCGACCTTTAGCCCAGGGCAGAAATCCCTTCAATTCATATCTACTTCTGGGCTCTTCCATCTCAACCTTTCTTTCACTGAATTGGTGCCAGTGATTCCTGGCTCCACCTTGTTCAGAATTCTAGACCTTGCCTCTGCCTTCATCTCACCAGGTGCCTGGGTTTACATCTGCTCCAGATAATTTCCACCAACCCTTCACTCTAGTTCCTGGCTCTCCTGTCTTATTATAAAACTAGAGGCCTGGTGCACGAATTCGTGCATGGGTGGGGTCCCTTGGCCTGGCCAGTGACTGGGGCCTATCAGGGCCGTCTTGCCCAGTCCCGATCGGGGCTGGCTGGCCAGGGTAGAGACTGAGGGAGTTTGGCCAGCCACGGGAGGTTGTCTGTGGGAGCGCACTGACCACCAGGGGGCAGCTCCTGCATTGAGTGTCTGCCACCTGGTAGTCAGTGTGCGTCATAGCAACTGGTCGACCGGTCATTTGGTCAACGGGCTGTAATGGTCACTTAGGCTTTTATCCTATATAATAAAAGTAATATGCAAATTGACCATCACTCCAACACACAAGATGGCTGCCCCCATGTGGTCAAAGATGGTCGCCACAAGATGGCCAGCAGGGGAGGGCAGTTGGGAGGGACCAGGCCTGCAAGGGAGGGCAGTTGGGGACGATCAAGCCTGCAGGGGAGGGCAGTTAGGGGTGACCAGGCCGGCAGAGGAGGGAAGTTGGGGGCAACCGGGCCTGCAGGGGAGGGCAGTTAGGGGCAAACAGGCTGGCAGGGGAGCAGTTACGCATCAATCAGGCTGGCAGGGGAGTGGTTAGGGGGTGATCAGGCTGGCAGGCAGAAGCGGTTAGGGGCAATCAGGAAGGCAGGCAGGTGAGCAGTTGGGAGCCAGCAGTCCTGGATTGTGAGAGGGATGTCCGACTGCCCGTTTAGGCCCGATCCTACCTGGATCGGGCCTAAACGGGCAGTCGGACATCCCTCGAGGGGTCCTAGATTGGAGAGGGTGCAGGCGGGCTGACGGACACCACCACCCACCACCACCACCACCACCACCACCACCACCACCCCCCTCCCCCGTGCATGAATTTCATGCACCGGGCCTCTAGTATATATATATCTCTATCTGAACATGGAAGGGTTCACGCTGGCCAGACCCTTGAGAAGAGGAGGTTTTGAGGATGGGGTACCTGACATCGTAGAGTTGTCAGGCATGTCTTGAAGCAGGATACCTGTGCCATTCCAGCGGGAACAGAGGCTCCTGCCAGGGCCTCAGATTCTGGGCTTGATTTCAGCTTTGGGGAAGAAACAGGCATTGTTGGTGTGTGTGTGTGTGTGTGTGTGTGTGTGTGTGTGTGTGTGTGTGAAAACAATTCTTTTTTTTTTTTTTTTTTTTTGCTGTTCAATCCTATGTGTGTTAGTGGCTTAGAATTCAGCCTGGAGGGATGTCTGGTGTTCGTGTCCTAGAGGTAGCAACTTATGTGGAGCTTGAGATTAACCGAATGCTGGTCTGATCACTTCCCCCTAACTCAGACAGTGATGGGGACAGGGTTTTGACTTGTGATACTCAATTTTGGTTATTTCCAGAGGGATTCACATACTGATCCCCCCACTTCCCTCACTCCAGGGTAAACTTGCTTAATCTTCTGTCAATAGCTTGTGGGTCTTTGAGGTTTTAGGTATGTAAAATCTGGAAACGAGGAATCCTATTTAGTTGTTATTGGCCTTCTTCTTCCTTCAGAAGCGAATGTCGGTGACAGAGGGTGGTATCAAGTACCCTGAGACAACTGAGGGAGGCCGCCCCAAGCTTGGGGGGCTTATGGATCCGAGGCAAGGGGTGATTGAGCGAACTGGCCGCTGCCAAACATGTGCAGGTGAGTGTTGGGGGCGGGGGAGCTGGTGTGGAATCGTGAAGGGAAGGAGGAGCCTAAGTCCTTAAGAAAACCAGGCCTGTGTTTTCTCACCTCTAGCTCTCACCTGGAGACCCAGTCTGTGAGGTGAGAGCGGGAGGAAACGTTCGGTGTGTGTTCCCACAGGAAACATGACCGAGTGCCCTGGCCACTTCGGCCACATTGAGCTGGCCAAGCCTGTGTTTCACGTGGGCTTCCTGGTGAAGACCATGAAAGTTCTGCGCTGTGTCTGCTTCTTCTGCTCCAAGTTGCTTGTGGACTCTGTGAGTGGGGATGGGCCGTGGCCGAGGGGAGGGTTACACGGTGCGAGGGCGGAGGAGCAGGCCCAACTGACACTGCTCTGCTCTGCCCCCAGAACAACCCAAAGATCAAGGACATTTTGGCTAAGTCTAAGGGGCAGCCCAAGAAGCGGCTCACACACGTCTATGACCTCTGCAAGGGCAAAAACATCTGCGAGGGTGGGGAGGAGATGGACAACAAGTTTGGTGTGGAGCAACCTGAAGGTGATGAGGATCTGACCAAAGAAAAGGTAGCTGGGCTGGGAGGCGCTGTGGGGAGGGAGGGGGAGGGGGTCCTAGAGGCCGGCCGGCTGTGGAGGAAGTGGCCCGATCCCTGGGTCCTAAAGGCGCCTCCTTTTCCTTGGAAGGGCCATGGTGGCTGTGGGCGGTACCAGCCCCGGATCCGGCGCTCAGGCCTGGAGCTGTATGCGGAGTGGAAGCATGTCAATGAAGACTCTCAAGAGAAGAAGATCCTGCTGAGTCCTGAGCGAGTGCATGAGATCTTCAAACGCATCTCCGATGAGGAGTGCTTTGTGCTGGGCATGGAGCCGCGCTACGCCCGGCCCGAGTGGATGATCGTCACAGTGCTGCCTGTGCCTCCGCTCTCGGTGCGGCCTGCCGTGGTGATGCAGGGCTCTGCCCGCAACCAGGTCAGTGGCTTCTGGACTCTTCCTCTCAGCTGACTGGCAGGTGTCTGAGGGGAGGGAGCCCCGGGGGTCAGGGGGTTATGTGTACAGGAGCCAGTGGTAGAGTACAATGTGCATGGATGACGGACAGATCATCTGAGTCTGAAAATACCCTGCCACTTGCTAGCTGTATGACCTTGAACAAGGTCCCTAAAGTGGTTCAAGTTCATGAAGGAGCTTCTATAACTGGAAGGAGAGGTCAGCCCTGCCTCGGGGTGGGATGAGGTGCTGAGTGCTCAGTGGAGCTGGATTGTGACTGTGCTGACTTCCTACTTCAGGATGACCTGACTCACAAACTGGCCGACATCGTGAAGATCAACAATCAGCTTCGGCGCAATGAGCAGAACGGCGCGGCGGCCCACGTCATCGCAGAGGACGTGAAGCTCCTCCAGTTCCATGTGGCCACCATGGTGGACAATGAGCTGCCTGGCTTGCCTCGCGTGAGTCGGCACACTCCCTGCTCCGGGCATGAGAGGAAAGGGTAGGGGGCCAGCACGAGGCCTCCGAGCTCTGGAGGAGGGGCCAGTGCTGACTGCTGGGGTGCCGCTCACCCTGTGTTTGCTCACAGGCCATGCAAAAGTCTGGGCGTCCCCTCAAGTCCTTAAAGCAGCGGTTAAAGGGCAAGGAAGGCCGGGTACGAGGGAACCTGATGGGCAAGCGAGTGGACTTCTCAGCCCGCACAGTCATCACCCCCGACCCCAACCTCTCCATCGACCAGGTTGGCGTGCCTCGCTCCATTGCCGCCAACATGACCTTTGCAGAGATTGTCACCCCCTTCAACATTGACAGGTGTGCTCAGTTCAGCAGTCCTGCCTGGACTTGCAAGGGAGGCCTGAGCGTGGTGGGCTCGGAGTGAACCGGAGGGAGCATTAAAGTTTGGAAGCTGGCTTCCACCGGGCTGTGCTTTGAGGAACGCCAATAAGGGCTTTCTGGGCAGTTTTTTGTTGATTTCTTCGTTTCCTTCCTAGACTTCAGGAACTAGTACGCAGGGGGAACAGCCAGTACCCAGGGGCCAAGTACATCATCCGAGACAATGGGGATCGCATTGACCTGCGTTTCCATCCCAAGCCCAGTGACCTTCACCTGCAGACGGGTTATAAGGTATGGCACATCCAGGGCCTCGGACGCACCTGAGCAGGAAGCTGTCTAGAATGGGGGCTGGCTGAAGTGGGCCAGCTGTGGCTGTCCTGTTCATTAGGATCCAGACTCATTGACTCTCTTTTCAAAAACCTGCTGCTCTAGGCTAGATTGTGGTTGTTAGCCACTGACGTTCTGGGTGGGAGTCACATAAACCCAAGGCAGCATGTGGGGCACAGGTGGCAGGGAAGAGGGAGCAGCAGAGCAGAGGCTTCTGGCTTAGAATCTCTTAATTTTCTCCCCAGACTGAGTTCCCCGGGGTTGGTGGGTACTGTTTTCTTAGTCATCTCTGATAACCTGGTATCTACCAGGGCCCGGCCCGAAGAGGGTGGTTGATAAGTGTTTCAAGTGAAATAATACCCAAGTATCCCTTTCCATCTGCAAGGCATTTTAGGTCCACCATCATTTCATCCTTACCATACCCCCTTCACCGAGACTTTTCCACACTTCACCTCCCCAGGTGGAACGGCACATGTGCGATGGGGACATTGTTATCTTCAACCGGCAGCCAACTTTGCATAAAATGTCCATGATGGGCCATCGGGTCCGCATCCTCCCCTGGTCTACTTTTCGCTTGAACCTTAGGTCAGTCCGCTGGCTGAGGGCGTCACACTGGGGCTGGGCTGCTCCCTGTGCTTTCTGCAGGCGTCAGGCATCTTCCCAACTCTGACTCCCCTCTCTCACTGCAGCGTGACCACTCCGTACAATGCTGACTTCGATGGGGACGAGATGAACTTGCACCTTCCACAGTCTCTCGAGACGCGGGCCGAGATCCAGGAGCTTGCCATGGTGCCACGCATGATTGTCACCCCCCAGAGCAATCGCCCTGTCATGGGCATTGTGCAGGACACGCTCACTGCCGTGCGCAAGTTCACTAAGAGAGACGTCTTCCTGGAGCGGGTGTGTGTCCTGGAGAGGAAGCCTGGCTTGGGCAGGCACAGGGGCCCCGGCTGTGAGGCTGGGGTTGGGCAGGAAGAACTGTGACGTTTGCCCTGACTTGCTCTGTCCTGACCTGTGAGATTATCTTGCTTGTGAGGCGGAAGGAATGTAAGTCAGGAAAGATCAGAGGCCAAAAGGATGTACGACTTCAGCTCCCCACTTAATTCCATGAAATGTCATGTAATTGCAGGTATTGTCTGGCAAGTAAAGGTGAAGGGGAAAATAAGTGACCTTGTTAAAATTCTGTTTATCTACTTTTTACTTTCACTTATTTCCTAATTGTTAAAAGTAATCTATACTTACTGGTGTGTGTTTTTTAAGTCGCATCATGACAATGAAATTTTTAAATTAAAATTTTGGAAAACATTTTCCTTTATCTATTTGCCTCCAAAATCTGGCTTTCGTCCTTGGGCAGGGTAGCCTCCCCTGGCATTTCCAAGGGTTGAGGCCTGCAGTTCTAAGTCCCCCTCTTCCTTGCTCTGTATCTCACAGGGTGAAGTGATGAACCTCCTAATGTTCCTGTCCACATGGGACGGGAAGGTCCCACAGCCGGCCATCCTGAAGCCCCGGCCCCTGTGGACGGGCAAGCAGATCTTCTCCCTCATCATACCAGGCCACATCAACTGCATCCGCACCCACAGCACCCACCCCGACGACGAGGACAGCGGCCCTTACAAGCACATCTCTCCTGGGGACACTAAGGTAGGGCCTGGCTTCTGGATGTGTGGGGCCAGGACGTGGACATGGGAACCCCAGCAGGGGCCTTGAGTGGGTGCTCTGTCTGCAGGTGGTGGTGGAGAATGGGGAGCTGATCATGGGCATCCTGTGTAAGAAGTCTCTGGGCACATCAGCTGGCTCGCTGGTCCACATCTCTTACCTAGAGATGGGTCATGACATCACTCGCCTCTTCTACTCCAACATTCAGACTGTCATTAACAACTGGCTCCTCATTGAGGGTAAGTACAGGGCTCTGCCAGGCCAAGCCCTCTACGAATCCTCTGCCACTGCTCACTGTTCTCTGCCTTCCCTTTCTCAGTCCTCAGATTGGGTGTCCCTCCTCCTCCTCTCTCGGCTGTGATTCTGTCCCATGGTTCTTGGGAGATCAAAGAAGGTGTTGCTGATGCTTCTTCTTATCTCTAGGTCATACCATTGGCATTGGGGACTCTATTGCCGATTCCAAGACTTACCAGGACATTCAGAACACTATTAAGAAGGCCAAGCAGGATGTAATAGAGGTGAGAGGGAAGGCTGGGCAAAGACTGAACAGGAACCTTTCATGGGCTTGGAACTTATTAACCAAGAGGGTGTGCGGATTAGAGAGAAGGGGAGAAAGACGGGTCGGTGTTTCACTGAGAGCTCTGCCTCCATCTTTGCACCCAGGTCATCGAGAAGGCGCATAACAACGAGCTGGAGCCCACCCCAGGGAACACCCTGCGGCAGACATTTGAGAACCAGGTGAACCGCATTCTCAACGACGCCCGAGACAAGACTGGCTCCTCTGCCCAGAAATCCCTGTCTGAGTACAACAACTTTAAGTCTATGGTCGTGTCTGGAGCTAAAGGTTCCAAGATCAACATCTCCCAGGTGGGAGCCTTGTCTTTTCAGATTGGGGCCAACACTGAGGGTTGAGAGGGGAGGGAAAGGATGTGTTGCTGGGGGAGCAGTGGGGGAAGAACACTGGGAACTCACTCTTAAGGCAGAGGGAGTTAGGTGTCCCCCACCTCGTGTTGTCCCAGGTCATTGCTGTCGTCGGGCAGCAGAACGTGGAGGGCAAGCGGATCCCATTTGGATTCAAGCACCGGACGCTGCCTCACTTCATCAAGGATGACTATGGGCCTGAGAGCCGTGGCTTTGTGGAGAACTCCTACCTGGCCGGCCTCACACCCACCGAGTTCTTTTTCCATGCCATGGGCGGGCGTGAAGGGCTCATCGACACAGCTGTCAAGACTGCTGAGACTGGTGAGGCCTTCAGGTCCAGGGTTTTCCAGGGCTGGTACCAGGGTGTACCACAGGCGGAAAAGTGCCTGGGGGTGGGGGCTGGGGGTTCTCAGGCCAAAATCTTCTGTTCCCAGAGATAGGATTTTGGCCTTCGTGGAACAAATGGAGACTAAAGCTCAAGAGCTAGGCAGATGCCCTTATTTGATTGCTGTATAGCATTTCAGGATGAGGGATAGAGCCTCGGGGCTCCCTGCTGCTGACCTATCACATGGGACTCTGCTGGGCCCTGGTTCCATTTGGTAGTGGACTTAGCTTTTCGTACGAGACCTCAGGGATGATGGGCTACTAGCTGGCTCTTCTGAGTGATCAGGTCGGTTAAGGCTCCAGAATAACGAGCAAGGCTCATCCTGAGATAGGGAGGACGCTTGGGGCTTAGCCTCTTCTTGCCTTGGGTCCCATAGTTGATTACCTCCCTCCAGGATACATCCAGCGGCGGCTGATCAAGTCCATGGAGTCGGTGATGGTGAAGTATGACGCCACCGTGCGGAACTCCATCAACCAGGTGGTGCAGCTGCGCTACGGCGAGGACGGCCTGGCGGGCGAGAGCGTGGAGTTCCAGAACCTGGCTACCCTTAAGCCTTCCAACAAGGCTTTTGAGAAGAAGTGAGGAGGTGGCAGGCGGGTGGTTCTCCCTCCAGCAGCTCAGGCCAGAGTTGTAGGATTCCCCTTTCCACACAGATCACCTGGGATGTGTTTTGCAGTGGACCTTACCGCCCCTCTGACAGCAGCCTGTGCTATGGCAGAGTTGAGACCCATCACTGCTTTGTTCCTGGTGATGGCACAAAGCAGGCTTAGAGGGCATGGCACAGGCTCGGGTCCCGTTGGCAGTCCTTCGGCGTAGATCTTATATTTCCCTGCCCAGGATTCTTGTCTCCAGAGCTCTGTTCCTGAAGAATGTGCACCTTTGGGAGCCTCACAGTGCTCCTGTGCAGAGATCAGGCCCCAGAGCCCACCTGGTCCTGGACACCACGCCCTGTCATCTGCAGGTTCCGCTTTGATTATACCAATGAGAGGGCCCTGCGGCGTACTCTGCAGGAGGACCTGGTGAAGGACGTGCTGAGCAATGCACACATTCAGAACGAGCTGGAGCGGGAATTTGAAAGGATGCGTGAGGATCGGGAGGTGCTCAGGGTCATCTTCCCAACTGGGGACAGCAAGGTGCGTGTGGACAGGAAGGGCTGGGCTGGAGAAGTGTTCCCTGTGTGGCTGTCCCCAACTTGTGATCCTTCCTCCCTCCGCTCCTGCCTCAGGTTGTCCTCCCCTGTAACCTGCTGCGCATGATCTGGAATGCTCAGAAAATCTTCCATATCAACCCTCGCCTTCCCTCGGACCTGCACCCCATCAAGGTGGTAGAGGGTGAGTACCTGCTTTGAGGCCTCCAGGCAAGAATAGCGGTCAAGAGTCTGCTGGACCATGGTCTACAAACTCTTCATCCCTCATTTGGTCCCCAGGAGTCAAAGAATTGAGCAAGAAGCTGGTGATTGTGAATGGGGATGACCCACTGAGCCGGCAGGCCCAGGAAAACGCCACACTGCTCTTCAACATTCACCTTCGATCCACGCTATGCTCCCGCCGCATGGCTGAGGAATTTCGGCTCAGTGGAGAGGCCTTCGACTGGCTGCTTGGAGAGATTGAGTCCAAGTTCAACCAAGCCATTGTGAGTATTATCATCTCATCTCAGCTTTGTTTTTCTCCTTTAACCTCTCTGGGTTCTTGAGAACAGCCCACTTCTGCCCACAGACACCTAATAATAACTCTCATTCATTGTGAGTCTGCTGTGTACCAAGTCCTGTGTTTGAGATTTTTAAAAATATATATACTATTTTATTGATTTTTTTACAGAGAGGAAGGGAGAGGGATAGAGAGTTAGAAACATCGATGAGAAATATCAATCAGCTGCCTCTTGCACACTCCCTACTGGGGATTTGCCCGCAACCAAGGTACATGCCCTTGACTGGAATCGAACCTGGGACCCTTCAGTCTGCAGGCTGACACTCTATCCACTGAGCCAAACCGGTTAGGGCTGTTTGAGGTTTTATACCTTTATTCCTTAGCAGTCTTAAGGGTCGGAATTGCAGTAAGCAGAAAAGAGATTTATAGGTACTGGAATATATGATCACAGTCTTTAAGGATTTTATAGGTTAATTGAAGGAGAGAAGCATTATGATTATAGGCATGCTTTATAATTCATTTGATCTAAATCTAGTTTTATAAATTAAATAATTAAAATTCATTAGGAAATACTACAAAACATGGTTGAAAGAAATTAAAGAAGACATTTAAATGGAAAGATACTTGGTGTTCATGGATGAGAAAACTTGATATTGTTAAATGGCAATAATACTCAAACCAATCTATAAATTCCATATCAAATTCTAGCTGCCTTTTTTGCAGAAATGTATAAGCTGATCTTCTAATTCATGCAGAAATGTAAAGGGACCCATACATAATACCCAAAAACAATTTTGAATAAGAACAACATTGGGGGACTCATTCTTCCTGATTTTACTAGTAAAACTTATTACAGAGCTACAGTAATCACAACAGTATGCTACTGACATAAAGATACATATACACTGAGTGGCCAGATTATTATGATCTCTGAACACATAATAATCTGGCCACTCAGAGAGAGTGTGTGTGTGTATTAGAGGCCTGGTGCATGAATTTGTGCATGGGTGGGGTGCGGCCGGCCTGGCCAGTGGGAGGGGACATGGGCGGTTGGCCGGCCTGGCCTGCTGGTCGAACTCCTGGTTGAGGAGACAATTTGCATATTAGCCTTTTATTATATAGGATATACACTGAGTGGCCAGATTATTATGCATTCAGAGATCATAATAATCTGGCCACTCATTGTATAGAGCAATTGAAGAGAATTGAGAGTCTTGAAATAAACACTCACGTTTATGGTCGCTTGGTTTTTTTTAAATACATTTTACAGATTTAAATTTTTTTTTATTTTTATTTTGAGAGAGAGAGGTGGGAGGAGAAACATCAGTGTGAGAGAGAAACATCGATTAGTTGCCTCCTACACTAGCCCCAACCGGGGATCAAACTCACAACCTGGGTATGTGTCCTGACAGGGAGTCAATCCTGCCACTTTTTAAAAAATATATATATATTTTTTATTGACTTCAGAGAGGAAAGGAGAGGGAGAGAGAGGTAGAAATATCAATGATAAGAGAGAGTCATTGATTGGCTGCCTCCTGCATGCCCCCTAATGGGGATCGAGCCTGCAACCCAGGCATGTGCCCTTGACCTGAATCAAACCTGGGACCCTTCAGTTCGCAGGCCAGTACTCTATCCACTGAGCCAAACCGGCTAGAGCAAACCTGCCACTTTTTGGTGCATGGAATGACACTACAAACCAACTGAGCCCAACTGGCCAGAACTGTGGTCATTGGTTTTTGACAAGGTGTCAAGTCATTTAAATGGGGAAAGTCTTTTCAAGAAATAGTGCTAAAACAACTGAATAACTGCATGCAGCAGAAATTGAACCCTTACTTCACACCATATAAAAAAATTATCTCAAAATATAATAAAGACCTAAATATAAGGTCTAAAACTATAAACCTCTTAGAAGAAAATACTGGGGTATATATGATATTAGATTAGGCAATGGATTCTAGGTATGCTACCAGAAGCATGAACAGCAGCAACAAAAATATATAAATTGGAATTCACCAAAATTAAAAACCTCGGTGATTCAGAGGACATCATCAAGAAAGTAAAAAAGAAAAAAAAAAAAAGAAAGTAAAAAAGCTCTAGCCGGGTTGGCTCAGTAGATAGAGCATCAGCCTGCGGACTGAACAGTCCTCGGTTCTATTCCAGTCACGGGCATGTACCCTGGTTGCAGGCTCCATCCTCAGCCCTGGGTTGGGGCTCATGGGGGAGGCAACCAACCGATAAGATATCAATGTTTCTCTGTATGTCTCTCACCCTCCCTTCCACTCTCTAAAAGTCGATGGAAAAATATCCTTGGGTGGGGATTAACAATAACAAAATAATAATAATAATAATAAAGATTCTCTTTTAAAAAAAAAGTAAAAAAGACAACACACAGAATGGGAGGAAATATGTGCAAATCATGTATCTGACTTAAGGGTCATGCAAAGGACTATTACAAGTCAGCAGCAAAAGGAAAAAAATGTCAAAGGATTTGAATAAATGTTTTCCCATAAATGACCAGCAAGCACACCAAAAAATGCTTTATATTATTAGCCATCAGGGAAATGCAAATCATCCCACTGGAATGACTAAAATAAAATATTAGGAGACAAGTGTTGGCCAGAACATGGCGAAATTGGAACTCGAACTCACATAACGCTGGAGGGAATGGAGCAACTGCTTTGGAAGACATGGCAGTTCCTCAAAAGTTCAAACATACAGCCCTGGCTGGAGTGGCTTGTCCTCCGTGCACCGAGCGGCTGCTGGTTCGATTCCTGGTCAGGGCACATGCCCGAGCTGTGGGCTCCATCCCCAGGAGGGGGCATGCAGGAGGCAGCTGATTGGTGTTTTTCCCTCACATCCATGTTTCTTTCTGTTTCCCTTCCTCTCTAAAATTTTAAAATCAATAAAACACATTTTTTAATAAAGTTTAAACATACAGTTACCATACGACACAGCAATTCCATTCCCAGGAATATACCCGAGAGAATTGAAAGTGTATTTCCACATAAAAATCTGTACACAAATGTTTATGGTAGCATTATTCATAATAGCCAAAGCTGTAGAAACAACCAAAATGTTCTTCCATTAATGAATGGATAAACCAAATTGGTATGGCCATACAAGGGAATATTATTTCATGATAAAAAGTGATAGGCTATCAAGCCATAAAAAGGCAAGCAATGAACCTTAAATCCATAACGACTAAGTGAAGGAAGCCCGTCTGGAAAGGCTATATACTGTATGATTCCAATTAAAAGGTTATATTTTATCGAATATGATTATATCTCAATTAAAATAATACATTGGGGAGCATCTCATTTAGTAGACTATTACCAAATGAATATTTACCCTGTAAGTTTAGCATACTTTTACAGATTTGGGATTTAGATGTTATGGTACCTTTTCAAGTCTCTGCATTTTCCAAATGCCTCTGTCCCGTGTCCTTTAAGAAGATAGTTTCAGCCCTGACTGCATCTCACTTTCATTCACCAAAAGGGAGGGCTGTTTCTGATGCTAGCCTTTACTCTAGGCCCATCCTGGGGAAATGGTGGGAGCTCTGGCTGCACAGTCCCTTGGAGAACCTGCAACCCAGATGACCCTGAACACTTTTCACTATGCTGGTGTGTCAGCCAAGAACGTGACACTGGGTGTGCCCCGGCTTAAGGAGCTCATCAACATTTCCAAGAAGCCAAAGACGCCCTCACTCACTGTCTTCCTGCTGGGCCAGTCTGCGCGAGATGCTGAGAGAGCCAAGGTAGGACCTGAGGGGATGGGCTTCGCGGCAGGAGGAAAGGAGGGGAACTCTTTCTCTTGAATAGGAAGTTTGGGATTCTCTCTACAGGAGGGTTTGAAGAGGCCTTCGGAGCTACCCAAACACTGTCATGGATCCCTCTTTCTTCCCAGGACATTCTGTGCCGTCTGGAACATACAACGTTGAGGAAGGTGACTGCCAACACAGCCATCTACTATGACCCCAATCCTCAGAGCACGGTGGTGGCAGAGGATCAGGAATGGGTGAATGTCTACTATGAGATGCCTGACTTTGATGTGGCCCGAATCTCCCCCTGGCTTTTGCGGGTGGAGCTAGACCGGAAGCACATGACTGACCGGAAGCTGACCATGGAGCAGATTGCTGAAAAGATCAATGCTGGTAAGGCGGGGAGGGCCAGCCCAGCTCAGTTTACCCTGGGATCCCCTTCCATCATGTCACTGCACTCTAGTCTCCAACAAGCCACCTACCCTCACCACTTTCCATGCCCTGGTTCTGGTCCCCAAGGCCTCTCTCCTCCAGTTCCCCTCTCTGTCCCCTTTCCCTTCTGTGTTTCCCCTCCCTCTCTCCAAAGGGTTCTGTGAGAAGGAGGGGGAGCCCAAAGAGCACCCTGTACGGAGAGAGCTGCAGATGGACAGTGACCGGGAAGCGAGTCCAATAGGTGTGACCTTTCTCATGACTCCTCCCACCAGGTTTTGGCGATGACTTGAATTGCATCTTTAACGATGATAACGCAGAGAAGCTGGTCCTCCGTATCCGCATCATGAACAGTGATGAAAACAAGATGCAGGAGGTAAATGGGACCCAAGAGGAACTTGATATGTCAGATATAAGAAATCATTAAGTCTTGTTCATGACCAAAGAAGTTACAATGAAAGCAACATTGAGGTGCCAGTCACACCATCTAATGTAGGAATGGGTAATTGTGGTTAGCAATGATTTTCAAAACTTCTAGCATCAAAAGTCTTTGCAATCTGAAGTAGTAGTCACATAGCTAAAGCAGGTAGCGTTGGAGTGGGGTCAGAGCCCTGTCATCGGCTCTCTCCTCCCCTGACACTCCGGCATGCGGGCAGGGGGCAGGGTGGACAGTAGGAATTGCTGTGTCCTAGGAAGAGGGGTGTGAGAACAGGTGTGACAAGACCAAGGAAGGTGTTTGACGAATGGCTCCACTCTTGGGCGTAGCTCCTTGTTCGGCAGGTGTGGGTGCCTGCCTGGTGCTTTAATAATGAAAAATCTGAACTTACTGTGGAACTGTTGGAGAACGGAGAATCTCACTGAACGGAAGGGGTAGAGTCTGGGCCTGACTTGATGGTTAGGTCCCTGAGGAGGCTAGAATTTGAGGTGAGCCTGGGAAGATTCCAGGAGCTTATCTCACTCTTGTTGCAGGAGGAAGAGGTGGTGGACAAGATGGATGATGATGTTTTTCTGCGCTGCATTGAGTCCAACATGCTGACAGATATGACCCTGCAGGGTATCGAGCAGATCAGCAAGGTCTGCCATTCCCTCCCCAGTAGCCCTTGCACCTCCCACTTCTCTCCCTCCCACCCCCTGCCCCACCCAACCTGAACCCACTCTGCCCCTGCAGGTGTACATGCACTTGCCACAGACAGACAATAAGAAGAAGATCATTATCACCGAGGACGGGGAATTCAAGGCCCTGCAGGAGTGGATTCTGGAGACGGACGGTGTGAGCCTGATGCGGGTGCTGAGTGAGAAGGACGTGGACCCTGTGCGCACCACCTCCAATGACATAGTGGAGATCTTTACGGTGAGCCTTCAACCCCGTGCCGGCCTCTGGCTCAAGGCCCCGTCCCTGGGTCTCTTGGCAACAGATGCATTCTGTGTTTTCCACTCGCGGGCTTTCCTGGGTCAGTGTCTTTACGCCTGCACCCACTTTTGACTCGGCCTCACTGGCTGCCCCTCTGGATCTGGGTGATGGTAGGAGCTGGGAGCAGAGCTACTCTGCCTTGACCCTTCCCCCAACCCCCACTCCAGGTGTTGGGCATTGAAGCCGTGCGGAAGGCCCTGGAGCGGGAGCTGTACCACGTCATCTCCTTTGATGGCTCCTACGTTAATTACCGGCATTTGGCTCTCTTGTGTGATACCATGACCTGTCGTGGCCACTTGATGGCCATCACGCGACATGGAGTCAACCGCCAAGATACTGGACCGCTCATGAAGTGCTCCTTTGAGGAAACGGTAACAGCAGAACTGCTGAGCAGGTGGGAGGAGGGAGTGCCGTGGGAAGAAGGGCATCCACCAAGTGAGCAGGGGCTGGGCGCTGGTGCTGTCCTCCCTGTGCGGTGGGCGCGCCGTCCGGTGTGGAGCGGCCCTGCAGCCCTGCGTGGGGGTCTCACGGGGCCTGACCTCCTCCGGCTGTTCAGGTGGATGTGCTTATGGAAGCGGCTGCGCATGGAGAGAGCGACCCCATGAAGGGGGTGTCTGAGAACATCATGCTGGGCCAGCTGGCTCCTGCTGGCACGGGCTGTTTCGACCTCCTCCTCGATGCAGAGAAGTGCAAGTACGGCATGGAGATCCCCACCAACATCCCCGGCTTGGGGGCTGCCGGACGTGAGTATGAGGGTCTCCGCTCACAGAACCTGGCTGGGCCTTTGAAGGAGAGGCAGGCCCTGGGTGGGAGGGCGGCTGTTACTCATACGTCACTGTGTGCCTTTTGCAGCCACCGGCATGTTCTTCGGCTCAGCACCCAGTCCCATGGGAGGAATTTCTCCAGCCATGACGCCCTGGAACCAGGGTGCAACCCCAGCCTACGGCGCCTGGTCTCCCAGTGTTGGTGAGTGGCCCAGCCCGGGAGAGAGCTCTTTCGGGGATTGGAGGGCTCGTGAAGGGTCACCAGGTTGGAACACTGGAGGCCACGGAGCTCTGGGGAGGGTGTTGGACTCCAGCTCTGTGTTTTTTTGAAGTTGAACACGTTAACTTTATTTCTGTAAAGCCAGAAAATATGACTTGCGGGCTGAGGCCATGTGGATTTATGACATTCCTCCTGAACTAGAGATTTACTTTCCTTGCCTCCCGCCTCCCAGACAGCTCTCCAACTTGCTCGGAGATGGAGAGCCGACTGAACACAGGCTCCAGCTCTGGCTTTAACGGAACGTTTCTCTCACCCGCAGGGAGTGGAATGACTCCAGGGGCAGCCGGCTTCTCCCCCAGTGCTGCTTCAGATGCCAGTGGCTTCAGCCCGGGGTACTCCCCTGCCTGGTCTCCCACACCTGGCTCCCCAGGCTCCCCAGGCCCCTCAAGCCCGTACATCCCGTCACCAGGTGAGCTGTCCCTGTCTCTCAGTGCCAAGTTTATTTCTCCCTGATCTTTCCTTCGGGGCTAGTCTCTACCACTTAACTCCTTTCGGCTTCTCTCCTACAGGTGGTGCCATGTCTCCCAGCTACTCACCAACGTCGCCTGCCTACGAGCCCCGCTCCCCTGGGGGCTACACACCCCAGAGTCCCTCTTACTCTCCCACTTCACCCTCCTACTCCCCTACCTCTCCATCCTATTCTCCAACCAGTCCCAACTACAGTCCCACATCACCCAGCTACTCTCCGACCTCTCCCAGCTACTCCCCGACTTCTCCCAGCTACTCCCCGACTTCTCCCAGTTATTCTCCCACCTCTCCCAGCTATTCTCCAACTTCTCCAAGCTACTCGCCTACATCACCTAGCTACTCGCCAACCTCGCCCAGCTACTCGCCAACCTCTCCCAGCTACTCGCCAACTTCTCCCAGTTACTCGCCAACATCACCCAGCTACTCTCCCACCTCTCCTAGCTACTCGCCAACTTCTCCGAGTTACTCTCCGACATCACCAAGTTACTCACCCACTTCCCCAAGTTATTCACCCACCAGCCCTAACTATTCTCCAACCAGTCCCAATTAC
Source organism: Cnephaeus nilssonii (assembly GCF_951640355.1). NCBI lineage: Eukaryota > Metazoa > Chordata > Mammalia > Chiroptera > Vespertilionidae > Cnephaeus > Cnephaeus nilssonii. The sequence continues at coordinate 40,072,066 of NC_137090.1, forward strand.
ACCCCGACATCACCCAGCTATAGCCCAACATCGCCCAGCTACTCACCTACTAGTCCCAACTACACACCAACAAGCCCTAACTACAGCCCAACCTCTCCAAGCTACTCTCCAACTTCACCCAGCTACTCCCCGACCTCACCAAGCTACTCCCCTTCAAGTCCACGGTACACACCACAGTCTCCAACCTATACCCCAAGCTCGCCCAGCTACAGTCCCAGTTCTCCCAGCTACAGCCCTACCTCACCGAAGTACACCCCAACCAGCCCTTCCTACAGTCCCAGCTCACCAGAGTACACCCCAACCTCTCCCAAGTACTCACCTACCAGCCCGAAGTATTCGCCCACCTCTCCCAAGTATTCTCCTACCAGCCCCACCTATTCGCCCACCACCCCGAAATACTCCCCAACGTCTCCTACTTACTCACCGACCTCTCCAGTCTACACCCCAACCTCCCCCAAGTACTCGCCTACTAGCCCCACTTACTCCCCCACCTCCCCCAAGTACTCGCCTACCAGCCCCACCTATTCGCCCACCTCCCCCAAAGGCTCTACCTACTCGCCCACTTCCCCTGGCTACTCGCCCACCAGCCCCACCTATAGTCTCACCAGCCCAGCCATCAGCCCAGATGACAGTGATGAGGAGAACTGAGGATGAGCAGGGCGCAGCAGCAGCTGGCTAGGGCGAAGGGCGGTCCTCTCACCTCCCTCGTGGGGTGCAAGCCGCCAGCCTGGCTCCTTTGTACATAGCTCCTTGTGCTCCCCATTGAAGTTTTGGTCCTGTTTCCAGTGGAGCTTTGGTCTTGTTCTCCACTTGTGCTGTCTCAGAACCCACTCGCCTGACTGTGGTGTTCTTCCTACCCCACCCACCCAAGTCTGTCCCCAAATTGAGGATCCCTCCTTGCCTGTGGCTTGATTGGGGGTAAAGGGTATTTTAACTTCTTAGGGGTAGTTCCTGCTCTGGGTCTTTACATCTGATCCTCAAGAACAAAGCTAAAGCTGCCTTTCTGTGTATTATTTTTTGAAATTTAAATAAAGTTTACTAATTTTGACCAAAAGCATGTATATTGAGTGCTTATTGCTAGGCAAGCATACCCAGGCTCCTGCTGCCTGCCTGGGCTGCTATGCCATGTAGTGTTTCAGGTGCTTCCTGTTAATGGGGGGAGGGGGGAGGGAGGAACATGAGAGCAGGTAGTACATTTCACCTATTGAACAAACACCTACTGTGTCCCAGGCAGTGTTCCGTATCTGTCATCAAACAGATACAGCACTTGTCCCACATTAAAGCAATATTGAATATAATATTGCTAGCCTCAAAAGTGTTTGAGATTATTCCCTCATTTTCTGGTTGTTTTTTGTTTTTTTCAAAGTATGGGATTATCTAGTCTCCAAATATTTGGCAGCACTCACCTGAACTGGTCAGAGCAAGATGCTAGATGTTTTCTTTGTAGGAAGATAGTTATGTACTGATTCAATTCCTTAGTTAATTATAGGACTAATCATGTTTTCTATTTCTCCTTGACTTAGTAGTATTTTCATAGAAACTTATTTTCAAATAAAGATATTCATAATATCTTATTTTTATGACTCGTTCAATGTCTGCCATTTCTGGAGTTACGTCAGCATTTTGTCTCCTGTATTGTTTAATATGTATATATTTATGTTTTTATTGATTTCAGAGAAAGGAAGGGAGAGGGAGAGAGGGATAGAAACATCAATGATGGGAGAGACTCATTGATCGGCTGCCTCCTGCACGCCCTCTACTGGGGATCGAGCCACCACCAGCCAGGCCTCTGTATTGGTTATTTGTTCTGGAGCCTTCTTGCCACAGGGTTGTCACTTTTTCACTTTTTAAAAACTTTATTGTTGAAAGTATTACAGATGTTCCCCCGTTTTTTTCCTCCCATTGACCCTCTCCCCCACCCCCTTCCCTCCCATCCCGCCTCAGGCATCACTTTTTCACTTTTAAATGAACTTTTGGCTTTATTGATTGTATTATATGTTTAAATCCTAATTAATTTCTGTTCTTAGCTATATTGTTTCCTGGCTTTCTAATTTCTTTGGGGTTTATTTTGCTATTCTTATAACGGTTTCATTAGCTTTTTATTTTTTAAAAATATATTTATATTGATTTCAGAGTGGAAGGGAGAGGGAAAGAGAGATAGAAACATCAATAATGAGAATCATTGATCAGCTACCTCCTACACGCCCCCCCACTGGGGATCGAGCCCACAACCTGGGCATGTGCCCTTGACCGGAATAGAACCTAGGATCTTTCAGTCCACAGGCGAACACTCCATCCACTGAGCCAAATCGGCTAGGGTATTCATTAGCTTTTTAGCTGTAAACACATGCATTGTGGGGTTTTTTTTTAAGTACGAGGAAAATAGTCTTTTATATTTGCTTAGCTATTTGGCATTTTCTATGCTCTCCTTCCTTCCTGAAAGTCTGGTTTTTCCCTCTGGTATCATTTCCCTTCAGCATTTCCCATGGAGCAGTGCGGCTGGTGGCCAATGATGGCGGTTTTCTCCTTCACTCCTGAAGGTAGCGTCACTGTAGGGTTCTGCTGCGACAGGTTCATTGTCCCTTTAGCATTTCACGATGTCCTGCCACTCTCCGGCCTTCGTAGTTTCTGGTAAGTTTGCAGCCTTGTGTCATTTTTCTCTGGTTGCTTTCCAGATTTTTTTTTAATCTTTGCTTTTTTTGTTGTTGTTGTTAGTCCTCCAGGATATTTTTCCATTGGTTTTTAGGAAGAGTGGAAGGAGAGGGAGAAACGGAGAAGCACGGATGTGAGAGAGACACATCGATTGGTTGCCTCCTGCACGCACCCCAACTAGGGCCAGGGAACCTGCAGGGTACGTGCCCTTGACCAGAACCGAACCCAGGACCCTTCAGTCCAACGACCGACGCTCTATCCACTGAGCCACACCGGCTACGGCTGTCTTTGCTTTCCAATAGTTTGACTTTGATATACTGAGGTATTGATTTTGTAAATTTATGTCTTTTATCATAATTCTTCTTTTATGATAGTTTTCTGTTTTTAAATGTTTTTATTGATTTCAGAGAGAGAAAGGAAGGGAGAAGGGGGGAGAGAGAGAGAGAGAGAGAGAGAGAGAGAAACATTGATGTGAGAGAGAAACATTGATCGGTTGCCTCCCAAACACTGGGGATCAAACTCAAAACCTGGGTATGTTCCCTGACTGGGAATCGGACCGGCGACCATTCGGTGCATGGGATAAACCTCAACCACTGAGCCACGCCAACCAGGGCCATTATTCTTTAAAATATTTTTTCTGCCCCATTGTTCCCTCTCCTGGCAGTCAATAACATTATGATTTTTTACTTTGCCCTATGCCTGAGGCTCTTATTCATTCAATCTCCTCCCCCACTTTTTCAATTCTTCATATAATTTCTATTGATCTATCTTCAAGTTTACTGAGATTTTTTCCTCCTGTCACCTATATTCTGCTATTAAGCCTATCCAGTGACCTTTTTATTTATTTTTATTTTTAAAAAATATGTTTTTATTGCCCTAGCCAGTTTGGCTCAGTGGATAAAAGTGTTGGCCTGAGGACTGAAGGGACCTGGGTTGGATTCCAGTCAAGGGCACGTACCTCGGTTGTAGACTCAATCCCTGACCCTGGTCAGGGCGTGCAGGAGGCAACCAATCAATGTGTCTCTCTCACATCGATGTTTCTCTCTCTGTGTGTCTCTCCATTCCCTGTCACTCTCTCTAAAAACCAATGGAAATATATCCTTAGGGTGAGCATTTACAACAACAACAAATATATACATATACGTTTTTATTGATTTCAGAGAGAGGAAGGGAGAGGGAGAGAGAGATAGAAACATCAATGATGAGCACGGGCTGGTTTGGCTCAGTGGACAGAGTGTCAGCCTGTGGACTGAAGGGTCCCAGGTTCGATTCCGGTCAAGGGCACATGCCCGGGTTGTGGGCTCAATCCCCAGTTGGGGGTGTGCAGGAGGCAGCTAATCAATGATTCTCTCATCATTGATGTTTCTCTCTCTCCCTCTCCCTTCCTCTCTGAAATCGATAAAAATAAAATAAAATAAATAATGGTGAGAGAGAATCATCATCTATCTGCTGCCCTTTGCACCCCCACTCTTGGGGATGGAGCCACAACGGGCATGTGCCCTCCCTGACCAGGAATCAAACCTGAGACCTCTTGTTTACTGGTCGATGCTCAACCACTGAGCAACACCAGCCGGGCTATGTGTTTCTGTATAAAGACACCTTATTCAATATATATTGTTGATTTGTTATAATTAAACTCATTGTCAAAAGCATTATAACTCATGCTTTAATGAACTTAGCTAACACATATTTTCTCCATAAGATACATCACAGCCTTCTTTCAATTAGGAACATAGACAGCAGCACTTCAGACTCCATTTGGGGACTTTTTTTTTTTTTTTAAACACTGTTTTATTTATTCTTCTCCCTTTACTTTATTATTTTTTTCCATCACCATTTATCATCCATATATCCTCTTCTACCACCACCACCCCCGGTTACCACATCATTTGGGGACCATTTTTGATAACACAAACAAAAAGCAAAAAAATGTGAAAAAATGTGTTCCTAAATATACCTCAGAAAGGACACCTAAGTATTAGAACAAGAAGGCAGAGTGTTGCCTTCTTCAACCTCAGCTTGAAAGTGTACATTGGGTGACTGAGTTTTCATCAGTCCACCTGATGAAATGACGGTGAAAGCATCATGAGTATTGATGTTGGCCTTACAAATAAATTTTTGGCAAGAAGGCAAATTTGAATATAGAATCAGCAAACAATAGCATCAACTCTGTGTGTATCGTGTTTATCTTTCATTCTTACTCTTGAAATTTCATATCTTTTTACTCATTTTAAAAATATATTTCTTGCCCAGCCGGTGTGGCTCAATGGTTGAGCGTCAACCTATGAACCAGCAGGTAGGTCATGGTTTGATTTCTAGTCAGGGGCACATGCCTAGGTTTCCGGCTGGATCCCCAGTAGGGGGCATGCAGGAGGCAACCGATTAATGATTCTCATCATTGAGGTTTCTATCTCTCCCCCTCCCTTCTTCTATGAAATCAATAAAAAAAGATTTTTTAAAAATATATTCTTTCTTAAAAATATATACTTTTTAAAAAATCTTTATTTTTTCCCCCTAGATGGTGTGGCTCAGTAGCTAGAGTGTCAGCTGTGAACTGAAGGGTCCCAGGTTCGATTCCAGTCAAGGGCACATGCCTGGGTTTCGGGCTTGATCCCCAGTAGGGGCCATGCAGGAGGCAGCCGATCAATGATTCTCTCTCATCATTGATGTTTCTATCTCTCTCTCCCTTTCCCTTCCTCTCTGAAATCAATAAAATATATATATATATATAAAATATATATTTTAAAATCTTTTTTTATTGATTTCAGAGAGAGAGGAAGGGAGAGGCGGGAGAGGCAGATAAACATCGATGTGAGAGAGAAACATCCATTGGTTGCCTCCTGCATGCACCCTGAATGCGACTGAACCAGAAACCTGGGCATGTGCCGTGACTGGGAATTAAACCTGCAACATTCGGTACACTGGACAATGCTCAACCAACTGAGCCACACTGGCCAGGGCAAGAGGATATTTCTTTGCCTCATTGAGCATAGTTACAATAGCTGTTTTAAGTCTTTTTATACTAATACCAACCTTTATCTTAAGATAGACCTCTGTTGATTTTTCTTTTCCCTTGGGAATCCATCATATTTTCCTGGTTCTATGTATGTAAAGTAATTTTGGATTGTACTTGTACATTATTAATGTTATGGTGACTCTGGATTCTGTAATATTACTCTAAAGACTGTGTACTTTTGTTTTATTAGGCAATTGACTTAGTTAGACCCACCTGCAAATATTGTCTCATCTGTGGTAGATGGCAGGGGGAATTTATTTCAGCTTTGTTCTCACCCCAAGAGAGCTCTTAGCTGCACCTCACCCCCAGCCTCTCTGGTGAACTAGCTGACCTTACTGCTTTTAATTACGATGAACTACCAGCATCCTCTTATTTGCTTACAAAATCTCCATAGTTTTAGAGAGCACCCTTAAACTTGACCTTCTCTGCACTGTTTCGAATAAAGTCCGTTCCTTTGGAGAGAGTGTCAGATCTCTCTGTTTTTATGAACGGCCTTGTCCCCTGGGGAAAATCTCCCAGCCAATACCCTGGGTGCTGGGTTGGAGGGGTGGGTAGCCTCTGATCTTCTCAGCTGGCCTCTCCCCAGAATGGAGCCTCTGTCCTATGAGTGAGCTGAGGCGAGGACAATTGGGGCTCCAGCCAGACCTGGGATCAAGCCTCTTTCCATTGTACCTGTCCCCAGATTGGGAGCTGAGAGGAGAGGAAGTCTTGTCTTCTTGGCCACACCTGCCCAGAGCTTCCATCAAAGTGGGCTGGGGAGGGGAGGGGGTAGGTGCGGATGTAGAGAGGGAGCAGCGGGTTGTGGTGCAAATGCTGTAGATCCTCGCTGTTCTTACTAAGTTTTAGCGGGTTTTCTTGAGTAAATGTTTCCTCACCTCTGGAATCCTCGTAGGACAATTACCAGACTTTTAAACCATATTTAAAATAGTTTCCACCAGTTATATCTGTTTCACGTGGGAAGTAGCCCATGGAATTCCTCATGCTGCCATCCTGGAGGCGAAACTTCACCTTTCTTCTTCTTGTCTTCTCTCTCTTTTTAAAAGTTAACAACTTTATTGGGATATCACTTACACATCATACCATTCTCCCATTTCAAGTGTACAATTCAATGGTTTTAATTATATTCGTAGGTATGTGCAACCATCACCGCAATCAATTTTAGAACATTTTTATCACTTGAGAAAAAGAAACCCCATACTCTTTAGCTATTGACCCTACCCGCCTCCATCTCTAAACAACCATTTATCTACTTTGTGTCTGAATAGAATTGCTCATTCTGAAGATTTAATATAAATGGAATCATAGTATGTGTTCTTTTGTGATTGGTTTCTTTTTACCTTTTTTCTTGAATGATAGTGTTGCTGATTTTTTAAAAATGTTTTTGTAGCCCTAGCCGGTTGCTCAGTGGATAGAGCATCAGCCTGTTGACTGAAGGATCAGGTTCAATTCCGGCCAAGGGCCTTGGTTGGGGCAGGTGCATGATGCAACCAATCAATGTGTTTCTCTCACATCAATATTTCTCTCTGTTTTTCCCTCTCTTCCATGCTTCCTAAAAGTCAATGGAAAAATATCCTTGGGCGAGGGTTAAAAAAATGTTTTTGTAGATTGCTGTTTTTCACATGTAGTTGGTATGTCTGATTTTATTTTTTAATCCTTAACCAGGATACGTTTCTTGATTTTCTTTTCTTTTTTGAGAGAGAGAGAGAGGAAGGGAGAGAGAAAGAGAAACATCAATCGATCAATTAAACAATCAGTTGCCTCTTGTATGCAGCCCAACTGGGGATCGTACTTGCAACCTAGGTATATGCCCTGACTGGGAATCGAACCCACCACCTTTTTGGCATATGGAATGATGCTCCAACTAACTGAGCCACCTGGCCAGGTTGCTGGTTCTCGAATTCTAGGTTGACAGTTATTTTCTCTCAGAACATGAATGATTATTCTTTTGTCTCCTGGGTTCACCTTTTTGCTGTTGAAAATTTAGTCATCAATCCAATTGCTTTTTCTTTGTAGAAAATCTGTCTTTTCTCTTTGGCTGTTGTAAGATTTCCGTTCCTTGGTGCTTCACAGTTTCACTATGACGTCTAAATGTGGCTTCCTTTCTCTTTCTCATAGTCCTCTTGTAATGTTGTGAGCTTTCTAGCTATGGAGATTGATATCTTTCTTTTTAATATGTTTTTATTGATTTCAGAGAGGAAGGGAGAGGGAGAGGGAGATAGAAACATCAATGATTAGAGAGAATCACTAATCTACTGCCTCCTGCACGCCCCTTACTAGGGATTGAGTCTGAAACCCGGGCATGTGCCCTGACCGGAATCGAACCTGGGACCCTTCAGTCCACAGACCAACAGTCTATCCACTGAGCCAAACCGGCCAAGGCTGAAGATTGATAACTTTCAATAATTCTGGAAAACATTACCTTTTTTTTTCATTCTCTCTATTTTCTCCATCTGAAATTCTGGTTAGAAATATGTTAGGCCTTCTTTAATTGTCCATGCCACTTAATCTCTTTCTTTTTTGTTTTCTGTCACTTTATCTCTCTTGAATGCATCCTGGACAATTTCTTCAGATCTATCCTTGAGTCACTATTTTCTTTAGTTAAGCCTATTCTGTTTATTTCATCTATTGAGTTCATTTTAATTTTTATATTTTTTTCCTTTCTAGAAGTTCTGTATGTGTGTTTTTTGTTGTTGTTTTTTCAAATTTTCTTATCTGCTTGGTCATTCTTTATAGATTCTTATCTCTTGTTAAATTTCTAAGCATCATTTTTATTCCTCTAAACGTATCAACCAGGTTAAGCTGGGTTATGCTGTGGTAACAAACAACGTGAACAGCTGATGAGCTTACAACAACAAAGATTTGTTCCCACTGCAGTTTGGCTGGGCCTGTGTTCTAAGTCACTGTCCTCACTCTGGGCCCAGGCTGATGGGGAGCCCGGGCCGGAACTTTGTTGTTTGCAGTGGTAGAGGAAGAAAGAAATTGGTGATACGTTATTTGAAAAGCTTCTGTCAAAATGTGACACCTCTCTTTTAATCACATTTCATTGTAAGTCATGACTAACTTTCAGGGGGTGGCAAAGTGTAATTGGCTTGCAGGGAGAGAAATAGGTATCAGTGAATAGTAAAAATACCACTCATGCCCTAACCGGTTTGGCTCAGTGGATAGAGTGTCGGCCTTTGGACTGAAGGGGCCCGGGTTTGATTCCGGTCAAGGGCATGTACCTTGGTTGCGGGCACATCCCCAGTGGGGGGTGTGCAGGAGGCAGCTGATCGAGGTTTCTCTCTCATAGATGTTTCTAACTCTCTCTCCCTCTCCCTTCCTCTCTGTGAAAAATCAATGAAATACATTTTTTTTTAAAATACCACTCATGGAAAAAAGTGTTAACTGATCTTTCATTTCTGACAGTTACAACGAGTGAAGTCTCTGCCAGGGCTAAACCTGAGGTGAGGCAAGTAAGACACAAGCACAAAATTTAAGGGGAACAAAAATCTCCTAATTAAAAATATAATTACTATTTTAAAGCAATATTTTTAAAAGCAAAATTAATGTAAAAATCCAGGGTGAATGAAATGGCAACATTTTAAGTGCATAAAGGATCAACATTAGTAATTTTTCCCCCTTTGCCTCTGACGCCCGTGTTTCAGCAGGACACTGGTCTTTGTAGGCGGAATCCGCCCCTCTCTCCTGGCACCGCCTTTGCTTGTGAGTTTTATAGCTTCCGGTTGTGAGCTGGAACGTTATCTGAGGGAGAACTTTGAGTCCTTGATTGAGGTGGCGAGCCTCTGGAACGAATGTGTCTGCTCTGGCTGGGTCCCTGGGCCACTGCCAACGGGGGAGCCCTTTGCATCCCGTGGCTGAGGGTTTCTCGGCTCCGGAGGCAGTGGGCATTGAGCACAGGCCGCGGGAAGGCTGGGGTGTGGCTTCAGGTTCTCGGGAGAGACTGCTTTTTCCTTCCTGAAGGTGAGGGCAGGCCAGTTCCCTGTCCTTCCTTCCCTGAAACGCGTTTTGGTTGCTTTTTGCACGTCTTTATACAGCGGTTGCAGGAAGTCCCGGCCACGTGCGGAAACCTCCCCCTCTCTTGGCAGGGAGAGCCCGAAGTTTATCTCCTGCCCCCCGCATCCCAGAAAACAGTCTGTGCAAAACTCAAGGCCTCCTCTGCTCAGCAGAAAGCCGCCGGGGCCACGCTGACTTCGGAACGCCCTTATCGCTTCGGCTTCCTGACTGAACGTCATTGGTGGCCTCTTAGGAATGCTCTTTGTGCCCGCTCAGCAGCGATTTGTTGTGTGTGTTTTTTAAATACGTTTTTATTGATTTTTACAGAGAGAGAGGAAGAGAGAGGTAGAGAGAGATAGAAACATCGATGAGAGAGAATCGAGCCCGAAACCTGGGCATGTGCCCTGACCAGGAATTGAAACCAGAGACCTCGTGGTACATGAGGCAACACTCAACCACTGAGCCACACTGGCCGGGCAGCAGTGGGCTTTCTCTATTTTTATTTTTACAAAATATTTTATTCTAGATTTTAGTTTTTTCTATTAGAAGAGCTATTTAGGATATCTAGTCTGTTGTAAGGCATCCTACCTCCTGATTGTAGCTTTTATTCTTGCTGTTTTGTCAGGTTTTATACTATTTATTTTCTGTTCTGCAAATATCTCCAGTTATATTATACTAGAGGCCTGGTGCACGAAATTCGTGCACAGGGGGGGGTGTCCCCTCAGCCCAGCCTGCACCCTCTCCAATATGGGACCCCTTGAGGGATGTCCGCAGACATCCCTCTCACAATCCAGGACTGCTGGCTCCCAACTGCTCGCCTGCCTGCCTTCCTGATTGCCCCTAACCGCTTCTGCCTGCCAGCCTGATCACCCCCTAACCACTCCCCTGCCAGCCTGATTGATGCCTAACTGCTCCCCTGCCAGCCTGTTTGCCCCTAACTGCCCTCCCCTGCAGGCCTGGTCCCCCCCAACTGCTCTCCCCTGCAGGCCTGGGTCCTCCCCCCCCCCCCCCCCCCCCGCCGCAACTGCCCTTCCCTGCAGGCCCGGTCACCCCCAACTTTCCTCCTCTGCCAGCCTGGTCACCCCTAACTGCCCTCCCCTGCAGGCTTGATCATCCCCAACTGCCCTCCCCTGCAGGCCTGGTCCCCCCCCCAACTGCTCTCCCCTGCAGGCCTAGGTCCTCCCCCCCCCCCCCTGCCGCAACTGCCCTTCCCTGCAGGCCCGGTCACCCCCAACTTTCCTTCTCTGCCAGCCTGGTCACCCCTAACTGCCCTCCCCTGCAGGCTTGATCATCCCCAACTGCCCTCCCTTGCAGGCCTGGTCCCTCCCAACTGCCCTCCCCTGCTGGCCATCTTGTGGTGGCCATCTTGTGTCCACATAGGGGCAGGATCTTTGACCACATGGGGGCAGCCATCTTGTGTTTGAGTGATGGTCAATCTGCATATTACTCTTTTATTAGATAGGATAGTCTTACTTGGGTATTTAAATGGCTCATCTGTATGTAGTCTTACCACTGCTTCTCCACTGTCATTTTTAAAATTAATCTCTTTAGTACATTTTTAGAAAGATTTCATAATTGCTTTGTTATATTCCCTGAATTCTATTATTTTTGAGAATATCTTCCTGTAGCCTTTAAAATTGAAGCACATCTTGGCTGGATTTTTTTTCCTTCAGGATTTTGTAGACATTACTTGATTTTTGTGTTAGTCAGGATTCTCCAGAGAAACAGAACCAGTAGGGTAGATAAATTGATAAAAGGAAGTTTGCTATGAGGAATTGGATCATGGGATTATGGAGGCTGAGAAGTCCCATAATCTGCCATTTGCAAACTGGAGATGAAAGAAAGCCAGTGATATTCAACCCCAGGCTGAAGGCCTGAGGAGCAGGGGAGCTGATGGTGTAAACTCGTTTGAAGGCCAAAGGAGAGTTGTCTCGGCTCAAGCTGTAAGGTAGGAGAGAAAAGGAATGCATTTCCCCTTTTACCTTTTTTTAAATATTTTTTTTATTGATTTCAGAGAGGAAGGGAGAGGAGGAGAAAGAGAGATAGAAACAACAATGATGAGAGAGAATCATTGACTCAGCTGCCTTCTGCACGCCTACTGGGGATTGAGCCCGCAACCTGGGCATGTGCCCTGACAGGAATCGAACCCGGGACCCTTCAGTCCACAGGCCAATGCTCTATCCACTGAGCCAAACCGGCTAGGGCTAGTGCTTATCTTTGATTCTATTCATGCGCTCAGTGGGTTGGGTGAGACAGTAATCTGCTTTATGAGCTCACCATTCAAATGCTAATCTAGTGGGCACACCATACAATATACAGATCTTGTAACATAGAAACCCACGCCTGAAACCTATATGTTCCTGTTGACAAATGTCACCCCAATAAATTTAATTTAAAAAACACACAAATGCTAATCTAGCCCTGGCCAGGTAGCTCAGTTAGTTAGAGCAACATTCTTATATGCCAAGGTTGTGGGTTCGATCCCCAGTCAGGGGCACATACAAGCATAAATAAGTGGAACAACATATTGATGTTTCTCCCTCTCTCAAATACATTTTTAAAAGTTAAAAACAAATTGCTTGGCCAGAATGTAAGAATTTATACCTTTCTAGTTCTTACTCATCCTTCATATGTCAAACCAGTGATATTTCCTCTGACCAGCACCCCCAACTCCCAACACCCATTAGATAGGGCTTTTGTAATGTGGTCCCCAAGCCCCCACTCCTCTGCATACATGCAGAATTGTTTACCTACTTACTTGCTCCATGTATGTCTCTGAAGAGTCAAACTCCGTGCAGCCGCTGTAGGATTTGAGCCCCATTGCTGGGCTCCTGGGGTCCTGCTAAAGGGGGTGCTGGTTTTGCCTGCAGGAGCCCCTCTGTAGGGCGACTGACTCACCCGTTTACCTGGGACTGAAAGTCCAGGGTCCCGTAAAACACCTCAATCCTAGGCGAGCTGGAAGCTGGTCACCCTACCGTTGGCGCTCGAGGACAGGTTTGGGGCAGGGGCTCTGAGTCTTTATCATGCTCCTCGGCATCCCCCCGAGTCTGTGAATCTAGCTCCCTCCCCGTGTCTATAGGGAGCAGACTGTGCTCTGCCAGCCATGGGCCTTCCTGATCCCCTACGCCACCTCGCCGCCACCCACCAGGCCCGAAGCCGGGTGAGAGGAGCGTGGCCAGGGAGGCAGGCTCCTTGCTCAGCCCTTCCGAAGACTCTTGCTGACCTGAGACACGGGCCAGGCCAAACTGCAGAAGCAGAGAACTAACGCCCTTGGAGGCCAGAGCTCATCACCACCCTCCAGAGCTGCTTTCACCAACGTGCTCTGCCAGCCGTGCTGCCGCTTGCACGCACGGAGGGCTTTCTGAGCAATGCTCCAGGCTGCTGCCCTCAAAACCTGTGAGATTATTCTTTTTAAAAAAATATATTTTATTGATTTTCTACAGAGAGGAAGGGAGAGGGACAGAGAGTTAGAAACATCGATGAGAGAGAAACATCGATCAGCTGCCTCCTGCACACCTCCCACTGGGGATGTGCCCACAACCAAGATACATGCCCTTGACCGGAATCGAACCTAGGACCTTTCAGTCCGCAGGCCAACGCTCTATCCACTGAGCCAAACCGGTTTCGGCGTGAGATTATTCTTCACCCCACCCTTTTAGCAGGTTCTCGGGAGAAACACTTCCATGCAATTTATCTGAATACCCAGAGGAGGAGTTTTCCCGAACAATCGCTTTGTTGTTAATCTCAGGGACTCTTGAAACTGTTACTGAGAAAGTCACTCTTCCTACATTAACTCGGGGACATTCCGAGAAGACTGTGCCTCCCACACAAAGCAAACAGGGCATTGCTAGTCTACACGTTAGAGGTGTTTCTGGTTTGTGATGGCCCGACGTTGATTTTTCATTCTTCTTTCCCCTTCTTCTCTTCACTAAGGTAAAATGACATCCAATTAAGTACACAAGTCTTAAGTACACAATTGGATGAGTTTGGACAGCACAAATGTTGACACCATGTACCTTTCAAACAAACTCTGGAGGCTTTGGCTAGAAATAAATGATTAAGATCTAAGGCAGGGGTCCTCAAACTACGGCCCGCGGGCCACATGCAGCCCGCCGAGGACATGGATCCGGCCCGCCGGGTGTTTTGGCCGCTGCTGCCTGTCCTGCTTATCAGCCGCCTTAGCAGTGTGCATAGGAATTTGTTCATAGTTGTTTTTTTTTTTTTAAACTATAGTCCGGCCCTCCAACGGTCTGAGGGACAGTGAACTGGCCCCCTGTTTAAAAAGTTTGAGGACCCCTGATCTAAGGGGTCGTAGGGTTTGCAAACCAGAAACAAAACTAGGCAATACCCAGAGTGTTCCAAAAAAGAAAGAAAAGTTGTGAGTTCTGGTAGTGAAGACAACATTGTTGAGAAGAATTCGTCCTGCATTCTTCGCTCTGGAGCGGCCCCCAATGTCCTCCCTCCGGATGACGGGGGCTGGAGGATGGATGTCTGGTGGTCCGAGCGCGTGAACATTCTTCCCTTCGTCCTCCGGGGTAACTAGAGGGTTCTCTGGGGGGTTGATGTACACGCAGGCTTTGTTGAAGGACTGGAAAGTTCAAAAGCTTAGGTTCAAAAGCTAGGTTCACAGACTAGATTAAGAGGCAAACATCAATTTGATACATAATTGGGAACAAATTATCTAGTTAAAATAATAGGATCGGTTCCTCATACCTCAACCTACTTGGTTTTAGTAATTCAGCAGCTTGATTGTAGTGACTCCATTTTATTTCTTCACTCTGTTCCCTATACCTGACACCCAAATCAAAAGAAAGAACATTTCTACCACCCAGAACGTTCCCTCACAGTCCTTTACAGCCGGCCCCACACCCTGAAACCACTCTTTCCCTGCTTTTAATGTCTCCTCTTATTTTCATGTATTCTTTCAAATATCTTAATCTTCTCTTGGATGGCGAAGGACATAAATAATTAGGAGATTAAATTCTGGAGAAGCCCCAGCTCTGGCTCATTCCCTTACAGAGCCAACCTCCCAGTTGGAAGAAGGACGGCCACAGAGCAGGGAATGCCGAGGAAGCTCCGAGGGCCGATGCTGCCCTCAATGGCCTTCTGACCAGGCCCTGCTCCCGCCTCCACATCTTCTATCCAGCCTGAGAGCTTCCCAGGACACCGACTCCTGGATGACTCTCGTCTTTATTTCATCGGTCCCTCTCCCTGTCTATCACTATGGACCCTCCACCTCCTTCAACCCATCCCCCAACTCCGTCTTCACGGTTCATCCAGCAAACCCTTTTGCTATGAGCCTATCACTGTGCCAGGTGAAGGGGGGACACTGAGGACTCTGTTAAGTGAGGGGCCTGCTTACCCACATGTGTAAACGTCACCTCTCACTACAAGGCAGTGAGTGACTTCGAAGATGACGCTAAACCTCTGCCCACCAGCCTCACCCGGGCCTCCCTGGAATGCAGCAATTCGTGCTCCTCTAATTTATTCACAACTACTTACCAAGGCCACCAGGTGCCTGGCAGCTCCGACGCTCCGGATTCATCAGTAAACAAAGCAGTAAGGCCCTGCCCTCGGGAGCTCACGTTTTAATGGCAGGAGACACATAATAATGGTAATAAATAAGTAAATCCTGTGGCATGTGAGAACGCGGCAATTGCTATGGCAGAAAGAGAAAGAACGGGATCAGGGTGCTGGGAGTTCGGGGCTGGGGCCAGATGCGGGGTTACATGAAGTGGCCAGGGTAGACCCCCTGGAGCAGGTGCTATGGGAGCAAAGCCTTGAAGGCGGTGAGGGGGAACTCCCAGTGGTACCTAGGGAAGGCTCATTCTAGGCCAGCGGTTCTTAACCACTGGTGATTCCTCCTCTCAACCAGAGGACTTTTGCCAGGTTATGGAGACATTTTTACTTGTCACGACTGTGTGTGTGTGTGTGTGTGTGTGTGTGTGTGTGTGTGTGTGTAGGGTGGGGTGTGTGTGTGTGGGGGGAGGACATCTGGTAGGGAAGGCTGTATAGCCAGTGGTGCTGACGTTGAGAAACCCTGGTCTAGTGGAGGGAAAAGCCAGCGCAGGGACCGGCAGCAGAGGTGTGCTTGGTGCTCACAGAACTCCCGCGCCACCGGAGGCTGGAGGGAGGGAGGGCTGGGAGCCAGGGGAGGGGGGGGCCCTGGGACTCCGGCTGACTCCGGGGTGTGAGGTGAGGGGCCACGGCAGCATTTGAAGTGGAAGATGACGTCACCTCCCTGACTGTGTCAGAGGACATCACCTCCCTGACTGTGTCAGAGGACATCACCTCCCTGACTGTGTCAGAGGACATCACCTCCCTGACTGTGTCAGAGGCTCCTGGGACTGCTGGGAACAGGCTGGGGGCGGGGTGGGGTGGGGGGTTGGAGGGGGTGTCAGAGTAGAAGCTGGAGCCACCGGAGACCAACGCAGTGACCCCGGAGCCAGCTCGGCCTCCTGCTCAGGCGTCCTCCTCTCTCCTTAAAGCTCGGCCCCCATTCCTCTCCTTCCCTCTCAGCGATGACCTGACCACAACTTCACAGCAAAAGCAGCAGCTGTCAGAGGGGACTCCCCCGTCACTCCGCGTCTCCCACCGCCCCTCCTGGCACAGGCCGAGCCCAGGGTGAGGGCCGGGACCCCCTGTGGCCCTTCCCTTCCACACTCAGGTGTGCTCTGGTATCACCCATGTGAAAAACAACAATCAAATGGACAAGACTCTCCTACAACACAGGAAACTCAGGATGGGCCACCATTGAGTGCCAGCCTCCGGATTATTGAATTCCTTTGCTGTGAGGATCCTAGGGTGGGTGACCAGACGTCCCGCTTTTGGCGGGACAGCCCCGATTTTTAACAATTTGTCCCGCGTCCCGCGGCGTTTGAAAAAAGTCCCGATTTTTGGAAAGAATGCACGACAAGCTAGGGAACGGCGGGAGAACGGGAAGGGAATATACGGTTTTCGGCGCCCATGTGGCTATTTAGCCAGGATATGAGTTTTATATTATTTTTGTTAATTTTATAATGTTAAACTTTAATAATAACAAATAATTGTTGAGAACTGATTATCGAGAACTGCTTATCAAAGTTCGCATTGTTGATCAGTTGTTAGAATTCGACCACCATTGTTTGGACTTAATGAACAATGGCATTTTTTGGGGATTGGCAACGACGAAAACATTTTGTAACTGTCTCTCAGACGATACACATCCTACTGTGTGCTAGTAAGCTAGTTAAACAAGTGATGTCATTACAAATCAGCTATTCAGATAATTTAGGTAAGTAATTTATTTATTTATTTCATAAATACATAAATTTTCTTGAATTTAGCAGACAGTACTCGTATTATTTATATTTTATAGTGGCGGCAAAAAGTCTAGCGCCGGCCTTGAAAGTGACACTTACGACTTACGTTACGACAAATTCAGAGGAAAAATAATACAAGTTAGTATTGTTATTATTTAGAAAGAAATATAGGATTAAAATAATTTTTAAAATATAGTTACTTTATAACAATCAAATTAATTTAATTTATAAACTAACAATAAAATATGTTCATGTAATTATGTACCTACTTACTGTTTTTAAGCAATATGTATATAATAATTTATAATATAATTTTAAATTATTTTTTTTAGATTTTTAACATAATGAGTAAGAAAAGAGGATGCAAATTCAACGATGATCTAAGAAGTGAATTTCCTTTTATTAAAAAAAACAAAAGCAATTACAATATAGACCAAATTTTTAATCAAGAACCTCCCTGGGCCGAAACCGGTTTGGCTCAGTGGATAGAGCGTCGGCCTGCGGACTCAAGGGTCCCAGGTTCGATTCCGGTCAAGGGCATGTACCTTGGTTAAGGGCACATCCCCAGTAGGGGGTGTGCAAGAGGCAGCTGATCGATGTTTCTCTCTCATCGATGTTTTTAACTCTCTATCCCTCTCTCTTCCTCTCTGTAAAAAATCAATAAAATATATTAAATTTAATAAAAAGACCCTCCACCCCCACCCGGTCAATGGTGTCCCGCTTTACCAATGTTAAAATCTGGTCACCTTATCCTAGGGGTTCCCAAGATGCTGCTGTAATTGGCTAGTTGCTATTTAACAGGAAAGGAGGCAAGGAAAGACTAGATCTGGGCATGCCATGTATACAGCTTTGCCAAAAAACCTGCATTTAACACTCTCCGGGTCTGTTCCCCGCTGAGCTGATCGATGGGGGAAGGGACTAGACAAAGGCGGTTTAGACGCATGCCCAGTGAGGTCTGAGTGACATGGGAAGGTGCCTACCTGTCTGCCAGTCAGACCTGGGAGCAAATTAGTGGCCAGGATGGGCGTGGCCACTGCAAGCGCACAACCTAACCTCCCCCCCCCCCCCTCTCTCTCTCTCTCTCTCTCTCCTCCCTCTCACGCTCAGGGTCCCTGGCTCTCCGGTGGCAGGGGACGCACTCCCTGTGCCCACATGGCGCCTGGCCATGTTGGCCTCCACTCATGGGCTAATAGACTTGAGCCGATGTTGACCTTCACCGGTTCAACAAGGAACGGCAGCTCTGGACACTGGCCTTGCTTCGGGCTCTGCTGCACGCCCAGCTGCCCCTCTCTCAGGCCTGGCTTGGGGCCATGGGAGAGTGGACACTGAGGAATGTAACTCCAGGCCAATACAATCCTCTTCCACCTCTCATCCTCCCGTCGGGGCTTCTGAAATTCTTTTTCCAGTGGCACCCCAGAACCCCACTCTCACGAACAGTAGAGGTTCCCCACCCGCATACTCCTCCGGCAGCACCACCACCGTGCTGTGTGAGTTCTTATCATGACCATGAACTTTTTCAAATAAAACAGAAAGGGCCCGGCCGGCGTGGCTCAGTGATTGAGCGTTAACCTATGAACCAGGAGGTCACAGTTCGATTCCTGGTCAGGGCACATGCACGGGTTGAGGGCTCCATCCCCAGTGTGGGGCGTACAGGAGGCAGCCAATCAATGATTCTCTCTCATCAATGATGTTTCAGTCTCTCTCTCCCTCTTCCTTCCTCTCTGAAATCAATTAAAAAAACACACACACCAAAAACAGAAAGGGAAAATTAAACATATTTAACAAAAATGATTAAATGCTGTCAGGAAGGGGGGGAATTCTCCCTTCTACCCTTCTCTAGTTCTGATGGTGGGACTGATAATAAAATAAGAAAACTGACACAGACTAGAGTAAGAGGCGAACACCAATTTGATACATGCACATGGGAGACCACATGGTGCTCGGGTCATAAGATGAGGCTCAAAGAAATGATGAACTAGGCACCTTTTTATACTTTGTAGACAAAGAAACAATACATTTGTGAGAACCTGATTGAACAAAGAAAGTTAGTGTTCACTCGAAAGGAATCTAAGCAAGATTTGGGCTTGGGCAGTAAATTAGTAAAGGCCGTATAAGGTTTGTTTACACAGGCTTTTCGGCTCTGGGTTTTATAACTCTTGTGATAAAGCTGTCTCGGCCCTCACGAGCAGGGTGGGCCTGGAAAGAGAGAGAGACAGAGGAGAGTCAGAGCTAGTGCTGCCTTCTCAAATGATTTCAATTAGAAATAATCACCATGCCAGTGTGAGATAACTTGGGGCGGCCTGCCCTGGGCCCCCACAATACCCTCCCACCATCCCTGAGGCCCCCCTTCAGCTACCTGCCCTCCACCCATCCACACATCCCTTGGCAGCCAAACTTCACCTTCACCCACTGCGGTCTGGTTCCCGCCTCCATCTCCACGGAAACTATTCTAATCTCCTTGTTAAGTCAGCACAGCTGGCCCCGCTCTGGGGGGGTCCTGGAGCCATGGGGCCGAGGTCCCAGGCCAGAGCGGAGGCGTCACCTGAAATGCAGTTTCTCCCTGGCAGACCTACGAATCAGAAAGCCTGGGGATGGGACCCCAGCAACTGGTGTTTTCTGTTTGTTTTAAGAAGCTTAAAGAGAGGAAGGGAGAGACCGAGAGAGGGAGAAACATCAATTGGATGCCTCCCGTATCCGCCTTGACCAGGAATCGAACGTACAGCCTTTTGGTAAACAGAATGATGCTCCAGTCAACCAAGCCACTTGGCCAGGGTGCAGCTGGTGTTTTGACAAGTCCTCTAGGTCAGCGGTCGCCAACCGGTGGTCCGTGAGGTCCGAAAGGTTGGCAACCGCTGCTCTAGGTGACTTAGATGCACCCTAAAATTTGCTCTGTCACTTTAAGGAAGAGGCATGTGCAGCAGAAAAAGCAACAGACAGAAATCAGACACTGTGACTTAGCCCTTGATTTTGTACACATTGGCTTTACCTCCCTGAGTCTAGGTTTTTCTTCCTCTATAAAAGGGGATTCTAGTATCACCACAGAGGTTTGTTGTGAGGGTTAAGTTAAGGAACACTGCGTATCCACAGTGCTGAACGTGGCTCCTGGCACACCACACGGCCCCAAATGGCAGCCAGCACCGTTAGCATGGGTTGCGATCAGTCCTCTCCGTGGGCAGCTGTGCAAATTTGGGCACGGCCCCTGGTTTCTCAGGCTCACTGTTTTTTCTCTGTAACACGCAGATAACAACCTTCACCTCCCAGGCTTGTTTGGAGAATCGAAGAAGATAAAACATGAAAGCAGTATTTTATCTAAGCTAAAGCGTGAAACTACGAAAGCACGAACTAAAACACCAAAGATGAAAATGTTCCACCTAAACACCAACGCGAGATGTGACGGGGCTCACGCGGGCTCTCACCCAGATGCCCGGGCCCCACCGGGGGCAGGAGCTGCGTTAGGCTTCGGGGACCCAGGAGGAACCAGTTGCTCATAATTTAACTTTCAACTCAATTAGACCAGTGTAGGCTGCCCATATTTCTACAGTGAAACTTACATATAGAATTGTGTGTAACTTACTTATATAATTATTAAATTTATTAAAATATAAACATTATGTTTGTATTTATGTTCATACATATATAACTACAAAATCCTCTATATTTAATATATAAAACTTTATCTCCTCGTTGGCCTTCGGACTGAAGAGTCCCGGGTTTGATTCTGGTCAAGGGCGCATGCCCGGGTTGCGGGCTTGATCCCCAGTGTGGGGCATGCAGGAGGCAGCCGTTCAATGATTCTCTCTCATCATTGATATTTCTATCTCTCTCTCTCCCTCTCCCTTTCTTTCTGAAATCAATAAAAATATATTTTTTTAAAACTTTATAATGTGTGCTAAATATGTGTGTATATATAGTTGCATAGATCTGAATTAGATCTAGATTGAGGTTAGTTTTGAAAATGCACATTTAAAAAATGTGTTGTCTGGCCGGCGTGGGTCAGTGGTTGAGCATCGACCTATGAACCAGGAGGTCATGGTTCGATTCCTGGTCAAGACATATGCCTGGGCTTCGGGCTGGATCACCGGTGTGGAGCATGCAGGAGGCAGCCGATCAACGATTCTCTCTCATCTTTGAGGTTTCTATCTCTCTCTCCCTCTCCCTTCCTCTCTGAAATAAAAAATATATCTATTTAAAATAAATCAAATAAAATGTGTGACAGTGTAAATATTAAAAACAAATAAAAAAACATAAGTTGTTGATAATTCCCTTCCTTGTTGCGAACAGGTAATTATTTACTTCTTCAGAATAGATGAGACGTGCATATGGAGGATAAGTCCTTCACCACAGTCCCCAGATACCCAGTTTCCTTTCTGCAGAGGAAACTGCTGTTACCGATTTCTTATGTCTCATTCCAGGAGCATACGTTTTTGTATATATACGATGTGTGTGTGTTTTACATTTTTGGTTTTTTCCTCTTAACGTGCTTCTATGCATTAGGTTTTGTCCATTATTTTTCTGCCACAAACAATTCCACAATGACAAAATACACAGCTTTAAAGTGTGCCGTGATGTGACCCCCACTCTCCAGGCCAGCAGAACCCCGCACCCAGGCCGAATTTCTTTCAGCCCATTTTCCCACGTGAGAACCAGAGAGTTGGGAGGTGTTACCAAAGGCCCGAAGCCAGTGGAGACCAGAATTCAGGTCCCCCATTTCCGGACCCACCTCTGGACAAGGCCTTAGTGACTGTTGGAGGACACAATGTATTTTTTTTTTTTTTACTGATTTATGCATTTATATTTGACTTCCCAAAAGGGTCTGACGTGGCTGCCATTGAGGTATCAGGACTTGTGTTTGCTTTCAGTACCTTCTCTCCCGCTTGGAGGGAGTCCAGATGGTCTGACCTATCACAGCCAGGCCAGAGCTGAGTTAAGCTGTAGCTCAGGGCCAAGGCTGAGGCAGGTGGCAAGGGCCGGGCCAAACTCGATCGATCACATTAAGCTTCACGCAATGCACCATGTTGCCAACACAGCCAAGTCTGAGCTTCAGGCCAGACAGCCAGGCCAAGTGGGGGGTGGGGGGTCCGATGCACACAGCAACTGGAAATCTGGCACCTGCTGAACTCAGCACCTGTCCAGGCTGTCTTGCTCTGAGGCAGATATAAAATGGATGGAGAGCTGGGGAAAACAGTAAAAACCTTGGACTCTCAGAGAAGGTCCAAAGGCAGAGAAATGATGACAGTCAGGCTAATAATGGCCCATCTAACCTCGGAATGCTGACCCCTCTCTGCTCACCAAACCCTACCTGGTCTTCAAGGCCAGGTCCTCCTTCTCCTCTTCCAGGAAGTCAAGGAACATGTGGGGAGAGAGGAGGCCAGACAGGCCCTCGGGTGCACATGCACCGAGCCTCTAGTCAATAATAAGAGAGAATCATTGATCGGCTGCTTCCTGTATGCCCCCTACTGGGGATAGAGCCCCCAACTGGGCATGTGCCCTGACCAGGAAGCGAACCGTGACCTCCTGGTTCCTAGGTCAACGCTCAACCACTGAGCCACGCCACTGGGTGGGAATCCTTGTTTTGAAATCAACATAGTGGATATTGGTTCGGGCAAGAATCATTAATGGATGCTAACATCTTCAGGTGAAAGTGTGCAGGAAACAAGGTATTTACAGAGTCTCAAAGTGTTTTTCCACAGACTGTTTATTCATGACAAAGATAAAAGAGGTAACTTTAGAGTAGAGAAGCCTGGCACACATGACCCTAACCAGGCGTCACAGTTAGTAGCACAGTAATGGGGTGAGTTGACGTCCTGTACCCCCTGATGTGAGCGGCACCAAGAAGGACCACAAAGCGTTTCTACGGCTTTCCTCCCCCAAAATGCGCAGCCCGAGTTTACTCATGAGGAAAAGCTAGGGGACATCCCGTGATGTTGTGATTCACAATAAGAAATAGATATTTTTGCCTTCGTCTCCATTTCTGGCTCCTAAACCCTTGGAATTTCCCAAGTGAAAAGAGCAAAAGGAGCGTCTTCTGTTACGATGTTGGGCCTTGTGCGCTCAGCTCCTGAAACAGCTGTGGAGCCATCAGGTGAAAGGACTGTCTGGGTTGTAACAAGCCCCTCCACCCACAGCTGAGCGTGTGTTCACGGGGTGACGTTTGAAAAGCCCCTACGGATGGGGGCTGGTCGCCAGGGAAACCAACCAAGTGATTAGAGGGTTTGAACTTACAGCCCACTTCACCCCCACCTCCAGGAGGGGAGAGGGTCTAGAAATTGAGTTCAATCACCAATGGCTGATGATTTAATCAGCTGTGCCTACTTAATGACGACTCCGTAAAAACCCGAAATGACCAGGTTCAGAAAGCTCCTGGGGGGTGGGACGGGGGGTGGGGGGTGGGATGGGGGGGCTGGGGGGAGTCAGGGGTGGCATGCCTGGAGAACGTACGGAAGCTCCACGCCCCCTCCCGCACACCTTGCCCTGTGCATCTTGTCCACCTGGCTGTTCCCGAGTTGTATCGTTTTGTAATAAACTGGTAATCTAGTAAATAAACTTTGAGCCCTGTAAGCCACTCTAGCAAATTAATCAAACCTGAGGAGGAATTCGTAAGAAGCTCTGATTCATAGCGGGTTCGGAGAAGCACAGGTGACCTGGATTTGCGATTGGCGTCTGAAGTTGGGAAAAGGAGCAGTCTTGTAGGACTGAGCCCTTAACCTGTGCGATTTGACCCAATCTACAGGTAGATGGTGTTCAAGTTAAGTTAAATGGTAGGGCAGGACATTCAGTTGGTGTCACAGAATTGCTTGATGCCTGGAAAACCCACACAGAAGCGAAGCAGCATCGGAGAGTATTGAAGAGCAGAGGAGACATACAGCAGGAAGTGAGTTTTTCTTTCACACATTCTGTAAAACAACTGGCCTCTATTCAAAAATAGCAATGTCATGAAAGACAAAGAAAGACCGAGGAACAGTTATCAACAAAGGAGCCTAAAGGCATAATTCAACATGTGATCCTAAATTAGAAGAAACAATTGCTATACAGGATATTTTTGGGACAATGGGGGAAATTTGAATATCTATATTAGATGATAGTATTGTATAGATATAAAATATCCAGAATTTGGTAGTTATATTGCAGTTAAATAAGAGAAAAAATTTTAAAAAGTTAAAAAACAAAACAACAAAAAGTAACTGCAAAAAAAGAGAAAATCTTTGTTCTTAGGCGTTCCATGCTGTATGTAGGATAAAAAGATCATGATGTCTGCCACTTCCTCTCACATATTTCAATTATTTATATATATATATATATATATATATATATATATATATATATATAGAGAGAGAGAGAGAGAGAGAGAGAGAGAGAGAGAGAAAATGTGGGGAAATGTTTAACCATTGGTGAATACAGGAAAAAAGTCTAAGGGTGTTCATTGTACTATACTTGTAACTTTTCTGAAGTTTAAAATTATTTAAGCCTGGCTGATGTGGCTCAATGGATTGAGTGTCCTCCCATACACCAAGAGGTCACTGGTTTGATTCCCTGTCAGGGCGTATGCCGGGGTTGCAGGCTTGATCCCCAGTAGGGGGCGTGCAGGAGGCAGTAGATCAATGTTTCTTTCTCATTGATGTTTCTATCTCTCTCTCCCTCTCCTTTCTTCTCTCTCTAAAATCAATTAAAAATAAATAAGTAAATAAATATCCTTCAAAATAAAATTTTAAAATAAAAAGCTAAAAACATACCCAATATAAAACACATTGGAGTGGCCCTTGCCGGTATGGCTCAGTGGATAGAGCATCAGCCTGCGGACTGAAGGGTCCCGGATTCAATTCCAGTCAAGGGCACATGCCTGGGTTGCGGGTTCGATCTCCAGCAGGGGGCGTGCAGGAGGCATCTGATCAATAATTCTCTCTCATCATTGGTGTTTCTATCTCTCCCTCTCCCTTCTTCTCTGAAATCAATAAAAAATATACTAAAATATGTTGGAGTGAATTCAATGATCAATTATGGGATTTCTATTTAAACTTCACTTGTGATATTGTTTGGTAAAATAACAAATGAACCAACTTAAAGATAGCATATTTAGCCGAAACCGGTTTGGCTCAGTGGATGGAGCGTCGGCCTGCAGACTCAAGGGTCCCAGGTTCGATTCCGGTCAGGGGCATGTACCTTGGTTGCGGGCACATCCCCAGTGGGGGGTGTGCAGGAGGCAGCTGATCGATGTTTCTCTCTCATCGATGTATCTAACTCTCTATCCCTCTCTCTTCCTCTCTGTAAAAAATCAATAAAATATATTAAAAAAAAAAAAAGATAGCACATTTATCTTCCTAACATAACTAATGAAGGAAACTAGGAGCCAGAGAGGTCTGAGGCCGAGAAAGGCGGGTTTCCCGCCAAAACCGGTTTGGCTCAGTGGATAGAGCGTCGGCCTGCGGACTCAGGGGTCCCGGGTTCGATTCCGGTCAAGGGCATGTGCCTTGGTTGCGGGCACATCCCCGGTGGGGGGTGTGCAGGAGGCAGCTGATGGATGTTTCTCTCTCATCGATGTTTCTAACTCTCTATCCCTCTCCCTTCCTCTCTGTAAAAAATCAATAAAATATATTTTTTTAAAAAAAAGAAAGGCGGGTTTCCCGAGGAGAGAGGGAGGCAGCCGATGGGCTGCACGGAAGGTGCGGGCTGACGATTCCCTGCGGGAGGAAGGGCGGAGGCCTTCGGAGGAGCACCTGTTCCACGGGCAGCGGGCAGTGAGGGCAGAGTCCTCCGTGAATGGACGGGTGTGAGAGCCTGGGGAGGATGGGGACGATGGGGAGGGGTGGAGAGGAAGGGGCCCAGGACAGGCTTTGAGGGAGTCAGGTGTTTTATTAATTGATTGAAGTTAAATAGAGTTTATTAATTTTCACCAAATACGTGTGTGGTGACAGCGTGGGAGAGTGGTGATGAAGAGCGAGTCCTCCCCTGGGCGTGGTAACAGCTCACCTGGTTTGCCTGGGGCTGTCCAGGCTTAACAGCCATGGTCTCTCTCCTGGGACGCTCCTCAGTCGCAGGCAAACCTGAATGGTAACTGTGCCCTCAAGGCCGCTCCCACCATTAAGTGTCACTGTTGGCCTGGGAGGGTATGCGTTTATTCATCCAACAAACCTTTGCTGGCACTGGAACTATGATGGCCAGCAAAGCATACACAACCCCCACCCTTACAGGCCATGTAAAATTCCTCCTTCTTTGCATTTAAAAGATATTAATCAGACTGGATCTCTAAAGGAAACTCAGAAAACCTTATTTTCCCTCATTGTAATGGTAGAAAATTCTAGAAGAAAAGCGTAAGAAGGCAGAGGGAAAAAAAAAACACCATACTGGCAGATTTCCCTTCAGTATTTTTCCTACATATTTCCCAAGTCACTTCCGATCAGCATCCAAAAAAATACAAGTTAATTTTAATTTTGGCTGCAAACCAAGAACAAAAAAGGTTAAGTGTATTGAATTAAATTTTCAAGCCAAAGTTAAAGGTTCTGAGGATGATCCGCTGTCTCCAAGGGTCAATCCTGTATTTTTCCATTAGCAGGTGTGATCAGGCCTAGGTGGATAAAAACTCCCCTCTCCTCAGCAAGGCTTCCTGCTTTACCATTTTTGCTCTTTACAACTTAAAATGCTGCATTCACTTGATAACACTTGGAGTAGAACAGAGATTATGATGAAAAACAACAGAGCCTCACCCCTTCCCATCCTGTTCCACCCACCGCAACCCTTCAACCTAGAGGCAACCTCTTCAACAGTTTCTGTTTGTTTGTTTTTATAATATGTTTTTATTGATTTCAGAGCGGAGGGAGAGGGCTAGAGAGATAGAAACATCAACAGTGAGAGAGAATCATTGATTGGCTGCCTCCTGCATGCCCCACACTGGGGATCGAGCCCACAACCTGGGTGCAACCTGGGCATATGCCATTTCTGCTGGCTTTCAGTGCGGTCTCTGGAACCACAGGCAGCACACAGTTCTTCTTAAAATTGAAGGTGTTTATTGTCGACATGAAACTGATTTCTCTCTGGGCAAGAGCTATGCTCACGTGTACAAGGGACAGAACAATACAGTGACTCCAGGTGGCAAACTGAACAAAACCCGGGAAAGGTAACTCGTGTGCGTGAGAACAGTGGCCTGGTTCCTGCCGAATGCCAAAGCAACCTTCCTGCGAAGGCCTCGGGCACCGAGTCCATGAAGTGTGTATCCCTCAAGGACTTAAACTTATTAAAAAGTAAATAAATAATTGGCTACATACTCACACAATCCCAATGTCTAGGGATGGATTTGTTTAAAAAAAAAAGAGAGAGAGAGAGAGAGAGAGAGAGAGAGAGAGAGAGAACTATTCATTGACTGTTCAGACACTGCACTAGTCATGGAGTATAAACAGAGGAAAAGACATATGTAGTCCCTGGACCCTTGGAACTTTCTGTTCAATCAACCAACAATGTTCATTAAACATCTATTCTGTCCAAGGCCCTGCAGTAGGTTGAGAACTGAAACCTACACTCACACAACTTACATCTATAGTAACATGACTGCTCCCCTCTCTTCATGGCCATAACTATGGTTGCGAGACTTTTACATTTAAGATGAATGTTGAAGCCAAAACCGGTTTGGCTCAGTGGATAGAGCGTCCGCCTGCGGACTTAAGGGTCCCAGGTTCAATTCCGGTCAAGGGCATGTACCTTGGCTGCGGGCACATCCCCAGTAGGGGGTGTGCAAGAGGCAGCTGATCAATGTTTCTCTCTCATCGATGTTTCTAACTCTCTATCCCTCTCTCTTCTTCTCTGTAAAAAATCAATAAAATATATTTAAAAAAAAAAGATGAATGTTGAAAATGAACATTATTGTTTATTCCAGGAACTTCCTGAATAGGCAGCATCAACTGACAGTTTGCACTGTTAGACTGAATCCCTCACCTCAAAATCTTCATTTTCTGTGTTCATCTTAATGAGTACACTATGACTCTGAAGCAGCCCTTAAACAGCCCTTTGAAGACCCTCAGCCTTTGCATATGCCCAGTTCTTTGCAAATCTCCAGCCCGAATTACCTGTAAAACTGCCCATTTGGCATACTCCTTTGCCTACTTCCCCACCCTACCCCAGCATGGAAAGACCTGTCTCTCTTTTTAAAAAAATATATCTTTATTGATTTCAGAGAGGGAGAGGGAAGAGAGATAGAAACATCAATGATGAGAGAAAATCATTGATTGGCTGCCTCCTGCATGTTCCCTACTGGGGATCAAGCCCACAATTCAGGCATGTGCCCTTGACCGGAATCAAGCCTGGGACCCTTCAGTCTGCAGGCTGAAGCTCTACCCACTGAGCCAAACCAGCTAGGGCCCTGTCTTTTTTTTGTTTTTCCCAATTACAGTTAACATCAATATGACTTTGTATTGGTTTTAAGTGTACAGCATAGTAATGGGAAGACCTGTCTTAGGCCAGACTTCAAAGTCTCCATAAATGTGGCCTTGCCCATCTCCCCATGAGGCCTTGTCAGACTGTTAAGGGAAAAGTAATAAACTTTGTCTTAGCAACAGGTTGTTCTAGTGCTACTCAGAGAGCCAACATTTGACAAGGTTCTGGGGCTATCGGAATGAATAATGTCATCATAAAGTTTACATTCTAGAGACAGCCAATAAGCACACAAACCAATAAATATGCAATTTTATATTTTACAATGTAGATGGGTAGATAGTAGTCAAATTGATCATTATAAATTGTGATAACTAAGAAAGAAATAGAGGGCACCAGAATAGAGAATGAGGGCAGATAAGATCCTAATTAGAAAAGATGATCTGAAAAACTCTCAAAAGTGACTTCAGCTAGGGGTGGAGGTGGACTGATTGTTCAGGTTCTTGAGACCCAGAAGCAGGAAAGCGGTTCAGCAGGTTCCAGAACCGAAAGGGAACCAGCAAGAGAGGAGTGTAGGGGGGAGAGGGCAGGACTGAGCAGGGGCACTGGGCATGAGGCTTCCACATTATCCAGAACCACTGCTTTACCCTATTGTTTAATCATCTCTCTTGCACCAGGATTGTTTGGTTTTGTGTGTGTGTGTGTGTGTGTGTGTGTGTGTGTGTGTGTGTGTGTTTTAATTTCAGAGAGGAAGGGAAAGGGAGAGAGGGATAGAAATTCAATGATGAGAGAATCATTGATCAGCTGCCTTCTGCATGTCCCCTACTGGGGATCGAGCCCGCAACCCGGGCATGTGCCCTGACTAGGAATTGAACCGTGACCTCCTGGTTCCTAGGTAGGTGCTCAACCACTGAGCCACACAAGCAGGGCCAGAATTATTTTCTAACTAGAGGCCCAGTGCATGAATTCATACACGGGTGGGGTCCGGCCTGCCAGGCCCCACTCGGCAGATAGGGGCCAGGCCTGTCAGGAGGAAGACACTGTGGGAGGTTGGCCAGGGGGCCACTCTGATCCGTTGATCAGGGCTAGGCCAGCTGCGGGGAGGGGCTGCAGGTCAATAGGGGTGGTGGGGGCCCGTCCAGAGAGGGGCCCGCTGAGGAGAGGGACTGCAGGAGGTTGGCCGGCTGGCCCCACCCCCTATTGGGGTGGGGGTGGGGGATCAGGGGCGGGCATGGCTGGGGGTGGGGGAGGAAGAGGCTGTGGGCCCATGGGGTAGGGCGGGCCGATTGGGGATGGGGCCAGCCAGGAGGAGGGACTGCGGGAGGTTGGCTGGCCAGCCACACCCCCTCCTATTTGGGCATCATAGCGACAGGTTGTTCTGATTGGTACAGCGGTCAGGTCGCTGGCTTTTTATATGTATATAGAAGATACTTCTCACTGCAAATGTGCAGAAGTGAACAGTACAGGTTAAATGAAGTTGTGAGGGCCTTACCGATTACAACAGTGTTTCCATGGCAAAAAGCGTCCAGCTCTTACCAAATTCCTTTATGGAGCTCCAATGAGCCCTGTTATGAGCTCGTGGCCCTTGTGTTTCCAGATGCACCTTTGGAGAACACCGGCTGGGGGTGGGGGTGAGGAGGGATCTGCCATCGTTAGATAAGTTTGCTCAACCTACTTGCAGGACACTCAAGTTGAAATCAACTACCAATTGATTCATTGAAAAGTGAAAACAGTGAACCAAGATGACGGTGGTGAGGTCGTCAGGAGTCAGGTTATGGGAGACCATGACTCCCAAGGCAAATGTTTTGGAGTCCATTGAAGATGCTCTAGAGCAGTGGTTCTCAACCTTTCTAATGCCGCGACCCTTTAACACAGTTCCTCATGTTGTGGTGACCTCAACCATAAAATTATTTTCGTTGCTACTTCATAAGTGTAATTTTGCTACTGTTAATGAGTCGTAATGTAAATATCTGTGTAAAAAAAAAAAAAGAAAAGTGAAAACAGGACCCATGTTAATGATGTTCTCAGGCTCTTCCTTGTTACTTGCAGGGAAGTACTTTAGGTGCAGCTATAAAATCCAAATGTGCTTTGGTCCTCACCATGTTGTCTGAGGGAATTGAGAGTGTTAACTGGAGAACACAAGGCTTGAGCCTTACAAAAATCTAACAAATGTCAAAGGGAAACTCATTCTGTAAGCCTGAGCCTTGTAAAGACATGTTCCCCTTGAGCGAATATCTTACAGGAACTTCTAAGACCACAACTCTTGCACAGACCAGATACGCGCTCAGCAGAAACGGCTGCAGCCCAGCCCAGATACAAATGTCAGCTGAAGCCTGCAGCTTTCCCTCATTCGGAACTGACTTCTTTCTCAAACTCAGTCCACCGGCACCCAGGTGCCTTGAATAAATATCATTTTGATTACACTGAGCCTTGAGTCGGTTCTGTGCGACCCCGGCCCAACCCGGAACCTTTGAGAAATAATGTAACTGGACAATCAATGGGTCTGGGCTGCCTGTCACTACTTAAGCCAGTTCAGCAGAGACAGGGCTGAATCTGTTTGAGCGTTTATTCCAGTCCTGCCGGCAGTATGAGAGAGCAGCAGGTCATCCATAAACATCTGCTCTCCCCGCACCATAAGCCAGCTGCTTATATGGGGTAGAAGGACGAAGATTACACGGGGAAGTAGGCAAAAGCAAGTGCCAAGTGGGCAATTTTACAGGTAATGCGGGCTGGAGATCTGCAAAGGCCTGGGCATATGCAAAGGCTGGGGGTCTTCAAAGGGCTGGCGGCTCTGGTTTCTGCAACAAAGTTGTCCATCTCCCCATGATAACAGGCAGCGCCTGGATGGGGAGGGAATGGAGAGGGTGGGCCGCACTTCCAGGTGATCTCCAGGTCCCACGTGCAACTCCCAGCCAGGTTAGAATGTGCCTTCTTTCATCCGAACAAAACAATCACGGTTAACAGAGCATGATTACTATTTCTTACAATTATAGCTGGTCCCCAATATTCTATATCTGCCCCTCTCAATAAGACCAGCCACACACTCCTCGTCCCCTTGGTCTGGGAGCCCTAAATTAACCATCTGCTCGGGCAGGAGTTGCAGGGGTCTTGCAGCATGACCATTCGGACAGGGACCTGGGTGGAGTTTCTGCTCATTTCAGCCTCCACTCCCTCTGGCCATCCGCCTGGAGAGCTGTGGGCTACACACTCACACAAACATCACCCCTGCCTTTACACGCCCCAGGCATGTGCCTCTTCACAGGGAATCGCCCTGTGGGCTCTGAGTTTAATCACACAGAGTCCAGCTTCCTGTCCTCCTCCCTGCCCTGGGCGGTCTCCCTTGCCTCTCCTTCTCCAGCCCAGCACCCCCACCCCCAACCCCTGAGGTCCAGGATTGGCGGGGGCAGGGAAGCAGTCACTTCTTTCCTATAACATTTCTAGGGAGGCCGAGCAGCCCTGTCCAGGCTCTCTTCTGTTGCTTAATCCCTCAGATTGGAGCCGCCATGTCCTTTGTTGCCACCGCTCATTCGTGGCCTTTGAAGTCTATCTGTGGGTAATTAGGAATGTAAACAAGGCTGAGGTAACTACAGAACAAAATGCCACTTTACAACCTTCAGCAGCTGAAGTTGCTCCTGCCAGATATTCCCCTCCTCTCTTCCAGCCTTCTTAAAAGTTATCAAAAGCAAATGAAAAAAAATCTTGTGCCTTCTCTATAAAAATTAGTAATTTGGATTATGTGTATGGTCTTTATGTGATATGTGTTTGTCTGTGTATTATATGTGGTGTGTTTTCTGCCTCTAGATGGCATAACTAGGGTGTTCCTCACCTGAGGACATTTTCATTGATATTTGGAGAGAAGGAAAGAAAAAGAAAGAGAGAGAGAGAGAGAGAGAGAGAGAGAGAGAGAGAGAGAGAGAGAGAAATATCATCGATTGATAGGTTGCATGCCTTGACTGGGGCTGGGGATCCAACCCTCAGCCCAAGTAGGTGTCCTTACCAGGAATCAAAACCAAATCAAAACCACGACCTTTTAGTGAACCGGATGACTCTACTACTAACTGGGCCACACCGGCCAGGGGTAGGGTGTAATATTTTATTGGCCTAAAGAGATTAAATACGTATATTGATTAAGCAGGACCCTGTGGTCTGGGCAAAATATTTGATATTAAAACCGGTTTAAGCCATAGCTGGTTTGGCTCAGTGGATAGAGTGTCAGCCTGTGGACTGAAGGGTCCCAGGTTTGATTCCGGTCAAGGGCACATGCCCAGGTTGCGGGCTCGGTCCCCAGTGCGGAGTGTTCGGGAGGCAGTTGATCAATGATTCTCACTCATCATTGATGTTTCTATCTCTCCCTCCCTTCCTCTCTGAAATCAATAAAAATATATTAAACCAAAACTGGTTTGATTGACATATTTTAGAGTTATTACCATAAAATATGTGTTTTACCTGGATTTATAAAATGTTTATGTTATGATCTTTTGGTTAAGTTTGTTTGACAACCTTCCCAAAGTTTAAATTTTAAGAGATTTTTTTTAACCGAGAAATTGAAACCAGTTAATTGTCCTCACTATGTTGACGGAGGGAATAATAATGTAACTGAACAATCAATGGGTCTGGGCTGCCTGTCACTACTTGAGCCAATTCAGCAGAGACAGGGTTGAATCATATATGAGCATTTATTCCAATACTTCCAGCAGTATGAGAGAGCAGCAGGTCATCCCCAAAAATCTGCTCTGCCTCTCCCCATAAACCAGCTGCGTATGGTAGAAGGACAAAGATTACTTGGGAAAGTAGGCAAAAGGGATAAGAATGGGTATGCAAAATGGATAGTTTACAGGCAATGCAGGCTGGGGGGTTGCAAAGGCCTGGGGGTATGTAAAAGGCTGGCGCCTCTGGTTTCTGCATCCAGGTTGTTATCTTTCCATGATAACATGCAGCTCCCGGGATGTAGAGGATGTAGAGCTCCCAGGTCCCTGTTGAGCTACCAGGTCCCGAGTGCAACTCCCAGCCAGGTTAGACTGCAGAACAAAACAATCACAGTTAACAGAGCATGATTAATGTTTCTTACAGTTATAGCTGGTCCCCAATATCCTATTTCTTTTTAAAAAAATATATTTTATTGATTTTTTTTTTAAAACAGAGATGAAGGGAGAGGGATAGAGAGCTAGAAACATCAATGAGAGAGAAACATCAATCAGCTGCCTCCTGCACACCCCCTACTGGGGATGTGCCCACAACCGAGGTACATGCCCTGGACCGGAATCGAATCTGGGACTCTTCAGTCCGCAGGCTGACGCTCTATCCACTGAGCCAAACCGGTTAGGGCTCCAATATCCTATTTCTGCCCCTAACAAAATGACTTTGAGTTATTCCAATAGACCCCTGGAACACCTCAAGGATTTGTTCGCTCTCCTTATAAAATAAGTTTTTGAACTAATTAGACCTATTTTGATATGCTTGAAATTACATGGGAAGCTTTGCCAAATAAAATAATAGCTATTTGAATACATACATTTTAATTAAACAGTCCTATTGTATACATATATTTTTATTAAAATGGATGTTCTAGAAATTTCAGCCTGCCTTAGCAAGGAACTTGCAAAGATTCAGAGCCAAGTCCAAACAGGGAGCTCTCAGGGGTAGCAGGTGTCCCGTCAGTGACACTGGGTAAGCCCAGAGTAATGGTTCTCTGTGGGGGTGTCGGGCAGTGGTACTCTGGGTGTTTGTGGTCCACACATTACATTGGGGCATTTATGAATTGTTTCCAATGCTCAATGAACACTTCCAATGAGCCATGTACAGCGTTTTAAAATCTTGCATATTGCCCTAGCCTGTTTGGCTCAGTGGATAGAACGTCTGTCTGTGGGCTGAAAGGTCCCAGGTTTGATTCAGGTCAAGGGCACATGCCCAGGTTTCAGGCTTGATCCCCAGTAGGGGGCATGCAGGAGGCAGCCGATCAATGATTTTCACTCATCATTGGTGTTTCTATCTCTCTCTCTCTCTCTCTCTCTCTCTCTCTCTCTCTCTCTCTCTCTCCCTTCCTCTCTGAAATCAATAAAAATACATTTTTAAAAAATATATTGCGTATTATTGGTTCTTTTTAAAAAAGTGTGGGCTTTGTATTGTTCTTTTATGTCATTTCATAGCAACTATTATTTACCAAGAAATTTTTATCTTGGAATGTTATATATTACAGAAAAGCAAAGTTCTTTATCAAATGCATTATAATCAAATCTATGTCATTTTAACTATTTTTAAATTTATTTAATTTATATTTTTGTTTTTTGTTAATCCTCACCAGTGAATATTTTTCCATTGATTTTTAGGGAGAATGGAAAAGAGAGGGAAAGACAGAGAGAAACATCGATGTGAGAGAACACATTGAAAAAAAATTTTAAAAAGAACACATCGATTAGCTGCCTCTTGCACAAGCCCAACCAGGGCCCAGGCTGGGGAGGATCCTGCAACCAAGGTATGTGCCTTTGGCCAGAATCGAACCCAGGACACTTTGGTCCACAGGCTGACACTCTATCCACTGAGCCAAACCAGCTAAGGCTGTTTTTTAAAATATATATTTTTATTGATTTCAGAGAGGAAGAGAGAGGGAGAGAGAGATAGAAACATCAATGATAAGAGAGAATCATTGATCAGCTGCCTCCTGAATGACCCAAACTGGGGATCGAGTCTGCAACCTGGGTATATGCCCTGACCAGGAATTGAACCGTGACTTCCCAGTTCTTAGGTCAATGCTCAACCACTGAGCCATACCAGCTAGGCTTTTTCTTTTTTTCTTATTTTTTTGTTTCTTCATTTTAAGTTTTGTCATTTACAGCCATTGTTTTACTCTGAGGCATTTACACATATGTTACATCTTTAAAAAGATCCATGATAGGGACTCTGACTTACTCTAAATTACAGGTTTCTAGGCAGGTTGTATCTTTGAAGTAGATGAAAATTTATAGAATTCTAAGGAATAACTGTATTCATGGAAATACTGGCAAATGAGCAGGATAAACAAAGTTGATTACATGGGACTGAATGAACTGAGGATAATTATTATTCTTATGACTTTGTTCAAAATATTGTTGATTTTACAAAACTTTTTGCTTTCCAGATATAAGAAAACTTGTTTTTCCCCCTAAAGCAATTTAGTAAATTATACCCTCATCTATAAAAATAAAAGCTTAATATGCTAATTAGACTGGATGTCCTTCTGGACAAAGCTGGGGCTGCGAGGGAAGCCAGGGTCCCGGGTGCCAGAGGGAAGCCGGTGCCAGCAGCTGGGGGAAGGAAGGCCTACTCTTGCACGAATTTTGTGCATCGGGCCTCTAGTAAACAATATTGAAGCATTTATATTTTTCTCCCTACCTAATCCCTCCAGAATTTGACAATTCTTTTTTTGTGTGTCATTAATCCTCACCCAAGGATATTTTTTCCATTGATTTTTAGAGAAAGTGGAAGAGGGGGAGGAGGGGAGAGAGGGAGAGAGCCCACACACCACATGCAGGGCCCATGATCAAACCTGCTACCCTTTGGTGCATGGGCCAACACTCTAAGCATTTAGCAACACCAGTCAGGGCCAGAATTTGACAACTCTAAATGGGTGAGAATTACTTTCAGGTTGGTATGTTTATTTTCATAAATCCAATAAGATTCTCTTTACTAATAAGACACACAGAACCAGTTTCCAATTGTGGTTTTCTTAACCAAGACTTTGACTGAAATGTCATGATCAAAAAAGACATGTCTAGGCTCTAGATGTCACCAGAAAGCTTTAAGGAATGAAGATTGTCTTTGAAGTCAATAAAAGCCCTTTGGGAAAATGGTCTGGTACCTTGCTTAGTCACATGGTTCATGGCAATTTTTCTAGTAATCGATGGAAGTTGCTTCCCTAGGAGGTTGGCAAAGAAAGAACCTCAACATTTTGGGGACTTCAAGAACTTGAGAAATTTACCAAAATCTATAGGAATTGCAAGCAAAGCCTGATGGCAACTACGTGGTTTAGCTTCTTTACCCTGGGGGGCTAATTAAAGCTCAATCTGGATATTCATTATAAGATTCCAGCAAAGCAGATTTAAGAAAGCCTATATAATCAATTACTATCCTTGTTGTGTTTATGCAAATAATCGGGCCAAATTATATCTGGACTTAATGCAGTAAATAGTCTTGAGTCATCTTTGATAAAATGAGTGCGATTTTAGGAAGAAAAATGGTGTTTCAATAGAATCTATAATACACAATTGTGGATATTAGACTCTAGTTAAAGTTTTATTTTTCACCTACAATCTGAATTGAATCTTGAATTTTTTCTAGTTTTCTTCCAAACTAATGTTTCATTTTTTTCTCCCATTCCTTGACTTGGAATTATTGAAAACTACTGATGCAAAATGTAAGCCATATAGTATTTACCTAAGCATCTGATAACATCACCAGAGTGTTTAAACTGCAGATAAGGAGGATCTATCATATTCTCACTGGTTGCTTTCATTCCAGCAAAAGCCTTACATCTAAAATCCCCTCAACCGACAGTCTTTTTTTTTTTTAATTTCTTTATTGATTAAGGTGTCACATATTTGTCCTCATCCCCCCATTCCCATCCCACACCCCTCCCCATGGATGCCCCAACCCTCTGTTGAACTTAAGCATTGGTTAGGCTCATATGCATGCACACAAGACCTTTGGTTGATCTCTCCCCTCTCCCCCCACCCTCCCCTATCCTCCCTCTGAGGCCCGATATCAACCGACAGTCTTAAAGACTCAGAAACTGGTTTATGATTTGCTGTGTTCATTAACCTTTGTGGTTTTTTTTTTCTTGTTTTCATAGGCACACTCCTTATTAAATACCTGATTGCTTGTTTATACAATACAGGTCTCACTCTGGAAGTCCATCTGCATCATTACCTCCTGAAGTGAGACTCAACCATTTAATTGAATTGACTTATTTTCAAGACTACATCATTGAGTCAACGAAATATGGAGCAGTCTACCAACTTGGCTTCTGGAAATGTAAACCTTTGTTATTTAAAAGGTGGGACTGAAGGGACCAAAGTTCTGCCACCTTGAAACAGCTTTCCCTTTCCAGCCCAGAAATTGAGGCAGAAAAGAGCTGCTTCAGAAGTGAGATCTTAGAATATACCCCCTTAGTCTAACTTGGATTAAGTATAATAAACAAAGGGGCTTCAGACACCTTCGTCCAGGGAAGCCCCTCCACCAATTTAACCTGGGACTCTGTAAAGTTGGCCCCTCCTTCTATCACCTGGTTCGTACCTCTCCTCAGACCTGTAGTTACTATAATTTTCCTTCTCATTTTTAGGCCATGCCTTTTTAATCTTCTTGTCAAAACCTTCTAGTCAAATCTGTCACCTCTAGGATACAACAATTCCATATCAGGATGATGATGCTTCCGGGACTCTGGCCCATCTCTACTTTGGAAGAATCAGCTAACAGCCTCTCAGTTCCAGTCTCAACTCCCATTCCCTGGTCTCCCTTACATCAGACAGGGAGAGACACCCGTAGCTACATAGGCAGTGACCACGGCCCTTGTCAGCAGGAAGCAGTTACTAAAGACAAAAGATTTCAGGGATGGAAGTCTCTGAGGGTGGAATGAGACAGGATAGTAAGAAGCTAGGAAAATTCTTTGTCAAGTTGAATGGGGAAACTGAGACAGATAGCTGAACAAATAGGCCGAGCAATTTACTAGTACAGCCAGATACAGCAGGTCACCGCCCTAGAAATAACATCTAGGCCTCAGTTATATTTCAGCTCCAGGCCCAGAAAAGCAGCAAAACCAGGTGTGAGCAATGCCGTCCAGGACCTCTGCCCTGTGGCTGACTGATCAGTAGAGACCATGACCTTGAAAGGGCACACCTGGAAAACTGATGAATAATCTGCTGAAACCCTCTCCTGGGACCTCCCCCAAGATTCAGGCCTGCGAGAGAGTGCCTTTCCCTCCTCCCTCTTCCCCCCCACAGGCCTGCACGTCCTAAACTCTAATGGTCCCCAGGAGACTTGCAAGGAGGGGAGCAAAGGGCGGCAGCAGCTCACCCCCTGACCCTGGGTCCAAGCCCCCCTTTTCTCTGACTTCCCAGTGAGCGAAAGCAGCCGCGCCTCCGCTCACTTCTTTCCGGTAACATTTTGAGAGAGCCACAGCAGCTCAGCCCACGGCTCTCCTATTGCTCCTTCTGTGCTAAGGCCTTGCTTGCTGCCCTCACAATCACCTGAACTTGTGTTGTTAAGTCTTTCCTGCAGGGAGTCAAGCACCCACAGGGCACGGGCTGGCCCCAGGCAGCCCCGCTCCGGCCAGGCCCCCGGTCCGGGAACCGGCGGGACTAGGTGGCAGGAGTCGCAGGTGTCTGGTAGCACGACCACCCTCACGCGGACCTGGGTGGAGTTCCTGCTCATTTCTGCCTTCGTTCGCTCTCTCTGCCCTCTGCCTGGAGAGCCATCTGCACGCGCACCAACAGCGCCCGGCTTCTACACGCCCCGCGGAGCGTGCCTCTTCGCAGGGACCAAGCCGAGCGCAGTCCGCCCCGCGAACGTGAACGGCGCTCGGCGGGCTCCAGTCTAACCACACAAACAGTGTCCGGCTTCCTGTCCTCATCCCCGCCCTCCCGCCTGGTTTCCCTTGCCCCTCCCTCTCCCCAGCCCGATCCTCCCGCCGGCTCCCCCTCCCCCGATCCCTCGGGTCCCGGGATGGGGGGGCGGTGAGGCAGGAACAGCCCCCGCCCCCATGGCTGCCCGTCGGAGCCCGAGGCAGAGGGGGCGCACGGGGGA
The DNA here is from genome assembly GCF_951640355.1 of Cnephaeus nilssonii. Lineage (NCBI taxonomy): Eukaryota > Metazoa > Chordata > Mammalia > Chiroptera > Vespertilionidae > Cnephaeus > Cnephaeus nilssonii. The sequence continues at coordinate 40,111,156 of NC_137090.1, forward strand.
GCCGGGCACCGCCCTGCTGGCCCCGCTTATGCTGGGCCTGGGCCTGGCGCTGGCCTGCCTTGGCCTCCTGCTGGCCGTGGTCAGCCTTGGGAGCCGGGCATCGTCATCTGCTCAGGTGAGGCCCTGCTGCACACCCCTCCCAGGGTAGATTAGGAGCAAAATCTACAGAGCAGTGTATGAGGCTGCTGAAGTGGGCTGAGGACAAGGGGCCAGGAAGATGGGTGGAGGGTGAGATGTCAGGTGGAGAAGGACAGGGTGACCCTCCCTCCTTCCCAGCAGGAGCCTTCCCAGGGGGAGCTGGTGGCAGAAGAGGACCAGGACCCTCTGGTGAGTGGCTGTGGGTGCTGATTGCAGGCTGCAGGGCAGGGGCAGTGTGTGTGAGCTGAGGATGGAGCGAGTGCCCTGGCTGTGTCGGCCATTCGTAGGTGTACGGGAAAGAGAGGGTGACAACTGTGTGCGGGGTTTGTGCTGGGTTTGTGTCAGCTGAGTTAAAGTGCTGTTGGCTGAGGGTGAAGTGGGAGTGTGAGATATGGTGGAGGAGGGATGCTGCTTGTATGTGCAGGGTGCTTACCCACCGTGCACTCTGATGAGTGTGGGCATGTGTGCAATGTGCCAATTGCTTGCAGGGTCTGCACTTGGTTGTGGGGTGGGGAAGTGTGGCTGCTCTCTGAAAGGCGTGAGGGCGGAGACCTGACCCCAGAAACGTGCCTCCCCTTGGCCTCAGCCACTGTTGGCTGAGAGCGCCGTCCCTCCCTAAGACTTCTGTGCCGGACTGTGCCTCTCCTAATGGCCTCTGTCTATCTCAGTTTCTGTCTCTGGGAACCCCTGGCAAGACTCTGATTTAGCCCTGCCCGTACTTCCCCTAGGAGCTGAGTCCCCAGTCGGAGGAGAGCCAGGACCCTGTGCCTTTCCTGAAACAACTGGTTCGGCCTCGCCGAAGTGGTAAGCACCTCTTTATCCCAACCTTAGTGGCTTCTGAATTCATTATTGCTTTTGTTCATCATAACAGCCGTATGAGTGGGCAGAGCAAAAACCATTCTCCTCATGTATGAATGGAGAAACTGAAACACAGAGAATGAAGGGGGAGGAGGGTCAGAGTCATGATGTAGACAAAGTGGGGAAGTCAGAAGCCTAGGCCCCAAGAAGCAAAAACGTATGAATGGGATACGTTTCCCATTGACCATGAGACCATATATCCCGGCTTACACCTGTTATCTCAGTGTGATCATTAATAGCACCCTTTTTGCGCTCAGAAGCATCCAATTTGGATGATAAATCATATAGTCACTCTACTTATGTAGAAAGATAAGGCATGAGGTTCTGAGGCCAGAAATCTGGACAAAAGTGAGGATGCCAGGGTTGTTAGAGGGGCCGGGGGAGTAGCTCCTGGCCCCCAGATATGTGGGGCTGTTTTGCCCATCTGTCTTTTCTTGATTCTCAGCACCTAGAGGCCGGAAAACGCGGGCTCGCAGAGTGGTTGCAGCCCACTATGAAGGTGGGTGATGGGTGAGCCATGCCCAGGGGGGAGGGGTGGCAGAGGGGCAGGCAGGTCGCGCCAACCCTCCCTGTGTTTTACAGTTCATCCACAGCCTGGACAGGATGGAGCACAAGCAGGTAAGACCCTATCTCCACCTCTGTGCTTTTCCCTGACCCCCACGGCACCGGCCTCCTGGAAAAGGGACCCCTCAAAACCTTGACCACCCCTATCCCTGCCTTCAGCCTCCGAACCCCTGAAGCCAGTTGGGGAAAGTCCTCAGGGTTCAGTTCTCTCAGCTCCCCGACTTGGACTTTCTCTGTGATCCAGGCACGGGACCCCCGGAAGCCTTCTTCCCCTTCCAGAACCAGGCAGATTCTCCCACCAAACCACCAGCCCAGCTTCTCCTCAGACCTCACTCTTCTTCACCTTTGATTTTTTTCCTCTCCTTTCCCCTCCATATCTTCATGCTCTGATCATGTTTCTCAAAATGCTTCTAGTTTCTGTTCTTCTTTTCGCTTTTGGTTGATTTCAGAGAGGAAGGGAGAGGAAGAGAGAGATAGAAACATCAATGATGAGAGAGAATCATTGATTGGCTGCCTCCTGCACGCCCCACACTGGGGATCGAGCCTGCAACCCAGGCATGTGCCCTGATCGGAAATCGAACTGTGACCTCCTGGATCATAGGTCAACACTCAACCACTGAGCCATGCTGGCCGGACATTGTTCTTTTTTTCCATCCCTACCATACCCCCAGCACCTTGACATTAGAATCTCAAACCCAGTCTAAATCTTTCCCCATTCCAAACTCTCCCACCACCTGTGTTGCCAAGCTAAGGCCCCCAAACCTCATCTTCATTATCCCATTGCTTCTCTGCCCGGCTTCCAGGCTCTCATGGTCTCAGCCTCTTTTCCCTGCACTTCCTTATGGATTCTCCACACTTGGCTGACTCCCCTTCCCCACTAATGTTCCTCTTCTGGACTTTGCCCATACTGTTCCCTGACTTGGAATGCCCTTCCATGTGACAGGCCAGGAGGCAAGACATAAGGGTGAGCTGGCCTAGGAGGCTGGCAGCTGAGATGGAGAGAAGCAAGCATGTGGCTTGAAGCTGTGGCTCGCTTGTTGGTTGGATGTGTAGGGTAAGGGAAAGGGAGGAATCGGAAATGACTTCTAGATTTTTAAGTTGGGCAACTTTGGGAATAATGATGCCATTTGCTAAAATGGGGTTAACCGGGGAAGAACTAGGTTGGGAGGTCTGTATATTAATAATTAAATTTGAGATCTAATAATAAACAAGTGGATAGATAAGAATAGAAAGTGAGTTCCACAAATAGATGGCTGGACATAGTAGACAAACTCAGGCTAGGCCAGGACTAATAAAGTCAGGGGTCATTGCCAGGTGGATGGTATTTAAAGCTGCAGGACTGGATGAGACACCAGTGGAAAAAAGAGCCCCATGAGTGAAGCCCTGAGTCGATTGGACACCTGGAAGTGGAGCAGAGGAGGACCCAGCAGAGTCTGAGAAGCGGCCAGAGAGAGAGGAAGAAACCCAGGGAGGGTAGTGTCATGGAACCTAAGATAAGACACAGTTTCGCCCTCGCCAGTTTGGCTCAGTGGATAGAGTGTTGGCCTGTGGACCAAAGAGTCCTGGGTTCGATTCTGGTCAAGGGCATGTATCTCGGATGCAGGCTCCTCCCTGGCCCAGGCCCTGGTCAGGGTATATCCAGGAGGCAACCAGTTGATGTGTTTATCTTACATTAATGTTTCTCTCTGTCTTTCCCACTCTCTAAAAATCAACGGGAAAAAATATCCCCTGGTGAGGATTAAAAAATAATAATAATGAAAAAAATGCTCTTCAAATTTTAAAAAAAGACAGTTTCAAGAAGGATGTGGCTGTCTGTGTTGAAGGCAGCTGAGAGGTCACATGAGATGAGAACAGAGAAATGACTTCGGGTTTGCTAATATAAAAAGTCAGCTGGTGACCTCGACCAGGGCAGTTCTGTGGCATAGTTAGGATGGAAGCCAGCATGTATTGGGTTAAGAAAAAAATCTGAAGTAGGAATTGGAGACAGTGACAACCCTTTCCAGAAGTTTCTCTGTAACAGGAGCAGAGAAATGGGCCAGTAGGTGGAGGGGGATGTGGATCAAGGAAAAGTTCAGTCCTTTCAGTGGTAAGGAATACCACGTGAATCTCAGTTAAAGATAGTCTGATCATTTTATAGATGGAGGTCACTTAACCTTGTCTGAGGTCATGGCGATACTAAGTGGTGGAGCTGGGATTCATGGCGATACTAAGTGGTGGAGCGTGTGCTTGTGTACTGGACATGGTCCATGTGAGCAAGCAAGGCTGGAAACGGGGAGTCACTCAGAAATAAGAGGCTGGGAAGACTTGAAGTGAGATGTAGCCGGGGCTAGACTGGAAGGGAGATGGGACAGAGCCATTTAAGTAGCAGAGTTGCTAGCAACTGGTGATGATGGGGGAATAAAGTTGGTGAAGGAGAGGGAGACATATACCTGGTGGGAGGCAGAACCATGAGCCAAACGTGGAATAAAGACAGTAAAGCAAGTTTGGAGTTGGGGTGCCCGGCCAGTGTGGCTCAGTGGTTGAGCGTCAATTCATGAACCAGGAACTCAGGTTCAGTTTGGTTCCGATCAGGGCACAAGCCTGGCTTGTGGGCTCGATCCCCAGTAGGGGGTGTGCAGAAGGCAACCGATCAATGATTCTTTCTTATCACTGATGTTTCTCTCTCTCTCTCCCTCATCCTTCCTCTCTGAAATCAATAAAAACATTTTTAAAAAATATTTTTTATTGATTTCAGAGAGGAAGGGAGAGAGACAGAAACATCAATGATGAGAATCATTGGTAGGCCGCCTCCTGCACGCCCCCTACTGGGGATCAAGCCTACAACCCAGGCATGTGCTCTTAAATGGAATTGAACCCCGGACCCTTCAGTCCTCAGGCCGACGCTCTATCCACTGAGGCAAACCAGCTAGGGCATTAAAAACATTTTTTTTTTAAACTTTGGGGTGGCAGGCCAAGCTCAGTTTGGTTAAGATGAGTGTGGGGTGCCTGGGCTATTCAGATGCCGAAGTTAGCAGGATGAGAAGGGGCAGGGCTGGAGACTCAGATCTGAGTCTGCACAATCAAGGCCACAGTCACCCGTAGGTGAGGATGAAAATGCCCAGAGAGCATTACATTTCCCTTGAGAGAGTAGCAGAGGATGAGGGGTGGAGGGAGGCAGCCGCTGAGGCTGCAGAGATCAGCCAGTGAGGTCCAGCAGATTGGCCTGTGGACCCAAACAAAGAGCTGTGGTCCGTGTTTACCTCCTTCCCTCTATCTTCCCACCACTGTTTGCTGGGCGCCCACTCAGAGCAGGCCCAGGTCCTGGTGCAAGGATACAGTGGTGAATAGAATCATTGTCCCTGCTCTTTTAGGGAAGTCAGACTCCAAACTGTCACATATATAAATAAACCAGATGAGCCCTAACTGGTTAGGCTCAATGGAAAGCGCGTGGGCCCCCGGACTGAAGGGTCCCGGGTTCGATTCCGGTCAAAGGCATGTACCTTGGTTGCGGGCTAGATCCCCAGTGGGGGGTGTGCAGGAGGCAGCTGATTAATGACTCTGATCCATGTTTCTATCTCTCTATCCCTTTCCCTTCCTCTCTCTAAAAAATAAATAAAAATAAAATAAGCCAGATGATTTTCCAACTGCTATGAAAGAAACAGGGTGATGTGGTGAAAAGATTAACGGAGGCAGGGCTGAGTCTGGCTATTTTAAACAGGGGCGCCTGGGAAGGCCTCTCAGATGAGTTGAGACCTGACTGACAGAAGATGCCAGGCAGGACAGAGTGTTCTGAGAAGAGGGAAGGAGAGTACAAAGCCCTGCAGGGACCCGGAACTTGGTTCTCAGCAGGAACAGAAAGAAGGCGGGAGTGGGCGGAGTCTTGTGAATAGGCGGTGCGTGTGAGAGTAGATTGGAGAGATAGATGGGGTGGCTGTGGAGAGCCTGGGAAGCCACTTGAGGTCCTGTTCTATTACTTTATTATTTATCTTCTTTGCAATTTTCTATTATCCTAGCTCTAGATTAAAAAAAAAAAGTTTTTGTTAATCCTCACTCAAGGATTGCTTTTCAGAGAGAGAAGAAGGGAGGGTGGGAGGGAAAGAAGCAGGGAGAGAGAGAGAGAGACATCCATGTGAGAGAGACACATTGACTGGTTGCTTCCTGCACCTGCCCGACCCGGGCGGGGAGTGAACCTGAAACCCAGGTACATGCCCTTGACCAGGAATCGAACCCTGGGCCCTTTGGTGCTCTAACCACTGATCCACACCAGCCAGGGTAGATTTTTGTTGTTGTAATGGCTTTATTGAGATAAAGGTGTTCTCACATACCATACAATCCACCCACTTAAAGTGTACAATTAAATGGTTTTGAATATATTTACACAGTTGTGCAACCATCACTAAAGTAATTTTAGAACATTTTCATTTCCTCAAAAAGAAAACCTGTACCTTTTAGCCATGACCCCCTATTTCTCCGATCCCACAGGCTGCCAGTGCTAAGCAAACGCTAATCTACTTTCTGTCTCTCTATATTTGTATATTTGGACATTTCATAGAAATCATCTACTATGTTGTCCTTTATGACTGAATGCATTTAGCATAATGTTTTCATAGTTCATAGCATTTCTTTTTAAGGCTGAATAATGTCCCATTGTATGGATATATACAATTTTCCCTATCCATGCATCAGTTGATGAATATTTGGGTACCATTTAAAAAAATTTTAATAATCCAAGTAATGTGTGATTCAAGTAATGTACGTATACATTCTCAAAGTAAAAGAGGTAAACACTATAGATGCAAAATATGAAAGCCCCCAGGCTTCTCCTTCAGTCCTGCTCTTCTCCCCAGAAGTGGCTGGTGACAGCTTGCTGTGTGTGGTTCTGGTTACTTAGGTCCGATTTCTCCACATAACTTCCCATTACACCGTGGGCTCCAAAGGCCATGGGTCAGGCGGGCCCCAAAGGTTCATAAAGTCCAAGGGTGTCTGGGGAATGTGAAAGTCCTGTGAAGGGACTTTCCCTTCTCTTTGAACATCCACATTCAGGTGTGGACGGGACGGTGAGTGGCTGGGAGGAGGCCAAAATCAACAGCTCCAACCCACTGCGCTATGACCGCCAGAGCGGGGGATTTATAGTCACCCGGGCTGGGCTCTACTACCTGTACTGTCAGGTAAGCCCCACCTGGCTCCCCGGGGAAAGCAGGAACTGAGGAAGAAGGGTTTGGTTTGGAAGGTGGGGGCAAGCTAAAGGTGGGGTGGGGCAGTTTGGGGTTTGGGCTGGAGAGGACATTTGGGTCTCAAAGGAAACGTGAAATCGAGAGGAGGGCAGGCGAGGCCCGGACTCGGCCACCCGCTCCCTCCCCCCAGGTGCACTTTGACGAGGGAAAGGCTGTCTACCTGAAGCTGGACCTGCTGGTGGATGACACGCTGGCCCTGCGGTGCCTGGAGGAGTTCTCTGCCACGGCGAGTTCCCATGGGTCTCAGCTCCGTCTCTGCCAGGTGTCTGGGCTGTTGCCCCTGCGGCCAGGGTCCTCCCTGCGGATCCGAACCCTCCCCTGGGCCCACCTCAAGGCTGCCCCTTTCCTTACCTACTTTGGACTCTTCCAAGTTCACTGAGGGGCCCTGGTCCCGCAGTGGTTTTCCCAGGCTGCTGGCTCCCCACAATAGCTCTCTGAGCACCCCAGTCCCCTTGGCCCCACCCTACGCTGCTCCTCCCCTCAGACTTGCCTCTCCCCGGGTAAGTTGCCAGGGCTTGTTCACGTGTTTTCCATGCCACATAAATATCCCCATTCATCTCTGAAAAGCCCTCTCCCCACCTCTGTTCTCCACCTCGCTAGCTCCCAAACCCCTGATCTTTGACACCCCCACTTATCTCCTGACTCCCCACCCTGGCTGCAACCCCCTGGTACACTGTTTACTGTACTCTGGGTGAGGATGGGTCCCCATTACCCCTCTCAGGCACTAAGAGAAGCTGGATACCAGAGAGACTGGGACTAGACCAAGAGTTCCCAAATGTGAGGGCGAAGAGACCAAGACAAGTTCCTCCCCTGATAGTTCCCTGTGGATTTTTAAAACAGATATTATTTTTATTATTATTGTGACAAAATGTTGATAAGTAGAAATTAAAGAGAATAAGTCATGGTTGCTCTCTTTATTGGGGTTTAGGGGACCTCCTCAGGGTAACTGAAAGCCCTGAGAAGGGGGTCTGGGCACTGGGGAGTGGGGTGCGGGACACCCGGAATTCCCGGTCCGCATGCCGACTTGTGAATGGGGACCCACACGCCTCGGGCCTCCGAGGAGTGAGCAGAGAGTGGAAAGGCAAACTGCCAGGAAACAAAATCAATCCTCCGCCCAAGGTCCAGCAGAAGCGGCCTCATTTACCTAGGAGGCGGGCTTCCTGCTGCGGGGAATCCCTGGCCCCTGGCGGGCAGGACAGGGCCCTTCCTGTTGGCAGCCTCCTCGGGACATGGGCAGGTGCTGGCACAAAGCCCTGGCTGGGATGTGGGGTGGGAGCAGGCCTCAAGGAGGTTTCAGGGTCAGTAAGCAGGACATTGGGGCCCAGGAACATGGGAACCTCGACCCTAGGATCCAGGGGAGGAATCCTACCATGGTAGGGTGCTTGGGGCTGTCTCTTTCTCGCTTCACCCAGAACCTTATGTAAGAGCTTTTCTCGGGAAACAGGAAGTCGTGTTTGCCAAGTTCAGCACAGAGAGTAGTGCAGGCCTTATTCCAGCACACCCGGCCTGGCCTTAACCCCAGAACTCAGCCAGTTTCTTGCTTCAGAGACCCCGGATCTCCGCATTGGCCCTCTCCCCTCCCTTCCTACCTTCAGTCAGTCCTAGCGAACTTCCCCAGAGATCTCTCCTAGGCCTGAGCCAGAGGGGCTTCCACCCTCATCCCTTGACCCTGCACACTGCCCAGCTTGTCCCTTCATCCCTGCTCCTGGCACCATGCCCCATCGCCAGCTAACCTTCCCTCCCCCACTTGTAGGGCCGCCCCAGGGTTCCTGTGGTTTGGCCGCTCCTCCTGGGTGCCACTGCAGCCCTGAGCTTCCTAGAGAGACCGCACCACATGCTCTCCAGGCTGGAGGGCGGGGGTCCCAGACCACACTGGCCCCGCAGCAGAGTGCCAGGAGCACCAACAGTGTCCTAGCTTGCTTTCCTCCTCCCTCCTTTTTATTCTCAAGTTCCTTTTTATTTCTCCCTTGCGTAACGCCCTTCTCCCTTCTGCACCACTGCCTGCACCTCCTTGCCACCCACTCCTGAAGCCACAGCTGTTGGCAGGGTCCCCAGCTCATGCCAGCCTCACCTCCTTCCTTTCTAGCCCCCAAAGGGCCCCCGGGAGACATGGGGGGCCGGGGCCGAGAGCCGGCACTCTCGGTTGCCCTCTGGTTGAGTTGGGGGGCGGCTTTGGGGGCTGTGGCTTGTGCCACGGCTCTGCTGATCCAACAAACAGAGCTGCAAATCCTAAGAAGAGAGGTGACCCAGCTACAGAGGACTGGAGGGCCCTCTGAAAAGGGGGAAGGGCATCCATGGCTGAGCCTCCAGGAGCAGGTGAGTGCGGGGAGGAGGGTGTCGGAGAGAAGGGTTGGTGGCAGGGTCGTCTCTGGCACTCTTGGTCCCAGCCTCCTGGTCTGCCATGTTTCCAGTGGGTACAAGAGAGGGTCCCGGGTTTGGAGGTCAAGAGAGCAGCCATTCCAGTAAAGGAAATTGTTAAAGATTAATGCTTCTTGTACCTACCAGATCCTGGAGGACAGCCAGCACCAAGACTCGGGTTGCTGGGGACAGGTGCAGGAGAGATGGGAGGCATTCCTGGGCAGGGGAGGGCTGGGAAGAAAGGCAGTCCGGGACCCTTCATCTTGGCCTAACCCTGACTCTCTTTCCATGAGCAGAGCCCTGATAGCCCGGAAGCCCTGGAGAAGGGGGAGAGATCCCGGAGAAAGAGAGCAGTGCTCACCCATAAACAGAAGAGTGAGGCCTTCGGGGTGCCGCGGGGTGGGAGGTGATCAAGCAGCATGAAGACTTGGAGATTGTTACCCCAAGTCAGGGTGAGGGTGGAGGGCTGACAACGGGGCAGGTGGGGTAGGTGGGCATTGCTGAGATTTCCTCCTTCTTTCCTCAGAGAGGCACTCAGTGCTGCATCTTGTTCCCATTAACATTACCTCCAAGGGTGAGCACGGTTTTAAATGGCTTTTGGGGAAAGGCAAGATCTGGGAACTTTGGGGCTGGTACCCGGCCTAAGAGAATCTTAAAGGTGAAAAGGATGCACAGGAATCCTGACTGCCACCCTCCTCACCTCCAGAGGACTCTGATGTGACAGAGTTGATGTGGCAACCAGCTCTTAAGCGTGGGAGAGGTCTGGAGGCCCAAGGATACGTTGTTCGAGTCTGGGATGCTGGAGTTTATCTGCTCTATAGCCAGGTAACCCCAAACAAACGTTGAGCCCCACATGGGGCCTGGAAGCCTATTTTTCCAGAGCCTTATGCTCCAATACTGAGGGTTCTCAACTCTCTCTTCATACCAAACTTAGAAGACCCTCCTTTATTCCTTGGCAGGGCCCTGAGGCCTCTCAGAACTGAGCCATACCATCCTGTCTTCAACATCTCCTCCCTTCCCTGCCAGGTCCTGTTTCATGATGTGACTTTCACCATGGGTCAAGTGGTGTCTCGGGAGGGCCAGGGAAAGCAGGAGACTCTATTCCGATGTATACGAAGTATGCCCTCCAACCCAGACTGGGCCTACAATAGCTGCTACAGTGCAGGTAACAGCTCTGTGGGCAGTGGGGAGATGGATATGAGAAGAGCAGGACATATCTGACCTGGGGGCAGTGGTGGGAGAGTTATGACAGGGGGTTGGAAGCCTGTATGTAGAGGTGGATCTAAGGAGTGAAGGAGAGAGAATACCTACATCCTTACAGGAAGTAGAAAAAGGTTGAGCTGGGGGAGGGCAAAACATCAGAGTATCTGCATAGCTGTCCTTCACTGAGCATCTATTTCCTCTCTTTTCTCAGGTGTCTTCCATTTACACCAAGGGGATATTCTGAGTGTCACAGTCCCCCGAGCAAGGGCAAAACTTAGCCTCTCTCCACATGGAACCTTCCTGGGGTTTGTGAAACTGTGATTGTTATAAAAGGTGGTCCTGGGCTTGGAAGACCAGAGTGGTTTGGGTACATTTGGGAGACAGCCAAAAGCTGACTAGACAAAGGACAGGGAATGGGAAGGAACAGAGGTTTCTTCTGGGTTTAACTGGAACCCTCAGTTTGATAACTCATGACTCTGTTCCTCCCTTTTCCCTTTCCACCCAACGCCTAGACTTTGATTTCATGAATATAAAGGAGGTAGAATATCTTGCTTTTGTCTCTGGTCTAGCCTCAAATTCTTGGGGCTGTGGAGGGTGAAGAGAGAATGCCAGGCATTGTCTAGACCTGCTTCGGTCCCCCTGGAATGCTTCCAGAACACCACCACCACCTAGCGGCAGTTTGAGAGAATCACCCTATTGGCAGAAGTCCACAAAGCCTCCCCACACGCAGGAAAACTCCTGGTTCCCTGTGCCACACCTTCTCGAGGCATCTGTGTCTCCTCACCGTCATCCTCACTTCCCTCGATCTACTGCGCCTTAGCTTCCATCACTGGAGGACTATTTATTATGGGACTCTGCAGGGGATGCCCGACGACGGTCCCCTTGCAGCCACATTACTCTTTTGGTCCCCAGTTTTGCCCTTCCTGCTCTGCATTCCCCGGCGTGGCAGGCCACTCCGAGCCCCTCTCGGCTGAGGCGGGTCGCCGGGGAGCCTTGGATGAATCGTATGTCTTGATGCTGGTCTTGCCTCACTCCTGAGCTCTTTGTTCTACTCAAAGTTAATAAAAGAGAATAAGTGATACCTCGGATCCATTTCCCCCACTGCCTTACGTCAGCCCCGTCCCTCTACTCGGGATCGCCTGCCTCCAGGCACTCCCCCGGCGCACCCCACTACACGAAAGGGATCGGACCCGTGTGCTCCAGACTGAAAGGACCGTGCAAACCGGCGGCAGGCGACGCGCAGGCGCAAAAGGGAGAGCGGTGCGGTGCCGCGCGCAGCCCAGGTGGGCGGGTGCGCGGAGGCGTGGGGCTCGGGGGCGGACCCATCCCGTGGCGGCTACGTCCCTGGGTGGGCGGGACTAGGCGCGTGGTGGCCGCGCCGGCGCTGTTCGCCGAGTGTGACGTAGTAATTGTGCGCCGCCACCGCCGGTGGGCCTGGGGCTCGCGGGAGGGGAAACAGGAGGAGGAGGGGGAGGTGGTGGAGGTGGAAGCTGAAGCAGAGCAAGAGGCGGCCGCGGCGGGGCGGCTCGGCGGCGCGGCGCGCGGCCCAGAGCCGTTGGAATCCTGAATTGAGACGGCTACGCCTGAAGACAGCAGGAGTGGCGGGGCCGCCGCCGTCACCGGAGAGATGAGCCGGGAAGCCTGAGGCCGGAGACGCCCGCCCTCGGGCCCGTCAGTCCGGCTTCACCGCTCCCGGTGAGGACGCCCCTTCCCTCCCCCCCCCCCCCCCCCCCCCAGCCCTGCCCCGGCCCTTCCTGGACCTCATTCCCACCTAACCGGGACTCACGAGGCCCTTGAAGGGGTTTCTTCAGGCCCTCGCGCCCTGAGCAGTCCGAGCCTGTGGGACGGTGCTGCTGCTGGGACGCATTCTGGTCCCCGGGGACAGCAGGGAGGGGGCTGGGCCAGCCTGGCTCGCTCGGCTCCGTTTTTCCCCGGCGCCGTGATTCGGGTGCTTAAGCGGCCGCCTGGTTCTCCTTCGGTTTCCTTTACCATGCTTCCCTTGTCATTACATCCTACTACCTGAACCATAGCTCTGGCATCCCTAGTCCCTCCTGAGACGGTCTGAGCATGCTCCCTCTCCCCCACTTCATTCCAGGGTGTTAGAGAACTCTTCCCACTCTAGACCACGGGTTCCTTGTGGAAGTTGTGTTCTCCTCATGTACCATGTCAGTATTCCCTGGCTGAGCCATTTCCTTTATTAGGCTCTCAATTAGGACACTCCTGGTGGTATTAAAACAGCCAAGTAGAGCCTGAAAATTTTGGGTTTGACCAAATAGGATCCCTGAGGCCCGCCGCTTTAGCCATTCTCCTTTGCCTCTATCCGGGTGGGGGAGAGATGATGGCACAGTTGCTAAAGGGTCCCTTGTGGACCATGTTAACCAGGAAAATCTGAAGTTAGTTTTGCTTTTATCCCCCTCTTTCTTTTTTGCATTTCTCTGAATCCTAGTTTATTTGCCTCTGATTCCAGAGCAGGCATGCTGAGGAAGAAAGGCAGGATCTGGGAAACAATGTTTAGATTCTGACACTCCTTTGTTTTACAGGCTACTGGAAGATGAAAGAGACTATACAAGGGACCGGGTCTTGGGGGCCTGAGCCTTCAGGACCTGGTATAGCTCCAGCTTACTCAAGCCCTAGGCGGGAGCGTCTTCGTTGGCCCCCACCCCCCAAACCTCGACTCAAATCAGGTGGAGGGTTTGGGCCAGATCCTGGGTCAGGGACCACAGTGCCAGCCAGACGCCTCCCTGTCCCTCGGCCTTCTTTTGATGCCTCAGCTAGTGAAGAGGAAGAAGAGGAGGAGGAGGAGGAAGATGAGGAAGAGGAAGTGGCAGCTTGGAGGCTGCCCCCCAGATGGGGTCAGCTGGGAGCCATCCAGCGCCCTCGCCCTCCCCGCCCTACTCATCGAAAAACCTGCTCACAGCGCCGTCGCAGAGCTATGAGAGCCTTCCAGATGCTGCTCTACTCAAAAAGCACCTCGCTGACATTCCACTGGAAGCTTTGGGGGCGCCACCGGGGCCGGCGGCGGAGCCTTGCACACCCCAAGAACCATCTTTCACCCCAGGAAGGGGGTGCGACACCACAGGTGCCGTCCCCCTGCTGTCGTTTTGACTCCCCCAGGGGGCCACCTCCCCCTCGGCTGGGTCTGCTAGGTGCTCTCATGGCTGAGGATGGGGTGAGAGGGTCTCCACCAGTGCCCTCTGGGCCCCCCATGGAGGAAGATGGATTAAGGTGGACTCCAAAGTCTCCTCTGGACCCTAACTCGGGTAAGGTGGGAATAGGGTGGAGGAAGGGGTCGGGAGGGCTAAGATTCTGGAGAACCAGGAGCCTCTTGCTGTGATGAAAACGGCCTAAGGAAAGTAGGATGGCAGAGTGAGGGCAAGGGTAGTGGTGGTGGTGTCCAGAATAGCTGTGAAATGTCTTAAGCCCCACTTTCAGCAGGAACTAAGGGGAGGTAGTCAAGGCTGGGATACAGAATCCTTAAGTAAGTGTTCATTCTGTGCATAGATGAAAAAGGGAGACATGGTTTAGAAAAGTCCATCTTGTCCTCTTGAAATCCCTCTTCATTCAGTCTTTGAGGATAAAGGCCCTGCGGGTGCATCTCCAGAGGGTGCCATTCTCAGTGGTGGGATGGGATCTCTTAGTTATGGAGTGTACATCACCTATATGATTGTGTGTGAAATTCTCATTCAGAGTATTTCTCTTTTGGAGATTCACACTAAACAATTTAGGCGGTGTTTTTACTAATTACTTTTTGAGAGCCTTTGCTATATGTCAGGTACTGTGTTAGGTGCATCTCTGACTCCCTAGTCTTGCTTTTCTCCTATGAGTACAGTTGACCCTTAACACAGATTTGAACAGTGTGAGTCCACTTATATTTGGAGTTGCCCCTCCGTGTCTGTGAGTTTCACATCTGGGGAGTCAAACAATCATGAATCAAAGACTTTGTTTTGTTAATCCTCACCTGAGGATATTTTTAAAAAAAAATTTTTGTTGTTGAGAGAATGGAAGGGAGAGGGCGAGACAGAGAAACATCGATGTGAGAGAGACATATTGATTGGTTGCCTCCCACACATGCCTCCTGACCGGGGCCGGGGCCTGGGACTGAGTCTGCGTCTGCAGCCAAATTTGTGCCCTTGACCAGAATCGAACCGCAACCCTTCAGTCCTCAAGCTGATGCTCTAACCACTGAGCAAACGGCTAGGGCTCAAAGACTATTTTCAGTACGCAGTTGGGAATCCACAGATGCAAAAGCCTGATTATATGCATTGTGCTCTACCATTTACATGAGGAGTTTGAGCATATGTGAATTTTAGTATCCACAGGGATCCTGGAATCAATCCCCCACGGATACTAGGGGACAGCTGAGTTTTGGGGGAGTTAAAAGTTATACCTGTGTGAGGGGTGAGTAGTGTCCTTAACCCCCACATAGTTCAAAGGTTAACTGTAGTAACTCTTCCTCTTTGTCCCTATATAATCTCTTGGACATGCTTATCTCATGCTTTAGGGTCTCCTTTCCTTAAGAGTTTATATTGATCTTCCCATTGCCCTTTGATCTGAACCAATTTTTCATCCCCATCCTGTTCCCCTGCCCTACAGGCCTCCTCTCTTGTACTCTGCCCAACGGCTTTGGGGGACCATCTGGGCCAGAAGGGGAGCGAAGTCTGGCACCCCCTGATGCCAGCATCCTCATCAGTAATGTGTGCAGCATCGGGGACCATATGGCCCAGGAGCTCTTTCAGAGCTCAGATTTGGACACTGCAGAAGAGGCAGAGCGGCCCGGGGAGAAAACTGGCCAGCATAGCCCCCTGCGGGAGGAGCATGTGACCTGCGTGCAGAGTAAGGAACCCTAGAGGACCTAGTCTCTTTCCCTCAACAGACTCCTAGATCAGAGTCTGGAGGTCTTACCTAGTACTCTTTCCCTCCTGCATTCAGGCATCTTAGATGAATTCCTTCAAATTTACGGCAGCCTCATCCCCCTTAGCACTGATGAGGTAGTAGAGAAATTGGAGGACATTTTCCAGCAGGAGTTTTCTACGCCTTCCAGGTGAGGCATCAAAGCGATGCCCTTTAGAAGAGGGCTGGGGTTTAGGGGGTGGGCAGAGAATGCTGCTTTTTCTGTCAGGGATGTACTTGGGAAGGAGGAGGAAGCTAGAACTGAAGCAGGGTAATCTGCAAGCAAGGTGCCTGGGAGGGTCTTTACCCGGAATCCTGAAATACTGTGTATACCTGAGTATTGGTGTGCTTCTTTCTGAGGAGTAGGCCTTTAGCAGGTCTCCAAAGGGACCCATGACCCAAAAAAGGGGGGAAGATTAGACTCTTATCCTAGACAACAGAAAGGACTTCTGTGTGCCCTAGCCCCCTTGTCTTTTGAGTGACCCCATCCTTGGCCTACTCAGGAAGGGCCTGGTGCTACAGCTGATCCAGTCATACCAGCGGATGCCAGGCAATGCCATGGTGAGGGGCTTCCGAGTGACTTATAAGCGGCATGTGCTGACCATGGATGACTTGGGGACCTTGTATGGACAGAACTGGCTCAATGACCAGGTGAGGAGGAGAGAAACAGGCCCAAGAGGGAGCAGGGTGTCTGGGGCCCTCTTCGTGGGAAGACCCCTGTACCCATATCACACCCTCCATGGCAAGTTGCCTCCCATCTTCTCCCCAGGTGATGAACATGTATGGAGACCTGGTCATGGATACAGTCCCTGAAAAGGTAGGCCTAACCAGTACCCAGGAGAATTTCCACAGTTCTGAGCAGCTTTTCAGTCCCTTTCATCTCCCATTTATATAAAGAGGGTCCTAGTTTCTGGGGAGAGGTGGTAGAAGGTAACCTGTTAAATTCAAATCTATAATCTTGGTCCTGAATTTAACAAATCTGTTTCTTTCCCCCAGTCTTTAGTGTTTTTCCCCTATGGCTAAACCACAAGTTGGGATAGGAAGCTCTAAGATAAAGTTACAAACATGTTTGGGGTTTTTTCTCTCTCAGTGAATTGGAGTGCAGGTTGCTGAAAGCAGTCTTTAGAGCCATAATGAAAGGAGAGGACACTGGAGGCCTGAGGTTTTTAATTCCATCCAGCTCTTTTCTATCATTGGCACAGGTGCATTTCTTCAACAGTTTCTTTTACGATAAACTCCGCACCAAGGGTTATGATGGGGTGAAAAGGTGGACCAAAAACGTGAGTTATGAATTTACATCTACTTATGTTAACATCTTGCCTTTAAAGAATTAGAGTTCTATTTTTATGAACTCTTTCCTCAACCTGTTCATTCAATCTTTCAGTATTTATCAAATGTCTTCTGTGTGCTAGGTACCATTCTAGGCACTAAGAATACAGTGTTAAGTAAGAAAACTTCATTGCCTTTATAGGGTGAGAATAAATAAGCAAGTTAAGTTTCAGCTAGTGCTAAATGCTATAAACAAATTAAAAAGAGTAATGTAGTAGCCTGGGCAGTGGGAACTTTCTATTGGGTGATCTGGGAAGGCCTCTGTTAGCTGGACTTGATGAGCCAGCCATGTGCAGATTTGGGGGAAGAGTGTTCTAGGCAAAGGGAGCAGCAAGTACATGGGACACAAAGTGAGAGAGAACATTTGAGGACCAGGGGCCTATGTGGTTGAAACAGTGAGCAAAGGGAAAATGATACAAAATTTGGTCAGAGAATAGATCATGTAAGGCCTGGAGGATAGGGTAGATTTTATTCCATGTATACTGAGAAGCCATTGAAGAGTTTTAAGCAGGCTGTGAAGTGCCTCATGTTTTGAACTCTTATTTCAATGATAAGATGAAAGGGAGCAAGAGTGGAAGCAGGCAGATTAACTTAGGAGAGTAGCACAGAAGTCCACATGAGAAACTCGGAGCAGTGTGGTAATGGTAGAAATAGAAGTAGTTTTATCTAGGATAAGTTTTGTAAGTAGAAACAATAGGACTTTCTGACAGATTGGATGTGGGAAATGAAGAAAAGTGGGAAATCAAGGATGATGCCTGTTACTGGGGAAAATATTTACCTGTATTTGAATCCCACCTCTACCATTTTTTCTATGACCTTGGGCGAGTTACTTTACTTTTTCAAGCTGCAGTTAACTCATTGTTAGGTTAACACGAGAACATCCTCAAAGGATTGTTGTGTTAACTGATTGAGCATTTACTAGGTGCCATGCATTGTTCCTAGTGCATTATGGATATTTAGTTTAATTCTCATAACAAATAGGTGATATAGGTGCTGCTGTTTTCACCCTCTTGCAGATAAGGGAACTGAGGTATAAAGAGTTACTTAAGTAGCTTGCCAAGGTCACAAGCTAGTGAATGGAGGAATGGCTTTGAACCCTGGTAGTCTGGCTCCAGAACCCTGAGCCTGGGTGCTAAGCTGCTAAGCACTTGTGCCTTTAATGTGTGAAAAATAACTGGCCATTCTGGGCTGTGGCGTGTTTGTTCTGATACCACTTCCTCTGTCTTACTTTCCTCCCTAACGAAAGAATCTAGACATCAGATGTTGAGCCTTGCCTCGCACTCCAGGGGCAGTCTTGTGTTCCCCCATGTGGCTCCTTGCCTGTTTCTCCATTCTTTTTTTTTTTTTAATTTAATATCTTTTTATTGATTTCAGAGAGGAAAGAGGGAGGGAGAAACATCAATGATGAGAGAGAATCATTGATCAGTTATCTGCTTCCTGCATGCCCCCCCACTAGGAACTGAGCCCGCAAGGTGGGCATGTGCCCTGACCAGGAATTGAACTGTGATCTCCTGGTTCATAGGTCGATGCTTAACCACTGAGCCATGCCAGCCAGGCTTCTCCATTCTTTAGAACCTCACGGCAGTAGGCAGGACTCATGTGCTGTCTTACCTGAGCTCTGACACTGCCTCCTTAGGTGGACATCTTTAATAAGGAGCTGCTGCTAATCCCCATCCACCTGGAGGTGCATTGGTCCCTCATCTCTGTTGATGTGAGGCGACGCACCATCACCTATTTTGACTCGCAGCGCACCCTAAACCGCCGCTGCCCTAAGGTTTGTGAGGGAAGGGGATAGATAGGTAGAATTGGGAAGGACGTCCAGGGGCAAGGCATTCCAGGCAGAAGGGCGGGTTTGGGGGTCTCTGGAGAAGCAGCCTGGGCTTGGTGCCTGACCACCACACCATGAGTTCCCTTCTTCTATTTCTCCATCTGCATAGCATATTGCCAAGTATCTACAGGCAGAGGCAGTGAAGAAAGACCGGCTGGATTTCCATCAAGGTTGGAAAGGTTACTTCAAAATGGTAAGTTTCTAGAGGGAGGGGCGTGGAGTTAACGGTTGGGATAGTGGTAGGAGGCAGAAGTTGCAGTCACCAGGTAAAGGCTCTACCTTCTTTCTGTTCTCTAGAACGTGGCCAGGCAGAACAATGACAGTGATTGTGGCGCCTTTGTGTTGCAGGTAAGCAGATGACAGTTGAATTAAAGGGTTGGGAGGGAGATGGGAGGCTGTTCTACATCCCTTATTTGGCTCAGAGCCAATTGTGGAGCAGGGAGTAATCTTATGTGTTAGAATGCAGAAATCCTGGTTTCGTTGGTTCTTTTCTGGCTTCCACATCCCACATTGTTCTCATCCTTGGTCTCTGGCATAGACCTGCCTCCTCACTCCCATTGCAAAGTGTTTTCTTTGTCTTAATACTAGGTATTTCATGTACCAAATAAGCACCTTGGATTTAGAGTCAGACTTTTTTTTGAGTCCCAGGCTACAGGGCCGTGGATTCTTCTATTTGTGAAATGTTCTCTTCTATTTGGGCATGTTCTCTGAAAGATCAAATGAGATGTCATATGAAATGTGTAGCACAGGTCCTGACTTAAGGGGATACTCACTAGGTGGTTCTCATGGCCTGCTTTGTTAACACCTAGTACTGCAAGCACCTGGCCCTGTCTCAGCCATTCAGCTTCACCCAGCAGGACATGCCCAAACTTCGTCGGCAGATCTACAAGGAGCTGTGTCACTGCAAACTCACTGTGTGAGCCTCGTATCCCAGGCCTCAAGCCCATTCGTTAATGGGCAGGGGGACATGGGAGACCCTTCTTCCCAAGAAACTCCAATTCCTTTCCTCTCTTGCCTCTCCCATCCAATTCCCTTTGGTTTTTCATATTTAAATGTTTTAATTGATTCCTGTATTTTTTTTTCCTTTGAGAGAATACTTGTTTTCTGACATCAGGGGGTGGCCGTGGAAAAGCCCCTTGTTCCCTCTGTCTGCAGGGGACTATTGTGGCCTGGGTGGGGCAGTAATCCTCCTTCCATGTGTATGGGTGGGCCCAGGAAAATCTGTGCTGGGGTGGTGGGCGGGCAAAGGGATTACTGCCTGCCAGATCTTCAAACTTTTTTTTACATATATATATAAATGCCACGGTCCTGCTCTGGTCAATAAAGGATCCTTTGGAGATACATAGTGGTGGTCTTCCTTAAGGGGCCTCAAACTTAAGGGATATGCTCTACCTCAGGCTTTCCTCCAGTCAGTGCTGTTAGCTACCCTTTCATGGGTCTTGAGACAAGGGGCCAGTTTGCCATCCTTGGCTCAGACAGTGCCAACACCATGTCTTAGTTACCAAAAAGAATTCCCCGCCCAGAGGAGCAAAGGATGGAAGGAGAGTAGGTAATCCTCAAAAATAGGGGAGCCTGAGAGGTACTAAAGTTGGGGGACAGGACACTTAAGGGAAGATAGCCAGCCAGGATTCAAGACAGCAACCCCAATGCTCTTAAGCCCGGAAGTCAGTTGTTCCATCTCTCCTCCTTTCCTGCCAGGGGAGTCCTCCCAGCCGCTAGGGTTTGGCTCCTGACCCATCCTCCCTGCTACACTTGGAACACATCCGGGGTTTGTCCAGTCTATTTCTGCTGGAGAACAAAATGTGGGTTCAGAGAACACCTGGGGCAGAAGGCAAAGGGAAGTGGTAGTCCCGGGAGCCCGGAAGTCCCTGGAGGCTGAAACCTCGCCCCCTTTTCATGATAGGGCCTACGAGGCCACATGACTGAGACACTATCACCTCCGCACGTGTAGAGGTGCAGGGCCCCAAGATGGCTGCCTGGCCGCGAGGCCAGAGTCCTGTATGTCACTTCCGTACCGGTGAGAAGGGCGGGCCCAGTAGCCAATGAGGCTGTGGGGCGGGTCACCAACTTGATAGGCGCTCAAATTATCCAATGGTGGCTACGTGCCAGAGCGCCTACAAACTAACGTCACGCCGAGTTGCTGAGCGCCGGCAGGCGGGGCCCAAGCGGCCAAGCCAATGCGATGGCTGGGGCGGGGTCGGGCGCTCTATAAGTTGTCGATAGGCGGGCACTCCGCCCTAGTTCCTAAGGATCATGTCTGCGAGTCAAGATCCCCGGTAAGGAAGGCATTTGTTCGAGACGGGGGCTACTTACCCTGCCGTTCCCTTCCGAGGGCCCCGCGGTGGGGTGTGGGGGAAGCTGAGGCCCACAGGGTTGCGGGGAAACCACGCCAGGAAGACCGGTCCTGGGGGAGGGACGAGGCAGCTCCGCGGCGGAGGGCGAAAACAGCCTGGCTTTCGGAGCCTGGAGCGCGGTTTGTTAGGCCTCGACTGGAGACGGCGCCCAAGCCCTGGCGCTGAGTGGCGAGAGGAGGTCGCGACCTGGCGTGGGAAAGGGAGGGAGAGGCGGTCGCAACCGTGCGTGGCCCACAGCCGGACGGTCCGGTTGCCTCTGCCGGAGGGAGGTCTTGCGCGCGCTGGATTCCGCAGGATTCTGGCGGTACCACTTGCCGGGGGGGGGGGGGGCTGGGTCCTCACGTCCAGTCGTTGCGTCGCGGTGAGATACCGGTCGGGGGAGAAACCGGCCGTTCAGGGTGCTGGTTTTCTTGACGGCCGGGATTGAGCCTAAGCCCGAAGAGCAGCCGCGTGAGGCGCCAGGAGCCCACCCGGCACCGGGCGGGCGGGTCCATTTTGCCGCACAAGCCGGGCAATTGGCAAACTGCGGATGGGCAGGTCCACTTTCCTTCGGGGGTGATCGCCCTGAGGTATGGGGAGGGCGACGCCATTTCGCGTAGGGGGCGGGCAGGGTGTGGGTTGTTCCATGGTGGGGGGGTTACGCCGCCGGGTCGTCGAGGGAGTGAGCACATGGCGGCCTGATGTCCTCCCCTCCCCCAGCCCGCTTCGCCTTTAAGTGTTGTGCAATCTCCCCATTAGCTAGCTCGGCTGGGGCTCATTGTGCGCGAGGCCGCCACCGCCCGCGGCCTCCCACATCCGGGCACCGCGAGGGGGGGGAGATGGGCTGCAGGGGGTGGGGGAGGGCGCCAACGCAATGACGTGGGGGGAAGGGGATGTCCTACTCTAGATTCTGGGAGGTGAAGGGCGGGACTTCCGGAGCGCCGGGGCGGTGATGGGAGGTGCACTAGCTTGGCCTCGGAGCAGCGTGGCCTGAAGCACGTGGGCCCGGCGGCAAACACCACCTCCAGGCCTCCAGATTTTTCTAGGCGAGTTACTCCATCATGTCGGAATGGCATGACCTGAGCCGCTCCCTGGGAAGGGCCAAAGGCCTGATTCGGTTACAAAAGTAACTGCTGTGTCTCTAGTAACTACTAGGGGTTGGGTTAGGGAGTGAAGATGGCATCATGTAAGGCGGGCTGCTGGTAGGAAGAGCCGGCTACCAAGATTTGTATCGTGCCTCAGTCGGCATACTCATATTTTAAACCAACAGATCCAGAGACAATGGCCCCGATGGAATGGAGCCTGAAGGCGTCATCGAGGTGAGAATAGAGCCCTATCACCATTATCCTTCATTTCTGGGAATGGCATTGTTACTGGCAGTGTCCCCTAGTTTCTGGATTGGTTG
Organism: Cnephaeus nilssonii; assembly: GCF_951640355.1. NCBI lineage: Eukaryota > Metazoa > Chordata > Mammalia > Chiroptera > Vespertilionidae > Cnephaeus > Cnephaeus nilssonii. The sequence goes on from NC_137090.1 coordinate 40,133,275, forward strand.
TTCATTGTCTTAAGACTAATACCATACCCTGGGATTCATCTTTAATGCATAGCCTAACTCTGAAGTAATTAAGCTCTATTTACTGGGAGTCTTAACTTTTATAAATAATTTGTTTACAATATTTGTGTCCCTGAGGGTATGTGTGAAATGTCATTCAAATTGAGTCCTGTCATCCCTTCTAGAACCACCAGCCTCACAGTTTTCAAGTGGACTGGTCCCTAGAGTGATTTCCTAGGCAATGTAGAGTCCTCTGGCTTCCCTGGGTGGGGGGGGTGTCTTTTTACTCTGAAACTTTTGAGGGCAGGCACAAGGTCCTATTTGCTCCAGTGTACAATCCCTGTTTCTACTTTAATTTCTTTGCATCCTACAGAGTAACTGGAATGAGATCGTTGACAGCTTTGATGACATGAACCTCTCAGAGTCCCTCCTCCGTGGCATCTACGCCTATGGTTTTGAGAAGCCCTCTGCCATCCAGCAGCGAGCCATTCTTCCTTGTATCAAGGGTAAGATCTCTGCTCCAAAACAAGTTCTGAACTGTCCCAGGGTAGGGTTGCACCTGATTTGGTGGTACTTGTCTCATATTAGCCAGGGACAAAATAACTCCTTTATTTACACTAGTTTGGCTTTTGGTCTGTGATTTAATAGTATTTTAGCCAGCTCATAACTTCCTCTTTGCAGCTATATTTCTAGCCTATTTCATGCAGTACTAAATGAGTTAGTGACCAGATCTGTTCCCATTAAGGTACTGGTTGTGGTAAAGTCTGAAATGCTTTGTGCCTGGCACATAACTTTGAGGTGCTTATTGATAGTGTTTTGCAAGGCCTTGAATGTCTCATGACCCCAGAGTGTATGCTCTCTACCATATCGAGTCTTCCTCCTGATTGTAGGTTATGATGTGATCGCTCAAGCCCAATCTGGGACAGGAAAAACAGCCACTTTTGCCATTTCGATTCTGCAACAGATTGAATTGGATCTAAAGGCCACTCAGGCCTTGGTCCTGGCACCTACTAGAGAATTGGCACAGCAGGTGAGTGTGTAGTTTATTTCTCCTCCCCTGAAAGACTGATTTAGAAATAATTAGCACAATCCAAAAACTGAGTATGCTCCCCCACCACCACCACCACCTTGGAAGAACTGCAGTATCTACCCAAACATAATAAACATCATTTCCTCCTCCCATTTCCTGAGTCAAATGGGAAGGCTTCTGGGTGGAGCCTGGCTGGCTGAGCAAGTCTGGCAGCTGTTTTATGGACAAACCCCCTGGCAATGGGCAAGGAGACATCTGATTGGTGATGTTGCTCTTATATCAATCAGGGGCAAAGCAGATGTACAGTCCTTAGTTCATCCTAGCTTGATGCCTGTGTCAGTGGCCAGAGCTGTTTCATGCCTGAGGCACATAAAATGATAATTGCTAGGTCTTGGAGGGGGAAAGATCAGAAACACTGGTCTCATAATAAGTAGATTATTATTAACAGGCTTAGGAGGGATGTCGTTTTAAAGTTTGTGTGGAGCTGTGATTGCTCTAGTAACTTCTAGATAACAGTAAGTAGGTAGTTCTAGCACAACTCCATTAAGAGTGAACATGTCACATAATAGTTTTTGTGGCATGGATATATGTTTTATTTGCACATAAAACGGTGCTATGAGAATAATAAGTGGGTCACTATTTGCTTTCAGAAAATTAGATGGGGGTCTAGTGTGGTAATGTTGGAATTATTTCAGAGGGCAGTTACTGTGAATCATGTATTCTCAGGAGCCAGAATGTTCAAATCCTGAGTCTCTGCCATTTAACTGTCAGTGTGATCTTAGATGCATTTAACCTGCCTGTTTCTCGCCTGAAAAGTGAGTTTTAATAATAGTGCATATAAGTTGTTGGAAAAAAATAAAACATGAGAAGCACTTAAAATGGGGCCTGGCACAATTGTAGCTAATAATATATATGAGCATCTGTCTTTTTCTGGGTTCAGATACAGAAAGTAGTCATGGCTTTAGGAGATTACATGGGTGCTTCCTGCCATGCCTGCATTGGGGGTACCAACGTGCGTGCAGAGGTGCAGAAGCTGCAGATGGAAGCTCCCCATATCATCGTGGGCACCCCAGGACGTGTGTTTGACATGCTTAATCGCAGATACCTGTGTGAGTATCTTAATCTTCTGGTCCTCTAGGTCACTTGCCTCTTCTGCATGCTTTCCCAGTCTTTCCACTGGCCACAGTCTTGTTGCCAATGAAGCTCATTTCCCCCTGAAAGAGTTGCTCTATGATGAACCCCATGCGTGTCATCTGAGCCTGGCTTCCCTGTCTCAGCCCAGGTAGTGTTCTACTTCCCAGGGCTATTGTCTGGCCTGGCAAAGGATCAAAATTTGAATTCTGAGAGCAGACCACCTATCCATTTCTGGTTCTTTATTGGGAAAGTTAAGCATATTTCATGTTAACCTGATTACCACTTGTTTTCCCCCCCGCCCCGTAGCTCCCAAATACATCAAGATGTTTGTACTGGATGAAGCTGATGAAATGTTAAGCCGTGGGTTCAAGGACCAGATCTATGACATATTCCAAAAGCTCAACAGCAACACCCAGGTGAGAAACATTTAGTCTTGCCTTTATGGCTGATCCTTTTTAGATTGGAGTTGGGGTGATAGAACAAGAATGAGGTGCCAGAGAATTCTAGTCTCCAGCCTTTTTATGCACTAGCTTGTTTTAGGTGGCAATGGAGCATCTCTTACCCTCGGCTTGCTATTTTTTCCCCTTAGGTGGTATTGCTGTCAGCTACAATGCCTTCTGATGTGCTTGAGGTGACCAAGAAGTTCATGAGGGACCCCATTCGGATTCTTGTCAAGAAGGAAGAGTTGACTCTGGAGGGTATCCGCCAATTCTACATCAATGTGGAAAGAGAGGTGGGGCCCAGTGCAGGAGGCGGACCTGATAGTAAGTTGTTGGGTATAGCCCCCTGACTGATTTTTCTTCCCCAACTTCACCCCCAGGAGTGGAAGCTGGACACATTGTGTGACTTATATGAAACCCTCACCATCACCCAGGCAGTCATTTTCATCAACACTCGAAGAAAGGTTGATTGGCTCACTGAGAAGATGCACGCCCGAGACTTCACTGTCTCTGCCATGGTGAGATTTCCCCTTATTAACCAGCAGTGTGTGAGTCAGTAGCCCACTTAAGCCAGTTCTCAGAACCAATGTGCCTACACTCTTCTTTCCTGTTCTAGCATGGAGATATGGACCAAAAGGAACGAGATGTAATCATGAGGGAGTTCCGCTCTGGCTCTAGCAGAGTATTGATTACCACTGACCTGCTGGTGAGTAAGAGGGAATTTAGACCAAAAAACTGAAGGGAGAAACCAAGGTGATTCCCTCTCCAAGGGGACTAATAGTGCCCCTCTTCAGGAAAGTAGCAACTTGGAATAAAATCTGGCATGCCTCAGGTTTTCAGGGGAGAAGGTGACACATCATTTCCTTTGCCTTTGGCTGCCTACATGTATACTCCAGTTCCTTCTGGGTAGTTTACCCCCTCCTCTCACTCACATGCTGAAGCTGTCATATTTTCTTGCCATAGGCCAGAGGCATTGATGTGCAGCAGGTTTCTTTAGTCATCAACTATGACCTTCCCACCAACAGGGAAAACTATATCCACAGGTGAGTGCATTTACCCAGCCCCTCACGCCCAATCCTCGCTGGGCTGAAACTTGTTTTCTGTGTGCCGTGTCCTAAGGTGTCCTTCTTTTCCAGAATCGGTCGGGGTGGACGTTTTGGCCGTAAGGGTGTGGCTATTAATATGGTGACAGAAGAAGACAAGAGGACTCTTCGAGACATTGAGACCTTCTACAACACCTCCATTGAGGAGATGCCCCTCAATGTTGCTGACCTCATCTGAGAGGGGCTGGCCTGCTACCTCATCCCAGCCAGGGCTCTCAGTCCTTGGCAGGCTGAGGAGGAGCAGGAGGGGGGAGGGAAGGGAGCCAAGGGATGGACATCTTGTCAATTTTTTTCTTTTTTTTTTTTCCCTTTGAATAAATGTCACTTTTTGAGGCAAAGAAGGAACCGTGAACAATTTAGATACCCTTTTCTTTGGGGTAGGCTCATGCCCCAGGCGCCGTCTCTTCTCCCAAAAACACTAATCCACTTCCCTAACCTAGTCAACTCCCTGCTCCAGCCAAATTCCTCTGAAAATGATTCTTCAAGGGGGCTATGTCACTCAACCTCATTTACTGGACCAAATCTGGAGGGAGAACCCTTGAGTTAGGTGGCCCAGGGGATTGTCCCCATGTGGGGGGGAGCAGGGGAGAAAAAAGTAGTAGCCATTTTTACATTGTTTTGTATAGTATTTATTGATTCAGGAAACAAAATTCTGAATAAAATTACTTGGAAACTGCCTGTTTGGGCTTCTCATTTCTTCCCCTTCCCACCTGCTATGGGGTATATATATCCCCCCCCAAGCTGATATTTTACCCTTTTACAATAGTCATTTAACAGTGAGTGTGACCCTTGTGTAGGGTTGGGCAATCACCATCACAAGTGCCTCACATGTCTCAACCAAGAGGAAGTGATGGGTGGAGGGGGAAATAGACTGGTAACTGGATTTTTACATTGAATGTTTTCTGGGAAACATTTTCTTTGGGAATCAGAGGGGCTGCTTTTCAACTGGTTCTGTAACCCTTTGCCAGAACCGTTGGGTTTTGTTGAGGTAGACTAATGGGTCCCCAAGGATCAATGCTTAACTCCTCCCCACGTGATGGTCTGGATTCTGACAACTCCCACTTTGGTGAAGCCAGGGCCAATCATTAGTGACAAAAAATGACTAAGTGGTGGCTGGGGCTGAGGTCCCTGAGTCAGGTTGTGGGGCAGGGTTAGCTTAGTTACAGGAAGTTAAAGACTTTCATTTCCTCCTTTTCCAAAAGGAGGCAGGGAATAGGGTAGACTGGGTAAGCAGCCGATACACTACCAAGAACTCCGGCTGCTCCGCCATGAAGTTTGCTGTGCTTTTCCTGGGGGCTGTGCTGGGCCTACTAGCAGGTAAGGAAAAAGGACTTACAGGGAGAGAGCCCCCCCCCCCCCCCCCCTCAGGAAGGAGCCTGTCCCTGGGTTGTAACCAGTCTTTCTTCGGTTGAAAGCCCAGGGGACGGGGAATGACTGTCCTCATAAGAAATCTGCCACTCTGCTACCATCCTTCACGGTGACACCTACAGCTACAGAAAGCACAACCAGCCACAGAACTACCAAGAGCCACAGCACCACCACCACAGGCACCAGCCATGGGCCCACAACAGCCACTCACAATCCTGTCACCATGACAAGCCATGGGAATACCACAGTTCATCCAACAAGCAACAGCACCGCCACCAGTCCAGGATCCTTCACCAGCAACAGCACCGCCACCAGTCCAGGATCCTTCACCAGTTCCCCCCACCCAGGACCACCTCCACCCTCTCCAAGTCCCAGCCCAGGCTCCAAGGCAGCTGTAGGAGACTACACTTGGACTAATGGTTCCCTGCCCTGTGTCCATCTCCAAGCCCAGATTCAGATTCGAATTCTGTACCCGACCCAAGGTGGAAGAGAGGTAAAGCTAAAAGGGGTAGGGGGATAAGACTGGTTCAGAAGGGAAGAAGGAAGAGTAGAGAAGGGGACCAATATAGGGTGGGGTTGAAAGAAAGGTATTTTAGATGGCACAGCTGTGTAGCCTTATGACTCTTACCTTTAACTTCCACAGGCCTGGGGCATCTCTGTACTGAACCCTAACAAAACCACGCCCCAGAGAGGCTGTGAGGGTGCCCATCCCCACTTGCTTCTCTCATTCCCCTATGGACAGCTCATCTTTGGATTCAAGCAGGTACCTCACCCCTCATCCCTCACTCTCCAAGTGTCCTTTCCCTATTGATCCCTTGCCGCATCCCTCTGGGACATGAACACCGCTCTCCCCCATTACCCTGGGCTTTCCTGGTCGCCTCTGCAGGAACCACTGCAGAGCACTGTTTACCTGAACTATGTGGCTGTGGAGTACAATGTGTCCTTCCCGCAAGCAACACGTGAGTTAATGTTCCCTTTCTCATCACTTGCACTAGATGTCTGGATTCCTAAAGGGACCTAAGCTGGGGGGTGGGGATGTGGATATAGAGCTGATCCTTCCTTCCTCACTCTCTTAGAATGGACATTCTCAGTTCAAAATTCATCCCTTCGAGAACTCCAAGCCCCGTTGGGCCAGAGCTTCAGTTGCAGAAATGCAAGCATCATTCTTTCACCAGCTTTCCACCTCGACCTGCTCTTCCTGAAGCTACAAGCTGCTCACCTAACCCCTACAGGGGCCTTTGGGCCAAGTAAGACTTAACTTCTTCCCTTCTAGAACTCTCCCACTGCACTAAAAGCCCCTACTCCAGGCTACTGCCCTCCCTTCCTCTACATTACCCATTCTTCATTCACTGCTGTCATCTAGGTGAGTTTCTCACCAACTGCCTACGTACTCTAACATCCCCCATATTCCTTCCTCCCACCTTTATCCCACCACCACCATTGTGATACTTGCCCTATCTTTCTGCCAGGTTTTTCTTGTCCCAGTGACCAATCTACATGGCTGCCTCTTATCATCGGCCTGATCGCCCTCGGCCTCCTCACCTTGGTGCTTGTTATCTTTTGCATCTCCCGGAGACGTTCACCCGCCTACCAGCCCCTCTGAGCCTTTGTCCCAACGCCGAGGGCACCACTCAGCTGACTCAGAGACAATCTTCCTTCCCTCTCGGTCTTGAAGAACAAAATCAAAGATAATGCAACTGGGAGAACTGAAGGGAGGTGTTTATTAAATATGACATTCCCTCTCCCCCTTCCCCAATGGGAGAATAGTAAAGCCTGCTCAAATCTTTGTCTTTGGTTTTCCTTGTCCTTCCTGCCAGGATTAAAAGCCGTGAGTTTCTTGCCATAATGGTTTCTATGCGTTACATGGTTAAGTCTAAGGGAGCTGGTGAGGAGGGATGAAAATGTCAACGTGTGACCAAATACCCTCATGGGTTCATCCCCCAAAGCCTGGTGTAGCTGGTGTTGAATCTGCTCACCTCCCTTCCTCATTCTGGGGCCCTTGGCTGCGCCAGCTCCTCCTCTCCAATCCAGTAGTCACCCATCCTGGAGGCCTTCTTCCTGACCCTTATATGCAATTACAGGTGAAGCAGGCAGCTATAGCAATGAGTGTGGGTGGCAAGGTCACACCTGTGTCATTTTGTTTCCAAAGGATGTGCTAGTGGCTCCTTAGCAACAAGAATGCCTGCCTCGCCCACTATGTTGATTAAACCCTTACTGCACCTAGGATGCTACCTCACCTGCAAAAGGTTTCATCAACAATGGGAGCTGTGGGTACAACCTCCACATTCAATTCCCTCTGTGCTCCTGGGAACAACATACCTCCAGCCTGGGCCGCCCAGGGAGCCAACCCTGATGTTCCAAGTGGTGGTGGGTGGATGCCCTGGGGCAGCCTGTGCCCAGATGCTACAAAAGGGCCTGCCAGACAGCCTGCACCATCACTGAGTGCCACTCTCTCCAGTGCAATTGCTGGGGGCCAGAATGGGACCCTCCCAGTTGTAGGAGGCCTTTACGCTACAGAAAGTAGCCCCTGGGACCTAGAGACCGACCACCCCATTGTGGGCAGCCCCCCTGTGGCAGAGTCCCAAGAGCCCCACCACTTCTCACAGACATCCCCTACGACCGTGCAGACTGTGGCATGAGAGCAAGAAGGCCAGTCCCACCAGCGGGGTGGCCAGGGTTAGTGCCCCAATGCCGGGTGGCAGAGGGCATCACTCCCGCCAGGTAGTCCAAGGTGCCCTTTCCCCGACAGGAGTTGCTGGGCCCATTTAGCCTTGCTTAAGCCCTTCCTCAGAACGTGGTCACAAAAGGTAGAGGAGCGCGCCCCTCTGGCCAGCGCGGTGGAGGGGAACTCAGGGCCCTGCCTGTGCTTCAGGGAACCCGCCAGGGCTGGGCTCCGCAGGGGGCAGGAGTGCCATTCCCTGAAAAATGGTCTCGTCTTCCCCACCTCCTCCTCTTCTGCTTCACTGTCCCGGAGCAGCAGTTGCTGGCGCACCCATTCGCCAACGCCTGGGTTAACAAGAGGAGGGAGAAGCATGGGCCCTGACCGCACCGCGAGTCCGTAGACGGCTTCCTGGTGCAGGCTCTCCTGCTCCCGCCAGTGCCATTCCCACTGGAGACGCCGAGAGAACAAAAGCTAGAGAGGTACAGCGCCCCCATCCAACGCCATTTTGGAGACTCAGCTCCTCTCTCAATTTTGAACAGTCAAGTCAGCAGGGAGAAGATAAGATGGCGCCGAGCAGGAGAAGCGGAGAAAAGCAGGAAGAGAAATCTTGCTCCCAAACTGGAAGGGTAAACAAAGGTGCAAAACAATGAAGTGCGCAGGCGTACAGCTTTAGCCTGCTTTAAAATTCCAACAGCAGGGAGGGTGGGCCTAAAACGTGGTCTCCGGACGAGACCTATTTCACGCTAAGAAAGAGCGGAGCGCAGGGGCGGTCCAGCTCGGTCACGGAAGACAGGGGGCGGGGTTTCGGAGCGCGCATGCGCACCGTAGGTCCATGAGGATCTGAAGGAACTGGCGGAAACAATCTTTACAATATGGCGGCCGAAGCTGACGGGCTGCTCAAACGGGTGCTGGTGCCGATTCTTTTACCTGAGAAATGCTACGACCAATTTTTCGTCCAGTGGGATTTGCTTCACGGTGAGTTTTATTCGGCATCTGGTCAAAGTTCTGCTGGAGCGCCAAAGTGGGGCGTGACCGCGGACTAAGTGATGGCGGTGACTACTGCATGGCTTGCTGGGCGGAAATTACTTCTGATAGGGGCGGAAGTGGCTCGGACTCCGTAGAGAGAGTGCGCCATTTTGGGGTGAGGGGGCGGGGGTCGCCGGGTGGAAGAAATTCTCTGTGAAGTTTATGCTTTAGAAAGCGGAAGGCCAAAAGACTCAAATTTTATAAAACGAAGTTAAAATATAATCCAATAGTTCCAGCCTTTAATTGATCACTATACCTTCAGGAGCAAGGCCAAATTTGATTGCAGGCCTCATGAATCCAGGCCTTCAGCGGCACCCCCAAAGGTTTCTGCCATCCTGATGATGCTTTCCTTCCAGCCCCCACGTTTGTTCATGGTCTAATTTTGGAATAACTTGACTTCCTTCAACTTTCTACGAGGCAATTCCACAGCAAGGCCCATCTGAGAACTCAGACGCTTTGGGAAGCTTTCCCAGTCTGCCCCTCGGTTCATGGCACCCCACTGTGCTTCTGAAACACTTTTAGCTGCATTCATGACCCAAGAGAATCTTGACACCCACTGGGCCAAGCTCCTTGAGAAGAAAACTCAAAGGCTGGAGAAAATGTGGGTGGCCCGGGCAAAAAAGTAAGCCCTGGAAGGTAGGACCAGGAACAGCGGGTTCAGGGGTGAATGGTAAAGACGAGACCCAAGTGGCGCGCCCCTAGATGCTTAGTGAAGGGGAATAAAGGAGCGGAGTCCTCTTGGGCATTGTTCAGCTTTACACAGGGAGAGCTTTTGAAGTAAGACCTAGGAGTTTATTTAATTCTCACCTGAGGACATGCTTAGAGAGAGGAAGGAAGAGAGAGAAACATCAGTATGAGAAACATCGGTCAGTTGCCTTCAATATGCTCCCCGACTGGGGATCAAACCCGAAACCCAGGTATGTGGCCTGGCCTGGAATCAAATCCGCAACAACACTCAACCAGCTGAGCCACTCATGGCTGGCAAGACCAAGGAGCTTAGATGTAATCTTCAGGGAATGGAAAATTGGGTTGGAGAGAAAGAATGGTGAAAGCTGTTTTGAAAAGTTACTTCATCTTAGCATGGTATGATTTGGAGCAGTCAGGGCCAGGCCTTTTTCACCTGCCGCCAGACAACCCAAGGCTTCCTTGTGTGGGAATGCCCCGTCTGAGGGAGCAGTGCAGCCACAGAAGTGCTTTAAGTCTATAGGCCCGTACTGTCTCCTGAAAACCCTGGCCTGGGTTCCAGAGACCTCCTCTCTGCTTACCCCTTTTTCTCTTCTCAGTCCCCTGCCTGAAGATTCTCATCAGCAAAGGCCTGGGGCTGGGCATTGTAGCTGGGTCACTTCTGGGTATGTATTTCATCTTCCTTTTCCTGCTGTTGGGTGGATGGAGATTGAGTACTAAAATGCCATAAACTGGATGGATCCCTTAACCAGAAGTGGGGTTAACATGCTTCTCAATAGCTGTTTTGTTGTGCTTCCAAGGGATATCAGCTCTTCACCCATACCCTTCTCATCCTTTCTCAGTAAAACTGCCTCAGGTGTTTAAAATCCTTGGAGCCAAGAGTGCCGAAGGGCTGAGCCTACAGTCAGTAATGCTGGAACTAGTGGCATTGACTGGGACCATGGTCTACAGCATTGTCAACAACTTCCCCTTCAGGTGAGGGGTTTGCCCTTTATCCCCAAAGGTAAATACCCACAACTCTAGTGGGGTTAGGGTGAGGGAGGTAAAAGGGCGGGAAAAGCTTAAGCCCTTTTGGAAATAGTCATCACCTATGGAGCTGATGAGAGGAGGTGAGCATAGATGCTCTAGATTCAGAGTGAGTCAATCAGAGGTGGCGGTGGTGGTGCTGGGAGGCAGGAGGTAGGAACCAGCAGGGCTGTGGAGGACAGGGAGTAATCAGATAATTGTGTCCCCAGATGGATGGGCTATGGAGGCTTTTCCTGCCTCTTTCCAGGCCCGCCTTTCTTCCTTCCAACTCTTGACTCTGCAGCTCTTGGGGTGAAGCACTATTCCTGATGCTCCAGACAATCACCATCTGCTTCCTGGTCCTGCACTACAGAGGACAAACTGTGAAAGGTGCTGGGGATTTACCCAAGAGCAGGCTGTGGCTCCTGAGAGCCCTGCCGGCTGGAACTCAGGCATGGGGAAGCCAGAGGACTCCTGAGGTTGATGAGGACTCCTTGTCTCTGACTCCTAGGCGTGGCTTTCCTAGTGGGTTACGCTCTGGTCCTGCTGATACTGCTTTCACCACTGATGCCCCTGGCCGTGATCACCATACTCCAGGCCTCCAATATGCCTTCTGTGGTGGTGGGGAAGGTGCGTACTGGGAGCAAGGAAAGAAATATTGAGCAGAATGGGAGCTGTGTGGGAATATTTGACTGAGGAGAATGGGGGGAATCTGATGGGAACCTGGGAAGAATTCAGATGATAGAACAAAGGGTCTCAACTCCTGTTCTAGCTGCTCCAGGCAGCCACCAACTACCGCAATGGGCACACGGGCCAGCTCTCAGCCATCACAGTCTTTTTGCTCTTTGGGGGCTCCCTGGCCCGAATCTTCACCTCCATTCAGGTGAGTTCACCTCCCTCTAGGGGGCACTAAAACATCTTACCTCCCACCTGAGGACTTAAAGCTGCCTGGTCTCTGGACCTTTTGGGGGGTGTTGAAGAGTGACCCTAGCTGTTTCTCACCTTCACCTCCATTCAGGTGAGTTCACCTCCCTCTAGGGGGCACTAAAACATCTTACCTCCCACCTGAGGACTTAAAGCTGCCTGGTCTCTGGACCTTTTGGGGGGTGTTGAAGAGTGACCCTAGCTGTTTCTCACATTCAGGAAACTGGAGATCCCCTCATGGCTGGAACCTTCGTGGTCTCTTCCCTCTGTAACGGCCTTATTGCTGCCCAGCTTCTCTTCTACTGGAATGTAAAGGCTCCTCACAAGAAGAAAAAGGAGTAGTAGGGCTGAACCGGCTCTTGGCGTCCATTCCATGTTTCTGTTCATCCACCTAACCTCAGGGTCCTGAGCCGGCCTGCTGGCTGACTTTTAATCATTCCCCATTTCTCTGCAGATGCAACTTTTTGAGCCAGAGTTTGTTTCCGTGGAAAGGCATAGATGGTAGACCCAGATTATCAGGCTGACGTTTGATATTGATTGTGCACTGTCCTGTGTATGCACTATTAATTAACTTAACCATTGGATGAACTTTTTTTAAAACAATTTCTAGCTACTTACCTATTCTGGGCAAGTCTTGCCCTGCCCTCCCATCTCCCCACTTCCCTTTTGGCCTTAAGAGGACAGAGCCTGGACAGTGCAAGGAACTAGAGGCTTATGGCTGCCTCCCTCCCCCAGCCTGGCTGGGACTGTCTCCTGGACCCCAGTGCTGGGGGGGAGGCAGGGGAAGGGGGATGGAGAATGACTCAGTCAGGGCCGCAGGGTGGGGTGAGGAGGTTCCTGCTCTGGCAGGTCCAGGCAAAAGGGAGTGGAGATGATGCTGGTTCCTGTTGTAGTGAGGGGGGAACAGAGATGGGGCAATAAAGACGCAGAGACATGGCTTAATTGTACAAAACCGTGTTTGTCCTACAAAAAATATAAAAATTTGTGTTGCTCCCTCTGGATGGGGGTGGGCGGGCGGGGGAGGGGACTGGACCACAGGCCTCCTCTAAACTGTGCAAAAGAAGGGTTTGCAGTTTGGAAGTAGGGGGATAGTTCTGGGTGAAAAAGAGGTTGGAGCCCTTCCTGGGAGGTCCATACCCATGATTATTAGAGGTGGGCCAGGGGCATGGGGGCCCCTGAGAGGGGAGGGTTGTAGGGAGTAGGAGAGCCTGGGGGTGGATAGGGATTATAGGCGGGGAGCAGTTCCCCCTGGAGCCTAGGGTTACTCTGATGGAGGGAGCACGTTGAGGCCTCTGGTTTAGAGTGGGAAGAGCTGCAAAGAGAGAAATACAGGTTAGAGGGCACTTTCCTAGGTTGGTGATGCCAGGCAGGGTCCCCAGTGTGCATGGGAGGGCAGGTCTGACCCATTCTGGGTAGACAAATAGAACCTACCCATCCCTGGCTATTTGGGCCCCACTAGGTACTTCAGGTCCAGAACCAGACCCAAGGCTAGCTTAGAGAGCAGGGCAGCCTTGTTGGGGCAGGCTCACCAGCGAGCTTGCGTGCTGTGCGCCTGTTTTCCTCTTTTGGGGCAGCAGGCCAGAAAGGGGTAGAATTGGGATTAGCCTCTCCTTGCCCTGGGGGCTGAGAGGAAGTCAGGTCACATCAGGGCCAGAAGTGGGGATGGGGGGGGGGATGGGAGGGGGAATGGGGGGGGCAATGGCAGGAAATCCAGATAGGTAACAGGAACAAGGTCAACATCTAGGGGCCTTTAGTCTGCCCCCTTCTCCCCCTGCAGGGCCGCCACTGCCAGGCTGATGGGAAAGCCCTCCAGGAAAACCCTGGGCCGCCAGAACCCTCCCCAAAGATCTGGGGGTGCTGGTAATGGTGCTGCTCAAATCTTAACGGCAGTCCCTAAACCCCAAAGGGGTGACCTCCGCTTTGGTGGGTTCAGGCCCCTTTTCAGCCAGGCCCTCTGATATGTGCCCCATCTAGGCTCAGGGAGGGAGGACACGGCATCTCCTTCCTCACCCCCGCTCCCAGCCACTTACATGAAACCACGAGGCAAGTAGGATGTCGAGTAGTTGGGGGGCTGGTACCCAAAGCCTCTGCTCCCCTGGGTGGTAGCGTATCCTGGCCCCCAGACCGGCCCGCTGACAGCCACTCCGCCGCTTCCCTGGCCGAAATGGGGCAGCCCAGTTCCCGCGCTCTTCGTCTTGCGCCGTGGCCGGTACTTGTAATCGGGGTAGTCGCGCAGGTGTCGGGCCCGCAGCCGCTTGGCCTCCTCCACGAATGGCCGCTTCTCGTCCTCGCCCAGCAGCTTCCACTGCGCGCCCAGGCGCTTGGAGATCTCCGAGTTGTGCATCTTTGGGTTTTGCTGCGCCATCTGGCGGCGCTGAGCGGAGCTCCACACCATGAACGCGTTCATGGGTCGCTTCACCTTCTCCAAGGGAAGGCCCCCGGAGACCACGGGGCTCTCGGCGTCTTCCCGCTCCTGGGAGCCCGAGGATGAGGAGGCAGCGGCCGTGGGAGTGGGAGGTTCCAGGCTCCAAGCCTGGTCTTGTGAGAGGACGGGTAGCGCCATGGGGATGGAGGGAAGCCTTATAGAGGGCGCCTACACGCCCTCTCCTCGAAAGCGAAACGGTGATCCCCAAACTCTGTATCCTTAAAATGGAAGTGTCTTCCTAGTATGGAGTCCTTCTAGAGAATCTCGTGTCCTTAAAAAGTATATATCTCGTCCCCAAGTTCGGAGTCCTTATTCTGGAGCCCCCGCTCCCTACCGGATTAATCCTGCACCCTGTAGGAGAGGGGAGTGCAAAATCTGTCCGTACAGGGCAGGTTGCTTTCTCCTTTTCTTGCTGCGGTTTAGTGCCAGACCCAGTCCCGCTCCTACCTTTAGCTGGTCGGTCTTTGGTGGAGGCCGTAAACTTCCTGCTCAGACTCTAGTATTGTAGCTGAGGCTGGGCCGCGCAGCCCGGGTACCACAGCACTCGCACCTGGCCTTAGTGGGTGAGTCAGGCCCGGGAACAGCTTTTAACGACTGACTCCTCCCCACTCCCTCCCAGCAGGCCGCGCCTCCTTAAGAGCGCCAGCATCACCTAGTCCTAGGCAGACTCAGGTATCCTGCTCTTCCCAGCCCCCAACACCCCCTCAGGGTACCACGCCCCCTCCCCACCCAAGACCCAGATGTCAAGCCTTCCAGCCCCAGTAGCTCTGCGAGTCTTCCCCTCCCTTAAGCGTTGGCAATTTAAAGTCAATTCCTTTGCACAATGGGAGCAAACACCCAAATCAAAAGCCCTCAGGGTCAATTGTGCTAGGAAGAACTGGAATACCCCACACCCACCCCAAACCCTTTTCTTGTGCCCAGTGCCCCTCAAAACCCGATCTGCCCCTGGGGCAAGAAAGTCAGGGCAGTTACTGGGAGGCAGGCCATTCTTGTTGCCTGAGTCATCCCAGCAGGTGCTTGGGTGGTGATTCAACACCACTCCAGGTGAGAAAACTTAAAACTCCCAACTCCGGCCCCCAAACAAAGGTTTCTCCACCACATTGCTTTATCTTCAAACTTTAGTCAGAGTCTGGAGGCAGGGAGCCAGGAACCCCAGGACAACTCCCCTTGGGTTGAGAGATCAGTGACATGGATCCTGGAAGATGAAAAAGGTCTGACTCCAGAGCAGGGAATGAGGGCTGGACATCTAGGTTTCACTCTGCCCAAGACTCAGCCCAAGCCCCAGGCCTCAGGTAATCCGATTAAGCAGCCAGTCTTGGCTCTTGGCTCCTAGCAGGAACAGTTCCAGCTTGGGCAGCCCTACCTAGCCAGCTGTGACTCAGGGTACAGGAGTGGCCCAGCTCCCTCCAGCAGCAAACTTGGGGGGAGGAGAGAAGCCGCAAGACACAAGCCACTCTCCTCGACCAGGAGGGTACCTGGGCCTAGGGAACTGAAGACTGTCCAGAATCCCCAAAGTAGACCATCTTTGGAACACGAGAGCCAGGTGCAGAGAAACAAGGCAAGGGCCAGGGACCAGGACAGATCAGTCTTAGGAAAACAGCTGGACCAAACTGGCACAAGGAAGACACAAGAACCAGAGAGCCGTTTGGATTTTTTAATTCTCTTTTTAAATACTGTACAGTGAAAAATAAATACGCCTTCTCATCCACCAGATAAGGTTGGTCCCCCTTCCCCTGGGGGACCTTGTCACCCCTTTCATACACACCCCTGGTTCTACTCCAAAACCTTCCCCATGCCTCCCACCCACTTATACCCTTACTATCCCCGTCTTCCACAGTGATGAGGCCCCAGAAATCGGGGGTACAGGATGGTAGGAGGGATAGCAGGGGAACCCCCCTGAACTGTCAAATCTGGGTGGGTCAAGAAGCACCCCGCACCAACAGGCGGAGAATGGGGGTGTTCAGAGAGAGATTGGGGCATTAGAGGATAAAGGCACATCCAGTCTGATGGGGAAGGAGAGGCTCCCCTCACCCTGGGGTAGGGTGGACAAGAGGGAGGTGGGTATGACCCTGTTACACACCCTCCACTAGCTCCTGGAGGTTGGGGAGGGGGACCCAAGCTTTTGTGCCACCCCCCTCCCCCCTAGATAAGAGCAGCTCCAGCGCAGGTCAGTCGGGCCTGTGAGGGCCATGGTGTTGGGCAGCAAGCGAGATGGAGAAGGGAGGGATGCAGGCTGGAGGTTTTATGAAACCCCATTCACCAAACTACCCAACTCCAGGGGAACAGAGAGCTCCCCATTCTCTGAGGGGCCCTTAGGAAGCTTGCTGACAGAGTCACCCTGAGGGAAAAGTGGGAAAGAAAATGGAGAGGAAGAAGTGGTCAGTAGAAATTCAGGTAATGACATTCTCTACCATCCTAGCACTCCTGGCATCTGGTGACCCAGGGATTGGTCCTTAAATTAAGTCCCTCTCATTGGGACCCATAAAATATGAAACAAACTTTCCTGGAAACTTTTCAAATTTTCCACTATTCTAAATATAGTGTAAACTCCATCAGACATAGTCTTCTCTGCCATTTAGCAAGAGATTTCTTTGTGCCCTAACCGGTTTTGCTCGGTGGATAGAGCGTCAGCCTGCGGACTCAAGGGTCCCAGGTTCGATTCCGGTCAAGGGCATGTATGTACCTTGGTTGCGGGCACATCCCGAGTAGGGGGTGTGCAGGAGGCAGCTGATGTTTCTCTCTCATCGACATTTCTAACTCTCTCTCCCTCTCCCTTCCTCTCTGAAAAAATCAATAAAATATATTAAAAAAAAAAAAAAGATTTCTTTGTGAAATTTCTTGTGTCCCTTGCCCCTAAAGAACAAAAAAGGGGAGAGGAGTAACTTACATCTTGCTTGCCTACCTTCTTCTGTCCTGAAAGAGAGTCCTCTGAGGGTTTAGTGCGCTCCAGGGTTGGCCGCTGGCGGCTCTGAGACTCTGCTCGGGAGATATAGTCAGCCACAGTCACTGCGGAAGGCAGAGGACCAAGCGTTTCAGAAGGAACCCAGGTATCCAGCCCCTAGATACCCAATGAACCCCAATCCCTGGTTATCATAGGGTAGGAGGCATCCCATTCTCTCAGCTCTAAGGAAGGATGCTGCTACCCAGTGTTAGCTGACCTGGTTGGCGATCTCCACTGACAGAACCATCAGTACGGTTACCACGGTTACGGCGGCGGCGGCTCCTATTTCGACGCTGAGGTCTGGATTCATCTTCTGTGGGGCAGAGGAAAATTCAAATCATGCATCCAAACTCCCATCCCTCAGTTCTTGCCCAGGTCTAATTTTTAAACACCCCTTACCCAGGCCATTTTCTGTCGTGCTAAGCCCATCAGATTCCAGGCCTCCATCCATTATAGTCCTGTCTTCATCAGTGCGCCGGCGGCGGGAGCGGCGGCGCCTGGCACTTGCTGGGGGCGGTTCCCCAGGCTCTGAATCAATTGGAGGCTCTGGTTCAGATGTGTCCAGTAGGCTGTAGGGATTACTGTCTGGATCCTTCAGCACTGGTTAGAAAAGGAAGAATTAGAAAGTCAGGTGCCCACCAACTTTCCCTTTGTCCTACATTAATGAACCCAGCTGTCTGGTACTAGTACCTGAGCTAATAGATGAAGAGTTGTATCTCGAAGTAGGCCGGGGAGCAGGTGGAGGTCCCCTACCCCGGCCCCCAATTGGCCGCCTCCGGCTTTCTTCCCCCCGGGTTGGGGGATCTCGATCTCCTGTCCCAGCTCGGATAGGCTCTTCCCTCTTCTCAGACTCGGTCTCAGAAGCTGTAGATGGGTCTGAGCTGGGGCCTAAAGAACACAGGGAGTTGAATCAAGTCACTCCCCACAATCCCAGGATCCATCACCGTCCCCAAACTGGAAGACTTCTCCTTCTCACTCACCAGTCCCCCAGCCAACCGTCATCTCCATCACCCTTTCCACCCAGACCTTTGCCTCTCCTCACAAGCCCCACCACTGTTCGCCTCCCTCTCCCATATCTTTCTTACCATAGGCAGGACCACCTGTCCTCCGGCCCCGGCCCCGGCCCCCATAGCTGCCCCCATAGGTTCGTGTGGTATGCAGGGAGGAGGAGCTCTCATCCGTGGTATATCCAGCTTTGTCACTGCCTCCGGTGCCCCTCCCACTTCCAGGAGGGCGAAAGCCCAGCCCAATCTGCCGAAGCTGTTCATCAATTTGTAGCCTCTCTAAGCGAAGTTGCTCCACCTCCTGGTTGGGTAAAAAATGCAGGAAGATATGGAAGGAGGAAAAAGTATAAGATCAATAACAGTCTCCTTTCATGCTTCTCTGCCCCAACCATCCCTACATATCTTTACTTTCAGGAATGTAAGAAGGCAGGCATTGGTTAAACAAAAAATATTCTGGGATCCAACCCCACAGCCCCAAATTCCCACCCAGTGGTTTCTATTCTACTCAAGAGAGACAAACCGGGCACAACTCCTAACTTGACCCACCAGCAGTCTTCGCCCCCTTGCTAGACTCAGAGCTTTCCTCTCCCAGGTTTCTAGCTTGGGTACCTGCAGGTAGGAGAGGTGATATTCCAACAGAGCCTGAGCATTGCTGATATTCTCTCGAGTGCCAACAAATATGAAGGGAACCATACCCTGGAAAATAGAGGGAAAGGCAGATGGGTTAGAAGGAGAGCCAAATGGAAATATTAACTCCCTTAGAAACCCTAGCCCTCAGAGAATGGCTTTGTGAGCAATCCCATCTACTTCTGGACACCAATCTCTAGGCAGTTGCCCATACCTCCTCCCTGGGGTTCTTCTTGTCATTATCACCTTCTACTCGAACCCTCACCACACCAGATTTATCCACGATCTCCTGGATTACTTTTCCATTCTTTCCAATCACTTTGCCTGAATGGGTAAAAGAGATTTTAGACCTCTTTTTTTTTTTTAAAGGAGAGAAAGCAGAGTCAAAACAGTTAAGATAAATAGTCATTCAGCTTCTATATGCAGATTTTAATACTCTACTGCGTCTAGTTTCCTATCGAGTTTTCACCGGACAAAAATATTACAATCCCTAGAAATCTGTTCTTCCATTTTTGTCACTCCTGCTATAGATCATTCTGTCCTTGTGAAACTGAAGTCCATAGGGAGGTGCCAAGCCCATAATCACTTTAGAGAATTTCACTTCTGGCCCCCCGCCCCCCACTGTATTCTCTTTTATATATACACACCCCCAACTCACCAACCAGGTTCCTAGGCACTTGCACAGAGTCCTCAGAAAACTCAAGGTAGCTTCGGGCCTGTCGGCATGCCTCAGGAGTCTAAGAGGAGTGGGGAGTCATTACTAAAACAGAGAACTTGGATCTCAAACAATAATCTTTCTGTCACTCTTTGTCTTTGAGAAAATCACTGCCACCAAAGTCAAGGAGGGAGATCAACATGACTCAGGTTTCCTTTCTACTTCACCCTCTCTTCTCTGAATCCCCTAAGAGATCTAGAAAAGTTATCTTTTGCTGACCTCCCCGTAGATGCGGAAAGTACAGGTCTCTTCACCCAACTCAATGGCAGTCACTCCAGGTACTTTTCGGGCCTGCTGGATGTTGGCACCATGAGTCCCAATTGCCAGTCCCATCAGGTCCTCTCGCACTGTGAACTCCTCTTGGAATGCTGCTGCCAACTGCTTACTGGTCTGAAAGGAAAAGGCACTGTAGGAATCATAGTGGTGGAATCTCAGAACACCTGTCCCAGGCACCTGACGCTTTGCATAACTTTAATGAGAAAAAGCATGTGCAAGCAAACCAGAACCACCCCAGAGTCTGCTGCCATCAGAACCTGTGTGGAAAAATCAGGAACTTTAAATTCCACTCCTACCTTCCAAATACCAATGGCTTAGGGGAAAGGGGAGAAAATGAGGGCAGAGTTCGGGCTTGGAGCCACCAAAGTTCTGGATTTAGCTCTACCACTATCTGGTTGTGTGATCCTAAACCAGTGATGGCGAACCTATGACACATGTGTCAGCACTGACACGCGGCCGCATGCCGAGGATGAAACATTTGCTGCTCCTGAGGATGAAACATTTGCGACTAGAGTCTTGGAGTTAGTTTTTTCCTCAAAGTGACACACTACCCGAGTTATGCTAAGTTTTTTGGCTAAGTTTGACACACCAAGCTGAAAAGGTTGCCCATCACTGTCCTAAACAAAACACACACAATGTGCCTCCATTGTGTCATCTGCTAAATGATTACACCTGACCCACCCCATTCCCAGACAATCAAGAAGATTAAAAATAAGACTGGTGAGAAAGAACTTTTCACAAAGTAAATGCAAGTATAAGGAACTATGACTATTACTTAACCAAACTAATATCAATTCCCAAAATAAAACCTGGAAAGTCGAGCAGAAAGCAACAGGTTAAGAAAAGCATAAAAGGAACCTATGGAACACCATACTACTTCACTTCTTAACCAGTCCTTTGTACAAAGACAGGAAGACAGGAAAGATTCTAGAAGAGAGAGTCTTAGGTAAAAAGCACCAAATAGGAAAGATATCTAAAGGGGACATTCCCAAATCACAATCCATGACTTCCTACTTCCAAAATAGATGAGATTGAATTATAGCAAGGATTTACACTAGGCAAGAAGAGAAGTCTGGATAAAATAACTAAGTTGGGTGTTCCAAATAACTTAGGAAGGAAGAGGAAAGGACCTAACTGGATTTATAAGTATCTTCTAGAGAAGTATACTAAGGGTGTTGTATTATTTTATTATCCCTTATATATTCAATATTTTAAGAATAATTAAAAAACAAAAAACAAAACACAAGCCCTGGCCGGTTTGGCTCAGCAGATAGAGCATCGGCCTGCGGACTGAAGGGTCCCAGGTTCGATTCCGGTCAAGGGCATGTACCTTGGTTGCGGGCATATCCCCAGTAGGGGGTGTGCAGGAGGCAGCTGATCGATGTTTCTCTCTCATTGATGTTTCTAACTCTCTATCCCTCTCCCTTCCTCTCTGTAAAAAATCAATAAAATGTATTTAAAAAAATAAAAAAACACAAGATTTCTCAAAACCAAAAGCATGTCCCGATTCTTAAGACCTTGCACCTATGATTAACTTAGCTATCTGGTACACTTTACCATGCAGATCAATACAGCCAAGTCCTAGAGGAGTTAAATATTCTACCTTTGTCACCAGGAAACGTGTTCACTGAGAAATGAAGCAGATGTAGTTTTTATTATCAGGAGGCAATGGTGAATTTTTATTTTTATTTACTTATTTTTAAATATATTTTAATTGATTTTTAGAGAGAGAGAGAGGAAGGGAGAGGGAGAGAGAGACAGAAACATCAATGATGAGAAACAATCATTAATCGGCTGCCTCCTGCATGCCCCCTACTGGGGATCAAGCCTGCAACTCAGGCATGTGCCCTGACAGGGAATCATACCAGCAACCTCTTGGTTCCTGGATCAATGCTCCACTGCTGAGCCACACCGACCAGCCGAATTTTTAACTGCAGTGCCCTGAATAGCATCCCTAGAGAAGTGAAAGATTACCATGATCCAGAATTTGCACAGGCTCAGAGAAAAGCTTCCCAAAAAGACCAGTTTACTTGATAAATGGAAATGCATGTTCAAACATAAACACATACTCTACTCATTTAGAATGGAATAATACCTAAGAAAAGGAAATATAACCATCATAAGATGGTTAGATCTCAAATCTCATAGAAATACAATGGTGGGCAAAAGTAGGTTTACAGTTGCAATACAAATAATACGAATAAACTTTTGCATAGTCACAACTGTAAACCTATTTTGCCCACCCCTGTATTTTAGTCTAACCTCACCGTCACAAATGAAGATAAAAGTTCAGTAAAATAGCCGAAACCGGTTTGGCTCAGTGGATAGAGCGTCGGCCTGCGGACTCAAGGGTCCCGGGTTCGATTCCGGTCAAGGGCATGTACCTTGGTTGCGGGCACATCCCCAGTAGGGGGTGTGCAAGAGGCAGCTGATCGATGTTTCTCTCTCATCGATGTTTCTAGCTCTCTATCCCTCTCTCTTCCTCTCTGTAAAAAATCAATAAAATATATTTAAAAAAAAAAAAAAGTTCAGTAAAATAAGATGATTTGCCAAAGGTCAATTATTTGACAAAGCAAGACTTACGATCCCAAGTTCAGTTGTCTTTCCAGTGTACAAATGGTTCTCAAATATATCCTTCAAAGTGCTTTGGTTCTGAGTTAATTTGAGGGATGCCGGTAGAAGAAAACGCCCCCCCACTGCTCTGATTGATGTTTTATGCACTGTGCTTTCAAGTATATTTCACTTAATCAGAGTCCCATGGCTCAAAAAGAGTTTGTAAACAACTGTACTATAACATGATGGAGCTCTGCCATCTTGAGGCGTCTGGGATAAAATAGCAGATCAGGTATAATGGCCCACAAAGGCCTTCGTCTTTGTGTTCTGTAAACATAAGAGTATGGGTAAAGGATGGGGCAAGAAGGGAGGACAATAATTCTATCCTATCCTATCTAATAAAAGAGTAATATGCAAATTAACCATCACATCGCTACACCCACAAGCCACGCCCACCAGCCAATCAGGAGTGGGTATGCCAATTAATCGAACCAAGATGGCTGCGGCCATGGAGCAAGCAGGAGGCTTGGGTTTCCCTGGCAATGGAGGAATCCAAGCTTTCTGCACACCCTGGCTGGCCCAGACCTCCACTCGAGGCTACAAAGTTTCAATTATAGAAGATAAATAAATCCCAACAAAAATGGTGGCAGCCACAGAGCTGGAGAGAGCAGGAGGCTTGAGTTGCCCCTGACAATGGAGGAAGCCAAGCTTCCAAAGTCCTAGCCTGCCTTGGCCTCCACTCAAGGCTACAAAGTTTCAATTATAGAAGATAAATAAATCCAACAAAAATGGCTGCTGCCATGGAGCAAGCAGGAGGCTTGGCTCCGCTCAAGGCTACAAAGTTTCAATTATAGGTGATAAATAAATCCCAGATACCAGGGCCTCTGCTTGGGTCACTGGGGGCCATGGCCGGCCTGAAAACCACCACAGGCCCCTCGCTCAGGCCGCCCTACACCCCAAGGAAACCCCCACCCTGATCTGGGACACCCTTCAGGGCAAACCAGCTGGCCCCCACCCATGCACCAGGCCTTTAGCCTATCTAATAAAAGAGTAATATGCAAATTGACCATCACTCCAACACAAGATGGCTGCCCCCATATGGTCAAAGATGGCTGCCCCTTGTGGACATAAGATGGCCGCCACAAGATGGCCAGCAGGGGAGGGCAGTTGGGAGGGACCAGGCCTGCAAGGGAGGGCAGTTGGGGGTGATCAAGCCTGCAGGGGAGGGCAGTTAGCGGTGACCAGGCCGGCAGAGGATGGAAGTTGGGGGCGACCGGGCCTGCAAGGAAGGGCAGTTGGCGGGGACCCAGGCCTTCAGGGGAGAGCAGTTGGGGGGTGCCAGGCCTGTAGGGGAGGGCAGTTAGGGGTGACCAGGCCTACAGGGGAGGGCAGTTAGGGGTGACCAGGCCTGCAGGGGACGGCAGTTAGGGGCAATCAGGATGGCAGGGGAGCAGTTAGGCATCAATCAGGCTGGCAGGGGAGTGGTTAGGGGCAATCAGGAAGGCAGGCAGGCGAGCAGTTGGGAGCCAGCAGTCCTGGATTGTGAGAGGGATGTCCGACTGCCTGGTATGACGGGCAGTCAGACATCCCTGAGGGGTCCCAGATTGGAGAGGGTGCAGGATGGGCTGAGGGACACAAACCCCCGTGCACGAATTTCGTGTACCAGGCCTCTAGTCCTATAAAATAAAAGGCTAACACTAACATGCAAATTATCCCCTTGGGAGTTCAACCAACCGGGAGTTTGACCACTTGCTATGATGTGCGCTAACCACCAGGGGGCGGCGCAGAATAAAGGAAGGCCCCAGCCAGCAGCTGGCAGCCAGCAGCTGAGAGAAAGCAGGCCCCGATCGGCCTTGATCACTGGCCAGGACTAGGGACCCAACCTGTGCACGAATTTTGTGCACTGGGCCTCTCTAGTACCAATATAACAGCAGTAAAGAGTAAAGCCAAAATCTACCTCTAGGTGTTTCGTAGCTTCTTCATTTCGAGACATGAGTAGCAGTTTGGTGCGCAGGCTTCGAAAATGCATATCACCCAGCAGGGATGCACGCTTCACAGGGGCTTCTGTGGTTGACTGGGAATAAACCAATGGAAGTCATTAAAATTGACTCTGAAGCCCTAGCTGGTTTGGCTCAGTGGATAGAGCATCGGTCTGTGGACTGAAGGGTCCCAGGTTCAATCTGGTCAAGGGCACATGCCTGGGCTGCAGGCTCGATCCCCAGTAGGGGGCATGCAGGAGGCAGCCAATCAATGACTCTCTCATCATTGATGTTTCTATCTCTCTCCCTCTCCCTTCCTCTCTGAAATCATTAAAAATATATATCTTTTAAAAAATGACTTTGAAGATACACTCGGGGAGAGCCAGCAACTGGGAATCAGGATGTCTGGTCTCTGGACAAGGGTGGGAGTTAAAAAACAAAGCTAGGGAAGAGGAAAATCATTGTCAGCCTCACAAGGGCCTACTCTCTGGGTGCCTAAGGGAAGAGATTTTAGGCAGCAGACACAGGTGTGAACTGTAGTCTATTTTTTAGAGTCTAAAGATACAAGAGAGGGTCCCAGCCTAGACTGCAATATAAAGACCAGGTTAAAAAAAAAATTCGCCCTAGCCAGTTTGGCTCAGTGGATAAAGCATCGGCCTGCGGACCCAAGGGTCTCAGGTTCGATTGCAGTCAAGGGCACGTACCTCGGTTGCAGGCTCCTCCCTGGTTCAGGCCCTGGTCGGGGACGTGCAGGAGGCAACCAATCGATGTGTTTCTCTCACATTGGTATTTCTCTTTGTCTTTCCCTCTTTCTCCTGCTCTCTCTAAAAGTCAATGGAAAAATATCCCCTGGTGAGGATTAAAAAATAAATCAAAAAGTTCAAGGTCTGACATAAGGAAGACTAAGGAAAGGTAGGGCTACCTGGCCCAGCCGGGTGTAGCTCATCGGTTGAGCATCGACCCAGGAACCAAGAGGTCACTGGTTCGATTCCTGGTCAGGGCATATGCCCAGGTTGCGGGCTCGATCCCCAGTGGGGGGCATGCAGGAGGCAGCCAATCAATGATTCTCTGTCATCATTGATGTTTCTATCTCTCTCTCCCTCTCCCTTCCTCTCTGAAATCAATAAAAATATATTTAAAGCCCTAGCCGGTTTGGCTCAGTGGATAGAGGGTCAGCCTTCGGACTGAAGGGTCCCAGGTTCGATTCCCGATCAAGGGCATGTACCTTGGTTGCGGGCACATCCCCAGTAGGGGGTGTGCAGGAGGCAGCTGATCGATGCTTCTCTCTCATCAATGTTTCTGTCTATCCCTCTCCCTTTCTCTCTGTAAAAAATCAATAAATTAAAAAAAAAATATATATATATATATATATATAAAGGTAGGGCTACCTGGACCCACGAAGGTCAGGAGCAATAAAGTCCTCTCTGACAAATAAATATAAGCACATTCTAGCTCCTTCATTTCTACAAAGAGGTTAAAACGGGAGAAGGAAAAACTGCTGAAAGGATTTACACAAATAAACTCACCAGGATGAAAAGCTCACTATTTGTGATGTTGAGAAAGATGCAGTTCGCTCCCAACGCTTTCTTAAACTCTTTATGAACATTTTCATTGGAACAGCTGCAGAGAAAGAGAAAAGTGTTCAGAGGGCAGAGTGTAGAGTGCAGGCAAAGGTTCAAGGGAGCCCTGGTTGGTGTGTTCAATGTTTAGAATGCACCAAAGAGTCGGGCATTTGATTCCCGGTCAAGGGCATATACTTAGGTTACATGTTCATCCCCAGCCCTTCGGGGCATGAGCAGGAGGCAACTAATCGATGTGTCTTGTTTCTCTCTCTCCCTCCCCACCCCTTCACCCTCTCTAAAAAAAAAAAAAAATCAATGGAAAAAATATCCTCAGGTGAGGATTAAAAAAAAGGGGCGGGGGGGCATTTCAAGGGATAAAGAAAAACAAGAACTGGGAGCAAGAAGGGCTCTAGAGGGCCAAGGGAACAATAGACAAGACTGAAACTGGGAGAAATAAGGGCAGAGATGAGGGCTGTAAAGAGGGCTGGGCCCAACACTACTCCCTACATCCCTAACACTTACGCTTCTCTCAGATCCTCAGGAACAGCCATGGTAACCTTGAAGAAGCTGCCTTTGGTTGCAAGGGGATTGGGATTAACTGGCCGAAGCCGTTCCAGGGTTACAATCTCATTGTAAGTGGCATCACAGGCAGCATATTCAATGACATAGAACTGACCAAAGGAAAGAAAGGAGAAGCTGTTGGATGACCTGAGTTTCTACCTCCCACCTTTCTATAACTAAAATATTTGTTTCAGCAGTTCTCCAAGGGCCTTCAGAATCACTCACATCTCCCTTCATCATCCGCACCCGGGCCAGCCACCAGCCACAAGGCTCTTGCTCATTGGCTCGAGAATAAACCTGAAGGGAAGATAAAAATAAAAAAGATACTGAAGACCAATCAAAAACATCAAGAATGGAATAAGCATTAAAATACTTGGGAGGTATCCTTAAACCAAGATAAAAGAAACTGGAGGAAGGAGCTGCTAATTAGAAATCAGAGAGCATTAGAATTTACATGCTGCTATAATAAATGAAAGGTAAATAATCCTCTGCAACTAGGAAACTCCCTGAAAGTTTGGTTGATCACAACAGAGATGGGCAGGGAACTGCTGCATTTCACTGTCCATCGACTACCTGGCTGGATGTAGTAGCTTAGCTTGGGGAGTAAGGAGAGTGAACCAACCAGGAAGGAGCCTAGGATACCGATATCAGGGTAAGGGAGATGCAGTGAGAAAAAGGAATTTAGAAAGGGTGGACTCCATGGACCTTACCTCCACCTCATCCCCTTCTGTGATCTCCTTATTATAGTCAGCTGGAGGTGGTAGCCGCACATCCCCAAAAGGAATTTGTCTCTCACTCTGCCAGCTGCAAATGAAATGGTGATACGAAAGCTATTCAGGCTAATGTGGTTGCCCACTTCTTCAGGATTAGGTTATCACCTCAAATCGCTGGGCAATTTCTACCTTCCCTGGTGATGAGAGGCTAAACCCCAGGCCTTGCTCATAATGGTATCTTCCATCTCTTGCTACCATCTAAATACTGGGTCAAATGCTCCCCTACCCTCACTAAATTTTAGCCCTTTCCTCTTCTGCGATCCATATAAAATTGCCTGCCCAAACCCTTGGCTTTCCCCTACCTATTTGCCTCATGGGATTCAGCCACCCTCTTCTCCACTCTCCTTCTAGGACCTAATATACTAGATTCTCTATTCCCGAGGTCTTACTTGTTTTCAAAGAAGATGGTGACAGAGTCTTCATGGACATCCTTCACAAAGCCCTAGAATAAATTTTAAAACAAAGTTAAAAAAAGAAAATAACAATTTACCACCATCTTAGCCATTAAGGGAACAGAAACATTCAGAGGCCCTTAAAAATATAGTTTTAGATGGGGACACAAGCAATCTAAAGATAGGGCCAGAAAAAAAGCTGTACTGGAGAAAGAATATGAATATTGAGGTAGAGATAAAGGAGTGATATCTGCATGGAAAGAGATGTGGCAAAATCCACAAATAAGATGAGACAGAAAGCAGAGGGAGGCAAATCACTTGCATCAAAACAGCCTGGAAGCCCTGACCCGTGTGGCTCAGTGGACTGCAGACTGAAGGGTCCCGGGTTCGATTCCAGTCAAGGGCATGTACCTTGGTTGCGGGCACGTCCCCAGTGGGGGGTGTGCAGGAGGCAGCTGATCGATGTTTCTCTCTCATTGATGTTTCTGACTCTCTATCCCGCTCCCTTCCTCTCTGTAAAAAATCAATAAAATATATATATTTAAAAAAAAAAAAAAAAAGCCTGGAAGCCCTAGCTGGTTTGGCTCAGTGGATAGAGCATCAGCGGTTCGATTCTGGTAGGTAAAGGGCTTGGATGCAGGCTCCTCCCCGACCTGGGCCCTGGTTGGGGCGTGTGCAGGCGGCAACCAACTGATGTGTTTCTCTCACATTGATGTTTCTGTCTTTTTCTCTCTCCTCCACTCGGCCTAAGAATCAATAGAAAAATATCCTCAGGTGAGGATTAACAAAAATAACCAACAAAAACCAGCCTGGAAACTGGTGGTCTACTATGGCTCCCACAGGGGACTTCCTATCTGTCTGATTTCTGTTGTGCTGAGTAGCTTGCCAGAATTCAATTAAAATACCAACAACATTCAGCAAGGCTAAGAATATCCCATGAGACAGCGTGAGGCTGTCCTGGAACACCTAGAGGACATCAGGATCTGCCAAGGAAAGAGAAGGGTCTAGCTCCCCAATACAGCAAGAGACCTGAGCAAACTTGGTGCCTTGATGCCTGGGGTCCTAAGAGAATAAACAGAACATTGGAAAAGTTAAAAATGATAAACACAATTTACAGAAGAAAAAATTAGAACTTAAGAGATGTGAGATTTCTGAATGCTAGACTATAATACTGCTAAGCATTAGAAAAGGATAATAAAATTTGTAGAAGACCCCAATCTTGAGATCACAATAAGGGAGAACAGGTATGAGTAAATAGCTGGTCTACCTCCTACTATGTCCTCACTGCAGAAGCCAAAGCTACATGTCTGATCCTATGCTCCCAATTTTTCTACCTTCCTATTTTCTTTTTTTTAATTTCTTTATTGATTAAGGTGTCACATATTTGTCCTCATCCCCCCATTCCCATCCCACACCCCTCCCCACGGATGCCCCAACCCCCTGTTGAACTTAACCATTGGTTAGGCTCATATGCATGCACACAAGTCCTTTGGTTGATCTCTCCCCCCTACCCCCACCCTCCCCTATCCTCCCTCTGAGGCCCGATAGTCTGATCGATGCCTCCTTGTTTCTGGTTCTGTTCTTGTTCATCAGTCTATGTTGTTCATCATTTCCCCTAGATGAGCGAGATCATGTGTCACTAGAGATATACTTATATGAATCTACCTTCCTATTTTCACATACTCAAAATTAAGGACTTAATTTTTATAAAGTCCAATTCATCAAATTTTACTTTTATGCCTGAGATTTTGGTTTCATATCTAAGAAATCTTTGTCTAATCCAAGGCCACAAAGGTATATGCCTATGTCTTCTTCTAGAAGTTTTATAGTTTTTATTTTACATTTAGGTCTATCGTCTATTTTGAGTTAAATATTGTATATGATGCAAGATAATTAATAACAAAAGTTCATTTTTTTACTTATAGATACCCAGTTGTTTAAAAGACTATCTTTTCTATAGTGAACTGCCTTTAACTTCTGTAAAAAATCAGGAAATGTGCCCTGGCCAGTTTTGCTCAGTTGGTTGAGCATCATTCCAAGCACTGAGACTCACTGGTTTGATTCCCAGTCAGGCATATGTCCAGGCTGCAGGTTGGATCCCCAGTACAGAGCATACAGGAGGCGAATCAATGTTTCTCTCATTGATGCTTCTATCTCTCTAAACTCAATAAAAAACATTAAAAATTTCTTTAAATAAAAAATAAATCAGGAAATGCAATTAATATATGACAGAAAGTAGATGAGTGATTGGTGGAAGACTTGTGGGAGTGATAGGAAATGTTCATTATCTTGATTCTAGAAATGGTTTATTTTATATCTATCTATCTATCTACACACACTTATATATATATATATATATGTTAAAACCTAACAAATTGTATACTTTAGGTATATGTACTTCACTGTATGCTAATTATACCTCAATAAAGCAATTAAAAAAATTAGAGAGCTCAGCCCTGCTGGACTGGCTCAGTTGGTTGAGGGTCCTCTTGTGCACTGAAAGGTTGCCGGTTTTATTCCTGGTCGGGGCACGTGCTTGGGTTGCGGGTTTGATCCTTGGTCTGGGAATATACAGAAAGCAGCTGATTGATGCTTCTCTCTCTCTCTCTCTCTCTCTCTCTCTCTCTCTCTCTCTCTAGGAGTATACAGAAAGCAGCTGATTGATGCTCCCCCCCCCTCTCCCCCCTCCCCCTTCCCCTCTCTATGCATGTCTTCAGGTAAGGATTTTAAAAAAAAAAAATTAGGGGTTCCAGCTTTGGTGTGACTCAGAGTGTTATCCATGCACTGAAAGGACCTAGGTTCAATTCCCAGTCAAGGCACATACCCAGGTTTCAGGCTGATCAATGTTTCTCTCTCACATCTATGTTTTCCCTTCTTTCTCTCTCTGAAATCAATGAAAATATTGAAATCTGAGGATTAAAAAATATTATTTTCTTAATTAGGGGGTTCAAAAGCTATTCCTGAACTTTGCACCTAGGGATAAAAGATTAGGAGAGAAAACACCAAAAACACACATTGTATCACTCCCACTTCACAGAATTGGTCAATCATAAACACTTATTATATTGCTGTTTCCTTATGGTGGGAAAATCTTAACCTAAAATACCCCCCTGGGGATTGAGCCCTCTACCCGGGCACATGCCTTAACCAGGAATCGAACCAGTGATCTCTTGGTTCCTGGGTCGACACTCAACCGCTGAGCCACACCTGTGGGGCTAAATTTCACTCTTGATATAAGCCATCTTTCTCTTCTTTCAGATTGGATCTTAGTATGGAACCTTACTACTTCCCAAGGCATTAGTACTCCTGGTACTATCTGGCCCCTTCCTTATCCATTCTTTAACTTTCTCTGCCATTCCCTTCCCCAGAAATGTCTTTTCTACTCTTCATTCAGCTCCATCAATGCCCACTCCTACTATTCCCCATTCAAGTCTTCTGAAGCATTTTTATTCCTCACTACTTGCCTGAGTACCTCTTCCTTTTCAGTTCTTCTCTTAGCTCCTTAAGTTTCCTCCTCCATCATCGACTAAAAAAAAATTTTTTTTAAATACTGTATCCCTCTCTAGCCGGTTTGGCTCAATGGATAGAGGGTCGAACTGTGGACTGAAGGGTCCCGGGTTCAATTCCAGTCAAGGGCACATGCCTGGGTTGTGGGCTCCATCCCCAGTAGGGGGCATGCAAGAGGCAGTCGATCAATGATTCTCTCTCATCATTGATGTTTCTCCTCCCTTCCTCTCTGAAAAATCAATAAAAATATATTTTAAAAAAATAATGTATCCCTTGCCTCTTCTTTCCCCCTTTATAAAGATGTGTCTGGATTTCTAGAAACATCAACCAGCCTCTTCAGCTGACTTCATCCAATTCTTTATCCAAAATGTTTTATCTCCAAGCTTTTTTTTTTAAAAAAAAAATATATTTTATTGATTTTTTACAGAGAGGAAGGGAGAGGGATAGAGAGCTAGAAACATTGATGTGAGAGAAACATCGATCAGTTGCCTCCTGCACACCCCCCACTGGGGATGTGCCCGCAACCAAGGTACATGCCCTTGACCGGAATCGAACCTGGGACCCTTCAGTCCGAAGGCCGACACTCTATCCACTGAGCCAAACCGGTTTCGGCTATCTCCAAGCTTTAGAAATAGTTTATAAAGAGTTAGCTATTCTCAAAACATTTTAGGGCTGAGATAAAAGGAGTGGAAGAGCCGAAACCAGTTTGGCTCAGTGGATAGAGCGTCGGTCTGCGGACTGGAAGGTCCCAGGTTCGATTCCGGTCAAGGGCATGTACATTGGTTGCGGGCACATCCCGATGTCTCTCTCTCATCGATGTTTCTAGCTCTCTATCCCTCTCCCTTCCTCTCTGTGAAAAATCAATAAAAAATATATTTTAAAAAAAATTAAAAGGAGTGGAAGAGATAGAAAATTACTTGCCTACCTCTTTTGTAAAGAGATAACCACTCCTAGATATACCTATTCACAAAGTATATGCCTAAAGTTCTAACCCAATTCTTCTCCAACATATCAGAGTTGACCCTCAGGTGGAGGTAGCAATACACCCTGGTTTTTCTAGCTACCATGATCCCCAAAGCAGAAATGTAGAACTCAGAATGGAGTTTTCCCTCACATTACTCAGCAATTCAGCCAAATGTCACTTACTCTATTTCCAGAGTCTTTTTCCTTCAAACATTCTCCAAGTTTTTACCTTATCTCCATTCATATTTCATTCCAGTCTCTGCTCCTTAATTCCACCAACATCACCCTAGTTTTTTCCTCCAAATATACTAGTGGTAGACAGTCAGATCCCAGTTCTGCTTAATGCATGTTCATTGGGAAGATAAGCAGGTGAGTCTCCAAAGGATGACTCAATTCATTGGCTATGGCATATCCTGGCTTTGGTTTATAGGACTAGACAGAAGAAAGAGCCCTAGGTTCTTAGGTACTTTAGTTTCCTCAACATCTAAAGGATATGAAATTGATCTTGCCTTCAACCTATCTTCTAGTCCTGGGCTCTCAAAAGAGAGGGAGTTCTAGCAGAAAAGCAGTAAGGGTCTGGGTAAAAACCATGTGTTGAAGCTAAGAAAATAATGGGAATTAGGATTTCCAGGCAAGGTCAGGAAAGTTGGATGACTGTGCCCTGGAAGGTGAACAGATATTTCATTTAGGAGAGTATAACTGAAAGAGTAAAATACATTAAATTCTGACAGAAAAGAAAGAATTGACAAAAATAACTTAGATCCCAAACCTGACATTTGCAGTTCTTTCATGGTAGATCAAAAATAGGACCAAATTCTGAGAGGAGAAAAGGACCTTCCCAATTTACAGTTCTAGAAGCAATGTACACACTCCTTGACCCACACACTAAAGTGTGCTGAGTCATGAATATTAAATCAGTAGCAAGGTCAGAATGGGTAAGTATATGACACTGAAAACAAGAAAAATTAGACTGAATTTAGGGATTTTTTTGTTGTTTTTAACTAAGGCATGGGGCAGAAAATTCTAAAGTGGCCAGAATAAAAAATCTGCATTACCTGGCTTTGGCTCAACTACAATCTCTACTCCCTGATTCAAGGTATCCTGTCCCCCAATTCACCCAAGTCTATCATTGCCATAGCCACCAAGAGAAAAGGGAAAGATTCAGAAAAGAGATTTTCTGCTGGGTACACATGTAGACAGGGAAACATCCCCCTTCCCAGTTGTCTCACAGTTCATTTGAACTAGATACCAATCTTTCCCAGCTGTGCTTGGTTCCCATGCTTCCTAGAACAAAAGCAAACATCATATCTTGATCTCAGACTCAATTTAAGAATCTAAGAATCTGGGGGTGGGAAAGACCTAGGTAAAAGGACAAGATACTGGGGGAAATGGGGCTAAAATCTTATGAGGAAGGTTAGTTTAACAAAAGTAATGCAAGTTTTGGGGAAAAGAATGAGACAAATGTACTCTCAGAATCAGAAAGGAATTAAGAGATTTTTCCAAAGAAAACAGAAATGCTATGGAGGCAGCCTAGAAGAAAAAGTCCCATGAGTTAGAAAGAATGCAGAAAAAAATGACAGAAGAGATCAGCTGGGAGCTTCCTTCAGACATTGAATAAAGTGGTTCCTGGGGATTATACAGGAATATAGAAATATCAGGATAAAAAGGCAAAGACTTAAAGAGAGAATAAGATAGATAAGTATGGGTACACACAGGCACTGAATATAAAGAAATATGCCCTGGCTGGTGTAGCTCAGTGGTTGAGCATAGACCCATGCAACGAAAGGTTGCTGATTTGGTTCCGGTCAGAGCACATGCCCAGGTTGCAGGCTCCATCCCCTTGTGAGAGGTGTGCAGGAGGCAGCCAATCAATGTTTCGCTCTCACATCAATATTTCTCTCTCTCCCTCTCCCTTCCTCTTTCTCTCAAA
Source organism: Cnephaeus nilssonii (assembly GCF_951640355.1). Lineage (NCBI taxonomy): Eukaryota > Metazoa > Chordata > Mammalia > Chiroptera > Vespertilionidae > Cnephaeus > Cnephaeus nilssonii. Next base: position 40,166,856 of record NC_137090.1, read on the forward strand.
ATCAATTTTTTTAAATCTTAAAAAAAAGAAATCTGGTGAGGGTAGTAAGAGAGAAACAGATAGGCATTTGGAGTGAGTAAAAAAATGACTACGCTGAACTTATCAATTGAAACTGGGATAGAAACCTTTCATTTCAAGGACAAATAGGAGACCCTTTCCATGGTAAAATATGACTTCACAGGGAAGGAGTTGGAGAAAGTCATTTCCAAGGGCATGAAGGTGGAGAGTTCTATTATGGGATAAAGGCTTAAGTGGAAGTGAAGGAAATGCAGCTCTTTTCACAAGTGATGTTATCAGGAGATATCTCTGCTCTTGCTCCTCAGGGTAAAATAAAAGAATAAGACAGGAATGAAAAGTCTGAGCATAATTCCAAGCATAAAGTCCAAAAAGTTTCAAAATAACAAGTCACACAAAGAAAAATTCCCGAGACAAGAGGAGTCTCTTTCTGGCTTAATCTAAAAGTGAAAAAAATGTCCTAGAAAGTGGATTCAGGACAAAGAAGGTGGTAGTGAAAGAAGTTCTAAAGAACCAAATCCTGGGCAAGGGCAAGGTAGTCCCCTTCTTCAAAAAAAGCTTTATCAGTCCGGCCAGCATGGCTCAGTGTTTGAGCATCGACCTATGAACCAGGAGGTCACGGTTTATTCCCGGTCAGGGCACATGCCCGGGTTGCAGGCTCAATCCCCAGTGCGTGTGCAGGAGGCAGTCAATCAATGATTCTCTCTCATCATTGATGTTTCTATCCCTCTTCCTCTCCCTCCCTCTCTGAAATTAATAAAAAATATATAAAAATAAATATATTTTTTTAAAAGACTACATCAGATTCCCAAATTGGGAGAGTTGGCCATAAGTCTTCTAGAAGTGGAAATCCTTAAGAAGATAAACAGAGAATCCTCACGAATCCCCCCTCTCCTTTACAGATCTTAAATATGAAACTTATGTTCCTCAAGATGAAGAAACTATGTGAATGATTTAAATGTATCTGAGATCAAAGTGAGAGAATAAAGACAAATCCATCCTTAGCTTAGAATGACAGACCAGCTAGCTTTAGGATAAAGGGGTGGGGTGACTGTCTTGCGAAAAGATGCCACCTTCTGGCTAAGAGGCAACTTGACTGGTACAATCCACAGTTCCTGAGGTCAAAGATACCAAATGTCACAGACTTTGACGATCTATCCTTGGGTCGGGAACAGAAATATATGATGAAAGTGGGGTGCCTTCCAGCGCCAGTAGGTAAAGGCCTCTGGAGGAAGGTAAACGGATATAATGTAGAACGGCCTTCCCAAGGGGGTTACAGAATAAAGAGAATTCTCCATGTGCTTGGAGTGTGGGGAAAATGTGATTAAAGTCTAAGACATGTCTTCTACTAGGAAACAGGAAAAGTCCATCAATACTGGGTAAATGGGGACTGGGGGGGGGGGGGGGGTGGGAGGGCTAATCCAAGCACAAAAATGTCCTCAGGTTCATTCTCTCTCAGATGGGGTGAAAGCAGGTGTGAGAGAATGGCCAAACACAAGAGGATGGGGATAAAGTTGCAGAGGTCTCCCCAGGAGGGCTGCGGGTGGGAGCGTGGGTCTCAGGTTCTAAGGACTCCGCTCCAGAAGCTCGGTCCCGCCCCACGCTCCCTCGCTCAGGCCGGAGGGTGGGGGCTGAAGGAAGGTGTCCCGGGCCGGTGCGCCGTCTCACCTTGTAGAAGGCCCCGTTGGAGCCGCGCACCTCGACGGGCAGTCCTGGTTCCACATCTCCCCCAGAGGCCAGGCTGCCCATGGCGCCGCTGCCGCCTCCGACTCCCCCGACGACGGCTGCAGCAGCGGTCTGAGTACGGGCCGGGCCAGGCCCCCGGCGTTTCCCCGGAGGAGGAGCTGGAGGGGGAGCCGCGGGGGGCGGGAGCCGGGCCGGCCCCACGGCGGCCCTGCCACAGCCAACGAGCAGGGGGCCGGGGCCGGGCCGCTCCCGGTCCGCCGCCACCGCCTTGGTCTCCGCCACCGTGAGAGAGACGGCCGCCGCCGCCGCTGCCTTCGTCACCTCAGCTTCCGCCCGCCGCCACCCCCGCTGCTGCCTCTGTCGCGGGACCCGCTTCTGCCGCTGCCGCTCCACGGCCTCCACCTCCCCCTGCCACCGCCGCCCACTGCGCAGGCGCGCGGGGCACCCGCCCGCCGCGCGCGGGGCCCTAAGGGCTACGGCGCAGGCGTCAAGGCTGGCGACTCAGCTCGCGCTCACCAGCGCCTCAGAGATACCACACTCCCTTTGGCTCTCTCACGCCCCCTCTCGGTCCCTTACTTGCGCTTGCGCAGAAGGAGATTGGCGCTCTTTCTTCGCAATCCCACCACTCGAACACCCCCATATCTTCCTTTCCCCGCCCCACAACACTGAGAACTAACCAATCATGGGGAGGGAGGGGCCACGCTCACTCAATTGGATTGGATTCCTGCTGCTCTGGCCAGACCACACCCACTTCACTGTGAGCTCCAACAGGCTGGGACGTATTAGGGATGCGCATGCGTTTGAGTGGCTGCTTGGTCACTTGCCCCACCTTTGTCTTTCTTGGTGCGCACGCTCCAAAGCAAAAAAAGAGGAGGAGTCGAAAAGCAAAAATAAATAAATAAATAAATGTCCCACGCGCATGCCCTGAGCTTTACATACACATCGACTCTTTTGAGTTTCAATAACTGTGCAAGCGACGTTCTTGCCTTGAGAAGATTCTGATCCTACATGTAATGAAAGGTTAAAGAATAATTTCAAAACAAACCCGAAAAGCGAATGCCACCTAGCTCAGTACAAGATGTGATAAATTTAAATGCTGAGGAACTTCAAAACAGAAAGCATTGTCATGAAATAAGGATAGAAGAGAGAACATTTCCGATCCTTGAATTAGGAAATTTAGATAAAAGTGGATAAAATAGCACAGAAATTAGAATCGTGTTGTGCATTTAATCACTTACCAAATGTTTATTAAGCCCACACTGTGTTCCAATCACGGTGCTAAATGCTAGGGATACAAAGACAAGGTGTGGTCCCTGATCTCAAGGAATTTATATACTGGGGACGTGATAGAGAATAAAGGCTCAGTATAGAGGGAATCCCAAGGAGACAAAGGTCATTGTTATTCAGAGTGATCTGGAAAGGCCACTGCCCTGGAGGTGATGCAGATTGAGATGAGGGTTCAGTTGAAGTTTGTTAGAGAAGAAGCACAGTAAGAATATTGTGGAATACACTGGTGCAGAGAAGCAGAAGGAGCCTGTCCTTTGGGGAATGGCAACTAATTCAAATAGTATTGGCTTAAACTAAGGAGCTGCAAACAGTTTGATTGTGAAGGATTTCAGGTCAGTTTATGAAGAATGGCTTTTACTTTCTCAGTAATGGAGAGCCACTGAAAGATTTTAAGCCACATACATTTTATAACTGTGGAAGACAGATTGAAGAGTAAGAGTGGTCCTGAAGGTGGTGAGACCTGTAAGGAGCCATTGCAGGTGAGAAAGATGCTGAGGACCTACATGGATGAGGGGTACAGGTTGATTTGAGCCTGTTAAATGTGCAGTAGAGTCAACAAGAATTGGTAATGAAGGTGGGGTGGAATGAAGTCAGAGCCAGTGAAGAAGTGGAACACAGGACAACTACCAGATTTCTACTTTGGGTTAGCGTGTGACCGGCAATGCCAGTCATTGAAGAGAAAACACAGGAAACAAAGGTTTGCAGGGTCCCGGCCCATGTGGCTCAGTGGTTGAACATTGACCCATGAACCAGAAGGTCATGGTTCCATTCCCCATCACAGCACATGCCTGGGTTTCAGGCTCTATTCCCAGTAGGGGGAATGCAGGAGGCAACCAATCGATGATGTTTCTACCTCTCTATCCTTCTCCTTTCCTCTCTCTGAAATCAATAAAATATATTTTTTTTAATTAAAAAAAAACAAAAACTTAGCCCTAAGCTGGTTTGGCTCAGTGGGCAGAGCGTCGGCCTGTGGACTGGAGGTTCGATTCCAGTCAAGAGCACATACCCGGGTTGTGGGCTCGATCCCCAGTAGGAGGTGGGCAGGAGGCAGCAAGTCAATGATTCTCTCATCACTGATGCTTCTCTCTCTCCCTTTCTCTCTAAAATCAATAAAAATATATTTTAAAAATATTTTTTAAAAATTGGGGACCTTGAAGTGTTCTCTTTGACTGAATCATATTTTTGTTCTTGTTAATCCTCACCGATGATATTTTTTCCCATTGATTTTTAGAGTGAAAGGGATGGGGAGAGACAGAGAGAAACATCAATGTGAGAAACGATTGGTTGCCTCCAGACCCAGGGATTGAGTCTGCAACTGAGGTACACGCCCTTTACCAGAATTGAACCCATGACTGATGCTCTATCCACTGAGAAGGGAGAGGGAGAAATAGAAACATCAATGATGAGAGAATCATTGATCGGCTGTCTCCTGCACGCCCCCTCTGAGGATTGAGCCCACAACCAACATGTGCCCCTGATGAGAATTGAACCTGGGACCCTTCAGTCCGAAGGGTGATGCTCTATCCACTGAGCCAAACCAGCTAGGGCTAAATTGTATATTTTTATTCAATTTTTTTTTCATTTTACTGATTTCAGAGCGGAAGGGAGAGGGAGATAGAAACATCAAAGATGAGAGAGAATTATTGATTAGTTGCGCCTCCTGCATGCCCCCTGCTGGGGATCAAGCCCACAACCCAGGCATGTGCCCTTGACTGGGAATCGAACCTGGGACCCCTCAGTCCACAGCCAACGCTTTATCCACTGAGCCAAACCAGCTAGGGCTCATTTGAATTTTTAAAGATGGATCTTCAACTCTCTAGACATCCAGAGATTCTGTTTCTTACAATTTACACATTTAAGTGATCTGCTTGTTCCTTTCAGTGTCTAAATTATGACCATTTAACCGACTGTTCATCCGAAGAGAATAATATGCCACCATGGAAAGTGATGATGGATGAGCATGGGAAGATGCTCCTAATATATTAAATGAAAAAAGTTTGCAAAAAGAGTATGCTCTCCTAAATCCCTACACACTTAATTATATTTTTATTAATTAATCATTTAATTTTTATTAATTTATTTTTATTTTTATTAATCCTCACCCGAAGGTATTTTTCTATTGATTCTCAGAGAGAGTGGAAGAGAGGGAAAAACAGAAATATCGATACGAGAGAAACACATTGGTTGCCTCCATGTTCCCTGACCAGGGGGCTGGGGAAGAGCCTGCAACTGAGGTGTGTGCCCTTGACTGGAATTGAACCTGGGACCCTTTGGTCCACAGGCCAATGCTCTATCCACTGAGCCAAACCTTCTAGGGTTGTATATATGTACATTTTTAAAAATCTGGCAGGTAGCTTGGTTGGTAAATCATCGCCCTGATAGGCCAAGGCAGGTTCAGATCCCAAGTAGGACACATACAAGAAGCAACCAATAAATTCATAAATAAGTGATACAACAAATCGAGTTTCATTCCCTCTCTCTCCTTTCTCTCTTCTCAAATAATAATAAAATTGTTTTTAATCTGAAGAATTGATACCAAAGGGTTAATATTGTTAGGTAAGTTAGAATATGGATTCTATTATTTTATATTTACATTCCAATTTTTCTACAACAAACCTCCATTACTTGTGTAATACAGTATTATGAAAGTAGGATATGAGCTCATTCATTCCCCTCCATGAATCCTAAAGGTTTGTTTTGGTTTTGCTAAACTGAAAATAAAGGCTTTGTGACTTTTTTTTCCCCCCACCTCTAATCCTCATCTGAGGACATGCACATGCTTAGAGAAAGGGAGAGCAAGAACAAAGATTGGCTGTCCTCCGAACACTCTCGGACCAGGGATCAAACCGAAACTCAGGTACGTGCCCTGACCAGGGAATCTAATAGGCAACCTTTAGGTGCACGGGATGACGCTCCAACCAACTGAGCTACTCCGGCCAGGTGCTTTGTGACTATTGAAAAAGAAAGAGCACTAGCTAGCTAAATTGATTTTTAAAATGTAGGACAACTGGCCGCCGGGTAGTTCAATTGGTTAGAACAATATACCAAGATTGCAGGCTCGATCCCCAGTCAGGGCACAGACAACCATCAATCAATGAATGCAAAAATAAGTGGAACAGCAAATGGATGTTTCTCTCTTCCCCTAAATAAATAAATAAAAATTCAGTTAGGGGAAGTGGGTCTTCCCAGTGCCCCTGAAATGCCACCACCAGGTGGCAGCCTGCTCCCTGGACCTGCCTCAGTCTTGGATCTCACGCAGCTCATCCAGACTTTGGAGGCCTTTGTCTGGGTCCCCAATGTGACCAATAAGCCTGATATGCCAAGCTGGCCCCGGCTCTTCTTTTCTCTACATTCCACAGGCCCAGAGCCAAGAAATCTGGCCCACTGATGGTGCAAGTCCTCTTGGTCCCACTTTTACCCCCAGGAGCAACATCCACTAACCAGAATGCCAAGGAAAAGTCATCAAGTGGCTGAAGCACACCAAGTCAACAACTCCTCTACTCAACGCATCAAGACATAGTAATTATCATTTATTTTTCAGCCTCAGTAAGGAGGTGGGAAGACCTTCCCCTCCGTTCTGGCTCTTTATGTGCTTTGGGAATATTCACCCCTAGCTCTTCTTTCCTTCAGGAAGGCCTTTGGCAGTGGAGATATTCCTAGAGTGCCTGAACTGGGGGGGAAGGAGAAGCTCACATAGAGCCAGATCCCCGGGGGGATGACGTCACTTTCCTGCCAACTTCCTCATCACCTCTCCTTCGAAGCGAAAGGAGTGCCAGCCCTCAGCTTCAGTCAGGTCTTGGGCTCCTAGGGCCTTGTACAAGTCCATGGCCCTCTTGTTCCAGTCCAGGACGGACAGGCGGAACTGGGAACAGCCCTTGTCCAAGGCCACCTGTGGGAAAAGACATCACTGACTTTCCCGGGAAAGGCTTTCTCACGCTCCATTCAAGCTGAGGGCCTCCCATCCACCTTTGCCTTTCCAGGGCCCCTGGCCTGTAGCCTCCTCCTCCTCTTCCTCCTCCTCACCTCAGCCACCTTTTTGATTATTTTGGAACCAATCCCCTGACCTGACACGGGAGGAAGAAGACAAAAAGAGGGATTGTGTGAGTTGAAGGGGATCAGAAAAGGCCATAGGTTGAGATTAGATGGTGGTCAGGTCCATAGGTTTGCTTTCCCCCCACCCCAGCCTGGGCCTCTGCCCTGTACCCTGGTATTCCGGCTTCACATAGATGTCTTCCAGGTAAACGTTACGCCCCTTCCAAGTGCTGTAGATGAAGTAGTATAGCCCATAGCCCACCACACAGGGCTCTGAAAAAGAGAGTGAAGAGAGGTCAGGGCACTGGGTGCCGTGGGAGACCCCCCTGAGGCTGATGGAGAGGAGGCCTCTGAGGTGGAGGTGTGTCCTTACCCTGTGACTCCCCCGGGCCGGGAAGGCTCTCTGCTACCAAACAGTGATAGAAAGGATTCTCTCCAAAGCCATCTGCCCTCAAGTCTGCACCGATCGCAATGGTGACAAAGAGAGAAAAAGGGCCTGGGTGTGTGCCCAGCCTGGAGCTAATGCCCGGGGAACCCGCCCCTCACTTCCTCCCAGCCCCCGTCAGGACCCAGGTGCTGAGCCCCAACCTTCTTCACCGATCTTCACCTGATCCGAGAGTTTCTCAAACTCAGCTAGTTCCTAAGGCGAGGGGACAAAGACCGGATCAGCGCGGGAGGGCCCCGCTGCTCCGCGAGAAGGACCCCCGGGCGCGCTCCTCCCGCCCCCCCTGCCCCCCGCCCCCGGCTTCCACCCACCCCACCCCGGCTCTCACCTCCTCCCCCAACTCCCACCTCCTCCCTCCCCTTCCTCCCAAACCTCTCCCGCAGCTCCCACCTCCTCCGCACCCCCTCCGCCCCTCCAGCCCGAGGCTGGACCCTCTCTGAGACCCCGGTTTCTGGCTCGCAGACTTAACCCGAATCAGCCTCAGAATATTTCCACAGTCTCCCTCCTTGGCCTCTCGGATCTGCACGAAAACCATCCCGATCCCCACCGTCTGGAACCGAAGTCCAGGACCCCCACTTCCGTTCTGCAGGGCCCCGAGAAGGGCAACTGGGACCCTTTAAAGGGTCTACAAATTCGGGTCCCGGGAAGCCGGGGGAGCGAGGTGGTCGCGGGGGCCGCGAGCTGGGAAGCAGAAACCGGATTCCGGTTACGGGGGGTCGAGGGAGTGGCCGGGCGGAGCGGTCTAAAAGCTGCTAGGTAGCCCCTAAATTCTGCCCCGCAGGCGCGCACCCGCCAGCCAATCAGCTTGTAGAGCCGGCACGGCCCCGCCCCCCAGCCCTGCTCCCCTCGGCGGGGTCTCGTGACCGGGCGCGGGGGCCGGGGTCAAGGTCCGGCTGCCAGAGCCTCCCTCGCTGTTGACACGGGCTGTCCCGTCCGGCATGGGAGTAATCCCACGGCTGAACTGCAGCGGGCCGTGACTACCCCTATACCCTCCCCCGAGCAAGCCCACTCAGACCCTGGGTGAGGCCTACGACTCCCAGCTCTGAAAGCTGTTAACTATGGCTCCAGGGTGGCTTTTCTGAGGCCATTTGTATTTTTAAATGGGTCAGGGAAAGGGTGATGAATTTCTGTTGGGAGATGGTTAGGCCTTGTAACAAGTGAATAAAAGAAGATAATTTAGTAGCCACTAAATCACACTCAGAGACAATACCTCCTTATGAGGCAAGCCTCCGAGGCCTGGGAAAATAGCGAGGGAGGCACTGAGCAGATACCAGGCACTGTGCCTGCATTGTCTCAATGAATCCTCACTCACAGTAACCACATAGAGTAGCATTATTTTTCACATTTTATAGACAAGGACACTAATGCACAACTGCAGAGTGACCTGCCCGCAGTCACTCAGCTAGGTACTTGGGATTCCGGGTCGTGGCTCTAGCCCTCACTGGGATGCTGCTTGAGGAGCAGGACGGGACTGTTTCTACCCTCAGGCCTGTCCCGGCAGCCTCCCCAGGTGGACAGAAGGCTTGGAGGACCCAGGTTAGGCTCTAGAGGGGAGGGAGAATGGGATGCCATCTCCCAGCTCAAACTTTCTCAGCAGTGGGGGAGGGTAGTGGGAACTTTGTCCCTTACCCCATTTGGCCCCTCAGAAGGGTGGTAGGGTCAGTGCCCCTGCCTCCTGCCCCCCTTCTTCCCCCCGGGGCAACCTTTAACCTTCCACCAACCCTGGGCAAGGCTGCCTGCTCTTACGCATTCTCACCAGAGTTGTCTGAGCCACAGAGAGGAGTTTGGCTGATTATGGAGTGCGGAGGCCCTCTGGCCAAATCGTGTTGGTTACTGCTGCTGCTGCTGCTGCTGCTGCTGCCACCATCTCATAACCTCCAGGGACAGGCTCTGAGACAGACTCCCCCCACCCAGGTGCAGGAGCAGCACAGGGTAACCAGCCCGTGTTTAAAGGAGCTGCCCTCTTTCTGTCTTTCCTCCTCTGGCCCTGTAACGCTGCCTCTCCTCTGTCTCTGGCATGTCCTTATTCCAGCTTGTTTATTTTCTTTCTCTGATAGGGGATCCAGGACCCTCCTGCTGTGCACCTCAGCAATGGCCCGGGACAAGAGCCTGTCTCTATCATGATCTTTAACCTCACCAAGATCACAAAGTATGGGCTTGACCTAGTCTTGACCTAGTCCCCTGACCTACCATCTCCATCAGCTCTTCTCTTCTCCCTATCTCATTGTCCTTCTCTCTCCCTTACCTCCTCACCGCCCCAAACCCACATATACCTTCAAAGACACACCCCATACACAGTCCTTCCTTCTGTGTCCTTCCAGAACCTCCTCCTCCTTTGAGTTTCGAACCTGGGATCCAGAGGGAGTGCTTTTTTATGGTGATACCAATCCAAGGGATGACTGGTTTGTGCTGGGACTTCGAGATGGCAGGCCTGAGATCCAACTGCACAATCCCTGGGCCCAGCTTACAGTGGGCGCTGGACCCCGGCTGGATGATGGGAAATGGCACCAGGTAAGCCAGATCTGGTCCTGAGGGGAAGGGTGTCTTGAGCTGGTCTGAGTAAGGGGAACAGAATCAAGTCATTGGGCATCCCATTACCAATGTCACCTAGTTTACTCTGCACAAAACCCCGATCATTTCAAACGGGAATTCTAAAGCTAAGTCGGTATATAAGTAACAAGTCCTAAGTGAGCCAAGGATGCTGGCAGACTCTTCAAGTGCATGTTCTTTCCACGATAGTTGGCTGACTCTGAAGAAGTTAGTGGAGACAGGTCTCAGGGGTTTCTGATTTTGCTTCTCTCCTCCTTTCTGCAGGTAGAAGTGAAGATCCTTGGGGACTCAGTGCTGCTGAGGGTGGATGAGGAAGACGTGCTGCATCTGAGACAGGTCTCTGGGCCTCTGGTTAAAAGGCCCCAGCCCGTCATGAGGATTGCACTTGGGGGACTGCTGTTCCCTGCCTCCAACCTCCGGTTGCCGGTAACTGCATCACAGGGGTGGGAACCATGACCCAAGCTGGTAAAGCGTTGCTGACTGGGTGGCCATGGGGGTTTAAGTCCACATTTTTGAGAAGAGGGGATGGGATAAGAGTTGCATGGGGGAGGCCAAATGCTTGTGTATTGGAGGGGAATGAACTGAGAGTGGGGAGGCTGGGACTGGGCTCAGGTGTCCTCATTCTGACATCCTGTGTCTTCCCTTCCGACCACGGGCTCCAGCTGGTACCTGCCCTGGATGCCTGCCTGCGCAGGGATAACTGGCTGGACCCACAGGCCCAGATTTCAGTGTCTGTCCCCGCTAGCCTCAGAAACTGTACTATAGAGTCCCAACCGGGGATATTCTTCCCTCCTGGAACTCGTGCAGAGTTCAGTCTCCAAGGTAAAGGTTGTTTTCCCCCTCCATGGCCATCTCTGTATTTGCCTTCCTCCATCTCCTTCCACCGCTATCCCCCTCCCTCCATGAATCCCTAGCCTTAAGGCCTCAGGAGGATCATTTCTCCCCCCAGATATTCCTCAGCCTCATGTAGAGCCCTGGGCCTTCTCTGTGGACCTGGGACTCCAGCTGGCAGCAGGCTCTGGCCACCTCCTTGCCCTGGGGACCCCAGACAACCCTTCTTGGCTCAGCCTCCAACTCCAAGATCAGGTAAGAAGGGGCACTGCCTGTGGTGGCACCTGGTAGCAGAGGAGGAAGGGCACTTCAAAATGTCAGCGTTAAGAAGGCTTAAGGGAGCCAGGGACACACCTTAAAGTTGGGGACACCAAGCAGACAGCTTTTATTTATTTTTAAATTTTTTATTTATTGATTTTTTTAGAAAGACAGAAATATTGATTTTTTGTTCCACTTATTCGTGGATTCATTGGTTGTTTCTTTTTATTTATTATTGACTTTTTTTAGAGAGAGAGAGAAGAAGGGGTGGAGAGAGAGAGAGATAGAAAGGGAAACATCGATTTGTCTGTGCATTCATTGGTTGATTCTTGCACTGACCGGGTATTGAACCCATCACCTTGGTGTTTGGGACGATGCCCTAACTAACTGAGCACCCAGCCAGGGCCACAAACAGCTTTTATTTAGATTGTATTATTTACTTGGGGTGGGTGTGGCTTTATGGAAGGTCAAGCTGGGAGAATTGAGGCTGGATTTGGGAGGTGGGAATGGCCAGTAGATAGGAAGTGTGGCTAAGAGGCAGAATGAAGGCAGTTAGGAAGTGGGGCCACAGGAGTAGATGTGGCTCATTCTCTCCTCCCTCCCTTACTGTATGTTCCTGTCCCACACACTCTGCAGAAGGTGGTGCTGTCTTATGGGTCGGGGCCAGGGCTGGATCTGCCCCTGGTCTTGGGACTCCCTCTTCAGCTGAAGCTGGATGTGTCCAAGGTGCTCTTGAGCCAGGGGCCAAAGAAGATGAGCCTTGCTCTGCCTCCTGTGGGCCTTGACTCCCTCCTCAGCCTCTGGGCCCACCCCCAGGGGCGTCTCTTCGTGGGGACTTTGCCAGGTAAGAGAGAGTGCTGTTCAAGTTCCTCACACCATTGGAAACAGCTAAAGGCCGGGGAGAAGATAAGCAAGGGGCTCATTGTTAGGGGAAGGAAACATTTTCCCAAGATGAGGGAGGATAGGGGGCAGTGGGAGGAAGTGCTTTAAAACACTCAGCTTGGAGAAAAGAAGAAAAGTGGGGCGGAGCTTCAGTATCCAAACCACCCTAACGCCCCTCCGTGCCCCCTCCCTCTAGGAGAGGCCTCTTCTGCCTCCTTTTGCTTGGACGGCCTTTGGGCACAAGACCAGAGGCTAGACATGGATCGGGCCCTGAGCAGAAGCCAGGACATCTGGACTCACAGCTGTCCCCAGAGCCCAGGCAATGCCACTAACACCACCCATTAAATCCCCACCTAAGAACTCCCTTTGAATGTCACTCATTTATTTATTCAACAAATATTTATTGTACATCCGCAATGTACCAGTCATGTTGTGTTGATGAGTAAAAACAACCCTGGTTTCTGCCCTCTTGGTGCTCATGGTCCCCTGGGGAAGGCATGTATTTACTCATCAAAGACTAACAACTAAGTGGATAATTAGAAACTCTGATAATGCCCTAAAGGAGCAGTCAGGGAGTTAAGAAAGCTTGTAGGCCAGGAGCCTTAACCCAGACTGGGGGTCAAAGAAGACTTCTTTGAAGAAGCAGTGACTTCTCAGGCTGAAATCCCAGCACAGCACACACACACACACACACACACACACACACACACACACACACACCAGATAGAGATCACTTTCTGGGAACCAGGAACCCACCTCCTTCTCCAGCAAATATCTACTCCCTTCCCTTTGTTTTTATTTTTAAGGTGAATTTTTTTTATTATTTTAAAATATTTTTTTATTGATTTCTGAGAGGAAGGGAGAGGGAGAGAGAGATAGAAACATCAATGATGAGAGAGAATCATCGATAGGCTGCCTCCTGCTCGCCCCCCACTGGGGATCAAGCCTGCAACCTGGGCATGTACCCTTGACAGGATCAGAACCTGGGACCCTTCAGTTGACAAGCTGACGCTCTAACCGGCTAGGGCTACTCCCTTCCCTTTGGGACTTTAGCTGCCCCTCTCTAAGGATGGTCCTAAGGGGTCGGTCCATCAGGAGGAAAGGGAAGAGACTGAATTCTGTTGTCCTTTAGACTGGCCATTGCTGTTCAAAGAAGGAGCAGCAGGGGGCATGAGAGGGTCATAGAGAGATGGGGGCAGGGATTTGGGGAAAAGGGGTGGAGGCAGTAGTGAGAAAGAAAGAGGGAGGAGAGCACTGGGAGAAGGCCGCCTCTGTCTCTCCTAGTCTTGGTCACTTATATTCTACTCTGTTAAGCAAGAACTGGCTTATGCTGGTCATAGCTGGGAAAAACAGACAGCTGCAGGAACATCTCTGCCCTTAAGGCATGGTGTTAAAGAATATGGTAACAGCCCTCAGCCCCCAGATATTTGGAGAATCCTGGTGCCTCAGCACCTCCCAGGGGCACCCTCCTGCTTCAAGCCCCTGCTCCCTGGGAAACCTCATGCCCAAGTCCCCAGCACCTAGCTCCATCTCCCCGTCTTTAGCCCTCTTGGAAATCCTTGTGTCCTAGCCCAAATCTCCCAGCTCCCTAGGACTGCAACCCCGGGTCCCAGTCTCTCAGTCCTCCTCCCTCTCAAGAACTGTTAACCCAAAAAAGGGCTTCTGTCATGAGGGGCACACGTAGGGCAGCTTGATTGCTTTGTGTGCGGAATCGACATCAAGAGATTTTGGAAGCATAATTTTTTGGGAGCTGGGCGGCTGGTAATCATTGGTCCTGGTGCCCATAAAAAAAATAAATAAATAAAGAACTGTTAACCCATTCCCCATTTCCAGACCCCATAGTATCCTAGCCTCCTTGCTTAATAAGGACTTTCCTCCCAGTAATGCCGACAACAGGGTGAGTCACTCGCTGGCCCTGCTGGCCCCTTCCGCAGGGATCAGCTAAGACCTATGTGAGTGCAGGGTAAGGAGGCTCCCGGAGAGTCTGTAGGGTAGAAGACACAAATCCTAGGCCCTTCCTTGGACCCTCCCAATCTCGAGTTTGCAGGGTCTTAAAGCTACCTCCACCCAGTCACGGTGTTTTGTAGGAGAGGCCTCAGCATGGACAAGGAATCCAGATTCAACTCTGGTTAGTTCCTATGCAACTCTCGTTAGTTCAGAGTCAGCCTGGGTCACTTGACTATGTCCATTAAATTGATATTTATTGAGCACCTACAGACACTGAGGACGCATTGATGAAAAGGATAGACACAATCTGCTCTTGGGAAGCTCACAAAATAGGGAAGGGGTGGCCAGACAGCCCATAAACAAGAGAAATAAATAAGCAAGATTATTTCAGATAGTGGTTAGCTCTATAAAAGGAATAAAATAAAATAATATAATAGGTAGTAGGGGAGAGGCAACATTAGCTGGGTGGTCAGGGAGGCCCTCTCTGAGACAGTGTCACTTGAGCAAAGACCTGAATAATGAAAAGAAACCGGTCCCGGTGCCTCCAGTGTGAGCCAGTTAATAGAGAGGTTAAAGGGCCTGGACCCACCTGAGCCCCCATCAAGGGGGTTGTCCTGAGTGGCAACTTGCTGACCTTGTGTCATGAGGCTGGCTTTCCTCTCGTCCCTCCACCCGACCTGTTCAGGACACCATGCCCCCAACCTCTTTCTCCAGCCTGCCCTAGATTCCAAGATTCCTGATTACCATTCAGAGCTGTCTACACTCTTTCATTAAGACTGACTTTGCTTTGACACAGAGTCTGCCAGGCCCCCACCAAGGGCACCTACAATGCCTGCCCAGTGTCCCCTGCCGCTTCCACACTCCTAACAATTTTTCCGGACCTTGGCAGCATACCCTGCAGTCTCCAGGCCTGGTTTACCCACTCGCTCCACCTTCCTTTTTGCCTCTCTTCTTTTCCCTTCCTCCCTTCCTCCTTCCCTCCCTCCTTCTCTTCCTCCCTCCCTCTGTCCCTCATTCCTCCCTCCTTACCTCTCTCTTTCTCTCCTTTTGTTTCTTTCAACAAACATTCATTGGCTACTGACAGTATGCCAAGTGCTGGGTTAGGTAGTCCACAAGGACTCTAAATAAAAATGAATAAGACTTGGTCCTGGCCCTGGAGAACCAGGGTCTTGGGAGATAATTAGACATGTTAAATGCCTTAGTAGAGATCTCTATGACATGCCAAGGCACCTGGTTGCAAGTTCTATTGAAGAACATCAAAGAGGTAAGTTATAGGAGGTGCAAACTTGGACAAATTATTAAATCCCTTTAAATTCCCGTTTCCCCATCTACAAAACAGGCAAGTTATCCTACTCATAGGCTTGCTGTGAGGATTTGATGACATCATGTAGGTCAAATGCCTAGCACAGTGCTTGGCATAAAGTGCTCAAGTCCTGGCCGGTGTTTCTAAGTGGTTAGAGCATTAGCCCGAGTACTGAAGGGTCTTGGGTTCGATTTCTGGTCAAGGGCATGTACCTGGGTTGCAGGTTCAATCCCCGGCCCCCAGTCTGGGCACCTGCGGAAGGCAACCAATCGATGCGTCTCTCTCACGTAAATGCTTCTCTCTCTCTTTTTCTCTCTTCCTCTCTCCTTTCTACTCTCTCTCTCTCTCAAAAAAAAAAAAGGAGCCCTAACTGGTTTGGCTCAGTGGATAGAGTGTCGGCCTGTGGATTGAAGGGTCCCAGGTACATTTCCAGTCAAGGGCACATGCCTGGGTTGCAGGCTTGATCGTGCAGCAGGCAGCCAATCAATGATTCTCTCCCATCATTGATGTTTCTATCTCTCTCCCTCTCCCTTCCTCTCTGAAATCAATAAAAAAATATTAAACAAACAAACAAGAAGACAATGGAGCCCAGCCAGCATGGCTCAGTGGTTGAGTGTCAACCTATGAATCAGGGGGTCAGAGTTCAATTCCCAGTTAGGGCACATGCCGGGTTTCAGGCTTGAGTCCCAGTGTGGGGCGTGCATGAGGCAGCTGATCAATGATTCTCTCTCATCATTGATGTTTCTATCTCTCTATGCCTCTCCCTTCTTCTCTGAAATCAATAAAATATAAAATAAATTAATTAAATAAACAAAACAATGGGAAAAAATCCTCAGGTGAGGATTAACAACAACAACAAAAAGTGTTTAATATATGGGAGATGTAGCGCTTGTTGATATTAGCCTTGTGCATATTTCTTTTTCTTTTTTTTTGGAATATTTCTTTTAAAATATTTTTATTGATTTTTAGAGAGAGAAAGAAAAAGAGAAATATTGATGTGAGAGTGAAACACTGATAGGCTGCCTCCTGCACGTCCCCTACCAGGGATCTAACCAGAAACCCTTCAGTACATGGGACAATACCCAACCAACTGAGCCATACTGGCCGGGGCCTTGTGCATATTTCTTGAAATACAAGTCTGAGCCTGCAGATTTATAAAAGACTAGAGGCCTGGTGCACCAAAATTTGTGCACAGGGGAGGGAGGTCCTTCAGCCCGGCCTGCACCCTCTCACAGTCCGGGAGCCCTCAGGGGATGTCCCACTGATGGCTTAGGCCTGCTCCTGGCGGGGAGCGGGCCTAAGCCATCAGTGGGACATCCTTAGCGCTGCTGCGGAGGTGAGAAAGGCTCCCACCACTGCCACTGTACTCGCCAACCGTGAGCCCGGCTTCTGGGCCTCTGACTGAGCGGCACACCCCCTGTGGGAGCACACTGACCACCAGGGGGCAGCTCTTGCATTGAGCGTCTGCACCCTGGTGGTCAGTGCATGTCATAGCGACCAGTCATTTTGCTGTCAATATGCATATTACCCTTATATAGGATGAGGAACAGTGTGTGATGTGGCTGAACCAGGGGCAGGCTGAGATAGAAGGGTAAACTGGGATTCATTGTGAGAGGCCTTGTAAATCCTAATAAAGAATTGGAGCTTGATCTGTTCAGCGAGGGAACATCTGTTTTTCTTTGTATTTACTTATTTTCTAAACTGTAGTAAAATACACATAACAAAATTTACCATCTTGACCATTTTTAAAAATATATTTATTGATTTCAGAGAGAGAGGAAGGGAGAGGGAGAGACAGATAGAAACATTGATAAGAGAGCTGCCTTCTGCACACCCCACACTGGAGATCAAGCCCCGTAACCCAGGCATGTGCTCTGACCAGGAATTGAGCCAATGACCTCTGGGTGCATGGATCCATGCTGAGTCGCTGAGCTACACCAGCTGGGCCATCTTAACCATTTTTAACGGCACAATTCAATGGCATTGAGTACATTTACAGTTTTGTGCAGCCATTACCACCATCCATCTCCAGAACTCTTTTCTCCCCCTCAAAGTATAAGAGAAAGTTTATTTAGAAAGTTACAAGGTAGTTGAAGTGAGCCAGCTGGGCTGCACAGGCTCAGGAAACAAGTTACAGAGGCAGAAAGGCCCTTGGAGCTTAGCAGAGGGAAGGGCAAAGGTAAGACACCTGGGGGGCCAGGAGGGTTGGAGGGTGGGAGGTGGGTGGAGGAAGGAAAGGCAGGCATGGGCTTGCTCTGGAGAGGGAGAGCACGCCCATCTCCAGAACCCTTTATTTAAAAAAATTGAAACTCTGTCCCCATTAAATAACACTCCCCACTTTCCCTCTCCCCATGTCTATGCTTCAGAACTCTCTTCTTTCCTTATTCTTGTTTCTGCAAAGACCCATGTTGTTGGAACCCAGACAGCTGAGTCCCTGGGATTGTGTGAGTTTTGGGGGGAGAATGATCAAGGGGCACAGACTTCCTAACTGGCTCTGGACATGGGAGAGCGGGTGTGGGGGCTCTTATTCCCTTTTTGGAGATGCTGGAGGGAGGGCAGGGTTCCAGGAAGAGTTTGGAGGTCTATAATGACTCTTTGCCCTGCCAGCCTTTTCTCAGCATTTTTCTCCTGTGAACACCAATGGGGCATTTAATAGAGTGCTCCCTCCTCCCCATCCCCCACCCTCCTCACGGTGGTCCTCACAGAAGAAGGAGGTATAGACAGAAGTAAAGGTATCTCACCCTTACCCCAGGACCCCCTAAATGCACAGAAGACATTTATTCTGTCTTTTCCAAGTGATCCTGAATTCAGGGCAGAGACAGCCAGCAGCCTGGAGGCCATCCCCAGGCCTGCATGAGCCAAACTATGTTGAGGGTAGGGTCCCGGCCTCATCTCTCCAGATCGAGACTGTCCCATTTTCATGCTCCTTGCCCGGTGAAGGAAAGGACAAGTCGTTTTTCTGAGGTTTCTTGTAGAAGAAGCCATTCCATGTTATATTCGGTAGCTCTGTGGAGACTTGGGTTTAAGGATATATGCAAAGTCTAAGACAAAGGCCTGCTTTCAAAGAGCTTACAGTCTTGCTGAAACCGGTTTGGCTCAGTGGATAGAGCGTCTGTCTGCAGACTGAAAGGTCCCAGGTTTGATTCCGGTCAAGGGCATGTACATTGGTTGCGGGCACATCCCTGGTGGGGGGAGTGCAGGAGGCAGCTGGTCGATGTTTCTCTCTCATCGATGTTTCTAGCTCTCTATCCCTCTCCTTTCCTCTCTGTAAAAAATCAATAAAATATATTTAAAACAACAACAACAACAACAAAAAAAACAACAAAGAGCTTACAGTCTGGTTAAAAAGATAAAACACACACAAGAGTTTTCAGCCCAACTGCTCAAAACAAAACCTCGGCATTAGCCTTGGTTCCTCTGTCATCCCCATTGCTCATGTCACTGTATTTTCAAAGTAGATCCTGAACCCAGCCTCTTCTCTCCATCTGCAAACCTGCTGACCTGGTCCAAGCCATCCATATTCTTCCACCTGGACTGCTTCTCTCTCTCTCTCTCTCTCTCTCTCTCTCTCTCTCTCTCTCTCTCTCTCTCTCTCTCTCCATATATATTTTTTTCTACCTACTCGGATCCAGTCCAGCCACAATTAAAAAATAAGTGCTTCCTTTCAGAGGGAGGAAGGGAGAGGGAGAGAGAGATTGAAACATCAGTGATGAAAGAATCATTGATTGGCTGCCTCCTGCACGCCCCCTACTAGGGATCGAGCCCGCAACCCAGGCACATGCCCTTGACCAGAATTGAAGCCAGGACCCTTCAGTCCGCAGGCCGACGCTCTATCCACTGAGCCAAACCAGATAGGACTTGTGGTGTCAATCTTGCCTTCCCTCATTGAAGCTTAGCCTTTGCATTTTCACGTCCCTTCTCCTGGAAAGCTCTCCCCATGGCTCCTTTGGGTCACTCAGGTATCACATTATAAGTCATCCCCGACCATCCAGGTGCTCTCTGGCATAACACCCTGTTTTATTTTTTCTCTGTAATATCAACATTTTATTTTTAAAATTTTGCTTGCTTTTATTTTTTATTGTGATGGGGGCCCCAAGAGCACAGAGACCAAATAGTGCCTGGTTCTAAGAAAATGCTCATTACACGCCCATTAAATGGATGAATGGGAGTCGGGGTGCACTCTGAAAGATGGGTAGTCTTCCAGGATGAGGAAATGAAGTGGACAAAGGAGTGAAGTCAGGAGTGAGCGCAGCCTGTACTGGGAGGGGCTAGTTAAACTCTAGCGGAGGACTAGTTAGGGCCTAGTGGGAAAGGGGCTGGGGACACAGGCTTGATCTAGATTGTGGAATACCCTGAAGGTTAAACTGAAGAATAAGGAGTCCCTCCTGCAGGGTAGCAGGAAGCCATTGAAGACCTTTGAGCTGAGGAGTAACCTAATTAAAACTGTATCTTTTTAAAAATAATTTTTTATTTATTGATTTTTTTAAAGAGAGAGAGAGAGAGAGAGAGAGAGAGAGAGAGAGAAATATCCATTTGTTATTCCAACTTATTTATACATTCATTGGTTGATTTTTGTATGTGCCCTGACAGGGGATCGAACCTGAAACCTTGGCATATCAGGACAACGCTCTAACCAACTGAACTACCCAGCCAGGGCCTAAAACTGTATCTTGAGAAAATTAATTCAGAGCCTGCTGCTAAAAGGACTGAAGCAGGGCCAGCGCCATAATTTTTAGGACCCACTGCAAAATGAAAATGCGGGATCCCTAAAAGCAGGAAAGCCCTAGCTGGTTTGGCTCAGTGACTAGAGCATCAGCCTGCAGACAGAAGAGTCCTGGGTTCGATTCCAGTCAATGGCACATGCCTGGGTTGCAGGCTCGATCCCCAGTAGGGGGCGTGCAGGAGGCAGCTGACCAATTATTCTCATCATTAATGTTTCTATCTCTCTTTCTCCCTTTCCCTTCCTCTCTGAAATAAATAAAAGTATATTCAAAAAGCAGGAAAAAGGAGCCATTCAAACTACTGAAATATAAGATGTTTTCCTTTCTTCCACAGTTCTTTTCTCAACTTCTCATGGCATTTTTATTTGCTACTTAATGTTGTTCAATTACCACTTTAAAAAATATATTTATTGATTTTAGAGAGGGAGGTAGGGAGAGGGAGAGAGAAACACTGATGTCAGAGAGAAACATCAATTGGTTGGCACAGGATGATGCTCAACCAACTGAGCTACAATGACCCGGGCATCTCTCTCTTTCTCGATCAATGAATAAAAATTAAAAAAGAAGTGCTTAGCTAAATCAGGGAAGTAGTATGACTGAGAAAGAACATATAATGTCTTGAGCATTCATGTCTCCTAGAAGACCATTGCCTTCTTCCCGTTTTCAAAGAAAGTTCTGCTTGAAAGGAAAGTTGGGCCCTTCAGCTCTCAGCATTTCCACGTATTCAGGTGTAGGCATAACACATTTACCTTGTCCTCACTCCGAGTCTCCCTGAACTCCCTTGCATGGTGGTTACATCCGAGTTCTGTGCTCATGGAGCATCATGAATGGCATATTGTACATACTGTCTCTGCTCACACTCACGCTCTATTGTTCCATAAGACTTCCCTTACAAAGCACAAATTCAAAGACAAAATTATGAAGAATTGCCCCACCAGTTGCTCAGTGGTTAGAGCGCTGGCCCTCAGACCCAAGGGTAGCAGGTTCAATTCCCAGTCAAGGGAATGTATCTGGGTTGCGGTAGGGGCGTGTGTGGGAGGCAACCAACTGAAGTGTTTCTCTCATGTCAATGTTTCTCTCTCTCTCTCCTCCCTCCCTTCCACTCTAGAAATCAATGGGGAGAAAAGTCCTCGGGTGAGGATTAAAAAAAAAAATTATGAAGAATTTAAAGATGGTGACAGCAGAGCCTAAACCAGTGATGGGCAACCTTTTGAGCTTGGTGTGTCAAACTTCGCCAAAAAACTGAGCATAACTCGGGTAGTGTGTCACTTTGAGGAAAAAACATTATTTCGCAAAATGTTTCATCCTCAGGAGCAGCAAATGTTTCATCCTCGGCATGCGGCCGCCTCAGCGGCCGCGTGTCATCAGAAATGGCTACGCGTGTCAGTGCTGACACGCGTGTCATAGGTTCGCCATCACTGGCCTAAACTAAGCACAAAGCCATTCTGAGCATGGGCTTTGTCTGAGCAGATCCCAAGTCCATGAAGCTGACCTAGACTGGAGGGAGAGAGTTTGAGGGGAAGATGGGACATGTTGAGGACTAGAGCCAAGGATTTAGGAAGAGAATTGAAAGAAAAACCCCTCCAAAGAAAAGTGACAAGATTTGAAGAGAGCTGAAACCGGTTTGGCTCAGTGGATAGAGCGTAGGTCTGCGGACCGGAAGGTCCCGGGTTCGATTCTGGTCAAGGGCATGTACATTGGTTGCGGGCACATCCCCGGTGGGGGGCGTGCAGGAGGCAGCTGGTCGATGTTTCTCTCTCATCGATGTTTCTAGCTCTCTGTCCCTCTCCCTTCCTCTCTGTGAAAAATCAATAAAATATATTAAAAAAAGATTTGAAGAGAGATAAAAAGAGATAATTATGCTTTTTAATAAAAATCAATATATTTTTATTGATTTCAGAGAGGAAGGGAGAGGGAGAGAACTTCGACCTTACCTCTCCAGGGCTACATTGCACAAGGTCTCCAATAGATGCTCAGTAAATGTTTGTTGACTCAAGTGGGCAAATGATGAGGGGAGTTAAGAATTTTCACGTCCCTTCTCCTGGAAAGCGGGGGGGGGGGGGGGGGGGGGAGGGGGAGAGGAGAGAGGTCAATCAGGGGGGAAAAAGGAGGCATGTAATACTTTAAACAATTAAACAAAACAAACCATGGGGGTGGGAGGAGGCAGAACACCTCCGCAGACCAGCAGGCCTGGCTCCAGGGCTGGGTTCTCAGGGCAGTCCTGGGGCCTGGGAATGTGGTGTTGAGAGGGGTTCACTAACAGGTGTGGTGGGAAGCCCCGGAAGCCCTGAGATTGGGGATACACAGGTGGTGGGAGAAGGGGTGTGGGACAGGAAGAGGAGGCATGGGGGCGTTGGGGGCACCTGGTAGCAGCTCCCACCAGAGGAATTTCCCTCCGTGGTGGCCTCTATCCATCTCCATGTGCCCTGTTCCAGCTTCCATCCTGCTGGTCTAGCACCCTGGCTAGTCTCTTTTATCCCCTTTCCTTGGTTTCTGGCTCCTTCTCCGGTCCTTTCACATTCTGCCTGTGTATCTCCTGGATCTTAGTCTCTTTTTCACTCCCTGCCTGGGTCCCCCGTCTCAGCATGTGCTTGCTTCCCTCCCAGCCTCTGTGTCTCTCTGGGTTCTCTCTCCGTATGCTGCCCAGCCATGGCCTCTCTCCTTCCTCCCACTCGGATCCAGTCCAGGACCTGGGGTGGCTGTCAGGGAGAGACCTCCTGGTCCTGAAGAGGCTGCAGGGGGCGGGCCCAACATCTCCGTGTTTGCATATGCATGAGGCTGCCCGGGCCAGCGGCGAGGAGGCGGGGTTTCTGGGGGTGGGAAGGGGGCGGGCGGCCCCAAAGCTGCTGACTATAAAGACTGCGCTCGGCGACCGCCGGCTCGCGCTGCTGAGGAGCGGAGCCTCGGGCGGGGGTCTCCTGTCCCGGGTTGACCCCGACTGCGCGTCCCCACCCCACCCCGGAGGCCGCGCTCACTGGTGCGGCGGGCTCTGCTCGGCGGAAGAATCTCCAGTGGTCACCCAAACCCGCTCCACAGGCTCTTTCAATCTCGGATTTCGGGGCGGCCCCCTCCCCCACTTCTCGCTCTGCTTCTTTGCACCCCGATTTGTACTGCGTTTCTCTCCTGGTTTTGCTGCCGTCTATTTTTGCATCCCTTTTCCTTTGGCTTCTAGGAGGTGGAGTGAAGCTGCACTCGTGCCCCTTCCCCTTTTTATCCTCCCCTGCTCTGACAACCCCCCCCTTTTTATCGCAGTTGGGGGGCCTAGGATCTGTGCATCCCACGCCGCGTTGCCAGCCACCCGCAGCGCGTGGCCGTGCACCCCGGAATTCGCAGCGGCTGCATATCTGAAGGGGGTCTCCCTCGCTCCGGCTGCCTTTGCTCCCGGAGCATTCCGGTACGTGGGAGGGGGGCTACAGCGCACCGCACCCCAGCTTCTTCGTAGCCCCCCGCCCCGCGCGGTACTCGTCCCCCGCCGCCAAGATGGTCATCCAGAAAGAGAAGAAGAGCTGCGGGCAGGTGGTTGAGGAGTGGAAGGAGTTCGTGTGGAACCCGCGGACGCACCAGTTCATGGGCCGCACCGGGACCAGCTGGGGTACGCGGGGCAGCCGCGCCAGGGGCGGGGGGCGGTCCGCTTGGTGATGCCCGGGGGGCACGAGGTCTTGTTGGCGTAACCCCAGCTCCTTTCCCGTCCCGGCGTCCGACCCCCCTGCGGTGCTCTGGGCTGGGAGGGGACCAAATCGCTGGTCTAATCTCCTTGGCTGGCGCTGCGGAGGCGGAGAAAGTAGGTCACTGCCGCCTTCCCGCCCCCCGTGGAGCCCCCTCGCGCGGGGGGTCGCGGGCTCTGCGCGCGTGTCCGCACCGCGGCGCTCGCGCTCGCTCTCGGGGGCTGGTCTGCTGCACACGGTGGCCCTCCTTCCCCAGAAGACGCCCCTTCCCTCCCCACGGCTCCCAACCAGCTAGCCAAGCCCGTCTATTTTTAGTTCGTGCCCACCCCTGGACCCTGGGAACATGCATGAGAGGGCGGGTCTTGGAGCGGTGGGAATGTGCGCTGGAAGGAGGGGGATTCTTCATAGCGGAAGTTGTCTGGATCCCACTGTGGAGCATTGGGAGCCATCTGTGGCTGCTCTGTGGGTGGGGGGTTTGGGGAGGAGAGTCACTGTGAGAATTTTGAGGCTGGATGTTTGTCTGAGATGTCGCAGGTGCAGGGAGGGTTGCTCACTGGTGGGGTGATGTGTGCATCATTTGGCCTAGGGTGGCTTGGGGTTGGGGTGGCAGGACTCAGGGTGTGTGGAGGGAGCTGTGTCTGGCTGAGGGTCTGGTGCTGGGCATGGGTGCAGGTGAGGGGTGGAGTTCTTCCAAAAGGGATAGCCAGACTGGGAAATCTGAGCCCAGGGTACGCGGTGTGACACCATTTACAGTTCATCTGCACTGGTCGAAGGATGTCCCCATCAGCCCGTCCACCTGGGGCCCTTGAGGTAGG
The DNA here is from genome assembly GCF_951640355.1 of Cnephaeus nilssonii. NCBI lineage: Eukaryota > Metazoa > Chordata > Mammalia > Chiroptera > Vespertilionidae > Cnephaeus > Cnephaeus nilssonii. The sequence goes on from NC_137090.1 coordinate 40,191,293, forward strand.
TCCAATGCAGACCTTGCCCGGAGGGAACCTGAAGTCCAGTCCTTGGGATTGGAGAGGTCCGTGAGCACTTGGGAGAACCTGAGGAAGCTTCATGGGGGAAGTGCCTTTGAAGGGGAAGGACTAGGGGCTGCCGGTGGTGGAAACAGCAGGTACCCATACTCAGCTGAGGAGTGACAGAGTGCCGTCTCATAGCCACCGAAGACCTGCTCTCAGCTGGGAAGGCTGTGGGAGATTCTGCCTTTACTCCCCACCTCTGGCCTGAGTGTTGTGTGTGCGTTGGGGGTGGGGTGAGTGTTGACGGTTCTGGACATCCGTCTCTGAGAGATTTTGTAGTTAGGAAGGAGCTGTGTTCAAGATTTGGCTTCTGGGGGGCGCCAGGAGAGAGAGAAGATTTTGCTATCTGAGTGTGAGGGTCTACACTTTCCGGATGGGATGGGAGTTTTGGTTGTGAACCGGTAGCCAGTGCCAGCTTCAGAAGTTGTGTGCCGTACAGCTTTAGGCGTGAGGACCGATACAGCAGGAACAGATGTGCTTTTGCAGGGCCATGAAGGGTTGGGAAGTTGGGAATGTAATTCGAAGCAAAATCCCTGTGGCCTACACTTGGGGTTGTCTCAGCAACGAGAGTTTAGGTCTCTTGTGGCCTCCACAAGGTCAGGCTTCACAAGCTTCAGGGTGCCCTAGGACCAGGAGGGGGCTGGGAGTCATGGCTGGAAGCCAGGCACAACGGCCTGTTTCCAGCTTGTCTCATTTTCCTCCCCCGGGGACGGCCCTACGATGTCCCTGAGGCTCTGTGACCTGTCCCAGAGCAGAGCCTCTGAGGGGGAAAGGGGTGTGTGGGCTAGGTGAGGTCCTGGCAGGATAACCTGCTGACCCCGTTTCCTCCTCCCTAGCCTTTATCCTCCTCTTCTACTTCGTCTTCTATGGCTTCCTCACGGCCATGTTCACCCTCACCATGTGGGTGATGCTGCAAACTGTCTCTGACCACACCCCCAAGTACCAGGACCGACTGGCCACACCAGGTGAGTGAGGAGACTCTACTACCAGCCCCTCGAACGGCTCTCTTGCCCCTAAGCCTCCCAAAGGAACTCCAAGGCTGAAAAGAACGCAGAATTCTCAGAGGTGTGGTTCTGATGATCCAACCACCATGTGCTGGGAAGTTCTTGAAGTCCGCTTTCCTTTCCCACGTCCCACGGCTGAGAGCTCTGTGACCTGGGGATAGCTTCCTCCCATGAAGAGGATCTTAGATCTTCGTCCCATCCCTCACCCTGCTGTTCCCTGTATCCGTCTTCTGCCCTCTGTGTGTGGCCCCACATCTTATACACAGCCCGCACTCCTGCCCTTGTCTGGCTATAGGCTTGATGATTCGCCCCAAGACTGAGAACCTGGATGTCATCGTCAATGTCAGTGACACTGAGAGCTGGGACCAGCACGTTCAGAAGCTCAACAAGTTCTTGGAGCGTGAGCGCGGGGCTGGAGATGTGGTTTGCAGGACCTTGGGCAGGGGGTTGGAGACCCTGGAAGGGGAACACCAGGCCCATGCGCTCTCTCCCCCATCTCCTCAGCTTACAACGACTCCATCCAAGCCCAAAAGAATGATGTCTGCCGCCCTGGGCGCTATTACGAACAGCCAGATAACGGAGTCCTCAACTACCCGAAACGTGCCTGCCAGTTCAACCGGACCCAGCTGGGTGACTGCTCTGGCATCGGGGACCCCACCCACTATGGTTACAGCACTGGGCAGCCCTGTGTCTTCATTAAGATGAACCGGGTAACCATGACCTTGGTCCCTAGGGGGAATGGAGGAGGGAATTGGGGCCACCATCTACTGACAGTTGCGTCCTTTCACTGAGGCTAATGGGCATTAGAGAGATGTTTGGATGTCTGAGTAGCTGAGAGAACAAGAAAGATGGGGCCATTGGAGGCTGAGATCCATGGCTGGAAGGTGTGTCTTTGGCAACTTCTTTTTCTAACTCTCACCACTCTCCTCACTCTAGGTCATCAACTTCTATGCAGGAGCAAACCAGAGCATGAATGTTACCTGTGTGGGGAAGGTGAGCTTTTTGGACCTTGTCCACCTGCCCACCTGTTTGTATATCATGGTTTCCATGTAATTCACTCATCTCTTCCCATCTCCTTTGCTCCCAGAGGCCCCATCACTATAGGGATAAGGGGGTAAGAGAGGGCTCCAACATGGATCAAACTCCAAGGGGTTCCTGTTCCTCTTGCTTCTCTCTAGGATGCAGAAGCCAGCTCTTGTGTGGATAGACACCCCCCTTCCTGACTCTCCCAAGCCCTGGCCTCTGGCTTCTCTCTTTAACCTTTCCACCTTCTTCTCTACTCCCTGATAACCATGTCTTCTGCTCTCCCTCCCATATCTCACCTGTCCCCCAGTTCTTTTTAGGGATCTGGTAGCTGCTGATCTGTTCGCACCATCTGCTACCACTAAGGTGTCCCTGGAGCCCCACTGTCTCTACCTCTGTCCTTTCTAGAAACTTCCTGCCAGCTCTTCCCTCAACCCCTCTCCTTGCTTCCTACTGAGCCTAACTCATTTATCTCTTCTCTCTTGGCTCTGCTCTAGAAACTGATTCCTGAGGATGGGGTGAGAACTTGAGGTGGGAGTGGAGTAGGAGGCTTCAGTATCCTTAGCGCTCTTCAGGACTTCCCAGTCTATTGAGAGAGACAGGATACCTCCCCCTGCTCGCACACAAACACACACAGACTCACAGCTCAAGGGAAACAGAATAATCTGGGGTGAAAAAACAAAGGGAAGTCTAGTGAGCTTCCGCGTTCCTTCCATCCCTAACAAGCTCTCCCTTCTCCCGTCCTGTGCCCCCACAGCGAGATGAAGATGCTGAGAACCTGGGTAGCTTTGTCATGTTCCCTGCCAATGGCAACATCGACCTCATGTACTTCCCCTACTATGGCAAAAAGTTCCACGTAAGTTCTATGGGAGGCCGCGGGGTGATGGCTCCTCAAGCGGAGCAAAGTCCTTGAGGAGGAGGCCAAATGGCCGTGGGCCTGGTCCCTCACTCTCCTCCTCTGACCCAGGTGAACTACACACAGCCCCTCGTGGCCGTGAAGTTCCTGAATGTGACCCCCAACGTGGAGGTGAACGTGGAATGCCGAATCAACGCCGTCAACATCGCCACAGACGATGAGCGAGACAAGTTTGCTGGCCGAGTGGCCTTCAAACTCCGCATCAACAAAACCTGAGACCCCCCTTCCTCCTGTCCCCACCTCTTTCCTATGGATGCTTCTGGAATGTCCCTTTTCCCTTACCTCTGAACCCAGCCTGATTGATGTCCATTGTGATTTCCCCACTTTCACACATTTTCCACCATCTTCTCCCAATTCTACTCAGTCAGAGACAGAAAGGTGGGATCCCAAGATGGTCACGGAGAGGAGCTGTTCTGGTTTAGCTGTGAGTGGGGTGTCCCCACAGCTACCCTCCTATCCCCTGAGAGATATAGAAAATGCCTCCCCATCTTCACACGCGCGTAAACGCAACCTCATTTCACCCCTTAGCTTCCAGACAGGAATGGGGCACTCCATTCTCCCATTCCTAAGTGCAGCCTCTGGCACCTTCCCCGAGGTCCCACACTTCCCCCTACTATACACTGTTGCTGTCTTGGTGGCTTTTAATTTACCTGGTTCCTCTGGTAGGTCTTTGTCCACCTCCTCTCCATCCCTATTCTCTTTGCAGGACAGTTGGCTCCGTAGTCTTTCCCCAGTTTCCCGGTACATTCCACTTCTCATCCGAAGGTGACGGTGTGAGCTGGGAGTAAGGGTTTGGAAGTCTATATTGGTCTTGCTGGAAAATTCTCTCCCTGGTCTCTTATCGCCCAAATAGGCACTGCTCAGGGGGGCAGGGCTGACCTAGGCTGAACATCCACTTTGTTTTTGCGGATGGCTCCCTTACCCCTGTCCGCTTTCCCAGAATATCCTTCCCGTTCCACTTCCCAGGAGCCCTGGGGGAGGGGCAGCCGTCTTGGATCTGTCCCCAGCGGCCACCTTGGAAACGTCAGCAGGCTGTGGGACTATTCCGCCAGCTTCCCTGGGCCCAGATCTGCCCCCACCATCCTCTTGCTGGTTTCTCTTAGCAGTTTATCAACTAATCACTAACGCCGACCCTTTCCTCTGCATTTTAGCCTGAAACTTGCAAATACCCCCTCCATTTAGGCCCTGAATTTCCCGGCTCTGTCGCCTTCGGATCTCTTTGCAGTTTCAAACAACCCCCTAGTGCCATAGAATGGTAAAAGAGGGACCTCCTGTATCTTGAGTTACAGAGGCGTTTTAACTGTCTCCTCCAGTGCTATTTGTTCACTTCCTCACCTCTCTAATCTCCCCCCTTTTTTCTTTGATGCTGCAGCCTCCACACCCCACCCACAGATGGACCCTCTCCTTTTTTCTCTTGCTGGATCTGTTTCTTCACTTTGGGTCCCCATCTTTTCCTGCACTCCCCACACCCCAGGGGTCTCTCTCCGCAGTTATTTAATGCCTGTGTCAGATCTACTGTAAAAAGAGAATTAAGTACAATAAAATGAGAGCAATTATATATATAAATATATATCATACATGGAGCCCTGTGTGCGGGTGGTTCCTTTCTGAGCTTTCGGTAGAGCCCTGGGAAGGGGGTGGAGGGTGGGTTTGGGTGATCCGGGGTTACCCGGGCCTTGGGCCGCTCTTCAGATATGACCTCTGCTGTGCCGTGTCTCAGCATCTACCTCCTAGATCACTCCTTCACCCATACTATCTTGAGATCATGCAATACCAGAGACAGGAAGCCTATGTCCCTTTGTACAACCATACTTATGACGTGCCTACTATGTGCATTTTAGGCACCGTGAGGACACTTATGAAAGAGGCAAAGTTCCCACCCCCAAGGAGCTCCCCAGTTTAACGGGAGAGGTGAGGAGCACACAAGAAACTCACACCAGGTAGACCTAAACGTGCCTCAAGGAAGGGGAGAAAGCTGGTGAGGACAAAATTCAGAGTGGCCCAACCACTCTCTGTTGGGGCGCTCCGAATGGAAGGTTTTTTAAAGGATTAAAGGATGGGGCAGTTTGGGGTGAGAATAGCATCAGCAAATGTCGAGAAAGATGAGAAAAATGGACTAGAAGAGACAGATCTCAAAACGGTATGAACCATATGATCTTAATTTTGTGTAAAAAGAAAAAAGCACGCCCAAGCATAGAAAAAGGGTGGATGGGTCTACACAACAATGTTTATTGAAATATATGGGATGGGTTTATAGCTAACTTTTTCCTTTGGGCTTATTTGCTTTTGTTTGAGATGCATTGGTCTTAGTTAGTACTTGCCTCAAAAAATAGCTCTATTACACATGCGTGCAGATATGCAATTTTATCCTGAATGCATTGTAGAAGCAACATGGATCAGTGGGTTTTGTTATTTCAAAATTGGATAATATTATGCACTTTTGTGCATCTCACTTTCTTCACTCAATAAATTTGTCACTACTTCACCTGGTAGGGCTCTAATAATTTTTAAATGGTGGCATATGTTTTTCTATTGGTTCATTCTTCTCTTAATTTGTTAAAGCTCCTTGACAGCAGCAGAATTAACTGTTTCTACATTGTAAAATTCCCCCCAACTGATTGTTTGCCTCTTGAGTTTGTGCCTGCTTTTACTGTTCGAGGGTTGTGTTTTCAGATAGTCAAATATCAGTTATTTTGTAGTTTCTGGGTTTCCAGACACTAGAGTATACACATTATTTTCTAGATTTTTTTGGGGGGGGGCAGGATTTTTATTTTTTGTTGTTGTCAATTCTCACCTGAGGTTATTTTCTCCATTGACTTTTAGAGTGGAAGCAAAGGAGGGAGGGAGGGAGGGAGACAGAGAGAAAGAGAGAGAGAGAGAGAGAGAGAGAGAGAGAGAGAGAGAGAGAGAGAGAGAGAAAGAGAGGCATCAATGTGAGACACATTGATTGGTTGCCTCCCACACGTACCCCCACCAGGGCGGGGTTGGAACCTGCAACCCAGGTACAGGCCATTGACCGGGAATCGAACCTGAGATTCTTTGGTACACAGGCAGATGCTGTAACCATTGAGCCCATGGACCAGGGCAGGATTTAAATTTCATTTAAAATTGACATTCCCTTTAATTCATCTGGTTTATTTTTGTTTTTGTAAATTAGGAGTCCAACTTTATTTTTCCAGTTGTGTCAGCTTCATTTTAAAAAATCCATAATTTATTCCCACTAAATTGAAAAACTTTGGCCATATAATAACATTTCCTATATACTGAGGTCTACCTCTGGATTCACTCCTTGCTGCACCTGGGCTATTCACCACTCCATATATCAAGCTATATTGTCTAATTTGTTGTTTCATGGTATGCTTTTTCATATTTAACAAGCAAGTTCCCCAATTCTCTTTTTATTTTTATTTATTTTTATTTCTTAAATATATTTTAATTGATTTCAGAGAGGAAGGGAGAAGGAGAGAGAGATAGAAACATCAATGATGAGAGAGAATCATTGATCGGCTGCCTCTGGCGATCGAGCCCGCAACTGGGGCATGTGCCCTTGCCCGGAATCAAACCTGGGAAACCCGGCCAGGGCTGGTTGATTCTTGCATGTGCCCTGACCAGGGATCAAACCCTCAACCTTGGCATATGGGGACACTGCTCTAACCAACTGAGCTACCAGGCCAGGGCTGCTTTTGTTACTTTAAATTGAATGTTTTTTCAGTGCTTTTAAAAACCATTAATATTTTAATATTTCTCTATTATCTGTCTACCTTCCTACATTCTCTCAATTCTATCACATCTCTATTAAGGCTTGAGCTTTTAGGCACATGTGATCTAAAAGGTAGAGAATTTTTTTTTTACCTTCTTGAATGTCCTAAAACATTTGTTAGTGGGCATCCCTGTTTAGTTCTTGATTCTAATTGAAATTATCCTATGTTTAACCATTAGTATACTTCTTGTTATTCCATTACTGTTTTTTAAAGAATGGCTGATGAAATTTAATCAAATTCCTTTCAGCATCTGCTGATATGATCTTATTTTTCTTCATTCATTTGTTAATGTAATGAATTATGTTGATAGATTCTCTATTAAACCAACCTTGTGCTCCTGGAATAAACCCTACTTGGTTAGTGTGTGTATATGTGTGTGTGTGTATATATATATATATATATATATATATATATATATATATATTTTTTTTTTTTTTTGGTTACTCCTACACATCTTTTTTCTTTCTTTTTTTATTCAACTTATTGAGGTGACATTGGTTAATAAAATTAAATAGATTTCAGATGTCTAATTCTATAAAATACCATCTATATATTGTCTTGTGTCTTCACCACCCCAAGTCAAGTCTTCCATTAGGATTTATGCCCCTGTACTCTCTTCTACCTCTCCCCACCCCCTTTCCCTTTGGTAATCATCACACTGTTGTCTGTGTTAGAGGTTGCTGTTTTTAATCCCTTCACCTTTTTTACCCAGCCCCACAACCTCCCTCCCCTTAATAGTCTTTAGACTTAATGTAGAAGTACTATTTTGAAATATTGCAGCCATAATTTGGCTTCTAGGTTTTTAGTATATTTATCAAGTTTTTAAAATATATATATTTTTATTGATTTCAGAGAGGGAGGAGAGCTAGAAACATCAATAAAGAGAATCATTGATTGGCTGCCTCCTGCACAATCGGGGATCGAGTCCCGCAACCCAAGCATATGCCCTGACCAGGAATTGCACCGTGACCTTCTGGTTCATAGGTTAACGCTCAACCACTGAGCCAACCCAGGTGGGCTTTCCATTAACTTTTTTGAGTTGGAAGGGAGTGGGAGAGATACAGAGAAAGAAACATTGATGTTGATGTCAATTAGTTGCCTCCAGCACGGCCCCTACTGGAACTAGCCAGGGATTGAGCCTGCAACTACTAGTAAGGTATGTAACCTTGACCGGATTTGAACCCGTGACTCTTTAGTCCATGGGCTGATGCTCAATCCACTGAGCCAAACTGGCTAGGGCTCTTTATTAGGTTTTAATATTAAAACTACTTTACATGAATTGGAAACACACTCTTTCCCTAAGGCCCAGGACAATTTAAATACCACTCATTGGACCATTTGGTTCTTATTCTTCTCTACTCCCTCAATCAAGTGCTTGAGTTAAAAAAAAATATTTTTTAAAAAGTCACTGCTTTTGGATTTATCCTTTTAATTAAGCTTGCTTAGGTTCATATCTTCTCTAAATAATGAAAGCATGGTTGTACATTTTCCTCAGAGCACTTTTGCTGGGTGTCTCATAGATTTGGGTGCCCTGTGTTCCTGAAATTGGGGAAACAAGTTTCCTAACTTATTCCAAACCTCCATGGGGCAGGGCTTGGGCTCTTGAGAGAACAGGGGCCATGTCTGCCATGGGGCCCCAGGGCTTAAACAGTGATGGGCACAGACTGACTAGAAGGGTAGATAAATGCCCCGGGTCCGGGTGAGGCCGCGGGCCCCTGGATCCGGGTGAGCCTGGCCCCGGGTCCGGGTGAGGCCGCAGGCCCCTGGATCCGGGTGAGCCTGGCCCCGGGTCCGGGTGGGGCCGCGGGCCCCTGGATCCGGGTGAGCCTGGCCCCGGGTCCGGGTGGGGCCGCGGGCCCCTGGATCCGGGTGAACCTGGCCCCGGGTCCGGGTGAGGCCGTGGGCCCCTGGATCCGGGTGAGCCTGGGTCCCGGGGTGAGGCCGTGGGCCCCTGGATCAGGGTGAGCCTGGCCCCGGGTCCGGGTGAGGCCATGGGCCCCTGGATCCGGGTGAAGCCGTGCCCCTGGGTCCGGCCGAGACCAAACCAGAGGGAGTCGGACCTGCATTACCACCATTTGTCCACCATCCAGAGCTGAGGGGTCAGTGCCGACATGTACTCATAAGGAACTGGTGGACATTGATATTGGGTCTCAAAAGAACTGTTGGTCCAGAAAGAAACTCACTACAGACTGATTCATTTGCCTGTCAGCATAACTACTATTGCTCGTCGCACATTCAATTCTTATAAGTATATCTCTAGTGACACATGATTTCGCTCATCTAGGGGAAATGATGAACAACATGGACTGATGAACAAGAACAGAACCAGAAACAAGGAGGCACCGATCGGACTATCGGGCCTCAGAGGGAGGATAGGGGAGGGTGGGGGGAGAAGGGAGAGATCAACCAAAGGTCTTGTGTGCATGCATAAGAGCCTAACCAATGGTTAAGTTCAACAGGGTGTTGTGGCATCCATGGGGAGGGGTGTGGGATGGGAATGGGGGGATGAGGACAAATATGTGACACCTTAATCAATAAAGAAATTAAAAAAAAAAAAAAAAGAAGGGTAGATAAATGAACACAGTAAAGTGAGCAGATGGGACCAGAGAGGTTAGGGACTCATTAAAAGTCACACAGCTCAGCAGACCTGGCCTGACAATCCACCTTATAGTTCTCAGTTTAATAATCTGTCAGATCACAAAGGGATCAGCAGAGCCAGAATGGATCTTTTTTTTTTTTTTAATGTTTTTATTGATTTTAGAGAGAGGAAGGGAGAGAAATATCCAAGTGAGAAACATTGATAGGGTTTCTCCCACATGTGCTCTAACCATGCCCTGACTGGGGTCCAAACCACAACCTGTGTATGTGCCCTCACCAGCAATCGAACCAGCGACCTTTAAATGCATGGGGCAACACTCAGCCACCGAGCCACACCAGCAAGGGCTGGATCTGCTTTTCAAGTACAGCAGAAATGAAACATGGCTAGGGACACATTCTAGGGAAATACGAGTAATGGGTGCTGGACGCTGATCAGAAAGGGAGCTTTAAGGTGATGGTCTACAGGAATGAGTTTGCCAAGGGCCCAGTAGGCGGGAGAGATGGTAATTCTGGTCTCTGGGGAAGTGTTTGGCATCCCTTCACAATTAAGAGAAAAATGGTTTTGAGACCAGGGTGGCCAGTGGCTTTACAGCCATCTGGGATCCACAGGGCAAGCCAAAGGACTCCCACGGGCACTTTAAGCCTGGTTGGTAGGCTGAGAGGACAATGGCCCAGAAACCCCTCCAAACCTTCGCACTTCTCCCTCTACCCACAGGGAGGAGGCAGGACAAGCTGTGTCCCATTGTCAGGCCACCCCCTCAGCACTGGCTTGGGCCAGAGCTAGCTTGCCCCCAGCCCCCCTCCCTGGGAGCCTACAGCAGGATGGGCCGGGGGCAGGGGGGGGGGGGCTGAGCTCTCCACCCTAACCCAAGAAGCCCTTTGAAAGGTTTTCCTGGCAGAGTTTAAAGCTTCAATTCATTCAACTGCCTGGCAAGAGGCCCAGGATGAGGGGATGCTGGGAAGGCCCCAGCCCCACATCCCAGCCTTCACCTTAGCCGCCCCCACTTCCCGGGACGCGGGCTGGCAGGCCTCCCGCTGCTTGCTCTCATTATCAAATAGCACCCACCCTCTGTCCTCTGGGGAATTCAGGTATCCTGCCCCGTTCCTGTGGAGCAGATGGCTACCCCAGAGGCTCAGGCTTGCTAAATTAGACATTTAAATCCCATAATCCGTGGTGAGTGGCTGACAAGAGGGCAGGAGAGAACCTTGTGCCAGCCCTGGCAGGAAGGGAGAGGGACAGAGTTATGGATTCACCCCCACCCTTGTTGTCATGCAGCCTGCAGACTGACCCAGTCTCCAGCTTTTGTTCTCCTCCTGGAACCCGGGTGTGGGGCTCCCCAGCCCACATTCCCTGGAGACTCAGGTGGCTGCTTCCCAGTGTCACCTCCTTAACTCACCCCTGCCCTGTAGGCCCCAGGCAGCCAGCACTGGCACTCACCCTCAGACACACAGGTATCAGCAAAGTTTTATTGTAAAATAAGAAACCAATATAAAAAAAAAAGTGATATAAAAGGGGAAGAGGGGAAGGGGTGCGGGTGAGGAATACAGATGTGCCTTTCAGACCCTAGAGGAAATGGATCCTGAGCATTTGGGGGAAGTAAAACAGATCTTGGAAGATACAGATCCTACACTGGAGATGGGACCCTCCAGGCTGTGGATGAGGCGAGATCTCCTTTTAGGTGGTGAGGTTCCCTGACTTCAGACGGGATTTGGCCAGGCCAGTAGAGAAGGATTTAGAAGTTCCCTTCTCTTAACTAGCTGCCCAGTCATACAGGGGCAGGAACCAGCACCCCTGAGGGAGCCTAGTCCCAAACATCCGTCATTTCATTAACCCTCACAGTAAGCCCCGTAAGGCAGGTATGATTTATCAATGAGGACAATGAAGTTAGAGAAATTAAACTTGAGATAACTTCCCTGGCTAGTTTCCAACCCAGTGTTGATGGCTGATTTAAAACTTAATGCTTGCATGCAGGAACATCTTCCTCCCTCCCCCAAATGGCCTTCATAGTAAAGACCTTAAAAGTTAAGCTGAAACATCTTAGCTCCCTCCAAGAGGCCTCAGCCAGGCAAACGGAATTCTGGGGTGTTTCTGGGGCACATCTATACCAAGCAGGTTTAAGCTCCCAACCCCAAAAATATGCCAGGAAAGGGGACAAGGGTGGGGGTGTCCACGGGGGACAGGAAGCAGGGGATGTCAGTCTGAGTCAGGCCCCTCTCTCTTGAACATGAGTCTCTTTTTATGGCGGGAGGTAGACTGCCCCTTTTTAGATTTCAGGTGGCTGTGGAGATAGAAGAGGGAAGGGAGGAGATTACATCGTCAGAGTGAGAGGTGTAGAGCCTCTCTTCCCACATTAGGTTTTGAAGGGCCTGAGGTTGGAGCAAGGGGAATTTAAGTTAAAATAGTCACCATTAACTGCAGACACGCTTACTGAGCACCGGGGGTACTTGTCTGTCTGTATTAAACTCCTTATCCCATTTGACAAGTTAGGAAACTGAGCTTGATAAGGGGGAGCAACAAAGCCACACAGGACTTGTTAGCTCTCAGGAAGGCCAAAGATTTGACCCCACACCCCGGCTCTGCCCGGCACTCCCACAGTTACCAGGCCCCTACTGGGGACCCCAGATCTGAGACAGAGGTGGCTAGAAATGGCAAGGAAATATCCATGCTCATATTTGGGCTTGAGGGGTCTGTGGACCACTCCACCTGATGCAGGGAAGTGGTTATATGATTCAACCAGAGGACGAGTAAAGGATGTCCAGGCAGGGCCAGGACCCAACGGGAGAATTCTGTTGTCTTTGACCTTGAAGGCAGGATTACAATGGAATCCCAGGCTTTCCAACATAGGAATGCAGGGGAGTGGGGCTGAAAGGGGACCCAGGTCACTCACCTGGAGTGAGTCTTGCTTCCACCCGGGTCCTTTCCAGCCTGGGCATCCTTTAGCTCTAAGGCTTCATTCAGTTCTCGGAACATCTCAAAGCGTTCACGCCCACGGATCTGTGGCGGGAGAAGAGGAGGAAAATGAAGTATTAGGCGAAGTCATAGTACCATTGTCATGCTCTCTTTAACAAATTTTCTTTTGAAAGATGATCTTTTAAAATGTAGGTTATGGCCCTGGCTGGTTTGGCTCAGTGGATAGAACGTCGGCCTGCGGACTGAAGGGTCCTAGCTTTGATTCCGGCCAGGGGCACATGTCTGGGTTGCAGGCTTGATCCCCCAGTAGGGGGGGTGCAGGAGGCAGCCAATCAATGATTCTCTCTCATCACTGATGTTTCTATCACTCTCTCCCTCCTCCTTCCTCTCTAAAATCAATAAAATGTATTTAAAAAAATTAAAAAAAAATAAAATGTAGGTTATGGTACAAGATGGCATCCTAAAATCAGACATCACCAGGAGCCAGTCTCTAGGCACTACTGCCCCCTGATGGCAAATGCCCTAATTGCAGGGAAAGCAGCCAGGAAGAAAATAGCATTTTTGAATGCTAGACTTGAAACTTTATATATATATATTTAAAGTGGCTTAAAACAACAGTCCTTTATTATCTTCTGTGTGTCAGGAATCTGACACAGATCTCATAGGGCTAAAAGCCTGGGTGGCAGCAGGTGCATTCTTCTGGAGGCTCTTCATGGAGAGTCCATTTCCTTGCTCATCATTCGGATTACTGGCAGACTCAGTTCCCAGTAGATGTCATTGCTGGTTACCAGCAGATGGCTGCTGCCAGCTTCTAGAGGGCACCATGGTTCCTTGACTGGTAGGGAAGGCAAACCGTTACCTTTACTAACCCCCTTAGGCTTCTTTTTGGCAGGGCCTTAAATAAAGTTCCTTTTCCTGTAACTAATCTTTCAGTGCACATGTTGAGCCTGAACAAAGGTGCCGATATTTTGCTAGATGCTGGGGCTGCAGAGGTGACTCACACATTGTCCTTGCCTTCAAAGTTGGAAGCAACGTCATTCCAGGCTCATTACGTTTCTACTAGACACATCCACATGTTCAAGTTGAAACTTAATCTCAAGACCGTGGGTCATGACCAGAGAAAGGATAGATGGGCCTACCCGCACACTTGCTACATTTGCATCTTTTATACCCTTATCCAATCCCACCAAGTAGGGGCAAGAGACTACCCATCTTCCTTTCCCAGACGTGGTACCTGAAGGGTGAAATATTCTCCATCCACTGGCATCTTTGGCGGGGGAGAGGAGTCAGTGTCGGTGGGCAGTGCTGGGGAAGAGGTAAGGAATGGGGAGAAGGGTGAATCTGGGGCAGAATTACACCCTCTCCCTCCTCTGCTTCCCCTCGCCCTGCTTGCTTATTACCTCGCTTAGTGCTCCCAGAGGGCTGCTTGGGACTCCCAGGGGGCTGTTCGAGACAAGACTCCCCCTTCTTGCGGAAATTTTCTTCCTCTGTGCGTCGGTCTCTCCCAGGACAGGCACAAATACGCACCTCAAAGCTGTTTCGTCCCAGCAGATTACCACTACCCAGGCGAGGAGAGGGAAGCAGGAGGCAGTAAGAAGGTGGGCACGACATGTAAACCAGGTCCCACCTACTCCCAACCACCTTCATCCTAAGTGGAGCCTAAGCTCCAGGGCCAGGCCTATGGAGAAGCCACAGGTTAGAGGTTGCAAAGCCAGAGAAAAGAAAACGGGGGAGCAACAAGGAGGTTCTACATATAGGGATGCGAGAGGGAGCATGGCTGGTAGTCCTGGAGGAAATGGTGGAGGGGCCGGGCGCAGGGGACAGAGACAGGCAGAGGCTAGGGAGGAGCATGCTGGCACAAAGGGTGGTGTCCGAGTCCCTACTTGGAATCTTCCAGTGTGATGATGGTGAGGATGGGCCGCCGGTTCATGCCCCCCATGCAGGAGCTGTTACACATGAAGTTGTAGTGAATGGTGGTATATTCAGAGCCCACCTGGGAGAAAACAGAGGCCCAAGGTGAGGTCCCCCAGCCCTGAAGCCTGTCGCCCCTGTGAGCTACAGCTCTGCAACTGTGGACTGGCAATCACCCATCTGCGGCTCCGCACACATCCCAGCTGGGTGGCCACTGACAACCCTCCTAACCCCTTCCTCCCAGAGACCCCAGTTGCCAAACCAGACCTCAGGCGGCTCGTAGGGCACCACCACACTATGTCGAAGAGTGTTTTTGTCATCCAAATACTCGGCACGCGAATTCCCTTCCACCCGGATAAGGTGCTGAGGAGGAGCCAGACCTACGAGCAATTAGGAAAGAATCAGGCACCTGGGGACTCGGGGCCACAGCCCTGTCCCACCTGCAGCCCGACTGCTCACCGTCACTGTAGTCCGTGCAGCGCTCATGGTGGGGGCAGCGCCGCACCACCTCCGTCATGTGCTCCGACTTCTTATAGATGGCCATGGCCCGGACCCGGGTACTGAGCGGGGGTGGGGAGCTGACCCACAGCTGCACGGGGCAGGTCTTTGCCATCTGGCAAAACAGCTTGTTGAGGGTAGAGGAGTACTGTGGGAAAAGGAGAAAGAATGGACGGGAGGTCAGGGGACAAGCACTGCTTAAGCACCAACTGAAAGCCATGTCCGGTGTGGGGAGGGTGGCTAGGGATGGCAGAGTTGGAGGGTGGGGAGGGTGGCTAGGGATGGCAGAGTTGGAGACCTGTGTCCCAGAAGCTCATTTACAAAAGCTAAGGAATGAAAGAGAGCGCAGAGAGGAAGAAAAGTTCCCTGGCCTCGTGAGAGATGCTGGGAGTATGACGCCCAAGGTCAAGGGAGAAAATTCAACTTTGGGGCAGAGGTCAAAGGTCACAGACTACACAGGTAGAAAGTAGAGAGACAAGCCAAAGGCTGAGAGAGATTCTAGTGTCCTGAATAGAAAAACTCGGGGGGGATGTGGTCAGGCATTGAACTATCACATGGAAGCCAGCCTCCCAGGGCCACTGACCGTGCAGGTTACAGACTTGGCTGTCCCAGAATTCAGGAATCCTAAACGGAAACCATAGCTACCGGGATAGGTCTTCTGGGAAGGGACAGAGGATGACAGGGTCCAGGAGGGGGCTGGTGCTGGGACAGCAGCTGCTGGTGCAGGAGTTGCTGGCACACTGGAGGCTTCATTTGGACCGTTGTCCAAACAGTCTACGAGGTCTTGGGGCATCCAGCCCAGTTCATCCACTGCCTGGGAGTCTTCAGGATTCTGTGCATGAGGAAAGCGAGAGTCAGAGAGCTAGGTTCCCAGGCAGTTGGCCCTGTAGCCCCTGGTCCCTCCCCCTCCCTAGTCCTTACCAGATTATCACTGCCATGAAGTCTGAAAGACAAGAGCAGAAAGTCAGTACTGGTTCTTGCCTTCTACAGGCCTCTACTCCTAGGGTGCTGGGGAATGGGGGGGGGGGGGGCGGGGGCGGGGTGGGCACGAGGAGTAGGCAGTCGTTATCAGAGGGTGGGCAGTGAACATGTCCCTCCCGAGAGACCTCTACTCACAAACTCCACAATTCTGAAAATGTCTCCTGACTCAGAGGGAGGCCTTCTGACGGTGGCACATCCATGGCAGCTCCCTGGAAGGCAGCGTGGCTGCGGTGGGGGGAGGAAAAGTTGAGGATCCAGCATGAAACACGCCCAACACCATATCAGGGTCTGACACATTGGTGTCCCCTGACTTCCTGAGGAGCAGGGCTCCTTCACAACTTCTTTCTTCAAATCTTTCAACACAACCCAGGCCGCTCCGTGCCCACCTCTCACCAGCCTTACTACACACTTGCTTGAGAAAAAAGAGATAACCAGAGGGACTTCCCATCTTCCCACCGATGAATCCACAAGCCTTCCTGGAAACTGTACCTTCCTTCCTGATAAGGATGCAGTAACGCTTAGCCCTCCCCTGCCGCCTGGGGGAAGATGCCTCCCTGACCCCCTTCATCCCAAAGCTTCTGGAAGCAGCAGTGTATGCTTTCCGACCCTCGTGACCAGGCCCCTGCCTGCTTCTCTGGTCTCATCTCCCAGCACTCTCCCCTTCCCACACTCCCCAGTTCACCTAACTGTCGGTTCCCTCTACTGGGAACACTGGTGGTGCCATCACTGCAGACCTCAACTTGAAAACCTCCTCAGGGATATTTTCCCAGACCACTCAGACTGCTCGCCGAACTCTGTCACCCTATTTTAATTTGTGCATTTGTTTCCTCTAGTTCAGGCGTTCTGTCACCCTATTTTAATTTGTGCATTTGTTTCCTCTAGTTCAGGCGTCCTCAAACTGCGGCCCGCGGGCCACATGCGGGTGTTTTTGCCGTTTTGTTTTTTTACTTCAAAATAAGATATATGCAGTGTGCATAGGAATTTGTTCATAGTTTTTTTTAAACTATAGTCCGGCCCTCCAACGGTCTGAGGGACAGTGAACTGGCCCCGTTTAAAAAGTTTGAGGACCCCTGCTCTAGTTGAATATAAACAGCCTCAGGACAGGGAAGTTATCTTGTTCATCACAGTATTAGCATAACACCTTGCACCTGGTCGAGCGACTAAGTGAATTGTTTGGAGTAAGATGCGTACTTCATTACAGATTAATCTTCGGGTACAGATTTTAGCTAACAAAAATTGTGCATCTAAGAGGCTGGCAAAGGATCACCTGCCAGAACTCCCAAAACTGATGGGGGTAACTATGTACCTGCAAGGAGGAAGGCAAGAGGGGGTGGCAAAAGAGTGACCAGCGGGAACTGGGGAGAAGTACCAGGGTCCCCTCTCGATCAGGGATCAAGAAAACTTTGGAGACTTTAATGGAAGGGGGCTCATAAGTAAAAATCTCTAGATTTGCCCTAGCCCCCTGGTTGGAAAACTGCAGCTCGCGAGCCACATGTGGCTCTTTGGCCCCTTGAGAGTGGCTCTTCCACAAAATACCACGGCTTGGGCGAGTCTATTTTGAAGAAGTGGCGTTAGAAGAAGTTTAAGTTTAAAAAATTTGGCTCTTAAAAGAAATTTCAATTGTTGTACTGTGATATTTGGCTCTGTTGACTAATGAGTTGCCCACCACTGCCCTAGCTGGTTTGGTTCAGTGGATAGAGTGTCAGCAGAGGACTGAAGGGTCCCGGGTTTGATTCTGGTCAGGGCACGTGCAGGAAGCAACCAATTGATGTTTCTCTCTTTCTCTGTCTCTCCTCCTCTCGAAAAATCAATGGAAAACTATCCTCAGGTGATGATTAACAAAAAATTAAAAAATAGCAGCAGTACAGTCTAATTATGGGAAATGTAGAACTGAGAAAAGTGCCTGGCACATAGTAAGAGCTTAACAAATGCTTCTGTTTATGTGATAGTTCCATTTTATTTGTTCTATATTATTAGTCTAGAGTGAGAACTCTTGTGATTGTGAGCGGGTGGGACTTTTGTACAGCCCAGCTGGTGTGGCTCAGCGGTTGAGTGTCCAGCTATGAACCAGGAGGTCCCGGTTCAATTCCCAGTCAGGGCACATGCCGGGGTTACGGGCTCGATCCTCAATGCGGACATACAGGAGGCAGCTGATCAATGATTCTCTCATCATTGATGTTTCTATTTCCCTCCCCCTTCTTCTCGCAGAGTCAGTAATAAAAAACATACATACAAAAAGAAGCAGGCAGTCATCAGGAGGAAACGTTTTGAGAGTGGGAACTTCCTATGGGAATGTGCACCAGGAGGCCAGGGAACTAAAATTGTGAGAAGCTAAACCAGACCTTCCAGAGGCTGGGGAGGAAGGATGCTTACGCAGGCAGTCCCAGTGCGAAGGCGATGGACTGTCAGGACTACAGGGACAGGTCACACAACTACCCTAACAATGGCTGCTGCTCATAGGTCCATTGCTTTCAGTGGCTTATCCCAGATAGGTATCATCGCCAGCTGAGGGAACTAAAGTTACAGGCATTAAGTCAGCCAAGCTCAGAGAGCTCTCCAGGGGGAGGGCCAAAGACTAGAACCTACGAAGCCCGAGCCTACACCCAAGCTCTAAATAATTATGCTCCCAAGGCTTCATCCAGAGTCTGGTGTAAAAAAATTTGATTCTGGAAGACACACATTTTACTACTTAGCAAGACCACTGCCAGGTAGACTCCTAGGAAAATGGTTGATTGGGTGCAGCAGGAGTCTTGCACAAAAATTCATGTCAGTGTTGTTCCTGATGGCAGGTTGACAAGCAAGGAACATTATGACCCACCAGTAGGAAATGGCTAAATTATTATTTTTGTTAATCCTCACCCAAGGATATTTTCCCATTGATTTTTAGAGAGTGGAAGGGAGGGGGAGAGACAGAGAAAGAAACATCGACTGGCTGCCTCCCACATGCGCCTGCCTGGACCTGGAACCTGCAACCAAGGTAGGTGCCCTTGATGGGAATTGAACCGGAGACCCTTCAGTCCTTGGGGTCGATGCTCTATCCACTGAGCAAAAGCGGCTAGGGCTATTATTGTTTTTTAATCTTCACCTGAGGATATGTGGTTTGTTTTTTAAAATTGATTTTACAGAAAGAGGCAGGGAGAAACATCGATGTGAGAGAAACATGGATTCACTGCCTCCCGTGTGAGTACCGAAATGGGTAAGTGCCCGGACTGGGAATTGAACTTGCAACCTTTTGCTGTATGGGACTAAGCTCCAATTAACTGAACCACTGGGCCAGGGCAGGAATGGCTAATTAAATGTGATATACTCCCTCACAAGAGAAACTCAGTACAGAAGTTTATGAAAATGAATTTTCTGTATGTGTAACTTGATATAACTCAGAAACATGTTGAGCGAAAAATACAATTTGCTAGAAAAAAGCAAAACACAGTAACGTAAGTAGTTTATACAAATTAAAAATACAAAACAACTATTTATTGCTTAAAATCATATGTATGTTAAAATTTGAAAGACAGGCAAAAAGAAATAAAAATTCACAAAACTATGATAATGCCTCAGAGAGGGGATATGCTTGCTCATGGGGCTGGGGACTTCAGCTTTATCAACTAAGAAAAATGGAATAAAGAGCTTATCCATGCATTAGTTGTGCAATTAAAATATGGATACAAAAAAGACAAAATGTTATAATTATTTGGTGGAAATATGAGCGTTGTTATTCTCGTACTTGTCTGCATTTTTCCAAAATAAGAAAATCTATAAAAAGAAAAATAACCTCTTTCCCAGATTCACTTTGGGGCCTTGGAAGAAAATCATTTGACTACACTTATGTGTCTTTCCCTGGACTGTGTTCTGTCCACTGGTTATCCTCCTATAGCTTTAATCTTTAACTTTGTACTACTCTCTCATTTTGGAATCAGCTTGTGAATTTCTATAAAAAAGAGAGAGGAAGGGATAGAAACATCAATAATGAAATAGAATCATTGATTGGCTGCCTCCTGCACGCCCCCTACTGGGGATTGAGCCAGAAACCTGGGCATGTGCTCTGACCGGAAATCCAACCCATGATCTCCTGGTTTATAGGTCGATGCTGAACCACACCGACCAGGCATCAGCAATATTTTGCAGTTTATAATATAGAGTTCTTATCCATCACTTGTTAAATTACCCCCGATTATGCCATGTTTTGGATGCTATTTTAAAATTCATTTTCCAAGCTCAGATTCAATGATTGCTATTATAAAGAAATACAATTTATATATACTGCCTTTGAAACTTGTGACTCTATTATAATCACTTGCTAGTTCTGATGATTTTAAAATAATTTTCCGTTAAAATTTAGAAACATCAATGATGAGTCATTGATTGCTGCCTCCTGCATGTCCCATACTGGGGAGCAAGCCTGAAACCTCGGCATTGTGCCCTGACCGGGAATCGAACCCTGACCTCCTGGGTCATAGGTTGACGCTCAACCACTGAGCCACATTGGCCAGGCTACTTATTTTTCTTCCTGAAGTGGCGAGAGTGGAATCCTTTAGTTCCTGATCTTAGAGGAAAAGCATTAAGCCTGTCACTATCCTATATATAATAAAAGCCTAATATGCTAAGGCCATGCAACCACTTGCTATGACATGCACAGACCACCAGGGGGCAGACGCTCAATGTAGGAGCTGCCCCCTGGTGGTCAGTGTGCTCCCACAGGGGAAGCACCGCTCAGGCAGAAGCTGGGCTCATGGCTGGAGAGCATAGCAGTGCTAAGGATGTCCAACTGTTGTCAGTTGGACATCCCCCGAGGGCTACCGGACTGTGAGAGGGTGTAGGCCAGGCTGAGGGACTCCCCCCCTACCCTCTGGTTA
This sequence comes from Cnephaeus nilssonii, assembly GCF_951640355.1. Classification (NCBI taxonomy): domain Eukaryota; kingdom Metazoa; phylum Chordata; class Mammalia; order Chiroptera; family Vespertilionidae; genus Cnephaeus; species Cnephaeus nilssonii. The sequence continues at coordinate 40,211,803 of NC_137090.1, forward strand.
TGTATATTGCTAATGGTAACTTGATTGGGGGTGACCTTTATCAGACTGAGTTAAGTTTCCTGTTTTTAGTTGGCTGGGAAGTTGGTTTTTCTTTAAGGGTTCAATTCCTGGTCAGGGCACATACCTGGTTTTGGGCTTGATCCCCAGTAGCGGATGTGCAGGAGGCAGCCGATCGATGATGTTTTTCTCTCTTATCCCTCTCCCTCTAAAAATCAATAGAAACATATTTTTAAAAATCACAAATAGCTGTTGCATATTGTCATATGCTTCTTATGCATCTGTTAAAATTATTATTGGATTTTTATTTCAAAGAATTGTTTATTGGTTTTTAAATAGAGGAAGCAAGAGAAACATTGATGTGAGAGTGCAATATTGGTCTGCTGCCTCCTGCATGACCCCCCTCCCCCCAAATGGGGATTGAGCCGGAACCCAGGCATGTGTCCTGAACAGGAATCAAACCAGCAAACTTTCAGTGCATGAGATGGCGCCCAACCAACTGGGCCACATCAACCAGGGCAATCATAGGATCCACCAATCTGCTAACATGGCACATTACACTGACTTTTGAATGTTAAATCAACACTGCAGTCAGGGATAAACTTCACTTGGTCATTTTTGTATATTACCAGGTTTGATGTGCTAAAATTTATAAGATTTTGCACATATATGCTAACAGGAATATTGGTCTAATTTCCTTTTCTTGTAACATCCTTGATTTGGGTTTGTTATCACGATTACTCACCTCACAAAATGAGCTGGACAATGTTACCTCATTTATAATTACAGATTGGTATTGTTTCTTCACCAAATGTTTGAAGGGAACCAACCAGTTTCCCCACCCTGAAGCTTCCATTTTTGGGGATATTGCTTTTAGGCTGTTTATTAAGAAATAAAAGACCCAGAAAGAACTTTTGACCCTAACCCCTTTCTGTCCAAGAGATTCAAACAGAAATACCTGCTTCAGGAAGGAGATCTTAGAATGTTCTCCTTAGCCTAATTTGAATTAAGCATGGTGAATAAGAGGGCCTCAGGAAGGGGCCTGTTAGCTAGATTGATATTGGCTGTGTCCCATTGTCTCACAGGAAGATTCTTGCTGTATGTTCTGCCTCATGGATGTTCCACTCTTCCAGAATCACCCATTCTCACTTATGAAGCCAAATACCCAGTCTCTTCTCCAAAGTGTCTTATGTGAATTCTCCATGCACATGTATTAAAACTTTGATTTTCTCCTGTTAATCTGTCTCTGTTGATTTAATTATTAGCCCAGCTAGAATTTATAAGGGGGGGGGGGAAGGTATTAATTTTAAAATTTTTTGGCTTAAAACAACAAAACTTGATCGTCTCATAGTTCTGGAAGCCAGAGGCCCAGAATCAAGATGTTGGCAGAGCTGTTTCCTCCTGGAGGCTCCAGGGAGAATGTGTTCAATACCTCTCTTCTAATTGCTGGTGGTCTCCGACAATCCTTGGTGTTCCTGGACTTGTAGATGTATCCCTCCCATCTCCGTCTTCATCCATCACATGGCCTTCTCCCCGTGTGTGTCTGAGGTATTAATATTTTTTTTAGCCCCCACCAAGAATAAAACAGACAGAAAAGAGAAATAAGATAGCAGACTTAAACCCAAACCTCACAATAATTGCATTAAATGCAAATGGACCAAACACTTCAATTAAAAGCAGTTCGGTGGGGAAAGGAAGAGTATTTCAAAAAGTGGAGCTAGAACAAGTGGATATCCACATAGAAAAACAAACAACAACAAAAAAAAAACCCCACTAAAACCAAAAACTATAAAGGTTATAGAGGACAATATGTGAGAAAGTGTACAAGAGTATCTTTCATGACCTTAGGATAAGATTTCCTAAACAGGTAACAGCAAACACTTAAAATGATGAATTTTCTCCTTTAGTCAAGCAACAGGTCAGTAGAAAACACATGTATCAGCTCTGGCCGGGTAGCTCAGTTGGTGAGACTGTCATCCCAATACCCCAAGGTGGCGAGTAAGATCCCTGGTCAGGGAACATACAAGAATCAACCAACGAATGTGTAAATAAATGTTTCTCTCTTTCCTTCCCCCCCTCTTTGCAAAATCAACGAATAAAATTTTTTTAAAATTTATCTTTATTGTTGCACGGCCAGCGTGGCTCAATGGTTGAATGTCGACCAGGAGGTCACGGTTCGATTCCCAGTCAGGACACATGCCCCGATTGTGGGCTTAATCCCCAGTGTGGGGTGTGCAGGAGGCAGCCGATTGATGATTCTCTCTCTTCACTGATGTTTCTATCTCTCTCCCCCTCTCTGAAATAAATAAAAATATATTAAACAATTTTTCTTTATTGTTGAAAATATTAGATGTCCCCTTTTCTCCTCTATTGTAAACATTTTTAAAAAGGAAAAAAAGCTCCCACATGTATCATATCCAAAATATGTAAAATACTACGAATCAACAATTAAAAGAGCAAACAAACCAATGTTAAAAATGGGGAAAAGACTTGAAGAGCCACTTCACATGATATAGGAATGGCCAATAAGCACATGACAACTGTTAACGGTATAACCACTTTGAAAATTATAATTTTTTATAACAAGAAACACAAAAACCTATGACCACAAAAAGAATTGAACAAGAAATGTTAATAGCGCCTGGAAGGTGTGGCTTAGTTGTTGGTTGAGCAACGACCTATGAACCAGGAGACCAAGGTTGGATTCCTGGTCAGGGCACATGCCCAGATTGCTCTCTGGATCTCCAGTAGGGGGCATGAAGGAGGCAGCCAAACAATGTTTCTCCCCCTGGCTGGTTTGGCTCAGTGTAGAGCGTGGGCCTGTGGACTCACGGGTCCCAGGTTCCATTGCGGCCAAGGGCACATGCCCGGGTTGTGGGCTCGGTCCCCAATAGGGGGCGTGCAGGAGGCATCCAGTCAATGATTCTCTCTCATCACTGATGTTTCTATCTCTCTCTTCCTCTCCGAAATCAATAAAAATACATTTAAAAAACATATATATTAAAAAACAAAACAAAACAGCCGAAACAGGTTTGGCTCAGTGGATAGAGTGTCGGCCTGCGGACTGAAAGGTCCCAGGTTCGATTCCGGTCAAGGGCACGTACATTGGTTGCAGGCACATCCCCAGTGGGAGGTGTACAGGAGGCAGCTGATGGATGTTTCTAACTCTCTATCCCTCTCCCTTCCTCTCTATAAAAAAATCAATAAAAACAAAACAAAACAATGTTTCTCTCTCATCCTTGATGGTTCTATCTATTCCTCTCCACTCCTCTCTCTAAAAATCAATAAAATTTATTTAAAAATAGGTATTATATATAAAAAAAGAATGTTAATAGTAGCTTTATTCAAAATAACCTCATGAATCAAGAGGCCATCAAAATGAGAATAAACAATCCAATGTAATATACTAAATAAAAAGTATCAGCCAAAACCGGTTTGGCTCAGTGGATAGAGCGTCGGTCTGCGGACTCAAGGGTCCCAGGTTCGATTCCGGTCAAGGGCATGTACCTTGGTTTCGGGCACATCCCCAGTGGGAGGTGTGCAGGAGGCAGCTGATCGATGTTTCTCTCTCATGGATGTTTCTAACTCTATCCCTCTCTCTTCCTCTCTGTAAAAAATCAATAAAATATATTTTAAAAAAAAGTATCAAAATACTGATACTCTACCAATACATGCAATAATATGGACGAGTTTCACAAAAATTATGCTGAAGAAGCCTGACACAAAGAAGCACACACTGTATGACTCCATTTATATTAAGTTCTCTAAACAGAAATAAAAATAAAGGTGGGGGTCAGAGATACACTGGGAAGAGGCATGAGAAACTTTTCTGGGACGATGAAAATATTCTACATCGAAAGGCGTTACACGGTGGTTCGATGCCAAAACTCATCTAATTGCAGTGGGTATAAACGCGACCTCAATTTATTAAAAAAGCACATCGGGTACCGCGCAGTGCCTGGTTTTTGGCAGGCGCGTCGTAAGTGACTGGAAAAGGATGACCACATATTAAGGGACGAAGATGCGGGAAAAATGGTTAAGCTTGGACTTGGCGAGGGTTCTGCCTCTCTCACAGGCAACAACTAGCTGGGACCGGCGCGCTGCACTTGGGGCCGCGGGGCCGCCCCTTCCGCTTTCCGCTTTCACGACGTTCAGTCTGCGTCCGGAGTCGGAATGGTTTAGTCCAAAGCCGGGTACAAGTTTTTTCTCCGCCACAAATTAACCGTCGTTATACACTCTTTCATCGTTTAATTCCCAAACGTACTCATTCGCGAAAATACCAAGGGTTGCCCTGTGCACACTTAAAAACAAACAAACAAACAAACAAACAAACAAATAAAACCCTTCCCACGCAATGGTAGCGTCCGCCTAGATGGTAGTCGCCCGGGGTGGAGCACACCATTCAAAGAGGGGGAGGGATAGAACTTAGCATCAAAACAAAGACACGCCCGTCCTTCCCCAAAGCCGTAATTAAGTAGTCCAGGAAGAAAAAAGAAAAAAAATAGAGGAGGGGATTATCAGCTTCCCTCCACAGGTCATCGGAACCAGTTTAAAAGACATTTTCTCTCTTTTTCGTTCCCTTTCATCGGGTAAATATGAGCTGCTCCGAAGAAACCGGAAATGGTACTCCAAGCGGCAGACATGTAAATGTAGAGCCAAACAATAACAGGGCTTCTGGACCTCTCAGACCAGGATAATCCACCCGGGTTTCGCGGGCAAACCTTTCCTTTGGCATTTCCCACTTCCACGACGGATAGTATTTGATTGGATTTTCTTCGTCTAGCAGAGCCGGTTGGAAAAATTATTCCAGGAAGGACAAAGGTCCGGTAGTTATGGGACCTTCCTTAGCAGCGTGGGCTCTTAGATCACCCCGAATAATCATTTCAGAATGCAGTCCGAGATTTCACTAGGGTACCATGGGCTCTAAAATCTAGAGCCGGCAACATAATTTGATGAACAAGAATAGATCCAGTGACAAATGGCAAGGGGTGGGGGGTTAGAGAGCAACCAAAGGACTTGTATGCATGCATATTATGGACGCAGACACTGGGGCAGAGGGGGCATGCCCGGAGTGGGAATGGCGGGGGGGGGGGGGGGCAATCGGGGAAAAAGGAGACAGATGTAACACTTTAGACAAATAAAAAAAAATCTAGAGCCGGGAGTTCCAGATCCAAAAGTCTCATACCGTGTTATTTAACGATTCCCCGCTCCCGGCCCTGGGATGGGGATAGGTATGGGTGGGTGGGGAAGAACCCCTTAGGCCAGCGGAAAGTTCCCCCCCACCCCCCGCGCCCAGGTGTTCAGGTTCCCCAAAGTTCCACCCCGCCCCCCACTCCCCCCGGTGTTCAGGTTCCCAACATCCTCATTATCTACACCCAGACCTCCCAACATAGCGGCCAGCCAAGCTTCTCCTCTCCCCGCAACCCCCGGCCGAATCGCCAAGTCCCCAGCACCCAACCTCCCTAGCTGAAAATATTCGGGGTCGACAGCTCATGGACGCAGAGAGGACTTATCACACTGTCAAGAGCTTACCTGAACTTCAGGGGAGCGTATCACCGTCCTGGGAAGCACCCTCCGAGGCCGGAAGCCAGGTGACCCTGGGGGCCCAGGAGACACCTGCGTCCAGGACGGTGGCTTCGGACTTTTGAGCTCAAAACTTTTAGCGCCAGTCGGAGCACATGGGAGGGGAAAATCCCAATCCCAGCAACCCCTGCGAGACTACTGGCACAAAGCTGGACAGTGGCCATGACAAGTAAGGGCAAGCAATGTGCCGGCGGGCGGAGGCTATTGGAGAGGGGGAAGAGTCCGGATTCCGCTGTATTGGTGCTGTAGCTACCGACATTTTGGGATGGGGAAGTTAGACGAGCCAACGGCGTGAGGACAGAATTGGTGGAAACCATTTTGGAAGACTCCTGCCATTGTATCCAATTTGAAGGTGGAAGGAAGAAAGCCTTTGTACTTGCTGTTCCCTCTGCCTGGGACACTTCTCTCCCAGATAGTTGGACAGTTTCTTCTCAGCTAAAGTCTCACCTTTTAGGAAGGCTTTTATTAAGATCCCAGTCTAATGTATTTCCCCTAATACTCTGTATCACACCATCTTGCTTTATTTTCTTCACAGCCCTATTACTATCTGAAAATATTTGTTCCTTGCCTTCAATACACAGCAACGTAAACTTTAGTCTACTATCTTATTCACTGTTTTATTTCCCAGTGCTTAGTACAGTACTGGGAAGCAACTAAACGCTCAGTCATAAATATTTATTTAATGAATGAAGAGACTGAGGAACTTGGCGAGAAGGAAAAGTTCAAAACCTGTAAAATCAAGCATGGCGCGAGCGCCCTCTGCAGCTGAGGTGGGAAGTAGGCGCTTTAAGAACGACCGCGGGAGCTCAGGCATTTCTCGCCCAGGAAGACGCTTTCACCTTACAACTCCCCGTAGCCACTAAGAGCCCCACGGCTTCATGGGAATGGTGACTCCTGGTCCCGCCCCTTCTTGGGGTCTCCCGCGAAATCTGAGCCGAGATGCGGAGATCCAATCGAAAGGTTGGCCCAGATCTCGCGAGAGCCAGTGGCGCGTAGGGACCAACCCGGCGAAGGTCCGCGGTGCTTTCAACATTGGTGTCCCAGCTGCTACTTTTCATTCCCGGGGTCTTCTGCCCCCTCCCGGAAGAAGAAGGGAGGCACAGGTGGGTCTCTTAAGTCGGCTTCCGGGATCCTTGTGCATTTTGAAGCGGAGCAGCCGGAGCAACCTGCTTGCAGCCTTTGGGAAGAGGGCTGCCTGGCCGAGGTCGATGCCTGCCGCGCTTCCTCTGCAGTATGAAGACGTCCGAGGAGCCACCGTTAGCTCCCTGCTGTCTGTCTGCGGACAAGGCCCCAGCTTCAGCCCGTCTCTCGCCTCAAGCTTCCCCGATGGATAAAAATACGGACCCAGAACTGATGCCACTGACATCCGAAAGGGATGATCCGCCCCGCGTGTCCCCAAATCCCATGGCTGGCTCACCTGTGCCCCAGGAGCTGGAGGAGGGGGACCCAGCTTCTCTCTCCACTTCCCTGGAAACAGGGTTTTGCACTCCTGGTGAGTTGAGCCCTGGAATCAAGGAGCAAGAGCTTTCTGAAAATGTGAGCCTTCCTGCAGAGGAAACGAACAGGCCAGAATTGGGGCCTGGAGAAGCCATGGAAGGTGTGTGTGAGGAGCCTGTTCCTGAGGATGAGGGATCCATGTAAGTGGTGATGGCAGTTGACTGAGGGAATCCGAGGACATTGGAAATCTGAGATGCATGGAAGTGTGAGATATATACCTTATCCTCCAGTCCTTAGTCCCAATTCTCCAGGCCTATTTCCTCTTTGCTTTGGCGACTCAGGTTTGTTGTCCCCCATCTTCCTTCCAGCACTTGGAGCTACAGCTTCTCCCAGCTACCTCAGTTCCTCAGTGGTTCCTGGTCAGAGTTCAGCACCCAGCCTGAGAACTTCTTGAAAGGCTGTAAGTGGTAAGGAAAATGGGGCAGGGAGATAATCACACCAGGATGTTCACCTTCAAATACCCCATTTATCTGGGAGAAGGATTCACCAGAGGTGGGAGTAGGAGTAAGAATCTCTCTTGGACGGAACTTCACTTTCACCTAGGATTTTGTCTTCTACTTCCCTCAGGGTCTTAGGGGGCTTTACTCCCTAGACGTAGGCTTGGAAAATGTAGGTCTGTCTAGCTTTCTAACTTTTGCCTACTCCTAGGGCCCCTGATGGTTCCTGCATCTTGACCAATAGTGCTGATAACATCCTGCGGATTTATAACCTACCCCCAGAGATGTACAATGAAGGGAAACAGCTGGAATATGCAGAAATGGTAAGGATAAGGGCTAAACCAGCCCCTTCACCAGACACTGAACATCTTCTTTATCATAAATTTCCATAGGTAGCATTTTTTACCCTAAATTCTGAAGTCCTTTATTTATTTTTATTTTGTTTTTTTAAAAATTGATTTGAGAGAGAGAGAAAGAAACATCTATTTGTTCTACTTATTTATGCATTCAACCTGACTGGGTTTGAACCTGCAACCTTGGTGTTGGGAGGACACTGTACCCAATTGAACTAGGGTATAAAGTCATTTAAAGAGATGTTTGTCCCCTCTTTAGTCAGGATTATGTGTTTTCCATAAAAGAGTAGTGAATTTCTAGTGACAGTACTTAATTGACTTACAGATTTTTTTATTTTTAAATTTTTATTTTAAATACCTCACTCGAGGATATTTTTCCATTGATTTTTAGAGAGAGTGGAGGGAGAGACAGAGAGAGAAACATCAATATGTCGATTGGTTGCCTCCCACACGGGGATTGAGCCTGCAACTGAGATACGTGCCCTTGACTGGAATTGAACCTGGGGCCCTGCCGTCCTCGGGTTGGTTGATCATCCCTATCCAAACTAGCAAGGGCCAGGTTTTTTTTTGAGAGTACATTTATTAAAGCTGGGCACAATGAAACAAGGAAGGGCTTAGGATAGACGAAGCAACAGGAGGGAGCCTAGGCGGGGCTGCTGTGGCTCTCTGGAAAGTCAGAGAAAAGGAACCTTGGAGACAGGTTGAGGTGGTTAGCCAGGATGAACTGCTGCTGCCCATTGCTCCCCTGGTTGCAAGTCTTGTGGGGACCCTTAGAGTTTAGGAGATGCATGCCTGAGAAGGAAGAAAGGTGTGGGCGTGCTTCTGAGAGGGAGAGTGCCGACAGATATTTATTAAATGATTACCAATATATCAGTTACTGTGTGGTGCTGGGATAAAGTGAATGAGACAGATGAGCTGGTTTGCTTTCTTGTTTGGGAGATAGACAACAAACATGCAAACCAATAAATAATCAAGTTCATTACAAATTATATATTTTATTGATTTTTTTTATTGATTTTTCACAGAGAGGAAGGGAGAGGGATAGAAAGCTAGAAATATCGATGAGAGAGAAACATCGATCAGCTGCCTCCTGCACACCCCCCACTGGGGATGTGCCCGCAACCAAGGTGCATGCCCTTGACCGGAATTGAACCTGGGACCCTTGAGTCCGCAGGCTGACGCTCTATCCACTGAGCCAAACCGGTTTCGGCATCATTACAAATTATAATAAATGTTATAAAGGAAGTAAACAGAATGAGGAGAGAATAACGAGAGGATACCACTGAGATAAAATGGTCTGGGAGCCCTGGCTGGTTTGGCTCAGTGGATAGAGCGGCAACCTGCGAACTGAAAGGTCCCATGTTCGATTCCAGTCAAGGGCACATGCCTGGATTGTGGGCTCAATCCCCAGTGAGGGACTTGCAGGAGGCAGCCGATCCATGAATCTCTCCCATCGTGGATGTTTCTATCTCTCGCTCTTTCCTTCCTCTCTGAAATCAATAAATATATTTTTAAAAATGGTCTGGGAGGGGCCCTCTGAAAAGGAGACATGTAAACTGAGACCTGAAGGATTATGAGATCAGTCATGTGAAGAGCTGTAGAAAGAACATTCTGGGGAGAGGGCTGGGAAAGAGCTTTTTGTGTTCAAGGAACAGAAAAAAGACTAATGCACCTGGACTGAGGCCAGTGAGAGGGGAAGCATGCTAGTTATGGAGAGATGGCCAGTAGCCACATTGTGTTAGATCTTGTCAGTAAGGCATTTGGAGTTTATTTGGGAAGCCATGTAGAGTTTTAAAACAGAGGAGTAAAATGATGGCTGAATTTTAGAGAATGGATTGTGGGTGGGCAATAGTGAAATCAGGAAGATTCATTAGAATGCGTTTTTCATGGTCCAGGCAAGAAATGATGGTGGCTTGGGCTAGGGTATCAGGAAAGATGGGGAGATGTTGGTGGATTCGAAGTATATTTTGTAGGACTTGGAGGTCAATTGGATGTGGAGGTGCAGGGAAGGAAGCAGTCAAGTGTGGTGTCCAGGTTTTGCTGCCAGATGGATGGTATGATTTACTCAGAGCAGGAAACAGCGATATAAAAAGGTATTGGGACAAGTCAAGAGTTTTTAGGTGCATTAAATGTGAAATGTAAAACTAAGGGGAGAAATTGGGGCTAGGGATATACTTTGAGAAGTGGGAGAGCATGTAGATAGTATGTTGTGTCTTGAGAATGGATTCAGTCTCAAGAGAGAGTGTAGATGGAGAAGGAGAAGGCTCAAGCAGAGCCCTGGGCGTTCCAGCATATGGAGGAGGAGTGCAGAAGAAATTATAAAAATGGAGGCAAAGAGTCATGCCGAATGCTGTTGAAAGTGAGGCAGGTTTAGAGAATAACCCAAGAAGACATTAGTGATCCTGACAAGAGTCCTTTCAGAGGAGTGATGGAGGCAGAAGCCGATTAGAGTGGGTGGGAAAGGAAATATAGACACTTCCTTGGAAGAGTTTTCTTATGACAGGAAACAGAAATGGAATGGTGACCAGAAGGGCTGTGAGTCCAAAAAAGGGTTAATGGTTGCTTCTGTGATGTCAGGAAGAACTCCAGTAGACAAGAACTGGTGCTCTAGGAGAGAGAAGGGTTAACAAAGTCACTGAGTAGCGGGGTGAAGACAGGCTCCAGAGTACATTAGAGGTCTTTGATAGGTTCAGAACAATTCCTTGCTGTAGAAGGAAAGGCAGAAGATGCAGTCAGAGGCACCTGTTTGGTGTTTGGAAGATTTCAGTGTCTCTCTGTCTTCCCAGTGAAGCATAAAGGGAGCTTATTAGCTGAAGGAGAGGGCATGTGGGCAGAGAGCAGGAGTGAAGGATCGGTCCTGGAGAGCTGAAGATCAAAACCACCAAAGAATGTGGCAGTATTGCTCATCCTTGCCCAGTGTTCACTAGAAATGTGTTGCCATCCATTTAAAGTCAAACCCATTACCGTGGTTATGCGTCTTCCCCCAGCAAGTTAATTGACCATCTGAGTTTGTAAAATGAGGATGATAATAATAACACTCACCTCACAGAGCTGTGAAAATTGAAAGAATTAAGGTGCTTAAAACAGTGCCTGACATATAGTAAGCACTTGTAGTCACTGGTATTAGTTGAGTGCAAACATGGAGGATAGTATTGATATTTAGAGAGAGGAAGGGAGAGGGATAGAGAGATAGAAACAGATGAGAGAGAAACATCAACATTGATCGGCTGCCTCCTGCACACCCCCACTAGGGATTGATCCCACAACCCAGGCATGTGCCCTGACTGGGAATAGAACCAGTGACCTCTTAGTTTGTGGGTTGATGCTCAACCACTGAGCTACACCAGCCATGATGTAAATATATTGTTGATGAAGCTGATTAATTGTGGTAGAAATGGCAGAGCAAGCGAGCAGGATGGGTTGGAGATGGTAGCCAGAGACTGTGGTGGTGACAAGGCCCAGGACTCAATTATGGTGTCAGTTATAGCTGTGGGTGCTAAGGAGGTGAAGGAATGGGAAAGGCCATGGTATTGGATGGATGCATCATTCTTTCATTGATTCGTTTATTCAACACTATTTTTTTTTTTTTTAGTACATTCTATGTACCAGGCCCTGTTTTATAAGCTGAGGATTAGTCAAACAAAAACAGGGAAAAGTCCCTGTCCTTGTGAAACTTATATTCTAGTGTGGGGAACAGGCAACTAAAAAAAATAACAAAGTAAAATATATGTATAGTACTTGGGTTAGGGTGGTGTCAAGAGAGATGGAGGGATGTGGATGCATTTGAAGTATCTTTTGTAGGACTTGGAGGTCAATTGAATGTGGAGGTGCAGGGGAAAAAGCAGTCAAGGATTATGTCCAAGTAATTTTTTTAATCCTCACCAGAGGATTCATTGGTTTTAGAGAGAGAGGAAGGGAGAGAGAGAGAGAAACTTCAATGAGAGAGAGAAACCTATACTCGCCCAGCCTGTGGATCAAACCTGCAACTAGGTATGTGCCCTACTGGGAATTGACCCCGCAACCTTCTGGTGTATAGCATGACACTCCCACCAACTGAGCCACCCAGCCAGAGCTGACCTCACTATTTAGATGACATTTGAGCAGAGATCTGAAGGAAGGAAGAGAGTGAACCAAGCTGATGTTTTGGGAAAGAATACAGTGGGCAGAGAGAATAGCAAGTTCAAAGTCCCAGTGGAAGTGCAAGTCACCAAGAATAGCAGGAGTATCTATAGGGAGTGAGACAATAAACCAGGAGATAAAGTCTCAGTGAGTGAGGGAGGATGACAAAAAGTGGGGAGCTAGACTGATGGCAAGAACTGGAGAGAAGCTAGAGTTTGGAGAAGTGAAAACATTTAGAAATTACAGTGGGGAGCACAGTTGACACCCACCTCCTGTCCTTGAGGTGTGTATTGTGGAGAGGGGGTGCGAATTAAATTCTTGGTGGCTTCTTTAGAGAAGAAGTGTGTCAAGCTCTGGGGATGGTCCTAAATGCTTGTCCAGCCTGCAGCTCTGTAAGACCGGAGGCTGCAGGCCTTTGAGTTCTCAGTGCAAACTTTAAGGCACTCCATACCCTGGTTCCTGGAACAGAAACCAGTGGTGTCTCAGGGTTCAGGCCCTGGCCTGTGTGGCTCAGTTGGTTGGAACTTCATCTTGAACACCAAAAGGTTGGGGTTTTGGAGAGGAACCAAGATGGCGGCAAAGTTAAACAACTAAACTGCCGCCTCGCACAACAATTTCAAAAATACAACTAAAAAACAAAACGTCTAGCACCCAGAACCACGGGAAAGCTGGCTGAGTGGTAGATTTACAACTAAGAAGAGAAGGGAGCACAAACGTGGAGAGCTGAGGTACAGAGGCGTGCGCGAAGCGGGCTGGCGGCAGGCGACTGGGCGCACGGCTTTTCTTCAAACCGAAGGGAGACAAACTCCCGATCACTCTGAACTCCAGTTTCTGGGGACACAAGGGGGACCCAGACGCCTATGGGGAGAAGCTGGACTCTCGGTCGGAGAGGAGAGTGACTTTTCTGCAGAGGTGCACCCAGCAATCAGGGTTTGCTGTGCTGGAGCGTGGGACATGGGAACTTGGAAACGCGGAAAGGCAGAGACGGCTGAAGGCAGCCATGGCTGATGGCCACGCCCCAGCCTAGTGACGCCCTGAGACCCCGCCCTGCACATTCTACAAACCCGCCCAGGCTCCACACAGCGGCTTTTACATATAAATGGCCTGTTCTGTGGCAGCTCAACCAAATTAACAGCAGCTCCAGTCAGACTGCTCCAAAACCGCCCAAGCAAAGAGGAGAAAACTGTAGCTCTTGCTGTAGCTCCTGCTGGGAGGCCTCAGACCTGCACCCCATTGGAGATCCAGACACTAGGGTATCTAGTGGTTGGTGTGGACGACACCAGATTTCAACCACTCTCATAAGGGACACATTCAAGAGGCAGACTCAGTGAGCACCAAAGCCCTACTGTGTCTCCAGCAAAGCAGTTCTTCCGTTATAGACACAGCAGGTCCTCACAGCCAATTGGCCTGGAGGTCAATTCCTCCCAGTGTACCAACAGCAATCAAGGGTTTTAACTACACCAAGACTTTCCACTCAGCCCACAAAGGGGTGTACCAAGAGCGACCACCTAGAGTGATTGGGGAAGCTGAGCTACCGGCCCCTATAGGTCACTGACCACACAAAGCCACTCCATCAACACAGGGAGGCAGCCAAAATGTGGAGACATGTCACGAGTAGGAGAGATGGAGGAAAGCAAACTAATGGACGACACAGTGTTCAGAACCACATTTATAAGGTTACTCAAGAATCTTCTAAAAACCGCTGAGAAACTTGAAGAGACCTTCAAGGACCTTAATGAGAATACAAAAAAAATGGAAAAGGACCAGTCAGAAATTATGCATACACTGTCTGAAATAAAGAATATACAGACACTCAACTGTAGACCACCGTACCCGAAGAGTCAAACCAAAGATCTGGAATATGAGGAAGAAAAAAAACACCCAACCAGAGAGGCAGAAAGAAAGAAGAATCCAAAAGTGTGAGGATAGCGTAAGGAGCCTCTGGGATGGCTTTAAGCGTACCAATATCCGAATTTTTGGGGTGCCAGAAGAAGAGAGAGCAAGATACTGAAAACCTATTTGAAGAAATAATGACAGAAAACTTCCCCCTCCTGGTGAAAGAAATAGACTTACAAGTTCAGGAAGCGCACAGAACCCCAAACAAGAGGAATCCAAAGAGGACCACACCAAGATACATCATAATTAAAATGCCAAGGGCAAAAGACAAAGAGAGAATCTTACAAGCAAGAGAAAAACAGTTAGTTACCTACAAGGGAGCACCCATACGACTGTCAGCTGATTTCTCAACAGAAACTATGCAGGTCAGACGGGAATGGCAAGAAATATTCAAAGTGATGAATAGCAAGAACCTACAACCAAGGTTACTCTACCCAGCAAAGCTTACATTCAGAATTGAAGGGAAGATAAAGAGCTTCACAGATAAGAAAAAGCTAAAGGAGTTCATCACCAAAATGCTGAAAGGTATTATTTTTTATTTTTTTGTTTTTTTGAAAGGTATTCTTTAAAAAGAGGAAAAAGAAGAAAAAAGTAAAGATAAAAATTATGAACAAATACATATCTATCAACAAGTGATCCTAAAAATCAAGTGAATTAAAAATCTGAGGAACAGAATAAACTGGTGAACAAAATAGAATCAGAGGCATAGAATGGGAGTGGATTGATAATTCTCAGGGGGAAAGGGGTGTCTGTGTGGGGAGTACGGGAAGAGACTGGACAAAAATCATACACCTATGGATAAGGACAATGGGGGGGAGGTAAGGGCAGAAGGGGGGTGGGAACCAGGTGGTGGGGAGATATGGGGGGGAAAAAGGAGAAACAATTGTAATAATCTGAACAATAAAGATTTATTTAAAAAAATACATTATGGAAAAAAAAAAAAGGTTGGGGTTTCAATTCCTGGTCAGGGCACATACCTAGGTTGAAGGTTTAACCCTTTGCACTCGCTTTTTTCTTGATTCCTTTATTCTACTCGGGATTTAATTTTTTTAAATACCCCAGATTTTACAAAGCGCGGCAGTAGAATAAAAAACTGGAGTTTCTTTTCATACAAACTTATTTATTTGGATTTTTTTATATTTCAAATTATTGATACATTCAAAGAGTATGAAAAGAGCTGCTACCGATGCTAACCGTGTCGAGTCACACTCGACATCCGAGTGCAAAAGGTTAATCCCCAGTTGGGGTGCATGCGGAAGGCAACCAATTGATGTCCTCTCTCACATTGATGTTTCTCTCTCTCTCCCTCTCCTTCTTCCCCTCTTTCTAAAATCAATCACATCCTCAGGTGAGGATTTAAAAATAAAAAAGAAGAATTCAGGAGCAGGGATAGTTAGATGAGACACTGAATATATGGGAGGTTGAGAATTTATTGTGCAAACTCATTTAAGAGAAATAGGAATGTTAAAAAGGAAAAAAGTCATCATTAACCAATCTACAAAATTCAGCCCTTTAAATTTCTCTACATTTTTTTTAAAGCTTTGTACAAGTACTGAAGCTCTTTAAGTAGCTGTAATCCTGTAGTAAATAGTTTGGTATACACGTGTACTGCTTTTTCTTTTTTAATAATCATATCCTAAATGTTTTTCATGGTGCTTCAGTCTTAATGGTGCTTCAGTCTTAATGGATATTGCACTGAGTGTCTATGATAGATCATTTTCTTACCCATTCCTCTGTTTTGGACATTTGGGTTGTTTCTAGGATATTTATATATAAATTATTCAGTGAAGTGTTTTGATGAAGATTCTTTTCATAAGAGAAATTTTATGAGTAAGAAATACCCTAGGTCCGTGGTCGGCAAACTGTGGCTCGCGAGCCACATGTGGCTCTTTGGCCCCTTGAGTGTGGCTCTTCCACAAAATACCACGGCCTGGGCGAGTCTATTTTGAAGAAGTGGCGTTAGAAGAAGTTTAAGTTTAAAAAATTTGGCTCTCAAAAGAAATTTCAATCATTGTACTGTTGATATTTGGCTCTGTTGACTAATGAGTTTGCCAACCACTGCCCTAGGTCAAGCAGTATCAATATTTGTTTTGGCCCTAGCCAGTTTGCCTCAGTGGATAGAGCATCGGTCTGCGGACTGAAGGGTCCCAAGTTCAATTCCAGTCAAGGGCACATGCCCGGTTTGCAAGTTTGATCCCCAGTGGGGGGTGTGCAGGAGGCAGCCAATCAATGATCCTCATCATTGATGTTTCTATCTCTCTCCCTGTCCCTTCCTCTCTGAAATCAACAAAACTACATTTTAAAAAATACATGTATTTGTTTTGTGTGTCTTGTGATGTAGATAGTACATTTATTTTGAACGTTTTTGTGTTTTTATAAAATGCTGTTAGCATTGTGCGTGTACCAGTTCTAGCCCAACCTCATTCATTAGATATTCCCTTTTAAAGTTTACTATTTGGAAATGGATAAAGTTTATATAGGTAGGGAAATTAGAGAGTATTTTTTGGGGGTATATCCATATACTGCTTCTTCCCAACATAGTTTCCCAATAACTCTCCTCCCTTCTCTCCCATTTCTAGAACTCTTATTCCCAACTCCCCAGCCTCTTTTCTGAGAACTCTCCCTCCCTGTGGCACTTGCCTGAGGCATTTACTTCCTTCTTGCCTTCTCCAGAGAAGACTGTGCATCCTATTTGCCCTACATATTTCATTGGGAGGAGAGGGGAGCCCTCATTCCCAAATACTATATCCAGACAGTTGTCCTTCTCTTGGTAAAAACTTTTCCTTTGAGGCTTCTGCTGTCTGATTCTCCCATTCACCCTCACCAAGGACATTGGCACCTCATAGCCCTCCTGTGAACCCCAAGTCCTTCACCATCTTGATGAACTCAGGTATTCAAACCAAAGCCAGGGTCTCATCCTTTAATATTTTCCCAACCCCCCACATCTAATTAATTACCACATCCCATCAAGTCTACCTAATCTTTCTGATCCATCTACTTCTCTCTATTTCACTGCCTCTACTTTAATTCAAGGTCCTATTATTGTGGGCCTTATGTTACTGAAACAATCTCCTGTCTTCATTTGCTCATTAAAACATTATTTAGCCCGGCCTGCAGGGCTCAGTGGTTGAGTGTCGACCTATGAACCAGGAGGTCATGGTTTGATTCCCAGTCAGGACACATGCCTGGGTTGCGGGCTCGATCCTCAGTGTGGGGCATGCAGAAGGCAGCTGATTAATGATTCTCTCTCATTGTTGATGTTTCTATCTCTGCCTCTCTCTTCCTCTCTGAAATCAATAAAAATATATTTTAAAAAACACACAAAAATATTATTTAGCCCTGGCCAGTGTAGCTCAGTTGGTTGGAACATCGTCCATGCACCAAAAGATTGCAGGTTCATTTCCTAGTCAGGACACATATCTAGGTTGCGGGTTTGATTCCTGGTCGGGGCGTGTACTGGAGGCAACCTATCGATGTTTCTGTTTCACATTGATCTCTCTCTCTGCTCCTTCCCCTCTCTCTAAAATCAATAAGCATGTACTCAGGTGAGGATTAAAAAATAAAATATTTAAAATACTAGGTATTGGAGAAACAGTGGCGAGCAAGACAGACATGGTTCCTGCCTTCTCAGATAGGTACGAGGCAGAGTAAGGAGCACAGAGGGCTATAGGAACATGGAGCAGGCACCTTGCTCAGCTTGATGGGTTAGGGAAGGCTTCCCAGTGGAAGAAGCATCTAAGAGACCTGAAGGCTGACTAGGATTCAACCATAAGTTGGGAGAGGTGAAAGAAGAGTATTACAGACTTAGACACTAGTATGAGTGAAAGCCTGCAGGTTGAGAGTATGGTGAGAACTGAGAGCCAAAATAGTAGGATGTAGAGATTTTTTAAGGAGTGAGTACCGAGAGGTGAGCCATGAGTGGTGGATGGGGTAGACACCTGGTAAGGGAAAGCTTTGTAAAGAGGGGTTTTATACTGAGGGTTATGAAGAGTCACTGAAACATGTTAAGAAGGTGACGCTGTACAGAATCCCAATTTAACAAGGTCTGTAGGGCCTTGATGTGGCTGTAGTGTGGAAATGAGAATGGATGGGTAGATTGGAGTGTGAGGGTACAGGGAGGCCTGGAGAACATCTAGAGTTTTGCAGAAATGCTAGCTAGAAGGTATTGGCTCCATGTGGTATGAGGGAAGTGGACAGATGCAAGAGAACTCTAGGAGGTGGAATTGGCAAAATATGATATTGGGCTGGACCAGGAGTGGAAAGGCAGAAAAGAGGAGGAGGAGTCGTCGTCATTCAGGCTGGTGCTGATTTCAGGCTTGAAAATCGGCTGTGGAGCCCAGGAGGGACAGCAGGTTTGAGGTGGAAGGTGCTGGTCCCTTAGGGAGAAATTGAGTGTGAGGTACCTGTGGGATAGCCAAGTGGAGCTTTCTACCAGGCAGTTGAATATATGGGTTCAGAATAGAGAAGTGGAAACTGAAGACATGGCTGGATGACATCACCCAAAGTTAAGCAAATAACTAACAAAGGACTGGTCCAGATGATTTAAAGATTTCCTTCAAATCAGTAAGAAAAAGACAAAAGCCTAGTAGAAAAATGAACAAAAAATTATGAAAAGGCATACTTAAATTGCTAATAAACAGATAAATGCCTCAAAAAAAGCCACATAAATAAATGTCTAACCTCAGTAGTATGAAGGAAACGCAAATTTATACCATTTCACAGCCTTCAAACTGAGAAAAATTTAAGTCTGGCAATATCAGCAGAATGCAGAGCAACAGGCACTCTCATGCAGTTGGTGGAAGAGTGAATTGGGATGAGCCCTTTGGGAAAAAAATGTGACATTATCTAGCAGAGTTGGCAAAGTACATGCCATTGAGCCCAATAATTTTCCTTGTTAGCAGAAGCTACAGAGAAACCCACCCTCTCAGATTTGTACCAGAATGTTAAAAAACACACTAGCTAAAAAATGGAAAGACATCAGTGATTGTTGATAGAAAAGGAAAGATGAGTGAAGTACTCTACAGCAGTGAAAATGCATGAATTAGCACTAAATGTGTCACCATGGTTAAATCTCACAATCACAACCAGTGTGATATCATTAATATTAAGTTTAAAGGCATGCAGGACAATGCTATACATTGTTTTTTCTTTTAATACATTTTTATTGATTTCAGAGAGGAAGGGAGAAGGAGAGAGAGAGAGAGAGAGAAACATCAGTGATGAGAGAGAATCATTGATAGGCTGCCTCCTGCATGCCTCCCACTGAGAATCGAGCCTGCAACCCTTGACTGGAATCGAACCTGGGACCCTTCAGTCCGTAGGCAGACACACTATCTGCTGAGCCAAACCAGCTAGGGCTACATTGTTTTTTCTTTGTATAAATATACAGGCAGTTTTTTCTTTGTATAAATATACAGGTTACTTTGGACTGGATGAAAATCGTTTCGTGGTTATGTCGCCATCTCCCATTTATTTATTAAAAAAAAAGTTCTAAAAAAAAAAAAGTTCTGTCATTTCGACGTATGTACATATGTGCTTTATGTTTTTTATTATTTATTTACCACAAGTAAAGGTCAGGAATTGTTATCGTTCTTTAAAAAATTTTTTTTTCTGTTTCACTTCATTACTGCTGTGTATGTGCTCCATGTGAGTGACGTAGGTGCTTATGTAGGTGGGTTCCGACTTACGGCAAAAATTGCGATACGTCATACCGTAGGAACCCATCTCCGATGTAACCCGAGGACCTATTTATTCCTAAAGAAATTCATGAGAATGGTAAATTCAGGATAGTGTTTACCTCTGAGGGAAGGTTTCATTGGGCTGAAGTTTTAACTGTTTTGTATATTTTATTTCTTAAGCTGGGTGAAAGAGTCACAGATGTGTTTGTGTGTTTTTTTTAATACTTTGCATATTTGAACTGTTTAATTTTTTAATTTTGATTTTTTTGTTTTGTTAACCCTCTCCTTAGGATATTTTCCATTGATTAAAAAACAACAACGTGTTTTTAGCCCAGCCGGTGTGGTTCAGTGATTGAGCATCAACCTATGTTTTTATTGATTTTTAGAGAGAGAGAAAGGGAGAGGCATAGAGAGATAGACACATCAATGAGGGAGGAACATCATTGGTTAGTTGTTTCTTACACACCCCGCACTGGGAATTGAGCCAGCAACCCAGGCATGTGCCCTGACCAGGAATTGAACAGGTGACCTCTTGGTTTTTGGGTCAACATCCAACTACTGAGCTATATCAGCCGGGCCAATTGATTTTTTTTAGAGAGAGTGAAAGGGATGGGGGAGGGAGAGAGAGAGAGAGAAACATCTATGTGAGAGAGACACATTGATTGGTTGCCTCCAAAAAGTGGCCCGGCTGCATGAGCCCAGACCTGGGGCCAGGATCAAGCCTACAACCAAGGTACATGCCCTTGATTGGAATCAAACCTGGGACCCTTCAGTCCTTGGGCCAATGCTCTATCCACTGAACAAAACTGGCTAGGGCTGTTTAATTTTTTAAGGGCTCAAGTGGCACCTAGTAGATGCTTAGTAAATATGCATATCATTGCCCTAGCTGGTTTGGCTCAGTGGATAAAGTGTCGGACTGTGGACTGAAAGGTCCCAGGTTCGATTCCGGTCAAGGGCATGTACCTTGGTTGCGGGCACATCCCCAGTGGGGGGTGTGCAGGAGGCAGCTGATCGATGTTTCTCCCTCATTGATATTTCTAACTCTCTATCCCTCTCCCCTTCCTCTCTGTAAAAAAATCAATAAAATATATTAAAAAAAAAGAACATCGGCCTGTGAACTGAAGGGTTCCGGGTTTGATTCCGGTCAAGGGCACATGCCTGGTTGTGGGCTCGATTCCCAGGAAGGGGCATGCAGGAGGCAGCTGATCAATGATTCTCAACATTGATGTTTCTATCTCTCTCTCTCCCTCTTCCTTCCTCTCTGAAACCAATAAAAAAAATGAGCCCTAGCTGGTTTGGCTCAGTGGATAGAGCATCGGCCTGTGGACTGAAGGGTCCCGGGTTCGAGTCTGGTCAAGGGCACATGCCCGGGTTTTGGGTTCGGTCCCCAGTAGGGGGTGTGCAGGAGACAGCCAATCAGTGATTCTCATCATTGATGTTTCTCTCTCTCTCTTCCTCTCTGAAATCAATACAAAATATATTTTATAAAAACAAACAAAATAAAACAAAACAAATAAAAAATTAAAAAATGAAATATGCATATTATTGGTTGGTTCTTTGTTGGGATATTATTTATTTTTTCTTCTCTGAGTGTTTAAAAAGCAAAAGGATGAATGTGTATGACTTTTGGTGGCCCAAATCTGACATTAAAGTATGAGCTGACCTTTGAATGTTGAGATAAAGATTCTGTTCTTCATATTGACCCCATTTGCCCTCTCCTGCCTGGTTAAATGATGACACATGGTCTCCCTCTGCCGTAAAACTGCCGGAGGTCCAAGATGCCTCCCTTCCCTGCAATTGACCTAGGCATTCCATCTCTGTCCAGGTCCCTGTCCTTCGGATGGTGGAAGGTGACACCATCTATGATTACTGCTGGTATTCTCTGATGTCTTCAAGCCAGCCAGACACCTCCTAGTAAGTGAAGTCCTTTGCCTCTGCTACCCTCCCCCCCCAACAGTTTCAAGGGGATCCTCTACTGAGAGAGAGTCAAGGGCTGCCCAGGGATTCTGGGAGGAGGAAAGCTTGGTGTGCCCTTCAGGTGTGAGCTGAGAGGGCCGGTCAGTTGGCTTCCCACCCTGATAGCAGCAGGGCCTCAGTGTCCTTGTTGTTCTCAGTGTGGCCAGCAGCAGCCGGGAGAACCCCATTCACATCTGGGATGCATTCACTGGAGAGCTCCGGGCTTCCTTTCGCGCCTACAACCACCTGGTAGGGACCTCCCGCCCAGCCTCGGCCTGTCCTGGCCCAGCTTTCCTTCCTTGAGGACAGGTGAGTTGCTTTACGAGGCCTGTTTTCGGCCCTTTCCTCCTCCCAGGATGAGCTGACGGCAGCTCACTCACTCTGCTTCTCCCCGGATGGCTCCCAGCTCTTCTGTGGCTTCAACCGGACTGTGCGTGTCTTTTCCACGGCCCGGCCCGGCCGTGACTGTGAGGTCCGAGCCACGTTTGGTAAGCATCTGTGCTTCTAAGAGAGGAAGCAAGGAAAGGGCACTGCCATGTGCAGAGGGGCCTTGACTGAGCCAGGGGACCACATGTTGGGGTGTGTGTGCCACAGCCTCCGTACAGCCCTGGCAGGCAGGTAGTGCCGAGTGGGCAGAGGAGAAAACACTCGGAGGGCATGGAACTTTGCCGAGGTCAAACCGGTGAGTAAAGAGCTTGTTCACTCCGAGCCCAGTTCCTGTTGGCTGTGTACCTTTTGGTCTCCAAAATCTTAGTATCACTAGGAAATTGGAGGTGAAGCTGATTCTCTTTTACTACAAGCCTTCAGCTTTCCATTCCTTTCAGGAAAAACAGATTTGAGAGGGAAGAAGTAGGTCTTAGGCCTTTAGGTCCTTTGCGGGGAAGTGGGGGGCATAGGAGGATCTTGTGGCAGATGGGGTGGGGGAGACTGAGTTCTGGCACATGGGCTCTGGGACAGGAGACAGGTGCACCTCTGATTAGCCCGGTTAATGTCAGTGCCGCTGCTCGCTCCCCCACTTTGTTCCTTCCCTCTAGCAAAAAAGCAGGGCCAGAGCGGCATCATCTCCTGCATAGCCTTCAACCCAGCCCAGCCCCTCTATGCCTGTGGCTCCTATGGCTGTTCCCTGGGTCTGTATGCCTCGGATGATGGCTCCCTTCTGGCCTTGCTGGGAGGGCACCGAGGGGGCATCACCCACCTCTGCTTTCACCCGGATGGCAACCGCTTCTTCTCAGGAGCCCGGAAGGTAGGAGTCATGTCCTGAGACCCCCAAGGGCAGTAGGCAGGAGTGGGGATGTAGGCTGATATGTTGGGGGATGGATGTGAGAAAAAAATCACCCCAAGCTAAAGGAGTGCCTGTAAAGCTTGAGGGAAGCAGAGATGTCTGGGTGGTGGGCTCCAGGCCCCTGTTCTATGTCTTCAGGATGCTGAGCTTCTGTGCTGGGATCTCCGGCAGCCTGGTCATCCATTGTGGTCCCTGAATCGTGAGGTGACCACCAATCAGCGCATCTACTTTGATCTGGACCCGTGAGTGACCGGGGTCCTTCCTTCCCAGGGCTCCAGTGCCCCCTGTAGCCCAGATCCGAACCCCTGGGTGTGAGGAGTTCCTGGGCCGGATGATGACTCCAGGCCAGCAAGCCTCTGCTCTCTCCCCAGGACTGGGCAGTTCCTGGTGAGTGGCAGCACGAGCGGGGCTGTCTCTGTGTGGGACACCGGCGAGGCTGGGCATGAGAGGAAACCGGAACCTGTGCTGAGTTTTTTGCCTCAGAAGGACTGCACCAATGGAGTGAGGTCATACCACTGATCGTGGGGCTCGGGTTGGGAGGGAGGTGAATTGCAGAGGGAGCAAGCATCCTCTCTCAGGGTGTTGACAGACTCTGCCTGTCTCTCCCTGCAGCCTGCACCCTAGCCTGCCTCTGCTGGCCACGGCCTCTGGTCAGCGTGTGTTTCCAGAGCCCACGGAGAGTGGGGACGAGGGGGAGCAGGAGGTGGACCTTCCCCTGCTCTCCATGCGCCACGTCCACCTTGAATGTCAGCTTCAGCTCTGGTGGTGTGGGGGGGCCCCAGACACCAGTATCCCTGATGCTCAACAGGATGAGGAGGAACAGGGAGGGACAAAAGGAGGTGGGGGCGAGTTTATATAAAAAGGTTTTATATGATCCCAGAGTCTCTGTGTCTGTTTGGGAAGGCAAATGATGGAGAGAGGGTTGGGGGGGGGGGGCGGTTATTAGTGGGCTCCCTAGTCCAGCAGCTGTGGGGATTGGCATATTGTTCCTAAAACCAGGGTTGAGAGGTGGTACTAGGCAGGAGCCAATGGGACTACTGAGCTTGGTGTGAAGTCAAGTAGTGGGGGTGGGGCTTCATGCCATTGACTGGTTGGTTGCTAGGCAACTTGATAAACGGAAGAGGGGGGGAACCTGTTTGAAATCTCACTCCCAAGGTGGGGTGGCAGGGGTCACAGTGCGCGTGGCTGAGCAGGAGTGGCAGGAGCTGTGTGTCAGACTGCTGGGCGTGACTATGTGAGACTGTGCAGATGGTGACAGACAAGACAGCCGCTCTCTCTTGCTCAACACTAGTTACCCTCATCCAGCAGCAGAGGGACCATTACTCAGCTCTGGGAGAAGGGGAGCAGAAGCACCCCCTCCCCGCCCCTCCCCTGGACTCCCCCAGGAGGCCCTGACTGAGTAGCCAGAGTCAAGAACACATGAGAAGAGTAAAGGTGCTCAAAGACACACACGTCACATTCTGTATTTCCGTTAGATGCAGGACAAGGGTGAGTCTTTCATTCAGCAGCTGTTACTGGTGTTTCTCCATTTATCTGCTCTGTCTTTGAGGGGGGCAGTATGTTATTTCAAGCAGCAGCTCCCCCACCCCCACCCCAAACACACACCTTGCCAAACACTGAGATGGGGAGCTATGAAGGGTTACTGTCAGCAGGAATCTGAAGAGACTGTCAGTAGGGGGGTTGATTTTGGACCTCAAAACCAAAGGGAAGGGACTGAAGGCCTGTAACAGCTCGAAAGGGGAGAGGAATGTCACCTCTGCCCAGAGGTGCTGAAAGCTAGGGTTCTTACACACAAGCAGGCAACCCCCTCCCTTCCCCCAGGATAATTGGAAACAGCCCTTCAGCTGAATGCGAGTTTGGGGTTGTAGATACTCCCTTTCCTCTCCCAGCCCATGTCTCCCCATAACCATCCAAGAAGGGCCCGAGTTTACCCCCTAATCTCTTGCTTTTCACCAACCCCTAGATAACAGTAAAGGGTACAGGAGGCTGTGACAAAAAGACCCCAGGGGTGGGAGTTCCGCAACTTGGGTTTGGTTCCTAGACACCCTATGACCTTGGGCTGGTCCCAGGGCCTCCCTGAGCCTCAGTTTCTTCATCACTGCAATGGGGATCCTTTAGCTCTGCCCCTCCCGCCTCACACAGGTGGTCGCGATGATCACTCGGCCCACTTGGTCAAGTGCGAAGCCTTGAAGGTTATCGTCCTTCTCTCCAGGCCTCCCGGGAGCAGCGGGGTTGTTTGGGATGCGGGAGGCGGAGGCTGCGGGGGCGAAAGGGGCTGGGTTCCTGGGGTGGAGAAGGCGAGAGCCTTTCTGAATCTGAGAGATGAAGATTCCTAGCGCTCCGGCGATGCGAGGGCCGGAGGGGGAGACGGGCAGAAACTAAGCCAGAGACCGGAGTCGTACAGACAAAGGGGGCGTGAGAGACCGCGCCGGGGAGCGTGGCGGAGGGGCTGGGCGAGGCGGCGGGAGGTGCGCTGGCCGAGGGAGGTGTGGGGGCGTGGGCTGCGGGATCCTGCCGCCCGCTCCGCCTCGAGCTCCAGCTCCGGTTTTTCCCTCCGCCATCCTCTCCCCCTCCCCGTCTCTCCTTTAACTCCCCCTCCCGGGCTCGGGACTGGTTTCCTCCCTTAGCCCGCTGCCCTCAATCCCGGCGAGGCTGGGGCTCCGGCTCGGCGCCCCCTTCCTCGCTCCCTTGTCCGACGCCCCATGCCACCACCGCCGGGTGCCTGGCTCCCTCAGTCCCCGACTTAGGCCCGCTCTCCAATCCCGGGGTGCTGGAGCCTGGGCTGGGGCGCAGGGAGCTTGCAGACCGCCCCTGGAAGGGCTCTGGAGGGCTGAGCGCTCCGGAGCTGGGCGCCGGCAGAGCAGGAAGCGGGTCCGCGTGGGAGCGGGGGTATCGGCCGCCCGGGAGGTCGGGGCAGAATAGCCTGGACAGCTAAGGCAGCCACCCCAGGGAGTGATCGACTTTGGGGGAGTTGGTGCCCCGCCCCCAGGCCTTGGCGGGGTCATGGGGGCCCCCCATTCTAGGCCGGGGGGCGTGCGAGTCGGGGCCCTGCTGCTGCTTGGTTTTTGGGGGCTGGTGTCTGGGCTCAGCCTGGAGCCTGTCTACTGGAATTCGGCGAATAAGAGGTGAGCGACCCGTGCTGGGGAGACCCTACACCTTCCCAGCAGGGAGTGTGGAAGCCTTGGGGACTTGGGAGCTGGATTCTCTGAGGTGGGAGGACACTGGAGGGAGGGTGCTGGTGCTCTGCTGGAAGCTGATGGGTGACTAGACTGATGATCTTGGGAGCCAGACTCCTGGTCGCACACAGAGCTGGAGGTGTGTGGTGATATCCAGGTACTGGGAGTTTGAAAGACCCCAAGGGCAAGGATCCGAAAGTTCATGGGGAGCCGGGAGGGCAGTGGAGTGGTTATGTGGGTTTGTGGGAGACTTGCCTGGTGTCGGGGGCTGGGCTTGGAGGGAGCCTGGTTAGTGTCAGCTCTCAGGAGAGCCGCTGAGTAGGTGCTGCTGAAGCGTTGAAGGGAAAGGCAGGGTGCCTCCCGCCCCAGAAGGGACTCTAGTGGAGATGGGAGGGAAGGGGGCTCAGTTTGGGGACAACTCCCCAAGGCTTCTTGGCTCTCATCACACAATCTGGCTCCCAACTCTTGCCCACAGCCAGACGGTCATTAGCCCTTGGCGGAACAGTTTCCCCGCCAGATGATCTTCCTGCGTTCTGGCTTCTGGACTTCCTCCTGAAAGAAGCCTGGAGCCCATCAGGCCGCTCCTTTTGCCCCCCTGGCATCTGAAGTCCCCAGGACTCCATTGCTCCCTCCCCCATCTTTGCTGCAAACTCTCCCATTAGATCTCTGTTGCAAGGCATGCTTGCTTTGCTCTGAAGAAAGGCCAGGGGTCAGGTGAAACTTCAAGCCACACTGGGTAGGACTCTGGGGAGGTCATCTGGGTCTCTTGCCTCCTTGCAGATCTCACTCCCCATTAGCAAAAGAGTTCTGTGTTTTGAAAAAAATCCCTGGGGGAGGCTGCAGGAGGCCATGGGAAGAGGGTGGACTTTGGAGCACATCAAATCTTAATTGATGGGCTGTGTGGCCTTGGGCACATTACTTAACCTCTCTGGGTTTGTATCCTCAGTCCTAACAGCTCTTATGAGGATTAGAGGGAAGGTGTTGGAACATATATGCTCATTGAAGGAGAACTAGGATTATTGGTCTTCCTCTCTACTTCATTTGCAGCCTCCTACATTTCACTGTTCTGGCCTCCCTCCCATTTCTTTGGGTATAATCTCAACTGTCCTTTTTTCTCTCTCTTTGATATGAGAGAATCTGGATGACGCTCTAACCATCTGAGCTAACAACTTGAGCTAACCCGGCCGGGGCTCTCAACTGTCTTTTCTTTACCCAGTCCCGTACCTGTCAACCTGGTACAGCTTGAAGACATTAGGCTTATTCTAATAGAGTTGAGAAAAGGGAATTGGGGTGTTTGGGAGGCTCTTTGGGATGTCAGGTGGTCAAATACCGAGCAGCAGCCCCCTGGGATCCAGTTCTGAGACCTGTCTGCCATTAATGAAGAGGCAAGGGCTGCAGGCCGGCAAGTAGTGGCTGTGCTGGGCCAATGGATGCCTGAGCAGAGGGAGATGTGGGCTTGTGTTGGCGGTGGTTAGAAAAGTCAACTCCTTCGTTTCCAAAGCAATGGGGCACTTTCCCTAGGAAGTCTGAGACCTGAGGGAAGAGAGGTGCTGAGCAAGGACATGTTGGGCAGCTGGCCCCCAGACCCTGGTTCTCATTAGCCCCATTTAGGACCATTGCCAGGCCAGGCATTTGCCTCCTGTCACATTGCCTGGTAAACTTGGGACACTAGTCTTGATCACCCTCTTCCCCCCCCCCCCCGCCCCCTTTTTGCTCTGAAATCCCTGAAATTCGGTTGTGGCTTGGGGGAGGGGAGGCTCTGCCCCCATGGTTGACTGCCATAGAATAGTGAAGTCACCTGGGAGGGGTGGGCTGTGTGGTTCCAGAGAGGCCAGCTCCTTGGTAACTGGCATCCTGTTGCCAGGGCAACAGAGCTGGTGATGAAGGGAGAGATGGCAGTGTGCATGTGGTGAGGGCAGGCTGAAGAGTGCATTTGGGCAACCAAGGGGCAGGAGACCTCTGAGCCTGGCTTCCTGCTGCTTCCAACGTGAGCTTACAGAGTCCTTAGTGCCTGCTCTCTCGGAACGGACTTCCTACTCAGACAAAGGCTGACCTGCAGGGATGTGGGACGAGGGAGGCGAAGCTCTGGGGCCAGACCTCTGATACCTCTCCCCCTTGTCCACCTCAACCTCCTCCCCATAGGTTCCAGGCAGAGGGTGGTTATGTGCTCTACCCTCAGATTGGGGACCGGCTAGACCTGCTTTGCCCCCGGGCCCGGCCTCCTGGCCCCCACTCCTCTCCTAATTATGAGTTCTACAAGCTGTATCTGGTAGGGGGTGCCCAGGGCCGACGCTGTGAGGCACCCCCTGCCCCAAACCTCCTTCTCACTTGTGACCGGCCAGACCTGGATCTCCGCTTCACCATCAAGTTCCAGGAGTATAGCCCTAACCTCTGGGGCCACGAGTTCCGCTCGCACCATGATTACTACATAATTGGTACTGCTGGGCAGAGGGCAGGGTTGAGTGGGGAGGTGCTCCTGGGATGGAGGGCAGATGAGGGCGAGGACCACCAGAGCCAAGAGAGACCCCTTATGCCCTGGGGTGGTGTTGGGGCCAGGGCATGGAGACAGGATTGAGGCTAGACTCTCGAGTGCCAACTTGTCCCTGTGGATCTTCTCTCCCAGCCACGTCAGACGGGACCCGGGAAGGCCTGGAGAGCTTGCAGGGAGGCGTGTGCCTGACCAGAGGCATGAAGGTTCTTCTCCGAGTGGGACAGAGTGAGTGGGGCAGGGGCGCCTCCTAGGAGCTGAGGAAGGTCGGGGCAGTCCCGTCATGGTCAGTACCCCTTTCTCTTTGGCCTTTGCTATCGCCAGGTCCCCGAGGAGGGGCTGCCCCTCGAAAGCCTGTGTCTGAAATGCCCGTGGAAAGAGACCGAGGGGCAGCCCACAGCCTACAGCCTGGGAAGGAGAACATGCCAGGTAGGAACGAGGGGTCCAGCTCCTCCCTTCCCCAGCCTTCTCTGCTCTTGGATCCCAGCTGCCTTGCCTTCACCCTCTCCCTCCTTTAGATTTTTTTTTTTTGGTGGGGGGGGGGGGGGAGGAAGAGGGGAAGAGAGGATGGGAGGGTGAGAAGGGAATGGAAGCCAAATGAGGAAAAGACTCAATTAGAACTAATTAGCCAAGTCAGCGCTTCAATCAGGGCTGTCAGAGAAGTGGGGAGGACTCTGGCACAGAGCGGAAGGGCTGGACACACCTGGATTCGGAGCTGGGCTTGGAGGGGTGGAGGGGTGGAGGGGATTTGGGGTCCCCAAGGGGCCTGTGCACTGGAAGCCCATGGGGCCCCCAAGGCTGGCTGCCAGATGCCCAGGTGGCTCCTTCAGCCCCTTCCCCTCTTTCCTCCTTCACCCCTTCCCTGCCAGGTGACCCCACCAGCAATGCAACCTCCCGGGGTGCTGAAGGCCCCCTGCCCCCTCCCAGCATGCCCGCAGTGGCCGGGGCAGCAGGGGGGCTGGCGCTGCTCTTGCTGGGCGTGGCAGGGGCTGGGGGTGCCATGTGTTGGCGGAGACGGCGGGCCAAGCCTTCGGAGAGTCGCCACCCTGGTCCTGGCTCCTTTGGGAGGGGCGGGTCTCTGGGCCTGGGGGGTGGAGGTGGGATGGGACCTAGGGAGGCTGAGCCTGGGGAACTAGGGATAGCTCTTCGGGGCAGTGGGGCTGCAGACCCCCCCTTCTGTCCCCATTATGAGAAGGTGAGTGGTGACTATGGGCATCCTGTGTACATCGTGCAGGACGGGCCCCCCCAGAGCCCCCCGAACATCTACTACAAGGTATGAGGGCTCCGCCCCCCTGGCTCTCTTGGATCCAGCCCTCTTTGCGGTGCTCCTCCGTGTAATTCATGGTTGGAGGAACACCTCTGGCATCTCCTTGGCCCCCTTTGCCCCACCAGCCTCTTTATTCCTCCTGGCTGTTGCCCTCTCCTCTACTTGTAGGATTCCTTAAGATTTTCACTGAATCACTTCCTGCCCTGTGGTTGGCCACGTGTGCCCCTCTCTGTCTGTGTTCCCGTGTCCTATTCCCTTGGGAAGGAGGCAGAGACTCAGCCACCTCTTCTGATGACCCAGGGGTCCTCGCTCCCCATACCCACTGAGAGCTAGGGGCGGGAACAGTCTGCCTTTTGCTGGGCGCCTCTTTCTGCCTCTCACTGTTTTTCTCTTCTCTCTCTCTCTCTCTCTCTCTCTCTCTCTCTCTCTCTCTCATCCTCTCTCTCTCTTCTGTCTCTAGGTCTGTTCCTCTTCCCTAGCATTCCCCTCCCTACATCACCTTTTACCCTCTTGGCTTCTTATCCTGTGCCTCTTCCATCTCCTAGGTGGGGGCATCACAGCTTTTCTCCCCTCAGCTCCCTCTTCTGACCTCTTGTCAACCACTCCCCTCAATCTGCCAAAAATGGGGGCCTTATGGGGAAAGCTCTGGCAGTCCACCCCAGCTCAGGGCATGGGCAGCAGGGCCTCCTTCTCTGCCCTGCCCCAGGCCTCTACATACTTACTCCAGCCATGTGGGGTGGTTGGGTTATGACAGCTGCCATGAGAAGTATCCCGTTTGTCCAGTGGCCAATAACAAGACACGAACTGGTTGGGACACATATGGACTTGGTCTGATGCTGAATGGGTCACTTGGGACAGGAAGTGATTTGCTCCAGACAAGAAGTGACCAGGCCTGGACAGAAGTGGCCTGGTGAAGTGGCAAAAGCAGTGCAGCAGGAATTGGAAGTGCCTTCATCTGGCTGGAACTCAAGTGACTTAGTCTGGGGGGTTGGGGGGCGGGAGGTGGATGGTTCTTACTCTGTGGAGAAGGGGAGCAGGACAGTCCTTACTGAGGAGGATTTTCCTGGTATTCAGTGGCACTTCCCAGGACCTCCCTTCCTTTGTTCTCTGTGCTACTTCTAAGGTGACTGCCATCTGCTGTGGAGGCCCAATGTGTCTTGTTCTTCTTCCCTTTCCACATTTCAGTATAATCTCTGTCACTCAACAGGACTACCCCAAGAACCTCTGTGTTGTCCCCCAATAGCCCAGATGGCTGTCTTGTTCATCACATCCTCCATTTCCTACTCTCTTCAGATTCAACACAGCTCCCTTCTTAGTGACCAGAATGGTGGCCTACTGACTGGTCTAGCTGACAGTGGCACTTAGCAACTGCCCCTGTTCCATAGTGACCAGCTTATACCTCTTCCTGCCCTCCAGTACACAAGTGGGTGTTCCCTCAGTCTCCTCCCAGCTCATTAGACCAGAGCTGCCCTTGGGCACCAAGTCCGCCACCTCAATCACCAGCCAACATGGTTGCTTTGTCCACCGGATGTCAAGTCATCGCTCTGCTGTAGTTCCCGGCTCCTTCCTGATTTTTCTAATTGCTCCATCCAGGGAACAGGAAGTTGCTGTTGCCATGCGGGAGGTGGCGGGGTATGGCTGTCATCTCAATAGTTTTATTGTAAAAGGGAAATTTGAACAACAAAAACCAAAAAAAGAATAAAAAACTTCAAAAGTTAACGACAAGGCTGGAAATGACTGGACGTGAATTGGAACGGAGAACTAGTGGTTAGAGTGGCTTTCAAGCTGAGGGTTGGGTCTCATGAAACCAAGGGGAAGGGTAGGGAGAGGGTTGGGTTGGAGGGATGAGGTGGGCAGTGTCTGGGGAGGGGAGAATGGGCTGGGTGAGAGGGCTGGGGAAGGCAGCCACCGAGGGAAGGGAAGAGGGGGTGTGGGGAGTGTGGGGGGCGGCGTGGGGTGGGGGGAGAGGAACCCAGGCAGGCGTAGGAGTTGCCAATGCATCTAATGGGGATGTATGTGGATATAAGTTCCCACATGGGGAGAGCCTGAGTGTCTATTGCTAAACCAAAGCCCGGGGACAAGGCAAATCACAGAAACAAAGTGGAAAAACAATGCTCCTATGTTAGTCTGTGCTCCATCATCCCTGCCCAAGGCACTCTGATGTGGGGTGTTTTACTTTGAGGAGAAGCGGTGTGGCTGCCCCGAAGATTCAAGCTGCCTGTCTCCTGGCTCCCTGTGTACCCACAGCCTAGGCTCTTCTCCCCTAAAAAGCCCAGGTGCCCAGCCCCCTAGACTCAGCCCCATTCTCCAACCACAAAAGCAGCCGTCAGAAACTGCGTTGGAGCTGGTTGGCAGGGGTCACAACCTCTGCCCTCCCTACCTCTCCTCTGACTCTAGGTCCTCTCCCGCTGTCTCCCATCTGCCTGGAGGTCAAGGGGTCCTCTTGCCCCTCCTCTGTCCAGTGGGACCCCTGCCCCTTCCCCTGTCTGCGCAAGATGCCTGGATCCCGAGAGGTGCAGGCGCACTTAGTAGGGAAGTTGAAAACTGGGAAGCCAGGTGCTGGGCTGTCTGGAATGTACTCCTGCCTTCCAGGCCCACACGAGCTGCCCAAGGTGGGGAGGCTGGAAGGGGTGTGGAAGGGCTGGTCCCTTGCCCCTTAGTGGGGGTTTGTTGTCATGGCAACATCCCCTTTTTCACACAACGGGAAGCCCCCCTCAGCCTCCCTGGTGGATGGAGCCGACAGCCCCATCGCTGGCTATCAGCCTCAGGGACTTGGCAACCGTCACTATGGCAACCCAGAGCCCAGCAACAGGGCCCAGTGAGAAAGGGAGGGGTCCAAGACTGGGGCAGGGTTGTGTGTGAGAGGGGGCAAAGGAGCTGAGGGAGGCTCCCCCTACACATACATCTAGAGACACAGGTGGAGAGACAAAAGGGAAGAGAAGCAGAATAAACCTTCTCTGAGACAGACAAACACCTCACCAAAGCAGCAGAGACATCATAACATGCTGAGAGATAGGAAGACACCTGGGGACAGATGCACAGCTGGAGAGAGAAACAGCAAATTCTACATAGCACCCTGGGACCCACCCCCTTGGAGCACTGGCATCTGTAGACCCCCCCCCCCCCAACATGAACAACACAAGACCGTTAGCCTCCACACGTGTAGTGACTTGTGTGCCTTTTGAGCTACTTGGAAGTGCTGGCGATTTCTCACAGAACAACCCATGCCACGCTGTTTGCTTTCTGGGTACGAATACACAAACACTCTCCTAGGGTAGCAATTACAAAAAGTGAATAGAAAGGCAGGAAGACATTCATTCGTTCGTTCATTCGTTCACTGAACGTCATATTACGTGTCTACTTTGTTCCAAGTACTGTTTTGGATACTGGGAGTATATATGGTAAATAAGGCAAAGTCCCTGCTTTCATGAAGTTCAAATTTTGGTGGGGAACAACGTAATAAAATTTCTGGTAGTGAAAAATGATGTCAACGAAACAGAGGAGGAATAGTATGGAGGGTAACAAGATGTTTTAGATTAGGAGGTCAGGAAGGTTTCGCTGAAATGGTGATGTTTAAAAAAATGTTTTCATTGATTTTTACAGAGAGAGGAAGGGAGAGGGATAGAGAGATAGAAACATCGATGAGAAAGAAACATCATCAATCGGCTGCCTCCTGCATGCACCCCTACTGGGGATCGAGCCCACAACAGGGAATCGAACTGGCTGGCAGCTTGTTCCGTGGCTGGGAATCGAACTAATGACCTCTTGGTTCCTGGTCAACAATCAACCACTGAGCCATACCGGCTAGGCTGAAGAGCTGACATTTAATGAGGATCTTGTATAATGTGGAGTAAGGCATGCAGTATGAGAAATGTCATACCCAACAGAGGAAACAGCAAGTGCAAAGCACAGAGGTAAAATCTAGATGTGTTTGGAAATAGGGAGAATGTCGTCACAACTCCACGCGTGTTCCAGATGGGTCTTGTCCTTCCCAGCCCCGCCTGTAGGTCACTTAGGGTCTAGAATTCACATTTAAGAAGTTGCTCTAACTCAGTCTTCCATCTCCACCACCCCTTTTGTTTCTTCTGTGTATGTGAGTTGCATTTTCTTCAACTAAATTTTAAGCTCTGGGAGGGCAAGGATGGTGCTCTGAGCTTCTTGGAAGCTGTGGTGTGGCTGGTGGTACAGAAGGTTGCAGTATGTGTGTTTGTGAATGTGGTTTATATTGGGGTTTTTGTTTTTAAAAAATATATATTTTTATTGATTTCAGAGAGGAAGGGAGAGGGAGAGATAGAAATATCAATGATGAATGAGCCTAACCAGCGGTTAAAAACAACAGGGGGGTGGGGGCATGTGTGGGGAGGGGTGTGGGATGGGAATGGGGGGACCAGGACAAATATGTGATACCTTAATCAATAAAGAAATTAAAAAAAAAGAAATATCAATGATGAGTGAGAAACATTGATTGGCTGCCTCCTGCACGCCCCTCACTGGAGATCGAGCCCACAACCCGGGCTTGTACCCTGACCAGAATCAAACCGTGACCTCCTGGTTCATAGGTCAATGCTCAACCACTGAGCCACGCCGGCCAGGCTATGTTGGGGTTTTTAAGGAGAATAGAGCAAAGGGTTGCAGTGGGAATTTCTGGTGGGGAATGGTTGACATCACAAACTAGAATTTCAGTGAGAATGAAAAAATGGAGCTTCCTATGGGGCTCCCTGGGAAATCACAAACATGGGCACCCCATTCCCCAGGAAGAGTTTCCGGATCTGTAGACAGGCTGGGAGAAATGTTGCAGGGTGGTCTGAAGGCTGGCTAGGATGGACTCAGACAGCTAAGTGGGGGGGTCGGAAAAAGGATGCAGTATGAATGGGAGTGAAAATTAGGCAGCAGACGTGAGGTCTGGAAGGTAGCAGGGCATGTGAAGTCCTGAAGGGAGTTCTGTGGGGACCAGGTCCCAGGTACCCCTGAGTCCCACAGGGAATTGAAGCATTCGGCGTACTGGGTCTTCCGTTTGCTCCCCCCAACTGCCATCAGAAACTTAGGCATCAGCTCCCTTCAACCCCAGGGGCTGGTGGTGGTGGGGAGATTGAGCAGCCTCAGGGGGCAGCAGCTGGTGAGTGGGGAGGAATCTGTGTGCTCAGCAAACAGCAGCCTCAGTGCCCAGTGGCTGCCTCCTCCCTCATCAATCAGCCCCAGCCAAATGTCCTTGCATTCCCACCACCCCAAGGGGACTGGGGCTGGGCCAGGGTCCCCAGGGGAGTGAGATGGGGATGGGTCGGGGGAGTTGGGGGGTGGTGCTTGGCTTCCCATCTCTGGGCCTCTATTCTCTCCTCTCCTGGAAGCTCTCAGCTCTTCATGTCATGGAATGACTCTGTCCTGGCTCCTACCATCATGAAGGCATCAGCTACAAATCACCTGTGGGGGTCTGCTGGGAGGGGATAAAGGGGAAGAGGGATGAGTCAGGGATGAAGAGGAATCTGCTCTGGTTCTCACGGACCAGCCCAGGGCACAGTCAGCAGGGAGGCTGTTGGCACAGAGGCCGTGTCCCCCTCTAGCTAGCCTCTGCATCCCTGACAGATGCTCTGGACAGCAGGCTGTGATCTCCACCCCCAAATGTCCTCTCTTCCCACCTCTCCTAACCCCCCCCCCCCCCCCCCGCCCTGCTTCCCATCAAGATCCAGAGGTCTGGCCCCCAGCTCACCTCAAATCTGTTGCTCCCCTTTGGGGACTGGGGCCTCCAGACCTTAGCCTGGGGCTCACTCTCCCCCTCCTTAGCCCTTGCTCCCCTCAGGGACCCAGGCGTCCTGCCCACTCCCCTCACCATAACAACCATTCTTTTGGAGTTGCTTAAGACTTTAATATCATTTCATTGTCAGCTAGTTCAGAGAAGGTTGGGGGCACAAAGAGACTGGGGTGGGCAAAAGAGGGCCAAGGTAGGGGGGAAGCAAGGGAAGGGCTCCCCTCTCTCCGTGGAGATGGCTCTGAGAAATCAAATATTGACAGTGAGAGAACAGAACTTATTAAAGCTGGGACAGGGGTGTGTGTGGGGAGCTGTGGGAATGGCCGGATGCCTGGGTTCTGAGGGTAATGAAGGTTCTGGGAGGAGGGACAAGCCTGAGGCTGGGAGGATGCAGTAAGACTAAGAGTCCTACTGGTACAACTCTCCTACCCGCCCCCCCCCCCCTTTTTTTTTAAGATGTTCTGAGTCTGGCTACCAAGTCTGTTCCTCAGCTGTCCCCTAGGGGCCCTGGGGAGACCCCATCACAGCTGTGGTTGGCCCCACTCCATCCCTTCCCCCTACCTCCACCTCTGTTGATGAGCTTCAGCAGCGTTTAATCGGATTGAGCAGTAATTAGCAAAGTGAAATGTTTGATTACCTATTTAGCATAATGTAGGGGGCTGAGATCCTTAGGCACAGCCAAGGTTGGAGTCAGAAAAGAATTGGGGTCTACACAACGTTCCTTACCCTGGGGGAGCCCTGAGCCCTGCCTGTAAGAGTCCCTGCCCTAGGCCTCCCCTCACATCTTCACTTCTTTGGAACTTCTCCCTGGGGGATCTGACCAATTATGCTTCCTCTCTCTGCCACCCACTGCCTATCTGATTAGAGGAACTCCCACTTAGCCTTGCTTGCTGTGCAGCTGGTTTTGGGGTGTGGCAGGACCCCTCTCTCTTTCAATCCTTGCTCTCAGTAACAGGAGTTTGGGCTGGGCAGGAGGCCACAAATCAGAGCCCAAAGATAATGGTGGTGGTGGTGGTGGGTGCCAAGCGCAGGGTCTGTCAATTCTGGAAATAAAGATAGGGTAGGTAGGTGGAATGGTGAGGTCAGGGTTGAGTCTGAGTGTGGGTTAACTCACTGGCTCTTCAGGAGTATCAGAACTGCCACTCCTCTCAGTGCCAGACTGGCATAATGAGACCTGTCAGGTGTGAACACCCCCAGGAACACCCACCTCAGCTCCCCTTTCCTCATCCAGCAAAGAAAATGTCATCAATTTAGCTCCTCATGGAAATGCAATCAGTGGGCTTACTGCTGGCTTTGTCTTAATTAGGCACTATTGATGGAAGCAGGTGGGGTGCCTTCCCATCCCCCTGGATGGCTTCCTCCCGTATCTCCCAGGTCTCCCTGAAGCGTCTTCTGGCCTCAGGTACAACAGCCTTCTAGGCGCCTTTCCCTGCGGCCCCGGCGGCCCGCAGCGCCCCCTAGCAGCGGTTGAGGGCTGCCCCTCTCTCACACCCCTCTCCTCTCGCTTCCCTAGGACGCAACCTTTGTTCTTATGGAGATCTTGGCGCCTCCCCGGCGTGGTCACCTTCCCCAGGAGTCCCCGCCTCCCGTTACTCCCAAAGTGAGCGATGCTTTCCAAAGCCAATCCTCAGATTCCAAAAATTCCAGTTCCATTCTTCCCTCCCTTTCCCCGCCCCGCGGTGCCGGTTGATCCTAGACCCCAGTCCGAATTAAGAAGGGGGAATGAGCTGGAGGGCAGGGGTGCTCCAGCCCCGGTTTTTCCTC
The DNA here is from genome assembly GCF_951640355.1 of Cnephaeus nilssonii. Taxonomy (NCBI): domain Eukaryota; kingdom Metazoa; phylum Chordata; class Mammalia; order Chiroptera; family Vespertilionidae; genus Cnephaeus; species Cnephaeus nilssonii. Next base: position 40,249,039 of record NC_137090.1, read on the forward strand.
CGCACCCAGCTGCAGCCACGGCTGCCTCGAAATCCTGGAGCGCCTTCTAAAGCGCTAATGAGCCTCGCAGGCGGGACCCCGGGCGCCACCTGCTGGACTCACTCGGGCCCTTAAGACCCGAGCGGGGGCGGACGCTTGGGTTCTCCCTTTTCAGTGGCCCGCAGGAGGGTAGCTCATTGTTCCACAGTCCTTTGAGCTCCGTCCTCAGCCCAAGCCCCACGCACCCTCCAGCCTGCCAGACTTGGTGGCTTCCCTCGCCCCCAGCCCTCTTGCCCTGAGTGCCGGCAGGAGAGACTCCCGCCGAGCCGGGCAGCGGAGCGGGTCTTCACCGCGCCTGCGCCGAGGACGCCCGCTCTGCGGTCAGGCACCGCTGCCGCTCGCCCCTCCCGGCCCCGGGTTTCCATGGCGACGCGTGCACGCGCGGGTCTGAGAGGGCCGAGCGGGGCAACTTCTTAGCTGAAGTGGCCCTTCCGTCGGCCTGGGGAGGAGAGGGTCGGCGCCGCGAGGTGTGTGTCCGGGGCAGAGGGGAGGAGAAAAAGAATGCCGGGCTGATTTGGGAGTTGCGGGGAGCGGGGCAGTGGTGAGGGGCAGGAAGGACAGTTGCAGGGAGGGAGGGAGCGGCAGTTGCGGGGGGAGGGGAGGAGAAGGGGCAGTTGGCGCTGAGATGAAGCAGCGGGGACAGTTGCGGTAGTTGTGTGAGGAAGCTGTCGAGAGAGGAAATGTGCCCACTGGTGGGCAGTGTGAGGAGAGGGCCGGTCCCCTGTAGAATGTAATGAGTAAACCAGCTCCTCCTGGGGCCTGCCCTGTGGGACATGGGGTGAACCCACGGGAGGTGCTGGCCCCCTTGGCAGCCAGATGCTCCGGAGGCTCCGGCTGGAGCAGGGAGGCACAGCCCGGCGCCTCTCTGGAGACCAGCGGAGGGAGCCGGGCGGCTGTAGTTGGTCTTGTTGACGTGTTGGCCTAATGGGACGTCTCTCCTTGGAGCAAAGTACAGACCCTTCAGGTCTGAAACTCATCACCGGCGATGAGTGCCTGTGCCGGCCGGTGGGGACGAGGAAGGAAAGCCACAGGGGGCTGTCAGGAGGTGGCTGAGCGCGCAGGGCATGCCCCGCGAATCCGACAGTGCCCTTGGGATCCTGACCGCCTGCCAGAGATGCCCCTGCTTCCAGCCAGCCTGTGTTCTGAGGAGGGCACCGATGTGGCCTTCCTCGTCCCTCATTCCCTCCCCCCATACACAATGAGAAATCCAGTGGTGGGTGACTTGTCCCCTTCCTTCTTCCAGTCTGTCCTCAGGGAGTCAAATGATCTTGGTTTTCCTGACCAGTGAGCACAGTTACTCAGCCAGATATGCTGAGACCTTTTCCGTACACGCAAATCAGGGTTCCTACCCCTCAGGAGCTGAAAGCTAACGAGACGTTGTAAATACGGTTTTTCTTTGTTTAAGGAAGTTGCAGATTTTAGTTTGAGCAGGAGGAGTATTTTCCCATTTCCCCCTTCTCCTCTTCCCAGGGGTAACTTGGGAGGAAAGGAGATACACAGGAAAATCGTATTGGTTTGCTTCATTGATTTGATGCAGTGACAAAGGGTGGGGAACCTGGGAACAGTCTTCCCTTCCCTGGTCTTCTCTCACGCAGCCATGTCTCTGAGGGACAGAGTGGTTGAGGGGGTGTGTAACCACACCTCAGCTTGGTGTACCTTTTCCTGATTATCTCACGTTCTCATACTTCTGGGCAGGGTGGGGAGTTCCTAAACCCTCATTAATGGGGTGTCGGGCCACCATCTTTGACTTCCATATTCTTTTTTTAAAAAATATATATTTTATTGATTTTTTACAGAGAGGAAGGGAGAGGGATAGAGAGTTAGAAACATCGATGAGAGAGAAACATCGATCAGCTGCCTCCTGCACACCCCCCACTGGGGATGTGCCCGTAACCAAGGTACATGCCCTTGACCCGGAATCGAACCTGGGACCCTTGAGTCCGCAGGCCGACGCTCTATCCACTGAGCCAAACCGGTTTCGGCTGACTTCCATATTCTTAATGCCTGGAGGGATCACATGGATTTTTAAGCCAATGCTCTGAAGAAAGTGGGGTACCCCAGGGGGAGGAGTGAGGACTGCAAGGCCCCTGTGGTTAATGGAGCAGGGACCGCGAGTCTCAGGTGCCTGGGTTGCGGTGGGTTTGCTGGTGGACTCCCAGTTTCCTGTGTGTCTGCAGGTTTTGGCGACGTGATGTCCAGCAAAGCTGAGAAGAAGCGGAAGGTGGGTGGCAGGAGGAATGCCCGCAAGCGAGCTGCTCAGGCTGCTCTGGCCACAGAGCCCGGGGAGGCCACCCAGCCTGACAGTGAGCCGGGGCCGGAGCTGGAGCTGGGCCGGGAGCCGGAGCCCGAGCCCGAGCCGGAGCCGGAGCCCGAGCCGGAGCCGGAGCCACAGCCGAAGCCAGAGCCGAAGCATCTCAGGGAGAAGTCTGGTGGGTACATGCTGCCAGGGGATTGGAGGGAGAATATTAATATTCAGGAGGGTCTTAGGGCTAGGAACAAGCAGGTTCTATTGTTTTTGGGTAAGAAGCAGGGGGGTTAGTAGAATCTCAGGCCTGCCGATGGGTCCCTTTTTGTGTATTTTCCTCCTGCAGAGCCTTATGCTTCTTCTTTCTGCCTTAAAAATGTCCCCCAGTGTACCAGGAGCACACCAGCCAATCCTTTATTTTAGCCTCTTCCTCCTTATTCAAGTGTTCATGGTTGCTCCTACCCCACTGGAGAGGGTTTAATCTCTTCCTTTTTCCCATTTTCACCCTGGGTGGCAAAACAAATAATGTTTTTCTCCCATTAAGCCCATCACCATGGAGACAGTCTGCTTTGCCACCCTTTGAATCCTAAGCCTGACTGATGCTTTCCCCATCTGTTTGAGGCTCTTGTATCTCCACCCTCGTTTCGGCAGGGCCTTGGCTGACTAAGGAGGTTCAGGTTCAGGGCCACAGGAAAAGAAGCCTGAGGTCTAGACTGAGAGAGAAAGGAGTTTAAAGAGGCTGCCTCCTGTGCTTTGATCTGAGGGGTTCTTTCCCTGTAAAATGAGCTGGGACCGATAGGGTGGGAAGGATTTTGGTAGCTGTTGCTGTCACTGGGCTGTTCCTAGGGCACAGGCCATTGTAGATCTGACTGTGAGCTAAGAATAGTCCTTTCCTTTTACCTGGGGCTTCCTTTAAAAAAAAAAAAATATATATATATATATATATATATTTAAAAAAATATTTTTATTGATTTCAGAAAGGAAGGGAGAGGGAGAGAGAGAGATAGAAACATCAATGATGAGAGAGAATCATTGATAGGCTGCTTCCTGCATGCCCCACACTGGGGATGGAGCCCACAACCGGGGCATGTGTCCTGACCAGGAATTGAACCGTGACCTCCTGGTTCATAGGTCGACATTCAACCACTGAGCCATGCCAGCCAGGCTATCTGGGGCTTCTTTACACTGCTAGCAGCCTCTCAAGACGGAGAGAAATAGAATTCCTTTTCATATTAAAGGTCGATAGATTAAGGGTGAGCAAGGAGAAAGGGCCATAGGGCCTGGCCCTAGGATCCAGAGATTAGAAATGTGCAAAACTTTTTTCTCCTGAGGTTTCTTGAAAGCAGTTTGAAATGGGACTGGCTCCTAGAAGCTGGGTACCAGGAGTAGGCGGGGGGAGGAGAGAAAGCAGTGATGTTCAATTTGGAGAATCCTCCGGGATAGGAAGAGAAAGAGCTTCTAAATGAAAGCACTGACCACCAGACCCAAGGATCTCTGACTGCCTTGGCTGTGGCCTCTTTAGAGTTTGATGTGCAGTTTCCCAGCTGACGCATAACCCTGATGGAGGTTCAGAGAAGACTTGGGTCTCCATGGTAGCCCTGAGATGAACATTAATCCCCGTAATCTTTAGAGACAGAGGGGTGTGAATGTGTCCCTCTAAAACTCATATGCTGAAACCCCAATGCCCAGTGTGATGGTGCTGGTGGGTGGGCCTTTGGGAGGTGCCTGAATGACGAGGGTGGGACTGTTACGAATGAGATTAGTGCCTTATAAAAGTGGCTCCAGAGAGCTCCCTTGCCTCCTTCCACTCTGTGAAGACACAATGAGAAGTCTGTGACTGGGAAGAGGGCCCTTGCTCGGTCATGCTGGCACCCTGATCTAAGACTTCCAGCCTCCAGACTGAGAAACAAATTTCTGCTGTTTATAAGCCACCCAGCCTGTGGTATTTTGCTGTACAAGCTAAGACAGGGCTGAACACACTTCTTGGAAAAGGATGGTGAGCAAACACCCTTTTGAGATGTGTATTGATATCCTTTGCATTTTTTTTTTTAGGTTTTATTTTTTTTAAAATATATATTTTATTGATTTTTTACAGAGAGGAAGGGAGAGGGATAGAGAGTTAGAAACATCAATGAGAGAGAAACATCGATCAGCTGCCTCCTGCACGCCCCCCACTGGGGATGTGCCCGTAACCAAGGTACATGCCCTTGACTGGAATCAAACCTGGGACCCTTCAGTCCGCAGGCCGACGCTCTATCCACTGAACCAAACCAGTTAGGGCATCCTTTGCATTCTTAAGTGCTCCTCATTAAGAAAAGAAGTAGTACAAACCCGGCTGGTGTGGCTCAGTGGTTGAGCATCGACTTACAAACCAGGAGGTCACCTGTTTGATTCTGGGTCAAGGTACATGCCCGGGTTTCGGGCTCTATCCTCAGTGGGGGGTGTGTAGGAGGCAGCAGATCCATCAATGATTCTTTCTCATCATTGATGTTTCCATTCATCTCTCCCTCTCCCTTCCTCTCTCTGAAATCAATAAAAACATTATTTTTTTAAAAAAGAAGTAGTACAGGTTCCTAATCTATAATTTTTAAATATCTGTAATTTTAAAAAGCCCCAAGAACTAAAAGTTTTTCCCCCAAAGTTTGGCATCCAAACTTCTTTGGTGGTAAAACATAACCTAAACTGACATGACATATTTACTAGTCCATTTAAACCACGTGGTATAAATTTTCACATGTTTTACTGAAGAAATACTACTGATATTAAAAATTTGATTGTGCAGTGCTGTTCCAGAGCCCGCTAGAGGGTGGGGGTATTACATATATTATTATATTACAATTCTCAATTATGAAATATGCTTGACCTCAGGGTTTTGGATAAGGGATTGTTGACCCGTATTTCAGAAAAAGTATAGAGAATAATATAATGAACACTCATGTAACCATCACCCAATGTAAGAATAAATAGTGATAGCAACAAGGAAATCCTTATGCTTTCCCACCCCAAGCCCTTCTCTCTTTTTCCAGAGGTCACTACTATCCTGAGTTGGTGTTTTTTTAAAAAAAATATATTTTATTGATTTTTTACAGAGAGGAAGGGAGAGGGATAGAGAGTAAGAAACATCGATGAGAGAGAAACATCGATCAGCTGCCTCCTGCACACTCCCTACTGGGTATGTGCCCGCAACCAAGGTACATGTTCTTGACCAGAATCGAACCTGGGACCCTTGAGTCCACAGGCCGATGCTCTATCCACTGAGCCAAACCGGTTAGGGCCTGAGTTGGTGTTTTTGAAAATTTTGTATCCATGAACATCATATACTAGTATTGTATTGCATGATTTAGATTTTATATAAATTGTATTATAGAAGACAAAACTAGTTGACTCTTTAAAAAATTTTAAAAAATATTTTTATTGATTTCAGAGAGGAAGGGAGAGGGAGAGAGAGATAGAAACATCAATGATGAGAGAGAATCATTGATCAGCTGCTTCCTGCACGCCCCACACTGGGGATCGAGCCCAAAACCCAGTCATGTGCCCTGACCAGGAATCGAACCATGACTTGCTGGTTCGTAGATCCTACGCTCAACCACTGAGCCATGCTGGCCGGGCAAAACCAGTTTATTCTTAGGATTGTCCCAGTCTCCCTGCCCTGGCCTAGTTCCTGTCTGAAATCTTGAATGCCCTCAGTTTTCTCAAAGGGCGGTGGATTTCTTGGTCACCTGTCCCATCTACCAAAAAGCTCCTGGAATCATCTACTCCATCCCTTTTCATGATTTCTGTCCTTGGCCTCTGCGTCTCACTCCCCTCTTAGTTTTTCTTTCTGGAAGTTGGAGTGTTGTGTTTCCCAAAGTCTTATGGTTCCATCTCGTTGTTCCTTCCTCCTTTCAGCCATGGGAGATGGGAAACCCACCAATTTTACCCCAGGCTCCTGTTTAAGCAACAGATCAGGAGGTACACCTGGGTCAGGAGAGATCAGGAGAGAAACACCCTCCTGGGTTTTGAGGGGTTCCAGGGTGAGTGTGGCAGAAATGAGTACCCAGCAGCCTGGTTGTTTGGAGAGGGGCCGATTTCTGTGGAATCCAACTTCCCTACGTGAGAAGAGGACTGGGAGAAGAATGGAAGGCCAGAAGCTGAATGCCTAGAATATCCACTTAGTACTGACTGCCCTTATTCCCCTCCCTCCCCTGACCCCCTCCAGCCCCAGTCAGCCTTTTAAAAGAAAAGCCACTTGGTATAAGTTGAGATATAATTCACTTACTATGAAATTCACTCCTTTGAAGTATTCAACAATTTCTGGTATATTCACAAAGCTGTGCAACCCTCACCGCTATATAATTTCTGAGCATTTTCATCCCACCCCCAATAAGCCGCTTTAAGCCTGAGAAATTGGTACCAGATGACCCCTACATCTTTACTTCTAAGTTGCATCAGACCCTAGCCTTTTAGTAGTCACTCCCTATTTCCCTTTCCCCCTCAGATACTGGTAACCACTAATTACCTTCTGTCTCTATGGATTTGCCTGTGCTGGACATTTCATATAAATGGAATTATACAATGTGTGGTCTTTTTTGACTGGCTTCTTTCACTTGGCCTAGTGTTCTCAAGGTTCATCCATGGTGTAGAATTGTAGCAGAACTTCATTCTTTTTTTTATGGTTGAGTAATATTTCACCACAATTTGTTTTTTATTCATTCACCTTTTGGTGGACACTTGGGTTGTTTCTACCTTTGGCTACTGTGAATAGTGCTGCTATGAACATGGGCATACAAATGTCTACTTGAGTACCAGCTTCCAATTCTCTTGGGTGTATACCTAGAAGTGAAATTGCTGGTTCGTATGGTGACTATGTTTAACTTTTTAAGGAATGCTTTCATTTTTGAATCTTTATTCTTCCCAGAGTCAGTGTTGGAGAAACCTGAAGTACAGAAAGAAGAATTACAGGAACTTGAGGTAGATGTGGTAAGTTTAGGTTTTCCTTGAGACAAATATTCCTCTCCAACAAATGGTGACTCAAAAGATTAGTTGTAGCATGGTGTCTAAGGAATTCTCTTCAGTCTGTCCATTCCTTCTATATCCTCTACTGGTAACCTACTCACCACAGATCCAGTTCACTAAGTAAAGGCCCAAGTTATCCATGCCGCCATCCCTCCGGAAGAAGAGGGTTTTAAGGGAGAAACAGGTCTCTCAGCTGTCCCTTCCTTGTCTCCCCACCTTGGGTAAAAGGTCGACAAGCTTTATCAATTGTATGGGTGAACTTCGGAACAAATTGAACAAGCCGGGCAGATACTGTCCTTATTGGATACTAATGTCTTTTTTTTTTTTAATCCTCACCTGAGGATATGTTTTTATTGATTTTTTAGAAAGAGAGGAAGAGAGAGAGAGAGAGAGAGAGATATCAATTGGTTGCTTCCCCTACATGCCATGACCAGGCAAACCAGCAACCTAGGTATGTGGCCTGCTCTATGGGATGACGCTCCAACCAACTGAACCACCTGGCCAAGGCTAATTGGTAATTGGATACTAATTTCTAAGACATTCTCTTTTTTCCTTTCTTTCAGTTTTCTCCTTTGGCAAAATAATTTACAGAAGCCACTTCAAGCACTCTTAGAAATTGGCACTAAGTAATCCCTACTCCTTTATTTCCAAGTTGTATCAGAGCCTAGCTATAGATACTTGGGTTAGAAGAATGGAGTGGTGACCTTGAAATTTTTTGTAAATGAGAGAAAAGTAATAACTACTCATTAAAAAAAAAAACAAAACATTGGAAGGTACAGAAAAGTAAAACAAAGAAAGGAAAAAGAAAAGTCATATCATGACAGCCTAAACACACTCAGTGTTAATACTTTGGTACGTGTCTTTTCTTTCCGTGTATAGGTTTGTGAGTTTAAAAACACACACAAATGATCCTAGCCCTAGCTGGTTTGACTCAATGGGTAGAGTGTTGACCCACTATTTGAAAGGGCCTGGGTTCGATTCCGGTCAAGGGCACGTGCCCAGGTTGCGGGCTCAATCTCAAGTGTGGGGAATGCAGGAGGCAGCCGATCAATGATTCTCTCATCATTGATGTTTCTATCTCTCTCTCTCTCTCCCCCTTCCTTTCTGAAATCAATAAAAATATATTAAAAAAAAATGATCCTAACTGGCTCTGGCTGGTGTTTCTCAATGGTTAGAGTGTCAGCCTGTGCACTGAAGGGTTCAGTTCCTGGTCAAGGTTGCAGATTGTATCCCCAGCCCCAGTCAGGGCATGTGTGGGAAGCAACCGACCGAGGTGTCTCTCACATCGATGTTTCTCTCTCTTTCTTTCTCTCCTTCTCTCTCTCCCCCCTCCTTTTCACTCTCTTTAAAAAAAAAAAAATCAATGGAGCTTAGCCAGTGTGGCTCAGTAGTTGAGCATTGACCTATGAACCAGGAGGTCACTGTTTGATTCCCCGTTAGGGTGCATGCCCAGGTTGCAGGCTCAATCCCCAGTGAGAGGTGTGCAGGAGGCAGCCAATCAATGATTCTCTCTCATCATTGATTTTTGTTTGTTTGTTTTGTTGTTGTTAATCCTCACCCGAGGATATTTTTTCATTGATTTTTAGGAAGAGTGGAAGAGAAAGGGAAAGACGGAGAGAAACATTGATGTGAGAGAAACACATTGATTGGTTGCCTCCTGCACGAGCCCCAACCACGGCCCAGGCCGGGGAACAGTCTGCAACAAAGGTACGTGCCCTTGACTGGAATTGAACCCAGGACCCTTTTGTCCACAGGCTGACTCTGTCCACTGAGCCAAACCAGTTAAGGCTCATCATTGATGTTTCTGTCTCTTTCTCTCCCTCTCCCTTCCTCTCTGAAATCAATAAAAACATATATTAAAAAATCAATGGGAAAATATCCTTGGATGAGAATTAACAACAAAAAATAAAATAATCCTAACTGTACCATATATTATACTTTATTAAGCTTTTTCACAAAACATTTGATAATTTTTTAAGTTATCTATATATATAAAAGCCTAATATGCAAATTGTCCCCACGGGAGTTTGACCAGGATACCGATTGCTTGCTATGACGTGTACTGACCACCAGGGGGTGGTGCAGAATGAAGGAAGGCCCCGGCCGGTAGCTGGAAGGCTCCAATCGGCCCTGATCACAGGCCAGGCCTAGGGACCCTACCCATGCATGTATTTTATGCACTGGGCCTCTAGTTATAATATACTTTAAAATGTTTTTATTAATTTCAGAGAGGAAGGGAGAGGGAGAGGGAGAGAGAAACATCAATGATGAGAGAGAATCATTGATCGGCTGCCTCCTGCATGCCCCCTACTGGGGACCAAGCCTGAAACCCTGGTATGTGCCCTGACCAGGAATCCAACTGTGACCTCCTGGTTCATAGGTCAACACTCAACCACTGAGTCACACCAGCCTGGCTATAATACACTTTTTGTAAGCACCATTTTATTATTTTTATTTTTTTTTTAATTTATTTTTATTTATTTATTTTTTTTTACAGAGAGGAAGAGAGAGGGATAGAAAGTTAGAAACATCGATGAGAGAGAAACATCGATCAGCTGCCTCTTGCACACCCCCTACTGGGAATGTGCCCGCAACCAAGGTACATGCCCTTGACAGGAATCGAACCTGGGACCCTTGAGTCCGCAGGCCGACGCTCTATCCACTCAACCAAACCGGTTTCGGCTATTTTTATTTTTTAAAATGGCAGTATAGTTCTTGATTAGATGTATGTGCCATAGTTAAATCATGACTCTTGGACATTTTGCCATTTCTAATATTTTTGCTTTCATAATAATACTGTGATGAATATTATAAGTAAAACTAGCACACTTTGTAATACTTAATATTTCCTTTAGATTCCAATGTATGGAATGACTGAATCAAAGAGTAAAGAACATTAAAAAAAATATTTTTATTGATTTCAGAGAGGATAGGAACATCAATGATGAGAGAGAATCATTGATTGGCTGCCTCCTGCATGCCCCCTACTGAGGATGGAGCCCACAACCTGGGTATGTGCCCTTGACCGGAATTGAGCCCTGGACTCTGCAGTCTGCAGGCTACTGGTCTATCCACTGAGCAAAACCGGCCAGGGTAGAACATGTCTAATAATCCTATATAATAAAAGCCTAATATGCTAAGTGTCCGGTTGACCAGTTGGCTGTTCAACCAATCAAAGTGTAATATGCTAATGATATGCTAAGGCCGTTCAACTGCTCACTATGACGTGCACTGACCACCAGGGGGCAGACAGTTGACTGGTTGACCAGTCACTATGATGTGCACTGACCACCAGGGGGTAGATGCTTCAACCAGTAGGTTAGCTTGCTGCTGGGGTTCGGCCGATCGGGACTGAGTGAGACAGGCTGGACATACCCTCGAGTCCTCCCGTGGTCTCTCCCTGGCTGGCCAACCTCCCACATCCCTCCCAGGCCCCGATCGTGCACCAGTGGGGTCCCTCTGCCTGGCCTGCAGGATCGGGTCAAAACCGGCTCTCCAACATCCCCAAGGGGTCCCAGATTGTGAAAGAGCACAGGCCAGGCTGAGGGACCCCACTGGTGCACAGATTCGTGCACTGGGCCTCTAGTTTAATACATAATGCCAAGCTGTTTTCCAAATGCATTGCACCTTTTGTCCTCACATTAGCAACAAACCCTTTCCAGGCCTGAGTGTTATCAATTTAGCAAGGATTTTAAAAAATGATAGGCAGTAAATGATATATCTTTGCTATTTTTATTTGCATTTCTTTGATTTCAACTGAAATTGGACATTTTTTCATATGTATTTTTTTTTTTATGGCATGTCATGCCAGTTTACATCCCTTTGTCCATTTATTTATCAGGGTCTTAGTGTTTTTCTCACTGGTTCATCTGTGTCTTAACCATTTAACTGCCACGATATTTTGAATTTAATTAAGAAAGGTCTGCTGCTTGTGTCTATAGACATTTATGGCATACAAGTGATTAATATAGGGAAGATTTTAGGCCACTGTCTTAAGTTTTCTTGACTTGGAAACTTTATAATTATTATTATTATTATGTTTAAAAATATTTTTATTGATTTCAGAGAAGAAGGAAGAGGGAGAGAGAGAATCATTGATCAGCTGTCTCCTGCTTGCCCCCTACTGGGGATCGAGCCCGCAACCTGGACATGTGACCTTGATGGGATCGAACCTGGGACCTTTCAGTCTGCAGGTGGATGCTCCATCCACTGGGCCAAACCAGCTAGGGCTGACCTGGAAACTTTAAATAAAAGAGATTCCTTCTCATATTCCAGGAATATGGGAGAAGGACAGGGTGGCTTCTCAAGTTCACTCAACAATATCTTTATATCTTTGTGTCCTTAATTTATTTAGTAAAGTTCTACAGATTAATTTTTTTCTAGTCATCAATTACAGTTTCCTTTCCATCTAATTGATTTGTTCTTTGGTGTTTTCCAGTCTTTTATCCTCACTTCTTCCTCACTGCTATGCCAATTGACTTTTACCCAGTATTTCATACTTATTTCGGTATTTTGAGGAGGCTGCTGCATCATGAAGAAATTGCTCTTGCACCCTTATCCCTTTTCCAGCTTGTCATCTCCATACTTCTAATTGGTTGATTTAGGCTAATGTCCTACATGTTCCCTTAATTTAGTTTGACTTTGAGGTTGAGAGTTGCTCACTAATGCATTTTTACAACCACAAGCATAAATGAAATATCTTGGGAAGAAAAGATCGATCTCAAGGAAGGATAACCTTCTTTGAAATGAAACTAAGAAAAACCCTTGGTTTTTCTCTACAATCCATTCTATCTTTACTTATAGAGGCAAGAGAATCTTATTGTCTTATTTCATCAAAAGCGTGAAACCTATCATTCAGTTCATCCTCAGCTTTCTCTTCACTATTCTGGTCCTGTCTGACTTCTCTCATTTTCTGGGTCCTCACATGTGATTGTGGATGGGAGAAATGACTCATCCGAACAGTTATATCTTTTTTGGCTCTCTGTTTTCCTTCTTTAGAAGCCCCTTTTCCAGTCTCGGATTGTGCTGACAGGACTGGCGGATGCCAAATGGACAGTGGAGCATGATGCCATTCTGGAACACTTTGCCCAGGACCCGGCAGAGCCCATCCTTACCATCTTCATTGACCCTTATTTGGGGCTGAAGCTAGAAACGGGCGTGCCTATACAGGTGGGTACTCCACTTCCTCAGATTCCAAGGTGGTCTTCCAGGGAGCTGAGGGTTCCGCGTATCTCTGTCATCTGTGCCCAAGTTCTGTTGCCACAGAGAGGAATGAAGCAGGCTTTTGCTTTTGATGATCTCGTGGTCTAGTGGGAAAGACAGACATATAAGAAGTATTTACAACAGATTATGATGCATGAGCAAAACTTTATAGGAGCTTTATGGGAGCAACTAATGTGGCCAGTGGAATGCTGGCAAAGCTTGGTGATGGAGGTGATAATTTGAGTTGGGGATGCAGAGTAAGTAGGATTTCATGGAGGCTGGGTAAGAGCTGTGTAAGTAAAGACCACTTTATGTGCAAAGAAAGGAGGAGTTGTGGGAAATGATACTGAAGTTGGGGTCAGCTTGTGAAGGCCCTTGTATGTATGCAAAGAATTTGGCTTCTATCCCAGAGGGACATATCTAAGGCGTCCATGGATTAGATATATAAGTATTTCAACAAGGTGGGGGATACATTAGTGAAGGGTAAATCACAGGTAGGGAGACAGTTAAAAGACATATAGTAAAATGTTAGTGGTAGAATCTGGGTGGTAGGTGTACAGGTCATTATTATAAAATTCTTTTAACTTTGTTATATGCTTGAAAAATTTTTAAATAAAATGTTGGAAAAGAAAAAGGCGATTGCTTTGCTGTTATTGCCAGTACACATACAAAAATAACAATGATAATGAAGATGAGCATGATCCTGTACAATGACACAATTTGTGAAACATATTAAATGTAAACATAGGCTATTGATTTTCCTTATATATTGGCAATAATCAGCTACAAAACATGATGAAAAAATATTTTATTCACAAAAGAGACAAAAATTTGCAAAATATATGTAGGATTTATATGAAAGAAAACACCTTTGCTGCAGGCTATGAAAGAAGATTTGGATATGGTGAGGTATATCCTGTTTCTGAGTATAAATTTTAATATTATATTAAGATCATTCCATCTAAAAATGTACTATTTTAATGCAATCCAATCAAAGTGCCACAGTCCTTAGATACCTTGTATAAAGGATTTAAAAATATATCCAGAAAAATGCATGAATAGAACAAAGAAAATGATGAAGGAAAGTATTGGAGGAGACTTGTGAAAATGAAAATCTTTTATTAAGCTACAGTAATTAAAAACAGTTGTACTGGGGCAGGAATATATATTATATAAGCTACAGTAAAGAAACAGAAAGTACAGAATCATATATGTAAGTGTTTTCTACAAAAATGGCATTTAAAATCTGTGGGGAAGGATGAATTATTCAATGAATGGAATTGGGAAACATGAAAAACAACATTTTTCCATTAAAAGGTTTACTTAGCTGCCCTGTCAGTGGCTCAGAGGTTGAGCGTTGACCCATGAACCAGGAAGTCACTGGTTCAATTCCTTGTCAGGGCACATGCCTAGGTTGCGGGCTCTATCCCTAATAGAGGGCGTGTAGGAGGCAGCTGATCAATGATTCTCTCTCATCATTGATATTTCTATCTCCCTCCCTCCCTTTCTCTGAAATCAATAAAAACATTTAAAAAGATCTTCTTAGCTGAAGGGAGGGGGAAATGTGGAAATATTGGCCAAATAGGACAAGGTTTCTGACACCAAAAACAAAAGGACATAAAAGCAAAAATAAACAAGTGGAACTACATCAAACTGAAAAGCTTCTGCACAGTAAAGAAAAACAACAATATGAAAAGAAAACCTAAGGTAGGAGAAAATATTTGCAAATCATGAAGAACTCATATAACTCAATAGCAAAATGACAATCTAAGATATGGGCAGAAGAATTGAAAATATGTTTTTCCAAAGAAGGCAAACAAATGGCCAACAGGTACATGAAAAGATGCTCAACATCACTAATCATTAGGAAATGAATATCAAAACCACCATCACCTCACACCTTTTAGAAAGGATATAATAAAAAAAAGACAAGAAATAACAAATGTGCATGAGGATGTGAAAAAAGGGAACCCTTATGCATTGTCGTTGGGAATGTAAATTGGTACAGCCACTATAGAAAATAGTATGGAATTTTCTCAAAAATTTTAAAATAGAACTACCATATGATCCAGCAGTTCCTCTTTTGGGTATATATCTGAAGGAAATGAAATCAGTATCTCAAAGTGATATTGAAACCCTCATGTTTATTGTAGCATCCTATATTATAAAGAGGTAATATGCAAATTGACCATCATGCCCTTTCACAAGATGGCTGCCCCCATGTGGTTGCAAGATGGCTGCCACAAGATGGCGGACGGGAGGGCAGTTGTTGACGATCAGGCCAGCAGGGGAGGGCAGTTGGGGGCAACCGGGCCTGCAGGGGAGGGAGGGCAGTTGCGGGGGGGACCAGGCCTGCAGGGGAGAGCAGTTGGGGCAACCAGGCCTGCAGGGGAGGGCAGTTAGGGGCGACCAGGCTGGCAGGGGAGGGCAGTTGGGAGTAATCGGGTCGTCAGGGGAGCAGTTAGGCGTCGATCAGGCTGGCAGGGGGGTGGTTAGGGGGTGATCAGGCTGGCAGGCAGAAGCAGTTAGGGGCAATCTGACAGGCAGGCAGGTGAGTAGTTGGGAGCCAGCAGTCCTGGATTGTGAGAGGGATGTCTGACTGCCAGTTTAGGCCGGATCCCACAGGATCTGGCAGTCAAACATCCCCCAAGGGGTCCCAGATTGGAGAGGGTGCAGGCTGGGCTGAGGGACAGCCCCCCCCCCCCCCCCCCAGTGCATGAATTTCATGCACCAGGCCTGTAGTTATTTATAATAGCTAAGACATGGAGACAGCCTAAGCAAACACTGATGGATGCTATATATACTACTATACTAGAGGCCCAGTGCACAAAATTTATGCACTTGTGTGTGTGTGGGGTCCCTCAGCCCAGCCTGTGCCCTATCACAGTCTGGGAGCCCTTGGGGGATGTCCAACTGCTGTGGAGGTGGGAGAGGGTCCCACTGCTGCTGCTGTGCTCGCCAGCCATGAGCCTGGCTTCTGGCTGAGCAATGCTCCCCCTGTGGGAGCTCACTGACCACCAGGGGCAGCTCCTGCGTTGAGCATCTGCCCCCTGGCGGTCAGTGCGTGTCATAGCGACCAGTTGTTCAGCTGTTTGGTTGATTTGCATATTATCCTTGGGGATTCATACAAGCATACACACACTGGAATATTATTCAGCAATGAGAAAGAAGGAAAATTGTGCCATTTGCAACAATATGGATGGGCCTGAAGGGCATTATGCTAAGTGAAATAAGTCAGACAAAGACAAATATTATATAATCTCTTAAATGTGGAATCTAGGGGGAAAAAAACCCTAACTCATTGAAACAAATTACAGATTGGTAGTTGCCAGAGTCAGGAGGCGGGGGGAATGGGGAAAATGGGTGAAAATGGTCAATAGTTTAAATTTCCAAGTATAAGATAAATAAGTTTTGGGGATATAATGTATAGCATGGTGACTATAATTAATAATACCATATTGTATATTTGAAAGGTAAGCAAATAGATCTTAAAAGTTCTCATAATAAGAAAATTTGTAACTGTGAGATGATGGATGTTAACTAAACTTATGGTAGTCATTTTGCAATAAATTTATATATTAAATCATTATGTTATACACTTAAGCTAATGTTATAGGTCAATTATATCAAAATAAAACTGGGGGGAGGGTACAGAGTTTCAAGATCTAGTATACAGCATGGTAACTATGGCTAATAATACTGTATCGTGTACTTGAATTTTGCTAAGAAAGCAAATATTTTCTTTTAATTTTTATTTTATTTTTAGAGAAAGAGATCAAAACATTGATTTGTTGTTCCACTTATTCATGCATTCATTGGTTGATTCTTGTATGTGCTCTGACCCGGGATCAAACCTGCAGCCTTGACGTATTGGGGATAACGCTCTAACCAACTGAGCTACCTGGCCAGGGCTAAGAGGGCAAATCTTAAGTGTTCTAACCAAAAAAAAAAAAAAAAAAAGGTAATCATGTGAGATGATGGACATGTTAATTAGCTTGATTGTGGTGATCATTTCACAATGTGTAGACATATCAAAACATCAAGTTGCATACCTCAAATGCATACAATTTTTATTTATCAAATATGCCTCAGTATAGCTGAAAAAATATATTTAGCATGTTGAAATACATTCTAAATAGGTCACAGACTTAATTATGTTTTCCTGGGTTAAGATGGCCAATTGAAACGTCCTTAAAATTTATTACCATTGAATACTTGATAAATTGAGCAAAAAGTAAAATCAGAAAAGAAAAAAACCCACAGAAAAAAGAAAAAAACCACCAAAAGAATCCTCCTTTAAAAAAACAAAAATAATGTCATCAACAAAAACTTAGTTCATTAAGAAATAAACCAAATAAAGAACTCAGGAATAGAGAATCTATGAACATTCAGTACATTTAAATAAAGAACTAATACTAAATAAGCATGGGAATTATGGTTATGCTATAGAATGTGAATGTTATCAACTTGGACAAGGTAAAAAGAATACTGTAACAAAAATTGCAAAGTGGTGAGAAAATGAGAGGGAGTATGAGAATGTCAATGTTCTTATCTTTTAAAGCATAAGTCAATAGAATTTAAAATAGAAAGATAGTGAGAAAACTAAACTATTTTTTATAATCTCTCATAACCTTAGTAATAGGTCTTTTATGAAGAAATCTCTCTTACAGGTAAAGAAAGACTTATCTAAAGATGATCAGTTCCTTTATTATATTCACATTATTAAATTAAATTTAAGCTCTGACTGGTTTGGCTCAGTGGATAGAGCGTCGGCCTGCGGACTGAAGGGTCCCAGGTTCGATTCCGGTCAAGGGCATGTACCTTGGTTGCGGGCACATCCCCAGTGTGGGGTGTGCAGGAGGCAGCTGATCGATGTTTCTAACTGTCTATCCCTCTCCCTTCCTCTCTGTAAAAAATCAATAAAAATATATTTAAAAAAAAAGAAAGAAAAAAATTAAATTTAATACCTTTAAAAGTAACATGATCCTATTTTGAAATAACTATTTTATTTTTCTATGTTATATACCAGTGGTTGGCAAACTCATTAGTCAACAGAGCCAAATATCAACAGTACAACGATTGAAATTTCTTTTGAGAGCCAAATTTTTTAAACTTAAACTATATAGGTAGATACATTGTTATTAACTTAATTAGGGTACTCCTAAGCTAGCCTTTGCTAAAAACTCAAGGGGTCAAAGAGCCGCATGTGGCTCGCGAGCTGCAGTTTGCCGACCACTGTTATATACCAATAGGAAGATGTTTGGAATACTGTTTGTTCCCAGTGTTAACAGCATTGTCTGGGTGGTGGAATTTCAGATGACATTTTAATTTTAAGCATTGTTTAACTTTATGCATTATTTCACTTATTTATAATTAACAAATTATTTAACAATAATAATAATAGTTAAGCTTTGCCCTAACTGGTTTGGCTCAGTGGATAGAGCATCTGCCTTCGGACTGAAGGGTCCTAGGTTCAATTCTGGTCAAGGGCATGTACCTTGGTTGCGGGCACGTCCCCAGTGGGGGGTGTGCAGGAGGCAGCTGATCGATGTTTCTAACTCTCTATCCCTTTCCCTTCCTCTCTGTAAAATATCAATAAAATATATATTTTTTAAAAATAGTAGTTAAGCTTTTAAAAAAATAGACACAGAACCTTGGCTGGTGTTGCTCAGTGGTTGAAGTGTTGGTCCTCGCACCGAAGGGTTGAAGGGTTGCAGGTTCGTTCCCCGGCCCCCAGTCCTGGCATGTGTGGGAGGCAAACAATCAATGTGTCTCTCTCACATCGGCATTTCTCTCTCTCTCTCTCTCTCTCTCTTTTCCAACCCCCTCCCTTCCACTCTCTAAAAATCAATAGAAAAATATCTTCTGGTGAAGATTAAAAAATAAATAAACAGCAACTTTATTGCTTAAAAAAAAAGACACAAAATGTCAAACTTTAATTCTGGGTAGTGGGAATATGGGTTATTATTAATTTCTCATTTATGCTTTATTTTCAGTTTTGCAACTTAAATTATGCCTGGCCTAGTAGCTCAGTTGGTCAGAGTGTCATCCCCATACACCAAGGTTGCGGGTTTGATCTCTGGTCAGGACACATACAGGAAGCAACCAATGAATGCATAAATAAGTGGAACAACACATTGATGCTTTTCTCTCCTTTCCTCTCTCTCTCTCTCTCTCTCTCTCTCTCTCTCTCTCTCTCTCTCTCTCAAATCAGTTAAAATTAAAAAATATTAAATTATGAGAGTAGTTACAAAAATACTAAAGGGGGGGGAAAAAGGTGAATCTGATCTTCAGGTGGGAATGAACTTTCTAAGCATGTAGAAGTCAGAAACTTTAAAAGTTTTGACTACATGAAAGTTATAAATTTCTAAATGCAAACAACAAAAAAGACTCATCATAAACAAAATTGAAGGATAAGTGAAAAATTATCAGAGAAGTATATGTAATGGAAATGGAAAATCCTAGACAATTGTCTATTTCTTCCAGTCTTTTTCCTTTCTGCTTTTCCTATATCTGAAAGTGCTTTATTTATTCTATTCTTTTCATTCTATCCATCCATCTGTCCATCTGTCCAACATTTATTGAGCAACTAATATGAATTAGTCACTGTGGTAGGTTCTGGAGCCAAGTTGGACATACTATACAGTCCCTATCCTCAAATGCTCTCTGCATTTCCTCCCTACATCTCTGAGTGTGGACTCTATTATGTCCCTAAAAATATAATGTAAGTGTCATGAGCACCTCATGACACTTACATTTAGAGAAGGGCCAGGATGTGCTAAGGGAATATTACTAAGAACTCAACCAGGCTTTCATGACCGGAACCTCAGATTCCTTTGGGTAACAGGCTGAGCCTGGTGACTGAAGTCTGATCTTTCACTGTCTTTCATGCAGACCCAGAACCAGATTGTGTACTTCATTCGCCAAGCACCGGTTCCCATCACTCCACAGAACTTTGAGACGACTGTGCAGTTTGGGACAGTGCGGGGTGCCTACATCCCAGCCCTGCTTCGCCTCCTCAGTGGTGTCTATGCCCCTCAGATCTTTACAAACACCAGCTGGCCTGAGAGCATTCGAAATCATTTTGCTTCTCATCTGCACAGGTTCTTGGCCTGCCTGACAGGTGAGCAGAAAGGCTTGAGTGCCTAGTGCCCCACCAACAGTAGAGCTGATGAGGCAGGTCAGAGAGTCATCCTGAGCACCTATGTTGCTTGGCACAGAATAGGTACTCGGTATGTGTTTGTTGAATGAGTGAAACCGGGTACAGAATGTGTCTTCCAATCCATATACAGATTTCTGCTGTACAATGGTTAGCCAGACCTGCTCAAACTTACAGTTGGAAATTTCCAAGAGTACATGTGGGGTAGGGGGAAATGTAGATGCTGTGGGGGCAGAGAGGGTGTGCAAATATAGAAGAGAGTGTTGAGGGCATGGATCTTTGACCTTGTTTTATGACAATCTCTTATTATACCTCAGTGAAGTTTTCTTCTTGCCTTCTGTTATTTTTTCCTCAAGATATATAGATAGCAGTTTCTTCTGCCTGCTCTCCTGAAATGCATATACTTCTTGGGCCCCAGATCATCAAACAGGATTGGAACTGGGTGACATAAACTCACTGCTGTTTGTGAAGTTCTATGGTCTTATCCTTTCCGTAGACACTCGGTACAAACTGGAGGGACACACTGTTCTCTACATCCCCGCAGAGGCCATGAACATGAAGCCTGAGGTGGTGTTTAGGGACAAAGAGCTGGTGCAGCGGCTAGAGAGTGAGTGGCTGGCATTGCCAGTGTGTTGGGGACCCTAGGGGGAGGAAAAGGGGCAGTCCAGATGGTGAGAAAGGAGTTGGGTTTGGAGGGCTATGCAGGGGGCAGGGGGAGGACATAACTGGGAGCGGTGTAAAGCAATGAAGAGATTTCGTATTCTCCCCTGAAGCCTCCATGATCCACTGGACCCGGCAGATAAAGGAGGTGCTCAGTGCCCAGGAGACTGTGGAGACAGGAGAAAACCTAGGTCCCTTGGAGGAGATTGAGTTCTGGCGCAACCGATGCATGGATCTGTCTGGCATCAGTTCACAGCTGGTGAAGGAGGGAGTGAAACACATCGAGTCCATCCTGCACCTTGCCAAATCATCCTACTTGACACCCTTTATGAAACTGGCCCAGCAGATCCAGGTTTGTGGGTGGATCAAAGGATGGAGGCTTAGCAGAAAGTGGACAGTGCTTGGGACAATATAGGGTGCTAAGATGAGGGAACCATTGTAATCATCCACAGCAAAGGTAGACCAACCCAGTGTTTGGACTTGTATTTGTGGGAGAGTATAAAAGTAGTAGAACAAAAGGATGGTCCCAAAGAGCTTGTAGTTTAGTTAGGGAGACAACTAGTTAATCAACAAAAATACATTGAGTACCCTCTATGAACCCAACCCCTATAATCCAGTCAAGAACATAAGACTTACACAAAATAGGATACTAGATAACATGTGGCTCAGCCAAGAGAGCTGCAAGATAAACACTTAAAACTAAATTTAATATAGTGTGGCAAGCGTTGGGGACACACAAGATCAACGTAATATGTAGAATATGGAGATAGAAGTCTTCTTCCCCTAGGTGGAATTTTAAGCTAGGTACTAAGGGAACTGAGCCACAGCCAGGTGGAGAAATCTAAAATCCTGGTTGAGAACAGGGCAGTGAGGGGAACTATGGTAAAAACTATGGGGATAAATGGGAGTGATGTCTGGTTAGTTGATCAACAGCTATTATCTACTTTGTGCAGAGTGCTGAGTTTAACTGGAGAAACTAGAGGAATAGACAAAAAACCGAAGTTTGGGTAACTCTCTGTCTAGTGGGCAAGATGGGACTCACACATGAGCAAAGACCTAAAAATACTTTTGTAGAAACTGGTAAATGAATAAAAGTCAATATTGGGCCCGAGGGCTGCAGAGACCTGAAATGATTAGTACCAGGTAGGGTTGGGTTAATTGGAAATGCTTCTCAGTGAAGGCAAGTCAGGATGGGGTTCAGATGGATAAAAGTGCTTGCTTTGAACCAGTTCTTTCCAGTGGATAAGTCTACTTCTGGCTTCTCTCTCCTGTCAGGATGGCTCTTGTCAAGCACAGTCAAACCTGACTTTTTTGTCAATCCTGAAGGAACCTTACCAGGAATTGGCCTTCATGCGGCCTAAGGACATCTCTAATAAACTTCCTAAGTTGATCAGTCTCATCCGAATCATCTGGGTCAACTCTCCCCACTACAACACTCGGGAGAGACTGACCTCCCTCTTCCGAAAGGTATGTGTCTTCAGATTTCCTGAAGAAGGTGGAATTCCTTTAACAGAAGATCTCTGGTGAAGAGACAGTAAGGACCACCCTTCAGGTCAGGGACCAAAGGCTTATGCTTGTGTCATCAATGTTAGTGATGCTCTTAGAGTTGGGGCCTGGGCTGGACATTTTGCTTCCGTATGGAAGCAGCCTAGGTGGGAAGAGGAGCTTTGAGAAGAGGAGTTGATGGAGAAGAGAGGAGGGAGGCAGGAAGGACAGACTCCCAGGCTGAGTTTACAGGAGGGGAAGACCCTCTTCTTCTCATTTCCAAAGATGGAAGTTGCAGTGGGTGAGAGGTAGGTTTAGGAAGGAACACTGGCTTTTGAGGAGCAGGACCTGGCACATTTTATCTGGGGTGACAGAACCGAAGTGTGGAAAATGCTGAATGCTGGCTGGGCAGTGCAGCTGTGAGGTGGGCTGAGGCAGGGAGGAAGGTGAAACCACAGGGGCTGTTCACCAGCAGGGGAGGACTTAGGCAAGATGGGTATCAGGAGTCAAATCAGGAACTAGGAGGCTGAGACGTGAGGCACATCAGGGAGTTCAGAGGAGGGGGCGGGTGCAACTAAAGCTGTGAACTGAGGCCGTTGGGACTCCTTCTGCAGATGAGCAATGAGATCATCCGCTTATGCTGTCACGCCATCTCCCTGGACCGAATCTTTGAGGGATATGTCTCTTCCAGCAAGGAGGACCTACAAGGCTGCATTTCCTGTTGTCATGCCTGGAAAGACCATTACCTGCGGGCTGTGCAAATGCATACTCAGTACGATGTGTCTCCTCTAACATTCTGTATATTCCCCCCTTCATTCCTGTAGAGCAGTGGTCGGCAAACTCATTAGTCAACAGAGCCAAATATCAACAGTACAACGATTGAAATTTCTTTTGAGAGCCAAATTTTTTAAACTTAAACTATATAGGTAGGTACATTGTTATTAACTTAATTAGGGTACTCCTGAGCTGGCCTTTGCTAATAACTCAAGGGGCCAAAGAGCCGCATGTGGCTCTCAAGCCGCAGTTTGCCGATCACTGCTGTAGAGCAACCTTTTTTTCTGCCAAGGGCCTTTAAGATACTTATAATATCATTTACTAATATCATTCATTAATATAAGTTTTTGTTGCTGTGAAAACAACTCCTAGATTTATTGAATTTGAGTCCTGCCTGCGGTTGCCTTGGCAGGGCCAGATCAAATGATTCCTTGGGCCTTAGACAGCCCGCCGGCTGGACGTTCCCCACTCCTGCTGTAGAGTGTAGATTCTGACTTCTTTCACTTGCACTTATTTTTTGAAGTCTATGGATTATATTTTTCTAGACCTGTGAGTTTCTACATAGATCCAGGTTTTCTCTCTGGATACAGATATTCTGGCCCCTAAGCCTCGGTTCTTCCTCCTCACTCTAGTCACCTTTTCTCCCTGATTCCAGAAGTCCTCCCTGGCCTTTTCCTCCTTTCTTGGCCCTAAAGTCTGAAATTCCATTACATATGCACCCTTTCCTAGAACTGAGGCGCTTTGTCCCCTCTCTGGTAATTCTCACCTTGCATTTTCTCTCTCAGGGTTCAGGAAAGTTGCTTCTTGGGGGTCTCATTTCTAAGTCTCCCCCTGAACCCAGGAACCCAGTTCTAGCTTTGCATAGGCTAAGGTTGGTATCTAGTGTTCCTGCTTTTTGATTTGGTCCGTCTCTCTCCTAACACAGGTTCTCCAATCGGGGCTGGGTCCTAGACCAGACCAGCATATTTGCTCAGGTTGATGCTTTTGTGCAACGCTGCAAGGACCTTATTGAGGTGGGAAGACTGTGAGGGGAGGAGAATCAAAGCTAACAGCAGACACTCCAGAATTCCCATCCAGGAGTTGGGGAGCTGGGGAAGATGATAAACATAGAACTTAACCTTTTTGGCTCCTCCTGCATCCCTGTGTGCCCTACCCCCACCCCATCCTTTGAGACTTTTGCCTGTTATCACTGCCTTAGTATCTCATATTCCATTCTGCAGCCGAAATCCATCCTTCTAGACCCTTGCATCTGGTTGATCCGTCTTAGTTTTTAGACATTTTAAGCGAAATCAAAGGGCACAGGACTTACGAGTTCAGAAAGGAGAGCAGGAATTCTCATGTTGACTTCTTTTTAGGTATGTGACTGTCAGTACCATTTTGCCCGCTGGGTGGATGGCAAGCAAGGTCCCCTTCCTTGCTTCTTTGGTGTCCAAGGGCCCCAGATAACACGGAACTTGCTTGAGATTGAAGATATTTTTTATAAAAATCTGCATATGTTGCGAGCTGTTCGCGGGGGCATCCTGGATGTCAAGAACACCTCTTGGCATGAAGACTACAATCGGTGAGAGAACCACAGGCTGACTCTGCACAGAGAAGGGGAGGGAGGCCAGGGGAGCCAAGATTAGGAGGAGTGGTGAGAGTGTACAAAGGAAAGTGTGGAGGTGACAGATCAGGGAAAGGGAGGCAGGATCGAATGCAAGGAAGGAGCCCAGTTCTGCCACATACTAGATATGTGACGGGCAAGTTACTCTACCAGTTAGAGCCTCTGTTCCCTCGTCTATGAACTAAGGTTAGTGATAGAACCTATCTCATTGCCTTGTTTTAAGGAATAAGTCGATTAACACATGTAAAGCACTTAGTACATAACACAGGATTCTTACTCAGGGGGTGTACTTGGGGGCAGGCAAAGGCACCCACCTTTCAACATGCCTCTCTGATGATGCAGTTTCCGTTCTGGAGTCAAGGACCTGGAGGTGATGACCCAGAACTTGATCACCTCTGCCTTCGAGTTAGTTCGAGACGTAGAGCATGGAGTGCTGCTGCTGGATACCTTCCACAGGCTGGCAACCCGTGAGGTGTCACTGCCCCGCCTGCTTCCTCCACCCCTAGTTCTCTTGTGCTTTCCATCAGTTCCTCAGGAGCCTTCCAGACACCACCCCGCCTCCATTCATGCTCTTTCCGGTGTCCTAAATTGCCATTGTCTCTTTTCTTCCTTCTGTGCCCCTGGTTTCCAGATCGCTAAGGAGTGTGACCCCCACAGCAGGGTGTAGCTTTCCTCTAGGATGGGTAACTGGAGGAACCCATATCCCAGGACATATTGTCAACTTCTATCTCTTCTCCGTTAGGCTATCAAGCGAACATATGACAAGAAGGCGGTGGATCTCTACATGTTGTTTAATAGTGAACTGGCCCTCGTGAACCGCGAACTGAACAAGAAATGGCCATACCTGGAGCCCTACATGGCCCAGTATTCTGGACAGGCACACTGGGTGCGGATCCTGCGGCGTCGCATTGACAGGGTCATGAATGTAAGTGCCTGAACTTCGCTAAAACGTGTCCTCAGGGAGACGGTAGAGTTTGCAGGCCGTGCCACATACTAGGAGGGACCTGTCCAGAAATTCCCTAGAGAGTTTTCATGACCAGAGACCAAGTCTACCCAGGGAGTGGCAGATGCAGCTCGACGTGAGGCAGACCATGGCCTTGGATTTGCAGCAGTGGTGAGTCTGGTTGGTAGAACATGGGCATTTCTGTCAAGGTGGAGAGGAGGAATGGGGCCAGCATCTGAGAAGCTGGGCCACCAGAAGAGTAATACGCCCTCAAAATCCAGAGAACTGGATAGGTGAGACCCTAAAAGGGCCTGCCTGTCTCCCTAGAAGAATAGGCACAAAGAAACAGAAAAATAAAACGTAAACTTTTGGGGAATATAAGGCTGAAGCTATCTACCTGCCATCATCTAATTGGTTCTGGGAGAGAATAAGACAGCTTACAGACAATTGGAAGCTTCTTAAGAAGCGGTGGGCTCAGACTACAGTTAGGAAAGGCACTTACTGGTTTTCAGTCTGGTACCTCTTAAATCCTTCACCTCCTGCAATTTATTTTCTTTCCCCAGTTTTTAAAAATGTATGTATGTTTATTGATTTCAGAGAGGAAGGGAGAGGGAGAGAGATAGAAACATCAATGATGAGAGAGAATTATTGATCAGCTGCCTCCTGCTTGCCCCCTACTGGGGATTGAGCCCGCAACTCGGGCATGTGCCCTTTATCAAAATCGAGCCTGAGACCCTTCAGTCCACAGGCCAACACTCTATCCACTGAGCCAAACCAGCGAGGGCCCAACTTTCTTCTTGAACTGAATCTTTGTGCTTCTATTTCTTTATTTTGAGTGCCTTGGTCTCTTCTCACTCTTTTTTTTTTTTTAAGCTCCACCTTCCCTCTAAATAAGCGATTTTTAACCTTCTTCATCTCATGCCACACATAAACTAATTATTAAAATTCTGCAGAACACACAAAAAATGTATTTTTTGCCTATCTGCCAAAAAAAGGTACAATTTATTCACATTGGACGATTGTTGTATTGGCTGTTGTCATTTTTTAAAAATATGGAACGGTTCACGAATTTGCGTGTCATCCTTGCACAGGGGCCATGCTAATCTTCTCTGTATCGTTCCAATTTCAGTATATGTGCTGCCGAAGCGAGCACGGCTGTTGTCATTTTTCAATTTGACAATCTAAGGGAAAAGAGGCCAGTGCCCCTGACTACTAGTCAGGTATTGCATGTTTTAAAAATTCTTGTAGCACACCAGCATGCTGAGGAACACTGGTTGAAAATTGCCGGACTAAGTAGTTAAAATCAATCTCCATAGCAAGCCTCACACATATTGCTGGGGTGTGTGTGTATGTGGCCTCAGGGAGATGGTCACGTGGAGGAATGTGGTAAGTAAACCATTCGTGTTCTTCCTCAGTGTCTTTCTAGTGCTCATTTCCTGCCCCACATTGGGACTGGAGAGGAGAGTGTACACACCTATCAGCAGATGGTGCAGGCCATTGATGAACTGGTTCGAAAAACCTTCCAAGACTGGACAGCAACCCTGGACAAGGACTGCATTCGGCGGCTGGATACACCATTGCTACGCATCAGCCAGGAGAAGGCGGGCATGTTGGATGTCAATTTTGACAAGTAAAGACCCACCCCATTCCTTCTGCCTTTATCTGACTCCTTCTACCTATTCTGTCTCTGGTGCCATTCCCTTCCCCAGTTCTCCCAGGAGTTTAACGCCCATCTCCTGGTGTTCTCTCCATCCTCTCTAACTCTCTCTCGTACTGAAATGTGTTTCCTATCACTTCCTAATTTTAGTTTTATAATTTATCTTTAAAAGAAATGGTTAAAAAAGAAACCCCACTGACCTACTAACCAGTGATGTAGGTGCTCTGCCACTAGATGGCCATGATGGCTCAGCTAAATCACCCAAACCAGGAGCATGGTGGGGGCTTTCCTGAGAATTGACAGGGCTGTGCAGTATGCCCTCTCCTACTAGCTTTTTTTTTTTTTTAAATATATTTTATTGATTTTCTACAGAGAGGAAGGGAGAGGGATAGAGAGCCAGAAACATCGATGAGAGAGAAACATCGATCAGCTGCCTCCTGCACACCCCTTACTGGGGATGTGCCCGCAACCCAGGTACATACCCTTGACTGGAATCGAACCCGGGACCCTTGAGTCCGCAGGCCGACGCTCCATCCACTGAGCCAAACCGGTCAGGGCTCCTACTAGCTTTATAACTGTGACTTTTCCCACATAATTATTTAAAATGTAATTAATTCATTTACTAGTTATTTAACAATATATAGTGAGTGCCTTCCATGTGCTAGGAACCAAGATAGGCACAGGACGTTTATATAATGGGGAAGTCCCTGCCTTCTGTCTCCCTGTGAGTGAATAGTTATATCTACTCTTGGAGCGGTGCTTCCTTTCCATATAAGATGCAGGAGAGAAAAATAGAGAAGGAGCTATGTGAGGCATCTGTGTACAGAGATTACAAACCTTCTGGTGACAGTTTTTTCCTGATCGGAAGGAAATGACTTTTTACTTGATTGGTTTTGGCTCCCTCTTGTCATCAGCTAGGCCCTATAATAAGAGGTATTTCACACATTTCTAGGCTGTTGCTACTAGCATTGGCTTTAACTCATAGAATGCCTTTATCTGTTGGGCAAATTTAGAAGGGGTTTTTGCCAGAGAAGGCCTGTGTAGAGATGGAGTCCGAGGGACACAAGAAACTGAGTGTGTCTGTTCTGGGCAGCTGAAGGCAGCCTAACCAGGGGAGATGACACTCATGGTTGAGGAAGGAAGCAAAAGGATCAAGGTGGACTGTCAGGCCAGAGGGGTGGGGCAAAGGCATTAGTGAGAAGGACAGAGATGTTTGAAGCCACACGGATAAGGAAGCAGTTGAGAAGCCGAGCGTGAAGATAAGGGGAAGAGGTTTGCGAAAAGTCTTTGATCAGTGGCGGCTGTCGGAGCCCAGCTTTGATAGGGTTCATGGTTTTTTGAGGTATGGCTGAACAGGATCTTATAAAAATGGCTTTATAAACCAATAATAAGATTTTGAAGAGACAGAAGACTAGGCCAGTATTGCCCTAGCTATGACATTTGCAAACACATAATGGAGTTGACTTTGCAAGACATATTCTCTCATCAAGCTGGGCACCCCCAAAAGAACTGGGTTTGGGAGACACCCAGACACACTTGTAATAATATTAATATGAGCACACAGAGTCCATCAATTGCCCTTTTCCCATGAGCTAAAGGACAGTATTCAAATAACAGAATTTTATTAAACACCAGTGATGGATATTTACATTTTGAGTATGAGATAAAACAAAATTTGAGAAAGAAGTAAGAGATGCTATAAGTAAGCACTGGTTGGTGGCTACTTCCTTCTCAGGGTCAGGCAGTGAGAGTGACTAAGCAGAAGCTTCAATGCCGGACAGACCAGAATTTGAAACCTGGAGTAGATCTGTTTTGCCATGTGACCCCAGGCAAGCTGCTGAATTTCTCTGAGCCCAAGTTTCCTCAACTACTTAAAACATCCTTTCCTGAGGTTGTCACGAGGCAAGGTGATATGTGTAAAAGTCCTCACAAAGAATAAACAATCAATAAACATTATTTTCTCTTTAAAAAAATCACCTCATAAAACTTGGTAAACATGGCATTTTTCAAAAGCAAATTTAGGCCCTAGCTGGTTTGGCTCAGTGGATAGAGCGTCGGCCTGCAGATTGAAGGGTCCCAGGTTTGATTTCAGTTAAGGGCACGTGTCCGGGTTGTGGGCTCGACCCCCAGTGGGGGGCGTGCAGGAGGCAGCTGATCAATGATTCTCACCATTGATGTTTCTCTCTCCCTCTCCCGTCTTCTCTGAAATCAAAATATTTAAAACTTTTAGAAAGGGTAATATATGTACATTATAAGATTCAAAGGTAGAGAATGAAAATCTCCCTCTACTGCTGTGCCCAGTGACACAGTTTCTCTCTGAAGGAAGAATCAATGTTACCAGTTTCTTGTGTAACATTCCAGAGGTGAGTATAAAAGCCTAAGCGACCAGCTGACCAGCTGACCTGCTGACCGGCTGACCAGCTGGTAGCTATAACACACACTGACCACCAGGGGGCAGACGCTCCATGCAGGAGCTGCCAAGCAACAGCAACTTTGCAGAGTGCCCTCTTGCACTCTGGGACCCCTCGGGGGATGTCGGACTGCCAGTTTCAGCCTGATCCCCTCAGGCCTTGCGGGGGGATCCCACCGGTGCATGAATCCATGCACCAGGCCTTTAGTGTCTACATAAGTACAGTAGGCTTTTAATATAAATAGTAGTATACTATGCACACTGTTCTGTACATTCAAAGTCTTTCAAAAATTTTTCCATTATGCCAGTACCATGCTGTTTTGATTACTATAGCCTTGTAGTATAGTTTGATATCATGTAGTATGATACCTCCAACTTTGTTCTTCTCAAGATTGCTATGGCTATTTGGGGTCTTTTGTGGTTCCATATACATTTTTCGATTATTGTACTAGAAGGTTTCAACCAGATTTCTTATATCTTGTTCCCTTCCCTCCATAGTGATATATTTACCTAATGTTTGAACTTGTACTCATCTAGTTAGGATAAAATTAAGATAAAATTTTTCTGTCTGCTGTGGTCATCTCAAGGAATACATCAGATACTTATCTAAAATTCCATTTGCATAATCTTTATAGTAGAGTTTACAAGGCAACTTTGGGCCAAATATTTATGGCTTGGGTTTAGCTAAAACCCAAATATTAGCTAGACACTTCTTCCAGAGAAAAGAAATGCTCCTGTCCTTTGGCAATTGTTTTCTAGAGAGATCTGTTATAAGCTGCTTTACATTTTTGTGGTTTTAAAGTAAAACTGCCTCAATCCAGTAAATAATTTATAAGGGGGGGGAAAAACATGATCATAGGGAAGGATTTTGAAAAGTCTGGGCTCATCAAACCAGTAAAGAAATCCAAGACAGTTTTAGCTTTTCCAAAGCCTAGCAAAACTCCAAGGAGGTGCAAGTTACTTTTATCAATTTATTCTTTTGTGTTCAATGTCTAGATAAATCTTGAAATAAGCATACTTTTCAAATGTGCTAATTGTCCTTAGAATTACCTGACTCTCCCTTAGTCACGGAAGCCTTCCAGTCCCTAATAGCACCTAGTTTATCTCACAAGGGCTTTTACTATCCCACCTTATATCCCAAATATTTGAACTCTGAAGTCCAAATTGGCTTTTACCACATTTTATGGCCAGACCAGCTTTACTGATTGCCCTTATCACAAACATATTCCAGATGTTGTCTGTACGCTGGCTGAAAAGAGCTGTGTTACCATTATGTAGGTAGCAGATTCCTCTGTGTAGTGGAATTTTCCCAGAGCAGGGCTGGGGACTGGCCTCTGTTTGTTTGTGTTTTGTGTCTGGGACTTGCACTTTCTCCTTCCTCCCCAGTCCTATAGCACTTTCTCCACTGAGTCAGTTCATTCTGGGTTGTCAGCACTAAACTCAGCTCACTTTCCTACCTCTACTGCCTGACCACTTGTCTGAGGATAATATAAAATGTTTTGCAAAAATAACTTCCCACATTTATTTCTTTTAAAAAAATATTTTTATTGATTTCAGAGAGGAAGGGAGAGGGAGAGAGAGATAGAAACAGCAATGATGAGAGAGAGTCATTGATCAGCTGTCTCCTGCATGCCCCACACTGGGGATCGAGCCCACAACCCGGGCATGTGCCCTTGACCGGAACCAAACCTGGGACCCTTCAGTCCACAGGCCAATGCTCTATCCACTGAGCCAAACCAGGTAGGGCCACATTTGTTTCTTTTTATAAAGTATGCTTGTCAATACAATACAATTTTTACTCCAGAAATTTATTGACAAACTTCTGGCAAAGCCTGAACAGCATTGTGAAAAAAGTTTCTCATGGAGTTTTCAGCTCAACAGCAGGAAGGTATTATCCAAATTTGTGCTGTTGGCTGACAAGTTAAAATTTCACTCCTGTGAGCTTTACTGCAGGCTGATGCTGGGGGGCGGGGGGCTGTTTTCAGGGGACTACTGAAGTCATCATCTTGGCACTTTTCCTCTTTTAAACTTCATTCTGGAGACTGTAGGTCCAGCTGCCAGAGTGCTGGCTTCTGGGTAGGAAAAGAGGCTGGAGGTCTTAACATTTAGTGTGCACATGGCCACTTAACGACCCCTCTCTCCTTCACCTGGGCTCGGGGTCCAGTCCAAAGACCCTCTGGTTCTGTACTGCCTTCTCTAGGCAAGAAGCCTTCAGTCTTTTGTTGGGTGAAGAGGCCACCTGCCTAACTGTGCAGAGTAGGGGAGGGGACATGGGAGAGCTGCTTCCTAAACTTTCACCTGGTTTTCCTGGTTTAGTCCCACCTTCATGCCCTTCTTGACACTTGAAGCCACTAGCCCCTGGGCCTTTGGAGAGTCCTACAGCATGAACCGAGTGGCTTCTTAGCTGCTTCCATCACCAGCTTAAGATTCCAGTTCTGCTCCTTATCCATCTACTTTTCAGCTTCCAAAATTACTCTGTTGTTGTCTCCTTGAATAGGTGGGCTTATGCCGTAAGCAACAAAAACCCCTTTACTGCTGCTTTGGTGAGGAGAGGAGCCACAGCCAATGTGTCCGTCAGCCTCCTGACCTGGAGGTGCTGCTTCGTTTCTCATCTTTCTCTGCCTCAGCGCTGCCCAGCCCTGCACCGCTCGGTCTGTTGTTGGTTCTTATGCCCATGAGCAGTACCTTCAGCTGCTTTGCTTTTCTTTCTCCCCAAGGTCTCTGCTGATTCTCTTTGTGGAGATTGACTACTGGGAGCGGCTGCTGTTTGAGACACCCCATTATGTGGTGAACGTCGCTGAACGTGCGGAGGATCTGCGTGTTCTTCGTGAAAATCTGCTACTTGTTGCTCGAGACTACAATAAGTAGGGCCCCGTCCTCATTGCAGTCACAGTCCTTCTGCATGCTTTTTTACCTCCTTTTTGTTGTATCTGCTCCATGAGGTTCTTTCCCTACAGTATCCATCCTTTACATTTTGTCCATCTCAAAAATATTCTTTTTGTCCAGTCTCTCTCTATGGCCCTACAACTATTCCCTTGTAGTTTTGTCTTCTAGCTTTAGGGTAGAGAGCAAAAACAGCCAGGTCCTCTTCCACCCCATAGGGCCATATATATTGTAAGCCCGGGTCACTTCTCTAGGAATGAACTGGCATTCAGATTATGGACACAGAATAACATCAGATTCATTGAACCAAGGCCATGCAGTCAATTCTTCTCTTATTGCCCTTGGTACTCATTTCTGGAGTGAGGCTTTGTTCTGGGTTGGGTACCTTTTTCAGCCCAATTAAAGTCCAAGGGGATGGAACCAGCAGTCTTTTTTGGGTGTCTAGAACAGAACTATCCATTGTGGTAGCCACTAGCAGCATATGGTTATTTCTATTTTAATTAATAATTGAAGTGCAATAATTTTTAAAAATTCAGTCACTCATTTGCACAGGCTACATTTCAGATGCTTCATAGCCACACGTGGCTAGTGGCTATTGTATTAGCACCGATTGTAGAACATTGCCATCGCTGCAGAATGTTTTATTGGAAAGCACTATCTAGAATCATGAACTTTCACATTTTCCCACCGAGTTTCTGGTGTGGAGGAGAGGTCTTCAGAGCTTATCCCCATCAGCTACCAGTCTGCTCTTGTACACAGGATTATTGCCATGCTGTCCCCAGATGAGCAGGCCCTGTTCAAAGAACGCATCCGATTCCTGGATAAGAAGATCCACCCTGGACTCAAGAAACTGCACTGGTCCTTGAAGGGGGCCAGTGCCTTTTTCATCACAGAGTGTCGCATACATGCCAGCAAGGTAGGCCATGGTCATTAGACCCTAAAGGCCGAGCAAAAGGCTGGTGCATGGGAAGTTAATACCTGACTCTTAGGTAGTGGTGGAACGACCAGGGAGTAATGGGAAATAAATGAAGTATGCTTGGGGAAGGACTTTTACTGTCAGCAACTCTAGGTAGAGGACAGGTGGGAGGACAGAATTAGGCCCAGGGGGTCTCTTCCGAAGCTGAAGCCCCCACCCTATGGGGGGGTTTCTGAGTCCAGGTACAGATGATTGTGAATGAGTTCAAGGCATCCACTCTGACCATTGGCTGGCGAGCCCAAGAGATATCAGAGACACTGTTGGTACGCATTAGTGGCAAACGGGTGTACAGGGACCTGGAATTCGAGGAGGACCAAAAAGAGCATCGGGCAGCTGTGCAGCAGAAATTGGTGAGCCTACACCGGGATGTGATAGCCATCATGACCAACTCCTATGAAGTCTTCAAGAATGATGGCGCTGAGGTAGGGGTCCTGTGGCCAGGGCTTTGTGGTTGGGGAAGCCTCCAGGCCCCCAGTCCCATCAGGCCATTCTCTTTCAATCTCCCCCCACCCCCCACCCCAGTATGTGCTTCTCAAACATCCTGCTCTATTCTTGGATTCACCCAATCTTCAGTCTGTCAAACCTTCTTCCTTCTGGACTCAGAGTCCTGCCTTTCTGTTTAACCAGCCTATTTCCATCCCCATTGGCCAGACCTACCATCTTCCCTGAGGATTCTCTTTCCCTTCCCTCTTCCCACCAGATTCAGCAGCAGTGGATGCTGTACACGGTTCGGTTGGACCACATGATGGAGGATGCCCTGCGACTGAATGTGAAGTGGTCACTATTGGAACTGTCCAAAGCTATCAATGGGGATGGAAAGACCTCCCCAAACCCACTCTTCCGAGTCCTTGTAATTTTGCAGAATGACATGCAGGGAAGCGCAACACAGGTGGGGACCACTTTGCCCCCAACACCTGAAAATGATCATACTTTAATCTCCAGTCTCCCTCAATCCTTAAACTTGACCCTTGACCTTGACTTTATCCTTTGGCCTCCAGATCTGGCCCTGAGGTGTTCAACCTTACCAGTCCTGAGGCCTGTCTCCTCCATGGTCTGTGCGAAGGCGCTCTCCTTGTGTTCCCACAGGTGGAATTCTCACCCACTCTGCAGACTTTGGCCAATGTGGTCAATGACATTGGCAGCCACCTTTTCTCCACCATCTCTGTCTTCCGCCACCTCCCTGAAATTCTCCTCAAGCGCAAGTTTTTTCGTGACCCCATCCATTCACTCGTGGGTGCGTGGGCAATAGGGAGGGAATTTAGTGCAGGGATAGCAGAGGCTTAGGAATGGGCAGAGCTAGGAGGAGAGACCAGGGCTGTTTCCAGGCATACTGGGTCAGTCATCTCTAGTACGGGTGGAAAATGCAGGTCAGGGGGCTAGATTGGGGAAGGAAGCAAAGGCAGGGGTGGAGGTGAGAAGATTAGGTAACAGATGCTCCTGGGATTTGGGGTTCAGGGTGGGAGATTAGGAAGGACAAATTTAGGACTGGGTCTGGGATATAACATGTCCAGATACCAACAGAGGATATATCTGAATCTTATATATTAAATTCATACTTTTACTTTCTGCCTTCTCCTTTATTTTCTAACACTCATGTTTGAGTCTTATTCCTTTGTGGAGGTGATGTTGGAGTGGAGGGTCTGGGGCAGTGGCCGAGGGCCAGGCTGGAGCTTGGGTTGAAGTGAAAGTTAATGAGAAACATTTTGCTGGGTCCTGCAGAGCGTGATGAGGACATCAAGAAGATCCAGGCCCAGATCAGCAGTGGTATGACGAATAATGCAAGCCTGCTGCAGAACTATCTCAAGACCTGGGATATGTATCGGGAAATCTGGGAGATCAACAAGGACTCTTTTATTCGTCGCTATCAGCGTCTCAACCCCCCTGTCTCTTCTTTTGATGCCGACATTGCCCGGTAAGGAAGGCAGGTGGATGTGAAGGTCTGTCTCTAAAGGTATAGAATCTCAGGAGGCTAGAGGCTCAGAAGGAAGGCTGGGGGTAAGGAGAGGTGCAGAAAGTGTGTCCTCAACTATAGGAAAGAACAGGGCCTAGGGCGTTGGACCTTTGCTTCTCAGGGGTGGAGATCAGATCAGAGCTGGATAAGATTTAGGGAAAAAGCCGTTTGGTGAGTAGTACCCATAGGGTCCTGTTGGAAAGAAGGAAATGCTTGGGATCTAAAGGATGAGAGAAGTGAACACTTCCATTTTAAGAAGGTAGGTTGGAGTTCATTTGAAGAAGATGCTTAAATTCTAAAATCAGGAAAAGATATCCCATCTCTTTGTCCTCTGGTTAGTCATACATTTATTAAAGAAACCACCACTGTTCTAAGGATCCTGAGGAGTAAAAAGAAATGAACAAGTGTTTTCCACCTGAGGGCTACAGTGTAGTAGGGAAGATAAAAGAACAGGGCTGGGGCATTGTGGGAACTGATGAAATCCCAGCTCTACCGCTTTCTAGCTGTGGAATCTTAAGGCACTTAGGTTCTCCAGGACTCAGCCTCCTGTGAAGCAGATATTACACCACTTACCTTACAAGGTTGTGAGATTATTCAGTATTGGCAAACTCTAAAGTACGGTCCTCATGTACTTGCTATTATACAAGCTTCAATGTGAAAGGTATGTGATTAAGGTTTACAAGGTACCAGGGCAGTTCAATGGGAGGACATAGGAAAGGGACAGAGGAGAGGCTTCATGAAGGGAGTGACTGTGGGGCTGGGCTTTATGCAATGGGTAGGATTTCAACAGGCGGAGGTGGGCACTGGGAGGGCATTTCAGGGAGAGAAAATAGCATCAGCAAAGGCATAAAGATGGGAACATATAAGCATGTTCGCCAAATAGTGAGTATTTGGAACATAGATACACAAAAGGGAGGGTGCAAAGGGATTTATATACGACAGCCAACTTCATTCCCTCCACAACCTTGTGAGGTAGGGCCTATTTTTATCATCATGATACAGGTGAGGAAACGGAGGCTTCCAACAGCTAAATAACCTGCCTGAGGTCATAGAGCTAGTGAGCACCAGTGTGAACTCAACCCAGGCCTATGCAACGCTACGGACTTGAATGCCAGACTGAATCTGATAGCTATCCCGAAGGCAGCGGTTGGGAAAATGACATGATCGCAGCTGTGTCTGGGGTGGGCTGCAATGAGAGACAGTGGGGTGTAGAAGAATGCTTTGGAGCTGCTGACAGGTCTGGGTGGCAGGAATTGAGAACTTGAACTGGCATCAGGGCAGTGGGCATGTCTTCAAAGAAAAAAACATGCTAGCAGGAATATGGGCCCTTTCAGCTACACAGAGGTCGCTAACAATGTGCAGAAGGAGGAGACAGTCCTCAACATCCAGTTTGTGCTGCTGGACTGCTCGCATCTCAAGTTCTCGCTGGTGCAGCACTGCAACGAGTGGCAGAACAAGTTCACGACTCTGCTCAAGGAGATGGCAGCCCGGCGCCTCCTGGAGCTGCACACCTACCTGAAGGAGAACGCGGAGAAGTACGGGCGGGGGCGCGTGGCACAGGCGGGGAGAGCATGCCCTGCCCTGTCTCCTTAACTGTGCTCTCTCTGCCTGACTTTAGAATAAGCCACCCTCCCCAGTCGCTGGAGGAACTGGGGGTCAGTTTGCAACTCATGGATACCCTGCAGCACGACTTGCCCAACCTGGAGACCCAGATTCCTCCCATCCATGAACAATTCGCCATTCTTGAGAAGTACGAGGTGCCAGTTGAGGACAGTGTGAGTTCCAGTGCTGTTTGGTCCACCCAAGTTGAACCCATGCCAGCAGCAGGGAGTATGGGAAGCTGATCTCTCACATAGTAGATCCCTCTGCTGTCGGAGGGAGAGCAGACAGTGTGTGTGTGTGTGTGTGTGTGTGTGTGTGTGTGTGTGTGTGTGTGGTGGGGTGCAGGGAGAAGGTTCAAGATTCAAAAGCCTCTGAGAGCCAAAGCTAATTCAAATGATATTTCTGGTTAGTTTATGGAGTTCTTTTAAAGTTTTTTTGCTTTTGTTTTTGTTGTTAATCCTCACCTGAGGATATTTTCCCCCATTGACTCTTTTTTTAGAGAAAGTAGAAGGGAGAGGGAGAGGGAGAAGGAAAAGGAGAGGGAGAGGGAGAGGGAGAGAGAGAGACATCAATGTGAGAGAGAGACACATCGATTGGTTGCTTTCAAGCCTGCAACCGAGGTACCTGCTCTTGACTGGAATCAGATCCAGGACCCTCCAGTCCTTGGGCTGACACTTTATCCACTAAGATAACCCACCTAAGGCTATTTATGGAGTTCTTTTAGGCCCAGCAACTCACTGCTTGATTTCTTTGGGCCTCTTTGCATGTAGAACTTGGCCACAGACTCTGCTCTGGAGGATCAGAAAAGAGTCCTTAAAGGCATTGGTGAGAGATGGACTGAACTTCTGCTGTGGATCATCCTCTCCTCTCTGATGTCCCCAGGTACTGGAAATGCTGAACAGTCTCAATGGGGAGTGGGTTATCTTCCAACAAACTCTGTTGGACAGTGAACAGATGCTGAAGAAGCACAAGGAGAAATTCAAGACAGGCCTTATTCACTCAGCTGATGATTTCAAGAAGAAAGCCCATAATCTTCTGGAAGAATTTGGCACCAAAGGTACCCCTTTCGTATCCTCTCCTCCTTCTTTACCATTGTTTTGACCCAGTCTTTCAAAGCTTACAGTCGAGGGAGGTGCGAACAAGGATGAGTGTAGGAAGGACTGGACTGGGGCAGGAAAAGAGCAGTAGCACTTCTGTCAGCAACCCCACTGTGGTCTCTGACCTTTGGTCAAAAGACAGCAGCCCAACTCACATTTCCAGTTTTCTTATAGCCACCTCCCGAGTCCCACCTGTGTATGATTCTTGAGCCACATGTAGTAGTTTAGGTAAGATTCATCATCATCCTTTCAATGCATTTTCCTTTCCTTCCCTCTCTCATGTGAGGAAGAGGTGAGATTTACCCACAAAGAGGTAGGAGAGTGATGACAGTCCTTTCAGAGGACTGTGACCTTGAGTGGGAATCTGAGCTTCATCTGGGATTTTCCACAGGCCCCTTCACCAGCAGTGTGGGACATCAGGTTGCTCTAGATCAGATCGCCCAAATGCGGGCCATGCTGAATGCCATGAGGGAAGAAGAAAACACTCTCCGTGCCAACTTGGGCATCTTCAAGATCGAGCAGCCAATCTCCAAGGACCTGCAGAACCTGGAGAAGGTAGGGTGCTAAGCTAGGCCCTCGTGGTAATTAAGGATATGGGCAGGGGACAGGTGAATTTACCCTAAGGGCCTGGAAAAACAGCTAAGACTAAGAAGATGGGTGCATGAGGAGCTTTTTTATTTTATTTTACTGTATTTTTAAATATTTTTTTAATTGATTTCAGAAAGGAAGGAGAGGGAGAGAGAAATAGAAACATCAAAGATGAGAGACAATCATTGATCAGCTGCCTCCTACACCTCCCACTACTGGGGATTGAGCCTGCAAGCCTGGCCTGTGCCCTGACCAGAATCAAAAGGTGACCTCCTGGTTCATAGGTCGATGCTCAACCACTGAGCCATACCAGCCAGGCATGAGTAGCTTTTTAAAAAAATTGATGTAAAATTCAGATAACAAAAGAACCAGCTTAAAGTGAACAGTTATTCAATGGCATTTAGTACATTGACAGTGTTGTGTATCCATTACCTCTAGTTTTAAAACATTTTCATCACCCCAAAAGGAAACCCTGTATCCACAGCAGTCATTCCCCATCCCAACTCTCCCCAGTCCTTGTTGGCCACTAACCTATTTCCTGTGCATGTGGATTTGCCTTTTCTGAATATTTTATATAAATGGAGTCATACAAATATGTGGCTCTTCATATCTGGCATCTTTCACTTAGCATGATATCTTCAAGGTTCATCCGTGTTGTAGCATGTGCCAATCAATATTTCATTCCTTTTTGTGGCTGGCTAGTATTCTATTGTATGAATTTACCACATTTTGTTTATCCATTAACAAGTTAATGGACATTTGGGTTGTTTCCACCTTTCAGCTGTTGTGAGTAGTGCTGCTATGAACATGTGTGTACTTGTATTTGTTTGAGTCTCTGTTCCCAGTTCTTGTGGGTATGCACCTCGGAGTGGAATTGCTGGATCATATGGTAATTCTATGTTTAACTTTCTGAGGACTTGCCAAGCTATTTCCCACAGCAGCTGCACCATTTTACACGCCCACTAGCAATGTACGAGGGTTTCTATTTCTCTGCATCCTTGCCAACATTGACTCCTCGCCCCCCACTTTTTTTTGGTCCTTGCCATTCTGGTGGGTGTGAAGTTGAGTCTCATTGTGGTTTTGATTTGCATGTCCCTACTGACTAATGATGCTGAATATACTTTCCTGTGCTTGTTACTTGAGGAGCTCGTAAGGCAAGAGAGTAGAGAAAGAAATCTGCATTGAGGAGGCAGCTCTATTGCCTGGAGGGAAAACCTTCTCAGATGAGAGGAGCAAAGAACCTGAGTGTTTGTCAGGAAGAAAGAGGGCAAGAGTCATGTTACTTAACACATCTTTCTGCTCTGCCATGAAGGAGCTAGACGCACTCCAGCAAATCTGGGAGATCACACGGGACTGGGAGGAGAACTGGAACCAGTGGAAGACTGGTCGGTTCCTGAACCTGCAGACAGAGGCCATGGAGACCATGGCCCATGGGCTGTTTCGTCGCCTTACAAGACTAGCCAAAGAGTTTAAGGTGTGTGGAGAAAGGAGGGAAGGGGGCATAAGATAAGTCAATTGAGGAAGGGGAACTGTGCAGGGAAGATTGTCAGCTCTTCTGATGCTCCCCACTTCTGCTCAGGACCGAAACTGGGAAATTATTGAAACCACTCGATCAAAACTCGAGCAGTTCAAGAGGACCATGCCTCTCATCTCAGACCTACGAAACTCCGCTCTTAGAGAGAGGTAAGTCTCCTCCGCTCCTGGGGTGACCACCTGGCCTGTGCTGCCATCTGATTCTTTCAGTTGTCCCCTCCATGATGATCATAGCTCTCTGTGCCCCTCTGTCCACAAACACACACCTGGAAGAGACCTTCCTTAGAGCCTGCCACTGTCCTCTGTTTCTTGCACTGTCCTGGGTTCTCCTGTATTCCTTCTCTGCTTCCTTCCCCCTCTGTCTCCTCTCACTTTATGTCATCTGTCTTAGCTAAGCTGTATGCCTTCTGCCATACAAAAGTTCTTATTTTGATGCAGCCAAAAGTATAACTTTCTTTCTTTTTAAAAAATAGTTTATTGATTTTTAGAGAGAGAGGAAAGGAGAGGGAGAGAAACTTGGATGTGAGAGTGTAACATCCATCTGCTGTCTCCCACACACCCCCTACAAGGGATCAAGCCCACAACCAGGGCATGTACCCTGGACTGGGAATTGAACCAGCAACCTTTTGGTGCACAGAACAATGCCCAACCAATGAGCCACACTGGCCAGGGCAACAACTGTCTTCCTTTATGGTTTTTGCTTCTGTGCCTTGTTTAAGACCTCCCTTACCCCAGAGTTAAAATTCATCCTCTGCAACTTTCTTCTAATTCTTTATACTTTTGTTTTTCAAGTTTAACTCTTGTAATGCATCTGGAACTTATTTATGATAGAAGGGTCCTTTGAAACCATTGAGTATAGAATAAACTACTTTACAAATGGTGTTTTAATAATTAATTACATATCTATTTAGGAGAAAATAATTTTACTTCTTTTGCATTGCCTCCAGTGATAATGTTTTTGACAATGTTTCACCATTAAGTATGTAGTTAAGTATAACCTAACCACTTTATTTACTTATTTAATCTCTCTAAGCCTCAGTTTCTTCATATATAAATGGAATGACAATAATTCATCATTTATATAGGGGTGTGGAAACTTTTTTCTGCCAAGGGCCATTTGGATATTTATAACATCATTCG
Source organism: Cnephaeus nilssonii (assembly GCF_951640355.1). NCBI lineage: Eukaryota > Metazoa > Chordata > Mammalia > Chiroptera > Vespertilionidae > Cnephaeus > Cnephaeus nilssonii. The sequence continues at coordinate 40,289,984 of NC_137090.1, forward strand.
TGGGCCATGCAAAATTATCACCTCAAAAATGAATCTGCTGCCCTAACCGGTTTGGCTTAGTGGATAGAGCGTCAGCCTGTGGACTGAAAGGTCCCAGGTTCGATTCCTGTCAAGGGCATGTACCTTGGTTGCGGGCACATCCCCAGTAGGAGGTGTGCAGGAGGCAGCTGATTGATGTTTCTCTCTCATCGATATTTCTAACTCTCTATCCCTCTCCCTTCCTCTCTGTAAAAAATCAATAAAATATATATTAAAAAATTAATCTGCTATATTTAACATTTAATTAACTCACCCCAAATGCGTTGGCAGGACCAGACCTAATGGTTTTGTGGGCCTTATATGGCCTACAGGCTGGACATTTCCCACCCCTGACGTACAGAGTGGTTGTGAGAATTAAGTGAGATGTTTCATGCAGGGCACTTATCCCAGCACAGAATCTATAATAAAACTGTAGTAATCCATCTTAACTCCCTCTCCCGAGAATTGGCACACCAATCTCTGTATTCCCCACAGTGCCTGAGTTGCATGTTAGAGCCTATTTAGTAAATAGGGGTGAAATGATGAATAAATAAATACACAGTCATAATATCCCAATGGGAGGAAGCCTGGGGAGTGATGCTAATACTTTTCAGTAGGCCCTGGTGTTCAGCCTTCTAAACTGACCTCCTGTCCCTGGCCGCAGGCACTGGGATCAGGTCAGGGATGAGATCCAACGGGAGTTTGATCAGGAATCTGAAAGCTTTACTCTGGAGAAGATTGTGGAACTTGGAATGGATCAACATGTGGAGAAGATTGGGGAGATCTCTGCCTCAGCAACCAAAGAACTGGCAATAGAGTTGGTATGACAGAATCCTCTCCCATACTCCCCCACTTCCCACGCCTGGAGCAAAGGCTGCCAGCTTTGTATCATCTGATGGCTTCTTGCAGCTCCTGTTCCCCTTGGGATTAGCTATCTCATTGTTCTGCTCCCCTGGTTTCTTTCCACAGGCATTACAAAACATTGCCAAGACTTGGGATGTGATTCAGCTAGACATAGTACCCTACAAGGATAAGGGCTATCACCGACTCAGGTAGCGAGGGCCTCGGGGAGCTAGAGAGGGGAGGGCTGTGTGACCTGGGCTGCGGAGCGGGGACCAAGGATTGGCAGATGGGGAAGGAACGTGGTTTTGATGCTTTTCTTCCCAGAGGCACAGAGGAAGTATTCCAAGCACTGGAAGATAACCAGGTGGCTCTGTCTACCATGAAGGCATCTCGTTTTGTCAAGGCCTTTGAGAAGCAGGTGGACCACTGGGAACGCTGCCTCTCCCTCATCTTGGAAGTTATTGAGACAGTGCTCACAGTTCAGCGTCAGTGGATGTACCTGGAGGTCAGGACTCACAGCCTGAGCTCTTCCTACACCCTGTTTTAACTCCCTTATTTGCATAGGACCTAAAGATTTGCCCCGTTATCAGCTTCATTTTTCCACCTCTACAGCGATTCTTCATTCAGGACCCAAGCACTAGTTATTACCTCTCATCAGTTCCCTCCCTGAAAAGACTTGTTCTTCTTTCATTATTTTTCTTGGACCCAGGTATCTGACCTCTCTGACCCTTTGATTCTAATGCTCCTTATCTTCTACTCAACTATCACCCATGGTCCGGGAGCAGGGAGCAGAGTGTGGAGAGTATGTGAGAAACGCCTCTCACTCCAAAATCCCTGGCCCTTCAGAATATCTTCCTAGGAGAGGACATCCGAAAGCAGCTGCCCAATGAATCAGCCTTATTTGACCAGGTCAACAGCAGGTGGAAATCCATCATGGAGCGGATGAGCAAGGACAGCAATGCTCTCCGGAGCACCCACTATCCAGGTCTGAGCTCCCTGGCCTCTTGCCCTGGCATAACCTCAGTTTGTGTTATATATGTGTGAAGTCATGGCCACCTGGTTCACTTACTGAAAGATGACTATTGTACCTGGCTGCCATACCATCACCATTGCCACTTCTAAGCATTAAATAATAGTTCAGTAAATTCAGTTCAATAAATGTTTGCGTGGAGTACAATGTAGTGGTTAAGAGAATGGGATATGGATTCGGACAGACAAGTTCAAAATCTGACTTATGCTTTACTGATTGTGTGCTCTTGGGCATCTCATTCCCGCCATACCACAGTTTCCTCACCTGTAGTAGGGGGGTTAATGATAGCTATTTCTCAGGGTTCACAAGGGTTATAAAGGAGTATGTAACACTGAGTGTAGGGTCTGCTGTAAAGTTAGTGCTCAATGATGATTCTCTCTCATCATTGATGTTTCTATCTCTCTCTAGCTCTCCTTTCCTCTCTCTGAAATCAATAAAAATGTATTTTTTAAAAAGAAAAAAAAATTTTAAAAACCTCATAGACACAGAGAACAAACTGATGATTGCCAGATGAGAGAGGGGTTGGGAGGTTGGGTGAACACTGTGTCTCAGGAAGTCCTGATTGAGAAATCCCTCTCTCTCTCTTTTTTAAAATATGTTTTTATTTATTTCAGGGAGGAAGGGAGAAGGACAGAGAGAAACATCAACAATGAGAGAGAATCATTGATCGGCTGCCTCCTGTATTCCCCACACTGGGGATGGAGCCCACAACCCAGTCATATGCCCTGACTGGGAATTGAACCATGAACTCCTGGTTCCTAGGTCAATGCTCAACCACTGAGCCACACCAGCGGGACTCCCTCTTCTCTAGCTGATTATTCTCATGAGATAATGCAGATAAATGAGATCAGGCAAATAAAGCACTTATCACACTAAATGGCAGAGTAAGCCCTTGGTTACTATTAGCTAGTGTTATTATTACATTGACTTTGTTACTGTTTTTCTTTATTTTATTTTTTCATCACTATCTCCACAAACCCTCTTCCACCTCCACCCACCCACTCCCCTCACCCCTGCAAACATTGACTTTAACTAGTTATCAGATTAACCGGCAATCAGAATATCCCTATCGCAATCTGGGACCGCTGGCTCCTAACCGCTTGCCTGCTTGCCTGACTGATCGCCCCTAACCACTCTGCTTGCCTGCCTGATCGCCCCTAACCGCCTCTGCCTCTGCCCCACCACCACGGCAGCTTCATCTGGAAGGATGTCCGGAACGACGTCCGGAAGGTCGTTCGGCTGTCCCGTCTAATTAGCATATTACACTTTTATTATTATAGATGTTCCCTAAGCTGTACTTTACATCCCTGTGACTATATTATAACTGCCAATTTGTACTTTTTAATTCTTTCACCTTGTTCACCCAGCCTCCCAACCCCCCTCTCATCTGGCAATCATCAGTTTGTTCTCTGTGTCTATGAGGTTTTTAATTTTTTTTTTCTTTTTAAAAAATACGTTTTTATTGATTTCAGAGAGAGGAAAGGAGAGCTAGAGAGAGATAGAAACATCAATGATGAGAGAGAATCATCGATTGGCTGCCTCCTGCATGCCCCCTACTGGGGACTGAGCCTGCAACCCGGACATGTGCCCTGACAGGGAATCCAGCTGTGACCTCCTGATTCATAGGTTGATACTCAACCACTGAGCAACACAGGCCGGGTTATGAGGGCTTCTTTTTTTTTTCTTTATTTTTGTTGACTCTATTACAGATGTTCCCATCCCTCCCACTCCCCATTTGCTTGCTTCCACCCAGCCCCACCCCTCTTTCCCCCTGGCCATTACCACATTGTTATCTGTGTCTGAGTTATGCATCTATGTTATTTGGTTAATCCCTTCAACTTCTTTCATCCAGTCCTCCCTCCCCCTGCCCCTCTGACAGCTGTCAGTGTGTTCCATGTATCCATGTCTCTGTTTCTGTTTTGTTTGTTGGTTATTTAGTTCATTAGATTTCACATATAAGTGAGATCATATGGTATATGAATTTGTTTCTGTTTTGTTTGTTTATCTATTTTGTTTTTTAGATTCCTCATAAGTGAAATCATATGCATTTGTCTTTCTCTGTCTGACTTATATTACTTAGCATAATACCCTCTAGGTCCATTCATGTTATCGCAAATGGTTAAGATTTTATTCTTTTTATGAGTAAATAATATTTCATTGTATATGTGTACCACATTTTTTCATCCATTCAGCTTTTGATTGGAGCATTTAATCCATTTACATTTAAAGTAATTATTGGTAGGTATGTAGTTATTGCCATTTTATTGTTTCCTGATTGTCTTTGTAGTTCTCTGTTCCTTTCTTATTCTCTTGCTCTCTTCTCTTGTATGTTGATAACTTTCTGTAGATTCCTTTCTCTTTATTTCTGTGGATCCCTTCTTCTTTATTTCTTGTATATCTTGGACTTTTAGTTTGTGGTTGCCATGTTTATAGGCATCTATTTTAACCCTTTGCACTTGCTTGCTTTTTTCTCGATTCCTTTATTCTAATGCTAACCGTGTCGAGTCACACTCGACATCCGAGTGCAAAAGGTTAAGTTGCTGGTTGCTTAATTTCAAACACATCACTACCAGTTTTACCTGATCCCTCCACGTTTGTTTTTGTCATTTTTTCACTTTTTGTGTATGTATGTTTGTGTGAATCCCTTAATTTGCTGTTGTAATTACGCATAATCTTTCTACTTTTGCCTTTTAACCTTAAACTAGTTTTAATGTTGGGTAATCTATGACTTTTATTATGTGTTTGCCTTTGTCAGTGAGAATTTTTTTTTTGCGATATGTTCTTACTCATATTTCTTTCTTCTTCTTCAAGAAGTCCCTTTAACATTTCTTGTAATACTGATTTCATGGTGATGAACTCCTTCAGCTTTTTCTTGTCTGGGAAGCTCTTTATCTGTCCTTTGATTTTAAATGATAGCTTTGATTTTAAAAGATAGAGTAATCTTGGTTGTAGGCCCTTGCTTTTCAGCACTTTGAATGTTTTGTGCCAATTCCAGTCTAGTGCTCTTTTCACTATATTACAACTCTAGTGGTTGTAGACCTCTTTTATTGTGTGCATGAGCTAAGTATTTGATTCTAATGGTTTGACTTGTTAGGTTGTATATGTATAGAACAGTTTCTAATTTTCAGACTCTTGGGGTGACTGGCAGAGCCCCAGTTCTTTGGTGAAATGGAACTGTTCCAAAGACTGAGGAGAGATATAATACATTAATGGAATCACATGTGGTGTATAATAATGCATAATGTATATTGTATATAATAGTGTATAATGAATACTTAATAATGAATTAATAGAGAATGGGATAAGCATGATGGATTGATTGGGGACACTTCTCTGCTTCCTAAAACAATTATGACAATCTGTACTCTAACATTCAAGAACTGGCAGAGTAGATATAGTTGGATACTCTAGATCTACTCAGGACAGTGGTGAAAGAGCCATCAAAGGTCATTTATTGCTTTTCTTTCCAGGTCTCTTGGACTCATTGATAGAAATGAACACAATCCTGGAAGATATTCAGAAATCTCTGGATATGTATTTAGAGACCAAACGCCATATTTTCCCCCGCTTCTACTTCCTCTCCAATGATGACCTCTTGGAGATTCTGGGCCAGTCTCGAAACCCAGAGGCTGTGCAGCCACACCTCAAAAAATGCTTTGACAACATCAAATTGCTAAGAATGCAGAAGGTAAATAGAGTTGGCTATAATGAGATGAAGGGCAGGGGAGGATGTTGAGGTCAAGGTATTCAAGGCCTTGAAGGAGACAATGTCCTCCCAATGGGAGGGGGATATTAATGATTCAGGATTATGTGGGATAGGACTTTTTAGAATTGGCAATATTGAGGGGAGATGAGCAGAAATTACTCTCAAAAGGGCCCAAACACCATCTAGGCAGATTCTAGGAGTAAGCAGTCCAGGCCATTAATAGGTTCTTGTTTCTACAGGTTGGGGGAGCCAGCAGCAAATGGGAAGCTGTGGGAATGTTTTCAGGTGATGGCGAATATATTGATTTCCTCCACTCAGTATTTTTAGAAGGGCCTGTGGAGGTGAGTTGTGGCAAAGGTTTAAGAATCAAGTTGATCGTATTCCCGTTAGGAAGTTTGCTTGCTCTGTGAGGAGAGAACATCTCTGTGAAGGGACATTAACCACGTTTTGCCCTTCCTGAAAACTGTAATCTAAAAATTTGTCATCTGGCCTCCATATCCCCCAGGGGCCCAAGCCAGATACTGCCCAGGTTCTACTTTTATCTTTGGTCCATGCCCTGCAGCTCTGTTGCTTAAGCACCTTTCCCGTGGGGACTCTTGTCTTGGCCTCTGAGGCCGAGCCATCCTGTTCTCTCCCCTCTCCTCAGTCCTGGCTTGGCGATGTGGAGCGGACCATGAGGGTTACCCTACGGGACCTTCTCCGGAACTGCCGTCTGGCCCTCAAGAAGTTTCTTAACAAGAGGGACAAATGGGTGAAGGACTGGGCTGGCCAGGTGAGCTCGGGTCAATAGAAATGAAGGAACAAGAAACATTGGGCTGAAAGGGAGCAGCAAAGGTAAAGACAAAATCTTAAGTATGAAAATGCTGGTTTAAAAAAAAAAATGCTGGTTTCTTGTGCCCCTGCTCTGGGCCATGGCCCTGGAACCCTGCATGCCAGACCCTTAGCTCCTAACTTTAAGCATGTGCCCCACCCTTCAGAGCAGATTAGCATATTGAGAGAGGAGTAGCACCTGGTCCCTGGATGTGGGAGCTGGGCTGTGTGGGTGGCCAGGGACAGGGTTTTGGAATATAGCCTCTGTACATGCCTTAGGTCAGTGATGGCGAACCTATGACACGCGTGTTAGCACTGACACGCGTAGCCATTTTTGATGACACGCGGCCGCTGAGGCGGCCGCATGCCGAGGATGAAACATTTGCTGCTCCTGAGGATGAAACATTTGCGAAATAATGTTTTTTCCTCAAAGTGACACACTACCCGAGTTATGCTCAGTTTTTTGGCGAAGTTTGACACACCAAGCTCAAAAGGTTGCCCATCACTGCCTTAGGTGGTGATCACTGCCAGTCAGATCCAGTGGACGGCTGATGTCACCAAGTGCCTGCAGACAGCTAAGGAGCGGGGAGACAAGAAAATCCTCAAGGTCATGAAGAAGAAGCAGGTGGGGAACCCTACAAGTACAGGATAGGCCTGGAGTTAGAGTTGGAGGGAGGGGGTGATAAATTGGAGTCAGAATTAGAGATGAGCTGGTGGGAAAGGGTCAGAATGAGGGTGCTTTATGGGAGAAGTCCAGTGAGGAAAGTTTGGTGGAATGGAAGTACCATTTCCTATGCTGATATTGGGGATCTGGAGTTAGAGTGGGGCTGGGATTAGCTTGGGGTTGAAAGTTGAGTTAGGCTGGGATGAGGTGGGATTGACTTTGATTGCATTGATCCATCTGCTCTCTTCCCTGCCACCTCATTCTGCAGGTGTCAATACTGAATAAGTATTCAGAAGCTATCAGGGGGAACTTGACCAAGATCATGCGGCTTAAAATTGTGGCTCTGGTGACCATAGAAGTTCATGCCCGAGATGTATTGGAGAGGCTTTATAAGAGTGGCCTCATGGATGTCAGTGCTTTTGACTGGCTCAGCCAACTGCGCTTCTACTGGGAGAAGGTGCAGATGGGCCAGCTCCCCACTCTTGTACCCTAAACCCAATCCTAATGCATTAACTAAATTCCTGTTCTCTAAATACAATAATATTCCAATCCAAGCCTTAGTCCTATTACAGTGCCCTAATCCAGTTCTTAACTCTGTCACAAGTCTCTTAAATCAGAAATGGCAACCATTTTCCAGTTGGTATTCACTATGGGTGTTACTTGACCAGAACTAGAAAGACAGCTGCAATGGACTAGGGTTGACATGCGATGAACCCAGTGTCCATCTTGGCTGTAAACTCTCCTCTTTCTAACTAAACGGAACCCCTCATCTTCTAACTCTGACCTCCTTGCAATCACCAGTCCTACTCTCAGTCATTGCCCAGCTCTAACTCTTCCTCTAAGCCCACCTCTCTCTTACTCTGCCGTTTCTCCAGGATCTTGATGACTGTATCATCCGCCAGACCAACACACAGTTCCAGTATGGTTATGAGTACTTGGGTAACTCTGGCCGGCTTGTCATCACCCCCCTTACAGACAGGTCAGCCGTGTGAGATGAACAAGGTGTTTGGGTGGGGGCAGGGAATGCCCAGCGAAGGCTTCCAGGAGTCTGACTTGAGTCCTGTCCTAAATTCTCAGGTGTTACATGACACTGACTACAGCATTACACCTGCATCGAGGGGGCTCCCCCAAAGGTCCAGCAGGCACGGGAAAGACGGAGACCGTCAAGGACCTGGGCAAGGCCCTTGGCATATATGTCATCGTGGTCAACTGTTCCGAGGGCCTGGACTATAAGTCCATGGGCCGAATGTACTCAGGCTTGGCCCAGGTCAGCATCCTGCCATCCTGTCTGCACTTTGCTTATTTGCAAAATCAGAAGATTCTACAAGGATTAAATAAGTTAATGCCTGTAAACTGGTGCATAGTGTATGCACTCAGTGTTCCCAAGTTCTCTACCCTAGTCTCTTTCCAACTCACACCTTTTCTAGCATTCCCCCAGATTGTCCCTGTCTGATGGAAAGCTCTGGCCAGAAACTACAACAGTGCTGTGCTCCCACTGCCCACTTTCCTGCCCCCCTCCCTACATTTTGGAGGCCACCTCACCTATCAAAAAACTCCAGGCAGGGCTATGTTAGTCACACTTTCTAGTTTCTCCCAACCTGGGGTACTTCTCTTACTGCCAGTGAATCTGCCTCCCACCCTACAGACAGGTGCCTGGGGTTGCTTTGATGAGTTTAACCGCATCAACATTGAGGTGCTGTCAGTGGTGGCCCAGCAGATCCTGTCAATCTTATCTGCCCTGGCTGCCGGCCTCGCCCGCTTCTATTTTGAGGGCTTTGAAATAAATCTGGTGTGGTCCTGTGGGATCTTCATCACCATGAATCCTGGTAAGGGCCAGGGAATAGATGGGGCTCCAGGGGCAGGGGGAGAACTGGGTGTCCAGGGAAAACAGCTATGTCCTGCCAGGCCCATGTATTTAGCCAAGTAAAATATGGCTAAAGACAGCGAAGTATGAGAGAAGAACAAACATACGACTTTCTGGGAGAAGGGGAGGCTACGTGTATAGAATGTGAGGCAAAAGTAGGTTTATAGTTGTTAGCACACAAAATATAGAGTTGTTGTATTATTGTTATTATTTATTTTTATTTAAAAATGTATTTTATTGATTTTTTTTTTTTTTTTTTTTTTTACAGAGAGGAAGGGAGAGGGATAGAGAGCTAGAAACATTGGTGAGAGAGAAACATTGACCAGCTGCCTCCTGCATACCCCCTACTGGGGATGTGCCCACAACCAATGTACATGCCGTTGACCGGAATCGAACCTGGGACCTTTCAGTCCGCAGACCGACGCTCTATCCACTGAGCCAAACCGGTTTTGGCTATTCTTGTATTATTATTTATTAACTAGAGGCCCAGTGCACGGATTCGTGCACATTGAAAGGAAATTGATTAGAAGGTGGCCAGCGGGGTGGGACTGGCCCAAAAGGGCGTCTGCAGAGTGAGCGGATTCCCGCCAGCAGGTGGGGTCCCTCAGTCTGGCCTGTGGGTATGGGGCCGAAACCAGCAATCCAACATCCCCCAAGGGGTCCTGGAGTGCGAGAGGGCACTCTGCAAAGTTGCTGTTGCTCAGCAGCTTTTGTGTTGAGCATCTGCCCCCTGGTGGTCAGTGTGCATCATAGCTACTGGTTGGAGCATCTGCCCCCTGGTGGTCATTGCACGTCATAGCTACTGGTTGGACAGTCGAATGGTCGGACGGTTGCTTAGGCTTTTATATATATAGATTACAGTATTATTTTCCATATGAACAACTGTAAACCTCCTTTTGCCCCACCCTGTATATGTAGCCCTAGGCTTTGAAAGTACTTAATTATCTTCTCCCATTAAACTAGCTTCAGGAGTTCTATCTGCCATCCCTTTTGGAAATGGGAGAATCTCCCCAAAGTGAGGCATTAGGGTCTCTCATTACTGTTCCCTAGGAATAAGTCTGACAGAAGGGTATAGGCAAAAACAGGAAAGGGTTTAGCTGCTGAAAGAATCAGAGGTGCAGCTGTGATTTCTATTAGGACTGACATTATAAATGGAACTTGGAGAGATGGGAAATTGGCAGCTCTGTGATTTGAGTTTGGAATAAGGCCACCCAGAAAGTAAGGAAAGGCCTAGAGATAGGAAAGAGGAGCAGATTGGTATGGGAGGAGCCAGGGCCGAGATGAGAATGGAAGGAATCTTGGAGGTGGAGTTGGAGAGAAAGTTAGGGGTGGAGCATGGGTGGGGAAATGGGATTGATTGGGAAGTGAGTCTTTGGGAAGCAGTATAGATTCTAAACAAATGGCTCTGTTTTCCAGGCTATGCTGGTCGTACAGAGCTTCCTGATAACCTTAAATCCATGTTCCGTCCAATTGCCATGGTGGTGCCTGATTCAACTCTTATTGCAGAAATCATTCTCTTTGGGGAGGGCTTTGGCAACTGCAAGGTATTCCAACAATCTCTTTCCCCCCAATTATTTTCCTTCCACGATTATTCCCTGGACAGAGGAGCTTCCTAAAGGCCCCACAGTTTATCCTATAAGGAATGCACTATCAGTAGGATATGGAGGCAGAAGTATTCAGAGGTCTCCCCTCTATGTGAAGTTACAAGTCCATGATTATGCAACTGACAAGATCTCATTAGGATTGTCCATGGAGCAACTCCCAGCTGTTTCAAGTCCTGGGACTTAGCCTCGTGTCTCTGTAACTTTTCCTAAAGAAGCAGAGGGGTTTGTGGAGAGATAGGTTGTTTCCTCCTCTGTTTTCATTCCTCAGATTCTGGCCAAGAAGGTGTACACACTTTACTCCCTGGCTGTGCAGCAGCTCTCCAGACAGGACCATTATGACTTCGGCCTGCGTGCCCTCACCTCCCTTCTGCGCTATGCTGGCAAGAAGCGCCGCCTGCAGCAGGATCTGTCTGATGAAGAGGTAGATCAAGGACACGGCTCTTGACACCTCCATTGTCACTGGTCCTATGCACCTTCGCTAAAGTTTTTCAGATCCTTTCTTTCCCTAGATTAGGATTCCCACCTTTCGTCCTGTCCCCTGTGCTGCCCGATTTTACCTGTCACATTTTAAAAAATAAGTTTTTATTGATTTTTAGAGAGAGAGAGGAAGGGACAGGGATAGAGAGATAGAAACATCGAGAGAGAAACATCATCCATCGGCTGCCTCCTGCACTCTCCTTACTGGGATCAAGTCCGCAACCTGGACATATGCCCTGACTGGGAATCAAACCAGTGACCTCTTGGTTCCTGGGTCAATGCTGGCCAGGCTACCTGTCATATTTTAATTTTAATTTAATTTTTAATATATTTTTATTGATTTCAGAGAGGAAGGGAGAGAGAGAGAGAAACATCAATGATGAGAGAGAATCATTGATTGGCTGTCTCCTGCATGCCCTCCACTGGGGATCAAAGCCTGCAACCCGGGCATGTGCCCTTGATCGGAATCGAACCCAGGACCCTTCAGTCTGTAGGCCAACGCTCTATCCACTGAGCCAAACCAGCTAGGGCGTGTCATTTTTTAAAGACTAGCTCAGGTAGAGCCATTGTTCTTGGCTCTTGCCCCTCACCCTTTGGAGAGGAAGGGCTTAGTGAGTAGCTAGGTCCTAGCTCCTCCAGCCCGTCTTTGTGTTTTCCCACCCAGGTTTTGCTGCTCTCAATGAGAGATATGAACATTGCCAAGCTGACTTTATCCGACGTGCCCCTATTCAATGCCATCGTGCAAGATCTCTTCCCCAGCACTGAGCTGCCTGCCTTTGATTATGGCAAGGTATGTGTTCCTCAATACGCTTCCTGACCTCATATGTGAATGTAGATCTGGAAACATGACACTTGGTTCCCAGGCTTGTTCTGCTATTCACTGGCTGTTACCTGAGCAAGACAGTTGGCCTCTATAAAAGGGTGCAGACCTATTCAAACATTCTACTCTCTCACCACAACTCCCTATTTCTCCCCAACCCCCAACTCACTGGCTCAAGTACTTCCACTCATTGATACTTTGGCTTCACTGAGATCTCGAATCCACTGGCCTTTTTGCTTTCTCTATACCCATCTGCCCTTTCCTGACTCTTCTTCTCTCCTCGTTTAGGGAGTTTTGAGGGGAGACTGCTAGGAACTGTTCGATAGTGAGGGCAGTGGGATGGAAGGAGGGTGGTGGAGGAGGATTTTAGAAAGTACAGAAATTTTCTTTTCTGGCAGTGGTAAACACCCTGGATTATCCTTTCCATTGAAACCACTAAAATTCTGGATAAAAATATAAGAATACATATTTTTAAATACATTGCTAAGCTGGAAAGAAAGAAAATATTCTGGGATGGGGAGAGGAAATGAAAGCAGGAAGATAAGTGAGTGTAACAGCTGGCTTTCTTGTTGAATTTAAGGAACTGGGGAGAGGAGAGAAAGTAGCCCAAGTTTGGAGGTATTTTAGAAAACCCAGTCCTGCATGACCTTCAGTCTGTGAGGGGAAACACCCTCAGTAAATGGAAAAATGAGAAGCCCACCATTGAAAAGGGTCCATACAGTAAAGATATTTGCTTGTTTTGACAGATAATTGGAGGAGAGGGCAAACTTTTTGAAATTTCCTCACTGCAGGTCAGCCCTTACATAGTTTATGGTCATAATTTATTCTACTGTGTAACCCCCAAAATCTCAAACTTAAAGCTTAATTTTATGTAGTTCTAGATTGTTAGCTTCCTCCAGGTGACTGGCAGAAGCAAATGTAATTTATTTATTTATTTATTTTTAAAATATATTTTTTATTGATTTCAGAGAGGAAGGGAGAGGGAGAGAGAGATAGAAATATCATTGATGAGAGAAAATCATTGATTGGCTGCCTCCTGCATGCCCCCTACTGGGGATTGAGCCCACAACCCGGGCATGTACCCTTGACCAGAATTGAACCTGGGACCCTTCAGTCCACAGGCCAACACTCTATCCACTGAGCCAAATTGGCTAGGGCAGCAAATGCAAATTATTTATGGAAGAGGAATTTCTGGAAGCCTCAAAGAATTATCATAAAAATTCAGGAAAGAAGTCCAAGAAAATGAACAACTTCTGGTAAAAAGTCACAAAACACACAAGGGGACAAGATACCATGAATGGAAAACAGAAGAACAATAGTACAGCTGAATTAAATCCCCAAAGACTTCAGATATTGAAATGATCAGCACAGAATTTACAAATAACTAAATTTAATATGTTTAAAGAAATAAAAGCTTGAAACTATGAACCAGGAACAAGAGACTTCTAAATTAAGTTGATTTGAAAAAGAGCCAATAGAATTTCTATAAATGAAAAAATATTATAATTGAGATTTAAAACAACTACTCAATATATAGAGTACTTCCAGGTAAAGAAGGTGGATTGAAAACAATTTTGAAAATCCACTACAATACTCTAAGGAGATTTTTTAAAATAAGGCATCTATATCCAAAAGGATGGAGGGGATGGGAGAAATGGAACAAAAATTTTAGACATAAGAAACAAATGGAGCCCTAGCGGTTTGGCTCAGTGGATAGAACGTTGGCCTGCGGACCTAAGGGTCCCGGGTCCAATTCCGGTCAAGGGCACATACCTCGGTTACAGGCTCCTCCCTAGCCCGGGCCCTGGTCAGGGCATGTGCAGGAGGCAACCAACTGATGTGTTTCTCTCCCATCCATGTTTCTCTCTGTCTTTCCCTCTCTCTTCCACTCTCTCTAGAAATTAATGGAAAATATCCTCATGTGAGGATTAAAAAAAAAAAAGAAAGAAAGAAATGAATAAGTTGTAACTTAGCAAGCTGAGAGAGCTGGAAGTGGGGGAAATTGAGAGGCAGTTCTACAAAGGCTAAGCATTTGTGGTATTAGGTGCCTCTGTAAGTAGGGAATATAAAGGAGGCGTAGCTAAAATAAGAAGGGTTGGAGGTAAACTGTCTTGGAAGATCTCTAGATCTCCCCTTCTGTGTGACCCCAGATGACTAGGTCTCTCCCACTTTGGCAGAAGACTAGAGGGTAAAATAGTAGGTCTCTGGACGGGGGACAGATATAGTTCCGGGCATGAGTAAACCCTATTAAAAATGGGAATTTCCCTGGCTGCGTGGCTTGGTTGGAGCGTTGGCCTTTACACCAAAAGGTTGCAGGTTCGCCTGGTCAGGGTGCATACCTAGGTTGCAGGTTTGATCTCTGGTTGAGGGCATACAGGAGGCAACCAATCAATGTTTCTCTCTCTTTCTCCCCCCTCTCTCTAAAATCAATAAACACACATCCTTGGATGAGGATTTAAAAAAAGAAGAGGGGGGTATTAAGTGAATGCTTATACATTGATTACTGAGACTGTCTTCCTTCATATCTCAGCTCCCAGAATACTGCCAACCAGACAGAAAATTGGAAGAGTTTTCTCTGGAGAATCTGTCTAGCCTAAGAGGAATGACCAAAACATTGAGAATAGTGATTTCCCAAGGCAGGTCCTAGAAAAGTCATCGACAGGGCTACTCACAGTCTGTAAGCCCCACTCACGCTCAGGGCTTCCATTCGGTTTTCAGCTCTCCACCCTTATATATGAGCAGAAAACCAGGAGTCACACACATCTGAGGAAAGCCTCTAATAAGAAAGCAGCCAAAATAACTAGGAAAAAGCAAATAGGAGAAAGTAGGTAGTGCAGAGAAAAGAAAAGTTAAAAAAAAATCATTGTAGTCTCAGTGGTTAAGATAAGATTAAGATATTGTCACCATGATATACTATTAAAAAAGAAATGTTCCAAAAAAAAAAAAAAAAGAAAGAAAGAAATGTTCCAGAAAATAGAGTAGACAAAGGGAAAAGAAGTAAGATTCAAAAGCCAGCCAAGAAGGACAACAGCCAAATAATAGGAGTTCCAAAAAGCAGGACCAGAGAAAATGGAGAGGGGGCAGGATCGATAGTGAAACAATCAAGAAGGACCCCCAGAACTAAGTTTCCAAAATGAAAGAACCCACAAACATATGACAGACGCAATGGATAAAATCCTTACCAAGGCCTGTCATTGTGAAATTTTAAAAAAAATCCTCACCTGAGGATATTTTTCCATTGATTTTAGAGAGAGTGGAAGAGAGAGGGAAAGACAGAGAAAAACATCGATGTGAGAGAAACACATTGATTGGTTGCCTCCTGACCAGGGCCCGGGGCCGGGGAGGAGTGTGCAACCGAGTTACATGCCCATTGATCAAACCTGGGACCCTTCAGTCCGCAGGTCAATGCTCTGTCCATTGAACCAAACCAGCTAGGGCCACCATTGTGAAATTTTAAAATACCAGTACAAGGAGAAGATTTAACAAGCTTCTGAGTGAAAGAGAGAGAGAGAGAGAGAGAGAGAGAGAGAGAGAGAGAGAGAGAGAGAGAGAGAGAGAGAGAGGTATAACATGCAAACGATCAAGGGCTTTTCAATAGTAATACAGAATTTATAAACAATGGAGCAGCTTTAACTCCATTCTGAAGGAAATGATTTTCAACTTCAAATTCTATTCCCAGCCTGTCACATGAGAGGCTAGATAAGAGATATTTCAGACATTCGGACTCTCAAGAAATGTTACCTGCAATAGAAAGTTCCTGGAAAGTATGCTCTACCAAAATGCTGGAGCATACCAAGAAAGGAAAGCGGAGGACAGGGAGGAGGACTGTGCCCCTGACAAAGAGAGAAGCCAGTCTAGATTGGAGTGAATCGGAATGCTTCAGGAGGACTTCTGAAAGAAGAAATGCGTGCCTAATGTGACGAAATGTTTTGAGAGATTTAGTTAACTGACAGAGTTTGAAGTTGAATTAGAGATTAGTATATTAAAAACCAAACAAACAAAATACAGCAGCAATTAACCTCTAGGGAAAACAGAAAAGTTGTCCAGGAAAGGGAAAATAGAGTCATACATTGAATAGTAGACAGTGTTATACTAATCTTTAAAACCTAAAGACAAAGGGTTGAGGGTCACAGAATAGAAAAAGACATATCGGGCAAATACTAATCAAAAGAAGGCTGAGGTAGAAATATCAGGCAACATAGATTTTTTAAAAATATATTTTATTAATTTTTTTTTTTTACAGAGAGAAAGGGATAGGGATAGAAAGTTAGAAACATCGATGAGAGAGAAACATCGATCAGCTGCCTCCTGCACACCCTCTACGGGGTATGTGCCCGCAACCAAGGTACATGCCCTTGAACGGAGTCGAACCTGGGACCCTTGAGTCAGCAGGCCGATGCTCTATCCACTGAGCCAAACCGGTTAGGGCAGGCAACATAGATTTTAAGGCAAAAAGCATTACTAGAAATGAAGAGTGTCACTTAATAATGAAAGGTCCAATTTATCAGGAAGATAAAACAGCTCTAAATTTAGAGGCACCTAATAATATAGTCTCAAAATAAACAGAGCAAAATTTTGCAGAATTACAAAGAGAAAGATAAATCTAGCACTGTAGTGGAGATCTTAACATCTTTCAGCCCGGGCAGCATGGCTCAGTGGTTGAGCTTTGACCTATGAACCAAGAGGTCACGGTTCGATTCTCGTTCAAGGCGTATGCCTGGGTTGAGGGCTTGATCCCCAGTGTGGGGCAGGCAGGAGGCAGCCGATCAATGATTCTCACTCATCATTGATGTTTTAAATACAAACAAACAACAACAACAAAAAAAACATCTTTTAGTAACTAACAGACTAAGCAGATGAAAAATCAGTTAGGAAAAAAGAAAAAGAAAATTCAGTTAGGATATACCATAGAAGATTTGAACAACATAATCTTGATTTAGTAAACACCTATAGCGGTTGCACTCAATAATTGAAGAATAACCATTTTTTTCAAGTATACATAGAATATTTAGGAAGGTTGACCATGTAAAGGCCATAAATCTGCCTCAAAAACTTCAAAAGAATTTATTCAAAACATTTTCTGATCACAATCATAACTCTATTGATATCAGGCAAAGTTGACTTTCTAATTTCATAATGATAAAAGGGTCCATGTCCCAAAAGATAAAACAGTTCTAAATTTGTATGCACTTAATAATATAGCCACAAAATAGATAAAACAAGATCCACAACTAAAAGGAGAAATAGATTAAACCACAGTCCTTTCGAGAAATCTTGATAAAGCAAAGAGATTAAAAAAAATCCATAAAGATATAGATTGGAATGCTTTTAACAGATTTGATTTGACACATATAGAACATTGTATGCAACAATTGCAGTTACATATTCTTCTCAAGAGTGCATGGAACATTTACTAAAATTGACCATGTGCTAGTTTATTAAGCATAGGTCTCATAAATTTCAAATGATTGAAAATTATACAGAGCATGGTCTCTAACCACAATAGAATTAAACTAGGGATCAATAACAAAATATAATTTTAAAAGCCCAAATGTTTGAAAATTAGGCAATAGAATTCTAAATAATTCATGTGTCAAAGAAGAAATTAGAATTTTTTGTTGTTTAATCCTCACCCAAGGATATATTTTCCATTGATTTTTTTAAATTTTTTTTTAGAAAGTGGAAGGGAGGGAGGGAGGGAAACATCCATGTGAGAGAGACACATTGATTGGTTGCCTCCTGTAGGAGTCCTGACCAGGGCCCTGGATTGAACCTGCAACCCAGGTACATGCCCTTGACTGGAAATAGAACTCAGACATTTTGGTCTGCACACTGCTGCTCTAACCACTAAGCAAACGGTCAGGACAGAAAAAAATTTTAATTATAGATTTTAGAGAGAGAGGAAGGAATTGAGAGAGAGAGAGAAAGAGAAAGAAACATCGATGTGACAGAGAAATATCAATTGGTTGCTCCCGTACATGCGTCCTCTGACCGGGGATCAAACCTGCAACCTTTTGATGTATGGGACAATGGTCCAATCAGCTGAGCCACCGGCCCAGGGCAAAATATTTAAAATTAATTTTTAAAAAATGACATCCTAAACTTGTGGCATGATGCTAAACATGAACACATGTATCTGACAGTGGAGCAAAGGTGTAAGGGCCAATACACGAAGGCATCTTAAGATGGACAAACAAAGCAGGCAACTCATAGAATATAACAGAATTCATTATAGGGTAATTTACTCACAGGAATGTAGGGTCAGAGCAGACAGACGACTCAGCAGTTTGTTACAGTACTGTTTTTTATAGTCTAACTCAGGTACTAATGATAAGACAAAGAATGCAGGATGTGCCAGGGGCCATGCCTTCTGGTAATCTTGTGATAGATGACTGTTTATAATCAATACTATCACCAGTTTCTATTTATCTTGGTTGTGATGCCATTCCAGCCATTACTAACAAAAATATTTATGGCTACATTTTAAGGAACACAGATAACATCAACTAGGGGCTTTGCTTTGCCTTGCTAAAGACATGAAGGTTCATCAAAGACCACAGCATGAAAACTCTGGGATACAAAAATGGACTTGGTTTTATTCACATCTATATTTATACAACATGCAAACATACTAATAAAACTAATTCTCAGATAGCGGAAAGAAGTAGTAATGAGGCCTCTTAGTGGTGTTTGAGAGATACAAATAGAGATCTTGCATCTATTTGAAATTATTTGGTTGCATTGGCTGTATTATTTTAAAATGTCACACTATTCTGGGACTGATCCATATGGTCATGGTTCTATAAGCATTTAAAAAAAATTATTATTTTTATTGACCTTGTTGCACAAGACCAAAAAAATACCAAGCACGCTTCCTAGAGAAAGGGAGGGACCCCGTTTATTAACATTAGTGGACTCCGGGAATAATTTCCAAATCAGAGTGAACAAACACCCAGAGGGCTTCACTTTTTATAACCTTCTGGGGTCTTGGTCTTGCAGATATGGTTCCGCCCCCTTTCGTGGGCTTACAGGAAGGCCCCCAGGTGTTGGGGGTCCCCAGGCCATATCTGATGATCTGTCCTGGGGCCAGCGATAACGACCCTTCCCCCCCCCCCCCCCCCCACCAGAGCAGTGCATTGTTCACAGTTTTTATGGCCTGACACGCCTTGCAAGACCAGTTTCCTCCTCACCTTCAGAGAGAGAGGAAGGGAGAAGGAGAGGGAGAGAAAGAAATACCAATGTGAGGCCAAACATCAATTGGCTGCCTCCTGCAAGCCACCTACCAGGGATCAAGCCTGCAACCCAGGCATATGCCTTTGACCAGGGATCGAACCCGCAACCTTTTGGTGTATGGGATGATGCCCAACCAACTGAGCCACACGAGCCAGGGATGTAAGCATTTTTAACTTAGGTGATGATTTGTTTAATGTCTGGTTCTCCCACCGACTGTGAGCTCTGAAGAAGGATGAACTCTACTTTGTTCTCAGCACTCAACATACTGCTTGGCACATACTATAGAGGCTTAATAAATATTTGTTGAATAATATTAGAAAAAAATGTATACAGCACATGTCAGACACCGTGTGTGTGTTTTTTCAATCCTCACCTGAGATTATTTTTTTCCATTGATTTTTACAGAGTGTGGAAGGGAGGGGGGGGGAAGAGAGGGAGGGCCGAGAGAGGAACATTTGTGTGAGAGAGACACATTGATTGGTTTCCTCCTACACACACCCCGACCAGGACTGGGGATCGAACCTGAAACCCAGGTACGTGCCCTTGATCAGGAACCAAACCCATAGACCTTTTGGCGCTCTAACCTCCGATCAGGGCAGACATTGTGTTTTATGTTGACTGTTTTATCCAATACAACAACCTTAGGAGAAAAATACCACCATTACTCCTATTTAACAGATGAGGAAACAGAGACTCAGGGAAGTGACTTACGTTCACATAGCTGAGCCCAATCTCTTAAGTCTGCAATTGGTCAGCTTCCCAGGAATAAGCAATTGCCAGAGTGCAAAGGGTCTCGGTGCCATTTTTAATAGTTTGAACATTATCCTCCACGGTGTTGGCAAGATTTGAAAGTCCTTTGCAGTTTTTTCTCCCTTGTTTTCTACTTCCTGTATTTCCCCTTCTCTCAGCTGCGGGAGACCATTGAACATGAGATTCGAGATATGGGCCTGCAGGTCACACCATTCACCCTCACCAAGGTCATCCAGTTGTATGAAACCAAGAACTCCCGCCACTCCACCATGATCGTGGGCTGTACGGGCAGCGGCAAGACTGCCTCATGGCGAATTCTTCAGTCCTCCTTGTCCTCCCTGTGTCGTGCTGGAGACCCCAACTTCAACATTGTTAGGGTAAGGGTTGGGACTGTGAAGTCACTGGCAGAGTAGCAGGAAGATGGTGGAGGCTGGGGGCGAGGATGCATTGGGTCAGGGAGGGCAGGCCAGGCCAGGAGGCAGTGCCTGGCTCCAAGGAGGCCTGGGAGAGATGAGAGAGAAGGGGCAAATACAGATCCCTGGACACAAAGGGAGACCTCAGGATTTGTGTCTGCCAGCAGCTCAAAACCCTTTCCTGTGTCATTTTAGGAGTTCCCTTTGAACCCTAAGGCGTTGTCCCTAGGGGAGCTGTATGGGGAATATGACCTTGGCTCTAATGAATGGACAGATGGCATCCTATCCAGTGTCATGCGGTTGGCATGTTCAGGTACCCAAAGGATCATGGGGTTGGGAGAACAGATGCCCAAATTTCCTAGCGGGGTGGACGTTTTGGGGATAGAAAGCTCAGTTTGGGACAAAAGTGCTTGGAGAACGCTGAGGTACAAGGAAGCATCGGCTTGCCTCCGTGAGGGGACGAGTGTGGCGGGCCCTCGGGAGGAAGCTCCGGTTTCCTTATTGACCACCTTCCACCAAGATGAGAAGCCGGACGAGAAGTGGATCCTTTTCGATGGCCCTGTGGACACACTGTGGATCGAGAGCATGAACTCCGTCATGGACGACAACAAAGTGCTGACCCTCATCAACGGCGAGCGCATCTCGATGCCTGAGCAGGTACAGGGGCCCTGACTCCCGAGACCCCGTAGAAGTGGAGACTGGAGGCACGAGGCCAGGCTAAGGGGAAGGGGGGGGTCCTAAGAGAAGAGGAAGTTCTATAGGAGAGAGGTGAGGAGGAGGAGGCCTGGATTCAGGGGAGCCTGTGGCTGAAGAAAATGCCCGTCCACACGGCTGTGGGAGCCACCGCTGGAAACGCCTGTGCACGAGGAAGCACTGCGTGGACTGAGCAGCCCTCCTCACGCTCGTTTCCACTGCCGGGGCGGGAGGACCTGCGCTGTGCACCGGGGATGACGAGTTCCTGGGCTGTGAAGCCCACCCTTTCCACCCACTCAAACAATGTGAGCGAGAGAGAGGTTTTTTTATAACAATAACCTTGAATAAGCCTCCTTTCTTTTAACAAGCAAATCACTTGTAAAGCTTAGATCTTTATTCATCCTGCCACAATTGGTACTTGATAGTCATCTGGGGGCATCAGAGTTCTGGGTGGGGAGGAGCGAAAGGCAAGGTTGTGACAAGGTCTATCCTTAGGTGTCTCTCCTGTTTGAAGTGGAGAACTTGGCAGTGGCCTCCCCAGCCACCGTGTCTCGCTGTGGGATGGTGTACACTGACTATGCTGATCTGGGCTGGAAGCCCTACGTGCAGTCCTGGCTGGAGAAGAGGCCAAAGGTATGAGGGGAAATGAGGAGAGGGAAGGTAACCAGCATGGCCTATGGGACGTAAGAATGAATAAAGAGCCCCTTCCTATTCAACTCCAGGCTGAGATAGAGCCCCTTCAACGGATGTTCGAAAAATTTATCAACAAGATTCTGGCCTTCAAGAAGGATAATTGCAATGAAGTGGTGCCTCTACCCGAATACAGTGGAATCATCTCCCTCTGCAAGTTGTACTCGGCCCTGGCCACGCCAGAGAATGGGGTAAGGGGACCAGAGCAGGACCAGGCAGGACAGGCTCATGACTTCCTGGGACAACTGCAGGGAAATAGTGTGTCTGAGAATTTGACCCCCTGGTTTGAGTGGAACAGAGACAACAAGGGAAGGATACACCCACCATGGACACAGTGAGGGGTGTGAGCACACGTGAGAGTGTGTGTGTGTGTGTGTGTGTGTGTGTGTGTGTGTACGCATACACACTGGAAGGCCAAACTAAGATCTTTAAATTGGATATTGTACACGATGGGTCTCACTATAATTTCTTCATTATATTTTGGGAACTGAGGGTAGTTCATGTGGTTCCTCATTTCTCTATCCTTTCAAAAAATAAATATTAAGTCTTGGGATACTATTTCTGCTGGAAGGAGCTCCCAACCCTTCTGATGAGGGGTTTTAGAAATTTCCAGATTAATTGATACATAAGAAAAATTTTGTTCAGTTTAGAATTATGGAGTAAGGACCAAAATTATATTTTCTGTTGAGATTAAATCACTGCCCAGAAACGGTTTGTATCATTTTTAAAGACATTGTCAGATAATTAAACTAATAATATAAAGTTACATAATAGTTAAGATCTGTAACAGTATATGTCATTCCTGACACAATTAATGTAACTTAAAAAAATATAAAAAAACTATGTGGATGAACTCAAGGTAACATATAGGAAAAGGACAGTAATATCAGTGGCTCCCAGGTGCTGAGGAGGACGGGCCAGGGAGGGGCCTGAGCAGAGGGGGAAGCGAGGAGGGCCTTCTAGGTAAAGAGAATGGCCTTCACAAAGACACAGACACAAGAGTCAGTCCCCGCTGGGCAAGGAAGGGTGGGGTGGTGTTTGCATGCAGACCCTGCAGTGTAGCAGAGACCCCACGAAGAGGATGGTGAGATGTGCTGCATGTTGAGGTGAGATGGAAGGACAGACTGAGGATTCTGGATGGGTTATGGTAGACAATAGAGTCTCAACACAATTTCCCGCCTATATTTTGGGGGTTGAGGATTATTCTAAAGACCAATATTTTGGGTTGGACAACATTCTGTATGTCACATTACTTGCAGTGTTAGTATTTTATTTTATTTTTAAATCATGTTTTTATTGATTTTTAGAGAGAGAGGAAGGGAGAGGGATAGAGAGATAGAAACATTGATGAGAAAGAAACATTGATCGGCTACCTCTTGCACGCCTCCTACCAGGGATTGAGCCCACAACCGGAACATGTGCCCAGACCGGGAATTGAACCGGCGAACTCTTGATTCATGGGTCGATGCTCAATAACTGAGCCACAAAAAAAGGGACGTATGTAACTCTCAACAAGAAATTTAAAAAAAAAATAAAAACAAACAAACAAACAAAAATAACAGCCACACTGGCTGGGCAGTGTAAGGTATTTTAATTTAGAACTCATCCTCAAGAGCTCCCCACCCATGGGTCTGTGGCTGTTTCACAGTCGGTTAGAGATTATACATACGAATGCCAGGTTAGCTGTCTATTGGCCCTTTTCCCCAAGGAGTTCCGTGGAGTTTGCACAGCCCACACCCACCGTACACCCTATCAAAGAACAGCATCTGCACGTGCCCTTTGGGTTGGGGGTTGAGAGCATGAGCTCTAAATATGCTATTTTTGCTATTAAGTTGGTACATTTTGATTTTTAATTACACAAGTAACAGTTGAATCTAGTTTTCTTCCTAAAAATTACAATTTTTCATACAGAGCTAAAGTTATTTTTGATCACCTCCACCCTCCCAGTCCTGGTCTACTCCCATCTCCACAAAAGTAACTACTGTAGTGTGTTTATCTGTGTCATTCCAGGTCTTTAAAAATACACATTTAAAAGCACATAGGTATCCATAAAAAACAAGGCATTTAAAAATGCATCATGCTCTATACCACACTTGCAATATGGTCATTAAATCAGCAGTATGTTTTTGAGTTCTGTGCAGCGACATGTAGATTGATTTCATTACTTTTCACTGCTATACACTAACCCATGGTAGAACATGGCATCTTACTTTTCTATTCCTCCACTGGTACACAGTTAGGTCATCTCCAGTTTTTTGTAATTATAAAGAAGTCACCACAAATGTCCCTGGACCTGCTTCCTTGAGTAGCTGTGGGCACTCCATCAGGGCAGGCCTGGAGTGGCTGGGCCCCTGCTGTGTTTTATAATTACTCAGGGCCACTTCTGGGCTACCAGGAGTTTCATGTTTATTTAAATATTTTAGACTTAGGTTTGTCTACACCCATATAGTTTTCCAAACAGATCCAGGAAGGGAGGAAAACTCTAAGCCTTTGTGGTGATTTGCCAAAGTAGATCCCTCCATCCCTTTTAGATTTAGGATATTTCCCCTTTTCTTTTTCCATCCAGGTGAACCCGGCTGATGGTGAAAACTATATCTTCATGGTAGAGTTGACATTTGTGTTCAGCATGATCTGGTCTGTGTGTGCTTCTGTGGATGAGGAAGGCCGCAAGAAGATTGACAGTTACCTCCGAGAGATTGAGGGCTCTTTTCCTAATAAGGTCGGGGCCCCCAAACCAGCTGTTGTATTTTTCCAGAACCTGCCTGTATCCCCGATTCTCACACTCTTCTTGAGTTTCAGCCTGCCAGCCCAGCTCTCTTTCACCAGTGGTCTGTGAGCGCTTTTGTCTGGGCAGGGGAGAGCTAAAGGAAGACTTGTACCCTGACACACATTCCTTCTTCAGGACACGGTGTATGAGTATTTTGTGGACCCCAAGATGAGGAGTTGGACATCGTTTGAGGATAAGCTCCCTAAGAGTTGGCGCTACCCTTCAAAGTGAGAGGCAGGCCTTGAGGGAGGTTCAGACTTAGGGGGTGGTTCAGACTTGGGGCTGCAGTTGCTGGGAGAGTGGTGAGAGAGCTGGGGCATAGAAGCAAAAGTGAGCTATAGAAAGGAGAGTGTGGACCCAGAGCAGAGATGACTCTTGAGTATAGGAAATGGGATGGAGGGGAAATGGGACAGGATCCGGAGGAGAAGGTCTGATCCCCAGGCCCGACAGGAGGCACGGTGGGCGATCAGAGAGTATGATGCCCGAGGAAGATAAACACAGGGAGGCAGAATGAAGGGAGAATTAGAAAGGAGTGGGCCAGTGATCCCTGAAACACAATTGCTTTTCCTCCCTAGCTCCCCCTTCTATAAGATCATGGTGCCTACTGTCGACACCGTTCGCTACAACCACTTGGTGAGAACCATGGTGGCCAACCAGAATCCCGTCCTGCTGGTGGGTCCTGTGGGGACTGGGAAGACCTCCATTGCCCAGAGTGTTCTGCAGTCCTTGCCCTCCAGCCAGTGGTCAGTGCTCACTGTCAACATGTCCGCACATGTATGTAACAGGTTCCAGGCTGCCCACTTCCCACTCTCTGCCTTCTGCTCTCTTTTGGGATCCAAGTACTTGATTGACACTCCTCTCTAACTGGCATTTCTCTTGGAGGACCTACGCATTCATTCTGTACCCTTTTCACCAGACCACATCCAACAATGTGCAGAGCATCATTGAGAGCAGGGTGGAGAAGCGAACCAAGGGTGTCTACGTGCCAGTTGGGGGCAAAAGCATGATCACCTTTATGGATGACCTAAATATGCCAGCTAAGGACATGTTTGGGTCTCAGCCACCCCTGGAACTGCTCCGCCTCTGGATTGACTATGGCTTCTGGTACGATCGTTTGAAGCAGACCGTCAAGTACATTCGAGTAAGCATCTGCGGTATTTGTTCTCTGTTTCCTCCCATGATAGGCTCGGTCCCCCCTCCACTGGGATGTCAGGATAGAATACCATAATCTTAAGTTCCTTTCTACAGGAATATCCTGCCTTTCTCAGGACTGAGATAACTGGCTCCTAAATTATTAGTTCCTATTATTAACTCTCTTCCTTGACTCTGACCAAAGGATACTCTCCTCTAACTTCCACTCCATTTCCAGGCCTCTTATACCGTGCTTACATGCCAACCTGCTGCCACCCAGAACTGTCTAGGTGCCCAGGGTCTACAACTCCCCTCTCCAGACCTTCTCTGTCTCCCATTGTTGTATAAACACCCCCCCCCCCCATGGTGTCAGTTCTCTGCTCCCCACCCAGGATTCAGGCAGCTCCCTTCAGTCCTGGCTCTTCTCCCATGGGATTCTGGGCATCTTGTTTGTTTCTTTTTCCCGAATCAAGGGACAGCAGTCATTCCAGCCTGATTTCCGGGGTGGTCATCACCTGGCACTCAGGGCCAATAAGTAACATATTCATATGTTTCTTTCTTTTTTTAAAATTTCTTTATTGATTAAGGTATTACATATGTGTCCTTATCCCCCCATGTGTTTCTGAGAATATATACATGCACACATGTGGATAGATATACACACCTAAAAAAAGTCTAGAAGATATAATTAAATGTTGGTTTTTAACTTACCTCTATTTTCTAATTTGGGCACATGTATTATAAGATGAAATAAAAACAGATACATCACTTTAATAATTCTAAAACAATGTCCCTAATCCCTTTCTTCGCTTTACCTTTCCCTGCCCCCATTACTCCATGTTTCTTCCTGCTGATTCTGTCCCTGTCCCTCTTCCCGTTTGTCCCTCCGTGTACTCTCTTCCTCCTGGCTCCTTTTACATTGTCCCTATTTCTTTGCCTCCTCTCATCCCCTCTTCTCATTTGTCTCTCTGTCTGATCTTGTCTTTGCTCTCTAGGACATGTTCCTGATGGCTGCCATGGGCCCTCCCGGGGGTGGACGGACTGTCATCTCCTCAAGGCTGCAGAGTCGCTTCAACATCATCAATATGACCTTCCCCACAGTGAGGGCAACTGGGACTAGCAGAGGGGGAACTGTAGAAGGCAAAGCCATCTGTGTCCTAGAAAATGAGGGGCAGATCAAGGAGGGGGTTTGGGGACCCCTTGAGCAGAGCCGCGTATAGGGGGCTGTAATATATGGAGGGGAGACTGCCACTGTAGAAACCTCAGCTTCTCCGCCGGAGAGCCACAGGATGAAGGTATAGCATGCTGGCTCTGGAATGTCAAGCCTCATTGTCCCAGTGGGCAGAGAATGCAGGGAGTCCAAAATAGGCTCAGGAAGGTAAATCCTACAAGGCTGAGAGCTAGAGCATTGCCAGGATTAGGGTCCGGCCAATGAGCACTCAGGGGTGCCAAAAATATTCAGTAATCAAGATAAATTACATTTTAATGCAATTTTTAAAAAAGAAGTAAGTCCAAAACTTTATTATGAACAAAATACAAAAAATTTAAATAAATACAAGGTTGGCACAGTACCATGCTGAGCCATATTGGAGCCTGAGGCAAAAATAAAAATCAATAAATACTAATCCCATTTTTATTTAAAATGTTGGTATTTGTTCATCATAGGTATTTTGCATTAATTTTGATTTTTCACATCATTTTTAAAATTTTTCAATTATAGTTGAAATACAATATTATAGTAGTTTCAGATGTACAACCCAGAAATTACTTAACTTACTAAGTGATCATCCTGATAAATCTTGTACCCATCTGACACCATATGTAGTTATTAGAATACTAGAAGCCCGATGCACGAAGATTTGTGCAAGAATGGGCCTTCCTTTCCCTGGCTGCCGGCACTGCCTTTCTGCTCCGGCCCTGCCTTGCCACGCTGCCCAGAGGCCCTGAGTGGCTGGGGCAGTACGGAACGCCCCCAGCCACTTGGCGCCTGCAAATTAACCCACCATCTTTGTCGGGTTAATTTGCATACGCACTCCTGATTGGCTGGTGGGCATCACGAAGGTACGGTCAATTTGCATCTTTCTCTTTTATTAGTGTAGATTGTTGACTATATTCCCTATGCTGTACTTTACATTCCCATAACTATTCTTTTTTTTTAAATTTCTTTATTGATTAAGGTATCACATATTTGTCCTCATCCCCCCATTCCCATCCCACACCCCTCCCCACACATGCCCCCACCCCCCTGTTGTCGTTAACCACTGGTTAGGCTCATAGGCTTGCACACAAGTCCTTTGGTTGATCTCTCCCCTTTACCCCCACCCTCTCCTACCCTCCCTCTGAGGCCCGACAGTCTGATCCATGCCTCCTTGTTTCTGGGTCTGTTCTTGTTCATCAGTCTATGTTGTTCATTATTTCCCCTAGATGAGTGAGATCATGTGCTATTAGAAATACACTTATAAGAACCGAAAATGAGACAAGCAATAATGGCTATGCTGACAGGCAAATGAATCAGTCTGTAGTGAGTTTCTTTCTGGGCCAACAGTTCTTTTGAGACCCAATTTCAATGTCAAACAGTTCCTTATGTGTACATGTCAGCCATGACATTTCAGTTCTGGATGGTGGACAAATGGTGGTAATGCAGGTCTGACCCTCTCTGGTTTGGTCCTGAGCAACTACAAATTTGTACTTCTAAATTTCTTCTTTTTTCACCCATCCTCCAAGCCTCCTCCCATCTGGCAACTGTCAAAATGTTCTTCATATCTATGAGTCTGTTTCTATTCTACTTGTTCATTTATTTTGATTTTTAGATGCAATTGTTGATAGATATGTATTTATTGCCATTTTATTCATATTTGTAATCTTTTTTTTCTTAAAGAAGACCTTTTAACATTTCATGTAATAATGGTTTGGTGGTGATAAACTGTTTTAGCTTTTTCTTGTCAGGAAGCTCTTTATTGACCTTCAATTCTAAATTTCTGAGTAGAATAATCTTGGTTGTAGGTCCTTGCTTTTCATCACTTTGAATATTTCTTGCCACTCCCATCTGGCCTGCAAAATTTCTGTTGAGAAATCAGCTGACAGTCTTATTGGAAGCTCCCTTGTAGATAACTAACTGCTTTCCTCTTGCTGCTTTTAAGATTTAATTATGATGCATCTTGGTGGGAGACTCTTTGGGTTCATCTTGTTGGAAACTCTCTGTGCTTCCTGGATTTGTATGTCTATTTCCTTCACCAAGTAAGGAAAGTTTTCTGACATTATTTTTTTCAAATAGATTTTCAATTTCTTGCTTTCTCTCTTCTCCTTTTGGTACCCCCATGATATGAATATTGGTATGCTTGAAGTCCCAGAGGCTCCTTACACTATCTTCATTTGTATTCTCTTTTCTTTTTTCTGTTCTGATTGGGTATTTTTGTTTGCTTATATTTCAAATCACTGATTTGGTTGCTGGCATCATCTACTCTGTTGACTGTCTGTAAATTATTCTTCATTTCAGTTAGTGTATCCTTCCTTTCTCACTGGTACTTTTAAAATTATTTCTATGTCCCTTTTCATGCTGTTGAAGTTCTAAGTTCTTTGAGCATCCTTATAACCATTGTTTTGAACTATGTATCTGGTAGCTTGCTATCCTCCATTTCATTTCATTCTTTTTCTGGTGATTTATCCCTTTCTTTCATTTGGGACCTGTTGTGTTTTTTTTTGTCACTCAATTTTGGCTGCTTCCCTATATTAGGTACAGCTGCTACGACTCCCAGCCTTGGTAGAGTGGCCTTGTGTAGTAGGTGTCCGGTAGGGCCCAGTGATGCAGCCTCTCTATAGTCACCCAAGCTGGGCACTCTAGGTGCGCCCCGTGTGGGCTGTGTACACTGTCCTGTTGTAGTTGAGCCTTGATTGCTGTTGGCATCACTGGGAGGGATTGACCCCCCCAGGCCAATCAGCTGTGAGGACTGGCTGTGATGACCAGCTACAATTACAGTGGAGGAGCTGCTATGCAAGAGTGAACTCTATGGAGCAGGACTTACTTTAGTAGGGCTTTGGTGCTCACCTTGAGTATGGAGATTGTAGGGTTATAATCTGGTGTGGTCTGAAACTGTCCACCAGGTGCACTGGTTCTGGGGCCTCTTAGAGGCACAAAGTCAGCCACTGCCTGTGTCCTGCCTGGAGCCTCCCACACAAACTAATCTGAAGATGGCTGCTACTTGTATTGTGCTTGGAGGTACCCAGGAGAGGCCAAGCTGTGAACCAAGTCAGGCTTCTGCTAGTGCGGGGCCTGGAGCCACTTAGCAAGAGGCCAGATGCTGCTTGTCTGAGAGATTTTAAGAAAGTCCGAAGCATGAGGAAAGAGGCCAGTTGTATGGGAAAGCCACTGGGAACTGTTTGGGTGGACCTGCAAGTTGGGTGGGCCAGTGTCTCAGGAAATCACTAGGGCAGGGCAAACAGTGTGAGCCAAGTTGATGGAGATTCAGATATGGCTCCTATCTGTCAGCCCTGTGTGTGGGGGGACAGGGAGGAGGGGAGTCTCAGAAAAGGAATGATGGTCTCTGTCAGCATTTTGTCTGGCAGAAAGCTGCTCCCCTCCAGTTCTCACCCTGATGCCAGACATTTCAGTTCCTCCCCATATGTCCCTGGTTCCTTTCAAGCTGCTGCCCCAGCACTGGAGCTCAAAGGGAGTGAGTCCAAGTAAGTCTGTGCTTGGGCCCTTTAAGAGGAACTGCCTGGAACTCCGGCAGCCTTCCATTTCTCTCAGCCTCAATATCCACTGGTTTTTACAGCCAAAGTTATGGGGACTTGTTTTCCTGGCACTGGAACTCTGGGCTGGGGGAGGGGAGGCTGTCAGGTGTGGGTCTGGAACCCTTGCTCCTCAAAGGGGAACCTCCACAGCCAAGATATCCCTCCTGATTTTAAACCACTATACATGATGTGGGAACAGCCTATTCAGTGTCTCTGCTCCTCCTACCAGTCTCGATGTGGCTTCTTCTTTAAATCCCTCGTTGTATGACTTCCATTCAGCTAGATTTCAGGTGGTTCTGAATGATGGTTGTTCTATAGTTTACTTGTATTATTTATGTGGTTGTGGGAGGATTCAAGTACAGCATTTACCTGTGCTGCCATTAGGAAGTCCTAATTTTGATTTTTGTTTGTTTGTTAATCCTCACTCGAGGATATTTATTTTTCCATTGATTTTTTTTTTAGGAACAGTGGAAGAGAGAGGGAAAGACAGAGAGAAACATCTATGTGAGAGAAACACATCGATTGGTTGCCTTCTGCACGAGCCCCTCCCAGGTCCCAGGCCTGGGAGGAGCCTGCAACCAAGGTAGTGCCCTGGATCAGAATGGAACCCGGGACCCTTTGGCCCAATGCTCTATCCATTGAGCCAAACGGGGTAGGGCATAATTTTGATTTTTTTTTAAAAAAATCTATTTTTATTGATTTCATAGAGGAAGGAAGAGGGAGAGAGAGATAGAAACATCATTGATCAGATGCCTCCTGCATGCCCCCTACTGGGGATGGAGCCCACAATCCGGGCATGTGCCCTTGACTGGACTTGAACCTTTGGCTGACACTATCCACTGAGCAAAACAGGCTAGGGCTGATTTTTAAATATTGCATTAAAATGTTATTTCTCTTGATTTCTGAGGAGGTTTTTGTTTTGTTTTATCTTTTGGTTTTTTGTGTGCTTCTTAAATTCTTCCCCAAGACGAGTGCTTCATTCACTTCACCCTGTCCCAGTCCTGGCTAAAAGGCCAGGAACCTGTGAAAGCGAATCAGAGGCCTTTTTCTAGGAGTCTCAGATCATCCGAATATTTGGCACCATGATCAATCAGAAGCTTCAGGACTTTGAGGAGGAGGTGAAGCCCATTGGGAATGTGGTGACTGAGGCTACTTTAGATGTGTACAACACTGTGGTACAACGCTTCCTGCCCACACCTGCCAAGATCCATTACCTCTTCAACCTTCGAGATATCTCCAAGGTAAAACTCCATCTGACTTGCCCCTTTTGCTTGGCACAGCTTTCTTACAGGTATTCTCTTCTCAAAGTAAGCCTTGGAGCTCAGTAGCATTCGATAGACCCCAAACTACCTGCATCCTCGAATGCTGCATTCTCTGACCTGACCTCTAAAATTTCTGAAGGAAATCTCTTTCCTCCCTCCATCCCATTAGTATGCCTCTTCCCCAGGTATTTCAGGGCATGCTCAGAGCCAACAAGGACTTCCACGACACCAAGTCCAGCATTACACGGCTCTGGATCCATGAATGTTTCAGGTGAGATGTGCGTGTCCCTTCAGATCGAGATTTCAGCAGCCTTGCTCCAAGCCCTGCTTCTAACCCCACCCTGATGCTCCTTTTCCTAGGGTCAGTCTCCTTATTCCTAGATCTCACCCCAACTCCCTCCCAACAGAGTCTTCTCTGACCGATTGGTTGACACGGCAGACACAGAAGCTTTTGTGGCTATCTTAAGTGACAAACTCGGCTCCTTCTTTGACCTCACATTTCATAATCTTTGTCCCAACAAACGTTCTCCTATCTTTGGTGAGCTGGGAGCTGTGCTACCATAGGCTGGAGACTCTGGAGATGGGATAGAATGGGGGTTGGGCATGGAGACCTGATGCTTAGAGCTCTTCGGGGAAGTGTGGGGAAGACCAGGCATTTGAGACTCTGACCCCCTCTTCCCATGACCCAGGGGACTTCATGAGGGAGCCCAAGGTGTATGAAGACCTAACTGACCTGACAGTACTGAAGACAGCCATGGAGACGGCTCTAAATGAGTACAATCTGTCACCTGCTGTCGTGCCAATGCACCTGGTGCTCTTCCGAGAGGCTATTGAACACAGTGAGCATGTCCTATTCCCATCTCCTTCCCCGGCATCCCAATTTATGTGATATTTCCAAGGAAATAAGGATTCCTTCTCAGGTCTCTTCCAGAAGTTACCTTCCTTCCTGGCTCCAGATGCCCTTTGTGGCAATGGGTGGGGCTTTTTCCTAACAGTCGTGTCTAACAGACACGGTAGAGGTTAAAAGTTGAATTGCCACCAGGGCTTCGGATACTAACCTCTTTCCACACCTCTTGGTCCCTCTATTTCAGTTTCAGGTATCCCAGTCCCTAGTCTAGGGCCTGGAGGTCCCCTGAGGTTGCTCAGCCAACTCATTGCCCTTATCCCCCACCTCCCTACCCCCAGTCACAAGGATTGTGCGGGTCATTGGACAGCCTCGGGGCAACATGCTCTTGGTGGGCATTGGGGGCAGTGGGCGCCAGAGTCTGGCCCGCTTGGCCTCATCCATCTGTGAGTACATCACCTTCCAGATTGAAGTCAGCAAACATTACCGGAAGCAGGAGTTCCGAGAAGGTATGGCTGAGTGTCTGAAACAGGGGAGGGTTTGGGGCTAGGAGTGAAAGACCAGATGACTGACTTTCTGCAATGACAGAGAGAGGAGGGATGGAAGCCAGATAGTGAGCTGTGCCAGGCCCATGTGGAGTATAGAATGATGTGTGTATGTGTTGAAGGCTGGGGTAAGATACCTAAATCTTAGAAGAGGAATAAGAGATGGGCGGATGAACCTGAAGAGTGTCTGTTCCCTTTTCCTTTTCTCATCTGGCCTAGATATCAAGCGTCTATACAGCCAAACTGGGGTAGAACTCAAAGCTACATCCTTCCTTTTCGTGGATACCCAAATTGCTGACGAGTCATTCCTAGAGGACATTAATAACATCCTCAGCTCAGGCGAGGTCCCAAATCTCTACAAGACTGATGAATTTGAAGAAGTATGATTCCTTCCATGCCCTCAACTTATTGATTCTTTGACCTTCCTGACTAACCTGAAGAAGCCCAGATCCCAGAATATGCTACTGTGCCTGCCCCCGTGCCCCTCTGTCTATGCCTCCCCCCCCCGCCCCCCCCCCCCCCCCCCCCCCCGTTAGCTTGAAGAGCTGTTTCTCTTCAGTACTCTTCCCTCTAGGGACTCTATTGGGTGGAGCTGCTTTAAAACCTACACCCTGTCAGCTCAGCCTCACCTGCTGCCCCCTCTGGTTCTGCCATTGAAACTGCAGCCCTCAGCTTAGCCAGTGTGGCTCAGTGATTGAACATGAACCTGTGAACCTGGAGGTCACGGTTCGATTCCTGGACAGAGCACATGCCCAGGTTGCAGGCTCTATCCCCAATGTGGGGCATGCAGGAAGCAGCCAATCAATGATTTTCTCTCATTATTGATGTCTCTCTCCCTCTCCCTCTCCCTCTCCCTTCCTCTCTGAAATCAATTAAAACAAACAAAAACAACAACAAAAACACTGCAGCCCTCTGACACTATGTGGCTTCTGTGCAGATCCAGACACATATCATAGAGCAGGCCCGGGCGGAACAGGTGCCAGAGTCCTCGGACAGCCTCTTTGCCTACCTCATTGAGCGAGTGCGCAACAACCTGCACATTGTCCTCTGCCTCAGCCCTGTGGGCGACCCCTTCAGGTGACTCCTGTTCTATAGCTTCCTCCCTCCCTCCTGTGAGAGCCCAGCACTCTTCCTCCCGCTTTGGCCTCCCCTGCCTTCTGGGAGTGAGTCCCATGAAGAGTGCCAGTCTCTACACCCTGCATGCCCCCTCTCCTTTCCATAGATCTGGCCTTTTTTGGGGAAGTTCCTGCTACTTACATAGAAGTTGTCCTCTCCCTCTTGGTGTGACAAGATTGTGTGTGTTTATTGTGGGGGGAGGGGGTAAGAGAGTGATTTTTTGTTCTTAAATTTTTAATTGTGATGAGACCTGCATAACATAAAATTTAACATCTTAGCCATTTTTAAGTGTACAGCTCAGTAGTGTTAAGCATATTCACATTGTGGTACAACAGATCTCTAAAATTTCTCATCTTGCAAAATGAAACTCCACACCCACTGAATAACTTCCCATTTCTTCCATCCCCTATCTCCTGGCAACCACCATCCTACTTTCTGTTTCTATATATCTCATATAAGTAGAATCACAGAGTCTTTTTGTGACTTGCTTAGTTCACTTAGCGTAATGTCCTCAAGGTTCATCCATGTTGTAGCAGGTATCAGAATCTCTTTCCTTTTTAAGGTTGGATAATATTCCATTGTATATACAGATCACATTTTCTTTGTCCATTCTTGATATGACTAGATTTTTAAGAGCATTAGAAAGGATGAAGACAGAGCTTGTACGGAGAGGCAGTGTGGGTTGCCATTTTGTTTATTTTTTTATAGTTATGGTTGATGGTGTATTTACCATGTACCAGGCACTGTATTTTACGTGTCACCTCACTGAATCTCCTAACAACCCTAGTTGGTATGCTTTGTTATTCCCATTTTAGAGATTAGAAAGCTGACAATTCAAAAGATTAGTTCCTTGCTCAAGATGCACACCTACCAGTAAAAATGTGGAATCCGGCTTTTTTGGCCTCAGAACCTGTTTCTAAATACTTCACTGAACTAGTTCTGAGGGGAGAAGAATCTGGACAAGGAGATACAGGAACACTCAGGTTCCTAGAAAGTAGGTGGACCTGGGACAAAGCCGGTAGCTGGAGGCTGACTCTGCAGGTGAACTTAGCTGCCTCTCAAAACCCCTCGCCAGGAACTGGATCCGCCAGTACCCAGCCTTGGTGAACTGCACGACGATCAACTGGTTCTCAGAGTGGCCCCGTGAAGCCCTGCTAGAAGTGGCTGAGAAGTACCTCATGGGAGTGGATCTGGGAACTCAGGAGAATGTGAGACCCTCCTTCCCATCTCTCTCCACACCCCCTGGGCTCTCTTCCATTTCATTCTCCATCTGCCATCACTCTCTGTCCTAATCCTTTCTCCTTTGGCCTCAGATCCACAGGAAGGTGGCCCAGATCTTCGTCACCATGCACTGGTCAGTGGCTCAGTACTCCCAGAAGATGCTGTTGGAACTGCGAAGATACAACTATGTCACACCCACCAACTACCTGGAACTTGTGTCTGGATATAAGAAGTATGAAGAAGAGTAGGGGACATAGAGGGCAGGGAGCTTGGGGTCTTTTGAGGGCAATTGCTGAAATGATGTAATGGAAAATGTCTGGGAGCTGGCCAAGGGGACTGGCTCAGGGATCTGGGCACTGATGTGGAATAGGTGAGAGGCAAGGGGTCTTAAGTTTGCCCAGGAAATTAATGAAGGAGAGATGGGTCTCCCAGGGGTGTGGCTGTTTCTAGAGCCCTCTTCACACACTTTGTCCTTATTTTCTGGAATGATGTTTCTTTTTCCAACCGCAATACAATGGTGACACTGCCGTGTATACCCATAATATATACACCCAGTCCTCTCCTCTCTGCCTTTAATATCTTCTAGACTTTCCACCATTCCTAAAAATTATATATTTATTTATTAAGGTGTATTGAGTATTCTTATGTGCATAACACAACAACAATTTGTTTTGAAGGATATAAGAGAAATGTAAAAAACCCCTCATTTATTGGATTCAGTATTTTAATCAAGGTGAAGAAAATGCCATTTAATAATAATGATAGTCAACATTTAGTCATTAATTAAATATGTATTGTTGAGCATCTATGTGCCAGGCATTATTCTAGATACTTACAATATCCCAGCTTCAAAATCAAGTCCTTGCCTTCCCTGGGTCATAGGCTTATATTGCGTTTACTATTTGCTGGTTACCACGCTAAGCCTTTATATGCATTTTCTTATTTAACCCAGAAAACAATCCTGCATAGACAGTTTTTATGGCTTGGACAATGTTAAAACATTTTTTAATGAGGTGCCAACATTTAAAACTCGGGAGCCTTAGAAAAATCCAGATTTCCAACTTTTCTCTGAAAATCAGAAATTTTGGCAATACTGAGCCCACATTCATTCCCAGGCTAGAGACAAAAGATGGCCACCCTCTTGGGACAGGTTTGTTTTCTAGTTCACGGCAGTCCCCCTGCCTGCTGCACACTGGGGGGCAGTGGCAGATTCCCGGCAGGGAAATGGTGTGGTGAAAACGGTGACTAGCAAGCTGAGAGGTAGAACAAATCAGAGGGATGAGAGTGGAAGCATGAAGACCAGTTGGGAAGCCATTAGCTATGATCCAGGAAGGAAAGAATAAAAACCTGACCAGAGTGTGGTGGCAACAGAAAGGACGACAGGGAGCTGAGACACGCTGGGAAGTGAGACTACCTAGGGAACCCCCCTTCTGGGAGTCCAGCCTCTCCACGCACCTTGGTTGCCTTTGTCGCCCCTCCCCCCGACCCCCACCCCCAGGCTGCTGGCAGAGAAGCGGCAGGAGCTGCTGGACCAGGCCAATAAGCTGCGGACAGGATTGTTTAAGATCGATGAGACGAGGGAAAAGGTGGAAATGATGTCTGTGGAGCTGGAGGATGCCAAGAAAAAGGTGGCTGAGTTCCAGAAACAGTGCGAGGAGTACCTGGTCATCATTGTGCAGCAGAAGCGGGAAGCGGATGAGCAACAGAAGGTGGGGCACCAGCAGTATCCTGCCCCCTCAAGGCCCTCTCCTACAGTGCTCAGCAGGCAGAGGCTTCCGGGCTCCCTCAGTCACTCTGTCAGGATGCATGTTCCATTCCTCAAAGCTGTTCTAGCATTATCTTCCGTGTTACCACCAACATTGTCACCCCCACCTCTGCCCAAACCCCTCACCCTCTTTTCCTTCCTAGGCCGTCACAGCCCATAGTGAGAAGATTGCAATTGAGGAAGTCAAGTGCCAGGCACTGGCTGACAATGCCCAGAAGGATCTTGAAGAGGCATTGCCGGCGCTGGAAGAGGCCATGCGGGTATTAGGGGGGGAAGACCCAGGAAGGAGCCTCAAAGCCCCTGGGGGAGTGGGAAGAAGAGCTGGGCTCTGTCCTCATAAAGGACCTGTCCTGCCGCCTGAGTTGACTTTGGCCCTGCTCCCTAAGCGAATCCTTTTCCCCAGGCTTTGGAGTCTCTGAACAAGAAGGATATAGGAGAGATCAAGTCTTATGGACGGCCCCCCGCCCAAGTGGAGATAGTGATGCAGGCAGTCATGATTCTTCGAGGCAATGAGCCCACTTGGGCAGAGTCCAAGAGGCAGCTAGGTAAGCTAGAGAACTGGGAGATAATGAACACCAGTTCACTCAACATTTATTATTAATCATCTGCTGTGTGCCAGGCACTCGGAGGGACAGAGATGAATGAGGCGTTGTGCTGACCCTCAAGAGCATAGTCTGGTGGAAAAGAAAAGACATAAATATCAGTTAAGATTCTTTGGTTGTAAGTAACAGAAAACAACTCATCTTAAATTAAGCAAAAAGAAAAAAAGAAATTATTATAAAGATACAGGAATATATCTCAAAATCCAGGGGCAGGAATGGCTTCCCCTCCACCTCCCCAAAGGGCAAGAATCAAAAAATGAAAAACAAAGACTTGCTGTTTCATTCTTGTGGTTTTCTCTGCTTTGAGTTCTGTTACAAGGCACATTTGGCTCTTATATGTCTTGGTAGAATATAGCCTGCAAGCTTGAAAGAGTGATGGTTCAGGTGAGATTGTTCATGGTAAGTGATGGGAAATGAGGCTGGGAAGATTGTGGAGGGTCCTGGGCCTGTGAGGTTCTCGAGGAGGGAGCAAGGTCAGCCGAAGGAACTGGGCTGAAGTCAGTTATTCTGGCCTTGGGCCCTGAGCTGAGGGAAAACATGGCGATGCCCAAGCAGTGGAGATGCAACCTGGACAGTGAGGGTGGGATTAGGCCTTCTGGCTGATGTCCTGATTTGCATCCCACAGGGGAACAGAACTTCATCAAATCACTGATCAACTTTGATAAAGACAATATCTCAGATAAGGTTCTGAAGAAGATCGGGGCCTACTGCGCCCAGCCCGACTTCCAGCCTGACATTATTGGCCGCGTCTCACTTGCTGCCAAGTCCCTCTGCATGTGGGTACGGGCCATGGAGGTAAGCAGGGGTGGGGTGGGGTGGGGTGGGGAGCAGGGAAGCAGGCCTGGGAAGAGGGGGATGCACACAGGAGAAAGCTGGGGGAATGGAAGACCCAGGTGGGAAGGAAGGACCACTGGTGGGTTAGTGGGTGGGTGGGCTACCCCACCGCCTGGCCGTCTCCCTGCAGATGTACGGGCGGCTGTATCGGGTGGTGGAGCCCAAGCGGATCCGAATGAATGCTGCACTGGCTCAGCTTCAGGAGAAGCAAGCAGCGCTGGCGGAGGCCCAGGAGAAGCTGCGGGAGGTGAGCCTCATGCCAGTCTTTGCTGCTGTGGTCCCTCTCCTGATTTCAGGGATGCTTCATTACCATTCATCTCTCCCCATCTCATTCTTTCCCCCTCTCCCTGCCTGTCTGCCTCCCACTCTATGCCCTTTTAGATGGGCTGCCTCTGGCTAAGAAAGCTAAGCCGACTGCAGAAGGTTACAAAGGCACGGAGGGCACTGTCCTTTGAGGAGTCCTTGCAAAAACTGACTTGGGAGTTGCCTGTCTCTGTCATTGCCTTGAACATGGGCCCTGAGATATTAACTGATGAAATCTGTGTGGCAAATTGGTCTTTGCTGGGAAGGGGGATGCGGAATAGGGCAAGAGTGTCGGCATCACTGCTGTGGACCGGAAGACTGTGGACTGAGGGTGTCTGAGCGAGTACGTGGGAGGACAGTGTTGTCCCAGAGGTAGAGGCGCTTAGTGTGAATAGTTTAGACAACCCAGTAGGTGATTTCCTGTAAGGTATGTGCACAAATAATTCTCAAACAAGGCAGAAGGTAGAGTGCTAGTATCAAGAGTTCAAAATTCTTCTAGCCTATCATTTAATTTTTCTATCATTGATTTAATAGGCAATACAATCACATGGTTTAAAATTCAAAATGTATGAAAGAGTATCCCTCCCACCTTCTGCTCTCTATCTACCAGCTCCCTTCCCTAAAAAGCAACCAATGTTACAAATTCCTGTTTATCCATCCAGGGGTGTTCTATGCTTATATAAACAAATATATATTTTTAATCCTTTACATTATATATACTGTTCTGCACCTTCCTTTTTTATTTGTCTATACATTGAAGATTGTTCCATATTGATACATAAAGAGTTTCTGCTTTCTTTTTACCACTGCATGATATTCCAGTGGATGGCTATACATCATTTACTTAACCATTTCCTTTTTGATGGACATGTTCATTGATTCCAATTTCTTGATCTACACTTGTCCTCAAACTTTGTTGATGCTATCTTGAACTATATAGAAGTTTTAAAATTTCATGTAACTGAAGCTGGTCATACTGTTTCAAAATGTTTTAACCAAAACCAACTATGGAAATAGCCAGGTCCGGGTCCAACCTCCTCAAATCGGATGAGTAGCCCAAGGGTTAGCGAGATTAAGTGACTTGCTCATAACTGACAGACCTGGGCTACAACCTGCATTTCCGGACTCCAAGGCCATTGCTACCACAGTCACCCCAGTCTTTTCCTGTTGCAGCATCTTTGCTATGGGGAGTGAAGCTGCCTGGAAGCCTGGGCAGGCGGGCTTCTGTCTGCGCATGCTCCTCTACTGCCCCATTCCTGCTGCCACTGTCACCTCCCAGCCTCACATGAAACCTTCCCTCTTTTACTCTCTTTTTCAAACATGAGTCAGCACAGGCGTGGCAATCTATTAGGAAAGGTTTCTCACCTCTGGATGAATCATATCCTGGGCCAAGTAATTAGGGATTGTTTCCTTTATATGTAAAAAATGGCCTCTGGGGTCAGCTGCCAGCAATATCATTCATTAGACAAATATTTATCCTAATGTGAGGGCTCTTGAGAGCCCCTACTTGATAAGAGTAAACAGTCAGGGGTCCAGAATTTCTTTGTTACTCTGACATAGGCTTTGACATGTAAGAGACAAACGCACATGCTCAGTATCAGGCACCCGTACCCACTGCAGAGAGCACTGTGCTGAGGCTGGGCTCCCCCACGGGCCGAGTACGTACAAACCTTTGGTCCTCAGTGACCCTCGGAGTCTGGAAATCTGCATTTTGAAAGATTTCTTGTCAGAGCAGGCCAGAGGTGGGAAGCCTGTACATGGGCTCTAGGGCCAGAGGGCTGATGTGCATGTCAATCCAAATCTTGAGTAAGCAGTTTTAACCATTACTCACTTGTTTGGGGCCCTGAAAATATGTTCCATAGGCCCGATAATGACATGCAGCAAGGGTTAGGAACCACTGGCTTAGAAATTGCCCTAGAAGGCTCTGAAATGGGTCTAGACAGAATCTTAATCTACTTCAAGGTAATTGTATACTCAAGGTTGAAAATTCACTTTCTTTCCTATTTCCCATTCCAAGTTATGTCACATTTCAACATAGTATATTGGAGGTTATGCAGTAAGATTACATGATAGCATTAAAATGCTACAATAATAATAGTACACAAAAATCCCACCAATTTGAATATAACCCTCAGGGAGAAATTAGATTTCAGAGATTAAACCTTTGTAAACTAAAGTCCAAGTAAATTAAAATCTGAAATCAAATTATCTTGATTTTGTGAGTTAAAAATCTAGAAGCCAACATTCTTAAGTTAAAGTCCCCAACCCATCCTCCCCAATTTCTTATTCCGCTCAGTCTCCACAAGAGGGATTCTCAGGATCAGAGTCTCGGGCTCCTTACATTATAATCCGGTCTGTCACTCACTGGAAACGACGTGGTACCTGCAGGGCTTCAGAGGCTACACTCGGTCAAATTCAAGCCTCTCATGAGCATTGCTTGAATTCAAGGAGTGAGTTAGGCACTCATGGCTTCCACATAAAATGATGTCCCAGGAAACCAGTCATTATTGCCCCAAAGACCAGAGTGGAAACTCAGTGGTGTTTTTAGGAATGAGGAATGCATGGAGAAAATCTTGGTTTTAGCTTCACCAGAATGTCCGTTATCTGGAAACCATGACCCGTGAACGTAACTAAACTGGGAGAAACTTCCAACAAGAGATTCATGTAAGAGAGATAATGCAGTCACTAAGCATTTCCTGTACTGGGGGGTGTTGGAAATCCACATGTGTATATCTTCGTTTTTGGAGGGGGTGGTTATTGTGGTAAAATACACATAAAATTTACCATTGTGACCATTGTAAAGTGTACAAGCCAGTGGCATGAACTACGTTCACCATATTGTGCAGCCGTCACCATTATCTTGTTCCAGAACTTTTCATCACTCCAGATGGTAACCCTGTGTATATCCTTTCAATTTCATTTCCCCCTTGAGCTCGGGGTTCCCCGCTCTGTGTCCTGTGCCACAGTGGCTAATATTGCTGCTTTCTTTGTGGAATTGCTGAGGTCTTTGAAAACTGCCTTTCGGACGGTTTCACCTTGTCCCCATACTTATTCTAACTGGAATATTACCATCAGCAGATTCCGGAACTGAAGTTGCTGTTGATGCTGCTGCAGCCCGTGCCCTGGAACCTTGTGGGGAACAAGTCCTCTGCCATTTGTGTGCCAAGGGATGGCTTTGCTCCTTTTTGAATCCCCTAAGTTGTTCAGGGATGTTCCCTTAAGTTGTAGGTAATACCTGCATGCCTACTACCCTACCTGTATCACCTGAAATCGCAGCCAAAACAATATTCCCAGCCCATCTGCCTGTAGACAGGCCACACGGATTCCAAGCTAGTCCCATCATAACTGCCTCCTTAGCCTGGAGTGGAAGTTGAATAGCAGGACTGCTGATCTGGTGCTGTCTACCTGGGCCTGGCAATAACCGCTTAAAGCTGGAACCGGTAGTACCCACAAAACCCAATGCCTTGCCAGTTAAAAAGCCTCAGACCTAATATTCTCTTTTTCACAACGGATTTGCCGCCAGAACCTAGGTGTCGGCAACACCACAACTAAAAACCAAAATGGGAAAGGACAAGCCTCCTGTCAGCATCGTCGTCATTGGACGCGTAGGTCCCAACAAGTCCACACTATTGGCCCTCTGATCTACACGCGTGCGTGCTGGGATTGACAGAAGAACCATTGAAAAATTTGAGAAGGAGACTGCTCAGATGGGGAAGGGCTCCTTCAAGTATGCCTGGGTCTTGGATAAACTGAAAGCTGAACATGAATGTGTGTCACCGCTAATATCTCCCGGTGGAAATTCGAGACCAGCAAGTTTTATGTGACCATCATTGATGTCCCAGGTCACAGAGTCTATATCAAAAGCCATTGCTTTTTAACTGGCAAGGCCTCAGGTTTTGTGTGTACTACAGGTCCCAGCTTTAAATGGCTGCGGGCACATCGCAGGCTGGTGGGGCTGTCCTGATTGTTGCTGCCGGTGTTGGCGAATTTGAAGCAGGCATCTCCAAGAATGGGCAGAGCCGTGAGCATGCCCTTCTGGCTTACACACTGGGTGTGAAGCAGCT
Source organism: Cnephaeus nilssonii (assembly GCF_951640355.1). NCBI lineage: Eukaryota > Metazoa > Chordata > Mammalia > Chiroptera > Vespertilionidae > Cnephaeus > Cnephaeus nilssonii. The sequence goes on from NC_137090.1 coordinate 40,332,784, forward strand.
GATTGTTGGTGTTAACAAAATGAATTCCACTGAGCCACCCTATGGCCAGAGGAGATATGAGGAAATTGTTCAAGAAGTCAGCACCTACATGAAGAAAATTGGCTACAACCCTGACACAGTAGCATTTGTGCCAATTTCTGGTTGGAATGGCGACAACATGCTGGAGCCAAGTGCTAACATGCTTGGTTCAAGGGATGGAAAGTTGCCCATAAAGATGGCAATGCCCGTGGAACCAGCTGCTTGGAGCTCTGGGTTGCATCCTGCCAGCAACTGGTCCAACTGACAAGCCCCTGCAACTTCCCCTCCAGGATGTCCACAGAATTGGTGCCATGGGTCCTGTCCCTGTGGGCCGAGTGGAGCCCGGCAGGTGGTGACTTTGCTCCAGTCAGTGTTACAACTGAAGGGAAGCCTGTTGAAATGCACCATGAAGCTTTGAGTGAAGCTCTTCCCGGGGACAATGTGGGCTTCAATGTCAAGAACATGTCTGTCTCCCTAGTCAGTTTGGCTCAATGGATAGAATGTCAGCCTGCGGACTGAAGGGTCCCAGGTTTGATTCCGGTCAAGGGCACATGCCCCGGTTGCAGGCTCGCTCTCCAGTGGGGGATCGTGCAGGAGGCAGCCGATCAATGATTCTCTCTCATCATTGATGTTTCTATCTATCCCTCTCCCTTCCTCTCTAAAATCAATAAAAATATATATTTTTTTAAATTTTAAAAAGAACTTAACATACCCCTTAGCATATTACAAAAAACAAAAAACTTGTCTGTCAAAGATACTCATTGGGGGCAATGTGGCTGGTGACAGCAATAATAACCCACTAATGGAAGCAGCTGGCTTCACAGCTGAGTTGATTACCCTGCACCATCCAGGCCAAACCAGTGCTGGATCCACACCTGTGCTGGATTGTTGAGCTGAAGGAGGAGATTGATCGTCATTCTGGGGAAAAGCTGGAAGATGGCCCGAAGATTTGGGAATCTGGTGATGCGGCCATTGTTGGTATGGCTCCTGGCAAGCCCAGGTGTGCTGAGAGCTTCTCTGACCCTCTGGGCCGTTTGCTGTTCGTGACAGACAGACCGTTGTTGTGGGTGTCGTCAAAGCGTGGACAGGAGGGCAGCTGGACCTGGCAGTCACCAAGTCTGCCCAGAAAGCTAAACGAATATTTCCCCCAACACCTGCCACCCCGTCTTCCTCAGTGGTGGAAGAGAGGCCTCAGAACTGTGTGTCTCAACTGGCCACTTAAGTTTAATAGTAAAAGACTGATTAATGATTAATGCATCGTAAAACTTTCAGAAAGGAGAATGTTTTGTGGACCATTTGGCTTTTATGTGTGTGTGGCAGTTTTTAGGTTATTTTTAAAATCAGTACTTTTAAATGAAAACAACTTGACCAAAAAATCAGTCACAGAATTTTGAGACCCATTAAAACAAAGTTTAATGAGAAAAAAATTTGATATTCTGTCCATCAGTGCTAAAAACAATCTAACCCCACTTTAACCTAGTCGGCAGTATCAGTGTTGTAGCTATAGCAGCCTTTATCCTGAGACCACCGCTATACCTCGTTAAGGCCATTCTTGAAGCCCACATCTTTCTTTTGCCACTATTTTAAACAGTCGTGCTTCTGTAGAAACAGCCATTCACCTATGGACAAAGACAGTCATCTGCCAAGGTCAGAATAATTCAGGATCAGCTTAAAGCCTTTCACCCAGGCAATAGCAGTTAAAAGTCAACCACACAAGTGTAAAAACCTACAGGCCTAACATGAACCTCTACAAATCACCCAAGTCAAAACACCTGTCCATACCTCAAAGGCTCTCATGAAACCCTGAGCCCCACCCAAAGTTTTACTTTTTATTGATTTCAGAGAGGAAGGAAGAGGGAGAGAGATATAGAAACATCCATGATGAGAGAGAATCATGGATCAGCTGCCTCCTGCAAGTCCCCCACTGGGGATCAAGCCCACAACCCCGGGCATGTGCCCTTGACCGGAATCGAACCTGGGACCTTTCAGTTTGCAGGCTGACGCTCTATCCACTGAGCGAAACAGGCTAGGGCCCACCCAAAGCATCTTAATAGGTTTTCTGGTCTGCAAATATACTCTTGATTGGGTCCAAGAATTAGCAGCCTTCTTCTATGCCTGGGTTTTAAACAAGTTAATAAATAAGAAGTCCAAAATACTACTTTTAAAGACTAAGTTGGAGACCGTGGCTGACAGCTGTGGGCGAGTTGGCCCCACTAGTAGTGACCCTGTATTCAGACAGATTTTCCGGGTCTCGGGCGTTGTGGGCAGGCAGAGGGGAACTTGTGCTCACTCTTAAAAGGAAAGGGCCTGAGCTCCGTTGAGCACTCCCAGTTGATTCTTTCCAATCAGGTCAGTCACACCCCTCCCCTGGAGAAAGGCTGTGTAAAGACCTGCAAAGGAACCACCAAGATGAAAAATTATAACAAAACATGAATCTGAAGAAAAACTAAATCTAGAGATTATTCGGGTTATAGAGAAGAACTTCAAAAGCAAACCTAAGGAAGAAATGACATCCACAAAACAAAAATAAGATGAGAAAGAAAGAGTTCAAACAGAGAAAAAGGAAGATATGGGGGAATTTTAAAAATGATTAAAGTATGACATTCATTCCATAGAAGGGTGGGAAGATAGAGTCAAGGAATATAAAACAAAAATAGAGTCTGAAACATGAGAGATTATAAACACAATCCAACCAATTAGGATTTCTGAAAGAGAAAATGTGCAATCAGCGGGAACAGGAAAATATTTAACAACCAATTCAACATGCACAGTGACCTATCAGAATGTGCCTTAGCCACAAGCAGCTCACCAGCCACCAGTTCACACTGGGCACCAGCCCAGGTCATATGTCGATGCTGTTTATGGTGTTTGATCTTTATAATCAACCTAATGACAAAGCACAGAAGACTGTGGGTTCTGAGTGGGAATGCTGTTAACTTCGACAATGTAAAAACAAAAGCACAGCTAAAATAGTTGGGAGGTGAATGCCGGTGGTGGGCTGAGGGAAAGGTCAGGCAATGCTTTCGCAGATATTATAAAACGAGGTTTCGATATGTTATTTAAAGTTAAAGCGTAACCAGTAGAACTTAAACTATTAGGAATAAAGAGAAAAGGGTGGTGATGTGTAGGCATAAGAGATTAAATCGTCATTTATCATAGCATAAAGTCAATATAAAGAGTCCAAATTAGATAATCCAGGAAACAACAGTGTAGAATACACTTTATATGGAGAGATAATGCCCCTGGAAGATTATCCAAGCAACATGTCGAATTGGATATCTTGAGAAGAGAGTGGGCGGATGGAGAGCAGGGTTGGGAGGCAGACTTCTCATGACCTTATGTCTTTTGAATTTTTAAGTTGCTTATTCACAAAGTAAACAAAATTAAAATAAAAAATAAATTGCATCAACATGTGCTTATGCCCCTACAAGGACATTCATTGCAGCATTAATAGTAGAAAATGTTGGCAAGACACAAATGCCTATCAGTAGAAGACTTGTTATATAGAATAATGGTTCAATCATACACAAGATTATTTTGCAGCTTTTAAAAACAAGTATTCCCGGCTGGCATGGCTCAGTGATTGAGCATCGACATGTGAACCAGGAGGTCACGGTTCGATTCCTGGTCAGGGCACTGCCCAGGTTGCGGGCTTCATCCCCAGTGTGGGGCATGCAGGAGGCATGATTCTCTCTCATCACTGATATTTCTATCTCTCTCTCCCTTCCTCTCTGGTCAATAATATTTTTAAAACAACCAACCAAACAAAAAAAACACAATTATTATTCGCCTGTCAGACACACATACCAGGCCCTGGAAGAGGCTGGATCAGTCCTCTACTTCAGATTTAAGTGATGTATTTCAACCTCAGGAGAGCCCAGAGGGTGGTGATGAATTGAGGGAGGCTTCTCTAGCAGGTAAAGCTCTTCCCAGGTCCCTATCTCTGGCGTGGGACCTTGGACCTGGGTCTTGTCCTTGAATGGACTCCTCTTTCTCTCTCCAACAATCCCTGAGTTCATTTCTAGCTTTTTCTTTTTCTCTCAAGATCACGTCTTGGGTATGGCTCCTGGAATGCAGTGGCAATCATTTTTGTGTGCTTCGATCCTCTCTTGCCAACATATCTGTCTCATTTATTATGCTACAAGAGGTCTGTCTCCTACCCAGCTTTGAATTTCATTACTAAGTAATTTCTGGGCTCAAGGAAAGAGTGGTGGAGGGAAGGAAAACTCATCACACATATTTTATCTTTTTTTCTCCTTACAACAACCCTATAGGGTAGGTGTTATAATTCTTATTTTGCACAGGAGAAAACCAAGACTTGAAGAGATCAGTTTACCCAAGGTCATGCAGCCACAAAATAGCAGATTGGTGATTTGAATCCAGAACAATCTGGCCCCAAGCCCCGTGTTTGATTCCTATCTCTGATTACTCCCAGGTGGCTGAGAAACTGGATATGCTGAAGAAACAGTACGATGAGAAGCTGGCACAAAAAGAGGACCTTCGCATGAAGTCTAAGGAGATGGAGCTGAAGCTGGAGCGAGCTGGGATGTTGGTGTCTGGGTTGGCTGGCGAGAAGGCCCGATGGGAGGAGACAGTAAAGGTGAGATCAAATGTACCACCTGGATCTCCTTCCTCCCTGCCGACTAGTTCCAAGAGCTCCCATCCCCTTTGGGTTAAGGGACAGTCAGGGAAAATAGGGACAGCTGGGTGTAGGGACATCCAAAAATAGGACATGGGAGTTCTTCCCCTCCCTTTCCTCACATTGGTGAGAGGAGTGAAAAATTTTCTGAACCATTAGGGATCTGCTTCCATGTTTAGGCAGAGCTACAAAGCACACACGAGGACCCTTTATACAGCACATTGACTGGAGAGAAACGGGGCGCATCTTGTCTCTCTACCTTCAGTGAGCTCCTGGTTTCATGAGAGTGTTAGGCCTTATCACCAGAATGTAAACAGAATTGCTGTCAAAGATGGGGAACTGAAAAGTAATTAGAACCAGGCTAGGGTTCTCAGGGCACAAAGGTTTAGGAGAGGGAAATAATCTCTCTAATCCAGATAGTGTTCAGAGGAGAGTGCCTTCAAAGCATTCCAGTCTCTCCCAGTGCTGGGCCCTGACAGGCTTACTCCTCCCCTGCTGTCCTCCAGGGCTTGGAAGAGGACCTGGGCTACTTGGTGGGTGACTGTCTCCTGGCAGCTGCCTTCCTGTCCTACATGGGACCCTTCCTGACCAACTACCGGGATGAGATTGTCAACCAGATCTGGATCAGGAAGGTGAGACTCAGGCATGATGAGAGATCTTGGGCTCTGAGACCAGGGCCTTTGGGAGTAATAAGAGATACCAGAAAAGGGCAGGGTTGCTGAGCTCAGATCTCCAGAGTGAAATTTGGGGCTCTTCCCTACACAGATTTGGGAGCTTCAGGTTCCTTGCTCACCTCGCTTCACCTTTGATGATTTCCTGTCCAATCCTACCAAAGTTCGGGACTGGAACATCCAAGGGTTGCCCTCGGATGCCTTCTCCACCGAGAATGGCATCATCGTCACCCGTGGCAACAGGTAAGGATGCTGCTGGGAGCATGAGTAAGCGCAGAGCCTGTTTTCTGACAGATGCTTCCTCCTTCAGGTGGGCACTGATGATTGATCCTCAGGCCCAGGCCTTGAAGTGGATCAAGAACATGGAAGGAAGCCAGGTATAAGGCTGGGGGGCTGGTTTTATCCCCTTAGGAGATCTTCCCATGCCTGTCTCTTCCTGAGTCCTACCCTTGGGCGGTTTTTTCCTATGAATCCCTCAGTGTTTCTTCCATCTTTTTTCTTGCTCTCTAGGGCCTTCAGATCATTGACCTGCAGATGAGCGATTACCTTCGGGTCCTAGAAAACGCCATCCAGTTTGGATACCCAGTGCTGCTCCAGAATGTGCAGGAATATCTGGACCCCACACTCAACCCCGTGCTCAACAAATCTGTAGCTCGAATTGGTCAGGGCCCAGACTTATTGTGTGGTTGGACTGTGGGACAAATCCCAAGGACCAGCCCAGTAGGACACTGGGGAGGAAAGGGCTGGCTCTTTGGCTGTGTCCTTTATTTACTAGTATCTGTCCCTCTATTCAGAGAGCCCTGGGCTGGGGCCATTAGGACAGGCTGAGTCACTGCCACTGGATGCTGGTAGGGGAAAGAATGAGTCAGCCCACACCTGGTCACATGGGGTCCTTGCCCTTGACCCTTTTGTGGGTACAGGTGGTCGGCTGCTGATTCGCATTGGAGATAAGGAGGTAGAATACAATCCCAATTTTCGTTTCTACATCACCACCAAGCTCTCCAACCCCCACTACAGCCCAGAGACATCAGCCAAGACCACCATTGTCAACTTTGCAGTCAAAGAACAGGTGGGCGGGGCTGATGCTTAGACTGAACTAGGGTGAAGCAGGCAGGGCTGTAGAGTCCGGCAGGATCAAGAAAAAGGCTAAGATTGTGTCGGGCAGGTATAAGGGGCTTGGGAGGTGTAAAGGGGTGAAAGGGGTGAAGGTCACTGGAGTGACATTCTCACCACGAGCCCTGGTGTGCTTCCAGGGCCTGGAGGCCCAACTACTGGGCATTGTGGTCCGGAAGGAGCGTCCCGAGTTGGAGGAGCAGAAGGATTCGCTCGTCATCAATATCGCTGCTGGCAAGAAAAAGCTCAAGGAGCTGGAGGATGAGATCCTTCGGTGAGACCTTGCCTCCACCCTCCACTGGTCCACTCACTGGCACAACTGGCACGCAGGGGGCTGATGGAGTCCCTGCCCCCTCCGTCCATGTGCCTCCTGACTTCCCTCCAGGCTGCTGAATGAGGCCACAGGCTCCCTGCTAGATGATGTCCAGCTGGTGAACACCCTTCAGACCTCCAAGTTAACTGCCACTGAGGTGACCGAGCAGCTGGAGACCAGTGAAACCACGGAGATCAACATTGACTTGGCCCGTGAGGTGAGCTCCTGTGCCCTCCAGCCCAGCCCCACCAGCATCAAGATGCAATTCTAATCATCTTGGCTTGAGGAACCTTCCATCCCTGAGCTCCTGCCACCTGCCATGTCCCTGTGTGGCCCCTGACTCTGGCCCCTCTGCAGGCTTACCGTCCCTGTGCCCAGCGGGCATCAGTCCTGTTCTTCGTGCTCAATGACATGGGCCGCATCGACCCCATGTACCAATTCTCGCTGGATGCCTACATCAGCCTCTTTATCCTCAGCATTGATAAGAGCCATCGCAGCAACAAGTTGGAGGACCGCATTGACTACCTGAATGAATACCACACCTATGCTGTCTACAGGTCTGAGGCTCCTCCCTACATGCCTTAGGCAGGAGGCCAAGTGACCGGCTCAAACGTTGACCCTTCCTGCTAGTTCTGCCTTGGTGCTTTCTCAGGCCATCATATTGGCCCCCTGCTCTCCTCCTCATACACCTTCATGGTCCAGCCATCACCTATGGGCTGACTGCTCACAGTGTTATATCTTTAGCTCTCCCTGAGTGTTGGACTCCTGTGTACAACTGTCTACTATACCAGCACTTCTCAAATAGTAATGTGCTTATAAAGCACAGGGAATCTTGTTAAATACAGATTAAGACTTAGTAAGTTGGGGTCCTGTATGTCTAATGCTTCTGGTCTATGGGTCACACTCTGAGTAACAAGGTACTTGACTTCTCTACATAGACACCCCACAGACCCCACAAGTTCAGCTTGTTTCAGGTCAAACTCATTATCTACCCTTTTCAAGGTCCTCACCCCTAACTGGCACCAACATTCACTTCCCAGTCACCCCACCCAGAAAGTGGAAGAGTGCAAGTTCTCCTTGACTCTCTCCTCTCAGATCAGTCACCAGGTTTTGCTCGCAAATCTTTCTGCAAACGGTTCCCTCCCCATTCTCCCCATGGCTACAAGTGCACTTTAGTTCAGACCTTCATGAGCTTTCTTTCTGAATTGTACAGCCATCTCCTAACAGGGCATCCTGCATCTAGCTTTGTCTCTCTCCAGTCTGTCCTCTTGTAACCGCCCATGAGAGCCTTCCAAACACACATCTGACCTGACCATGCCACTCCTGGCTTACCTGGTGGAGCCTTTCATGACCTGTCCTTCACCTGCCTGCTCCGCTTCACCTTTCCCCACTTTCCACTGGATGCCCGAGCAATGCTGCCTGCCTCCATGTCTGCTTCCCCCAGCCCCCTTGTCTACATTTGCTTCTGCTCTGAGCTCTCCCTGGAGTCCTCCCCTCTCTTCCTCTGCTGCACCCCAGGGCACCTTCCCCAAGATACTTCCCCTGTGTCCACCAGGCATGGTGGGTGCCCCTATCCTGTGACCTCTTAATGGCACTGTCACCCAGTATAGAACGCATCACGTCCTTGCACAATCAGTGGCCTCTCTCACCCACCTGCCCTTTTCACACTACCTGATTTCCTCCAGGGTGTGTGTGTGTGTGTGTGTGTGTGTGTGTGTGTGTGTGTTTAATCTTCACCCCAAGGTATTTTTGCCATTGACTTTTTAGAGAAAGTGGAAGGGACTGAGGAAGGGAGAGGGAGAGAAGGAAACATTGAAGTGAGAGAGACACATCGGTTGGTTGCCTTCCAAATGCGTCCCGACTGAGGTGGGGACCTCACCCACAACCCAGGTACATGCCCTTGACAGGAAATCGAACTCGAGACCCTTCAGTCTGCTGGCCGACACTCTTACCATTGAGCAACACCTGACAGGGCAATGTTGGCTTTTTTTTTTTAATAGAAGCAAATGATTGTTCTTACCAGTGAACTCTGGGAAAATCATGTGCTCTCTTACTCAGGTCCCTGAGTGCTTGGCTGTTTATAGGAGGTTTGAATTAGATGCTGATGAGGGTCCTTTTGTGTAAGACTCTGATTGTATGATGTTCGCTCAGTAGGTGTTCATATTGAGTGTCCTGCCTCCTCCAACCTCCCTGTCCCCTTCTCCCAGGTACACCTGCCGTACCCTTTTTGAGCGCCACAAGCTACTATTCAGTTTTCAGATGTGTGCCAAAATCCTGGAGACTTCTGGCAAGCTCAACATGGATGAGTACAACTTCTTTCTTCGTGGGGGTGTGGTGAGTTGGATAGAGGGCACATCCGAGTGGTCAAGGTTGGGGATGGTGGCAAGTCTGAAGAAGCCTCCAGACCCAGAGGGTAAGGCCCAAGGCTCCAGCGAGGGAGCTGCAGAGAGCCGCTAGGAGCAGGGTCATGGCAAGGTCCTTCGGGCTATGGCAGTGACTTGCCATGCACCCCCTTGCTCACATTACAGGTGGGACTTGGGGGCCCCTCTTACCTGTGACCCACGGGTTGGTATGATCTTGCAACTCTTTCATTGCCTCTCAAGCCATTCCTTCCCCAGCCTGCAGCATGGTCACCTGACATAGTTTTCCTTGTGATTACCTTAACCCCATCCCCCACCCTTCCCCCGTGTTGCATTTACTTGGCAAAACTGCCACTCTGGTTAGATCCAGCTCCACTGTCCCTGTGTGGCCCATGCAGCTAAACCTGGCTGAAGAAAAACACCCACTCGAACCTTGAATGGGCCCTGAAACTGACAGACACCGATACCACATTTCCCTGGGCTAGTCAGGCGCTCATCCTCTGGACAACAGTTTCATTTGTCTTGACACCTTCACTACACCTCTCATCTGGAGTTTAGCAATAATCTCCCAACACTCCCCACCCCTGATCTCTCAACACAGTGACAAGATTCTTTCAAAATGGATGCTCATTACTGATGTCATCTCCCACTGTCCAGCTCCTCAAACCATCCACTCCAGCTTTGCAGGCCTCCTTGCTGTCTGTGACAAGCATGTCCCACTTAGGGCCTTTTGTTGTTCCTTTTCCCAGAAAACTACACCCTCAGGTGTACATACATACTTGCCCTCTTTCTTACCTTCTCCAATTTGGTTCAAATCTGACCTTATGAAGACCTCCTGGACTTTCTCATTTAATGCTTCAGACCCCCCAGGACTTCAATCTTCCTTTTCTTCCTCAACTTGGTCTATGTTTTCTTTTTTTTCTAAATATATCTTTATTAATTTCAGAGAGAAAGGGAGAGGGAAAGATAGAAACATCAATGATGAGAGAGAATCATTGATTGGCTGCCTCCTGCATGTCCCCTACTGGAGATCAAGCCCACAACCTAGGCATGTGCCCTTGACCAGAATCGAACCTGGGACCCTTCAGTCCACAGGCTGACGCTCTATCCACTGAGCCAAACCAGCTAGGGCAGGGTCTATGTTTTCATGGCACTGGAAAAATCTTTGATATACTAGATAATTAACTTACTTATGTTTTGGTTCATTATCTGCCCTCCCACATTGGAAGAAAACCTCCTAACAGGCAGAGATATTTGTACTTTTTGTTCAGTTATGTATCCCACATGCTTAAAAAACTTACAGTTGATGAATAAATATTTGTTAAAGAGAGTGAATAGATGAATGAACTAACAGTTTGAGCTTCTCCAAAGGGTGAGGCTACCAGTTGATAATATGAAGTGAGAGGCAACCACCAGAGGGCGCAAGCTCCCTAAATTTGAACTGTGATCTCTGCAGTGTCTGAGAGACTTCAACCCCCACATTGATTTCCCAATTAAAGGTGGATTCCAATCCATCTTGGATTCCTATATTCTTTTTTTTTTTTCTCATTCTTTTTCATGCAAGACTCATCTTTGATTTTCCATGTTTTTTTTTAAAAAGGTAACTCTTTTTGGGAGGTGCTCCTGGTCAATCCCTTCTCCTGTCTCCTTCCCCCCAGGTTCTGGATCGGGAGGGCCAAATGGATAACCCATGTACTAGTTGGCTCGCAGATGCCTACTGGGATAACATCACGGAGCTGGACAAACTAACCAACTTTCATGGACTCATGAACTCCTTTGAACAGTATCCTCGTGACTGGCACCAGTGGTATACCAATTCCACCCCGGAGAAGGCTATGCTGCCAGGTGCCCGGGCATTTGAGCCTCCCCACTCCTGCCTTTCTCCTTCCCTCCATTCAGCCCATGTGTGTGCCCTTCCCTTTATTCTCTGTCCCTTCTCTCAAGTTCCCCTCAGCCAGCTGCCTCCTGGCAGAGCATTCCCGCAGGTGCCTCTTGGTTTAGTTCCCTGCCCTTCCAGACTCTCCCTGCAACAACTCAACTCGTCCCCAGGTGAGTGGGAGAATGCCTGCAATGAAATGCAACGGATGCTGATTGTTCGCTCCCTTCGCCAGGACCGCGTGGCGTTCTGTGTTACTTCTTTCATTGTCTCCAACCTTGGCTCCCGCTTCATTGAACCGCCTGTGCTAAACATGAAGTTGGTCAGTGGCTTGGTTTCCTTGCCCACATCATCCCTGGTCCTCCCTCTCCCCACTCCAGTCGACCACATGCATTTCTTCAATCTCTCTCCCCCACTCATGCTACATGGCCTTCTGCTGAGGCCACACCCTGTGCTCCTGGCAGGTGATGGAAGATTCAACCCCACGCACCCCACTGGTGTTCATCCTGTCCCCTGGTGTGGACCCCACCAGTGCCCTGCTCCAGCTGGCAGAGCACACAGGCATGGCTCAGCGTTTCCACTCCCTGTCCCTGGGCCAGGGCCAGGCCCCCATTGCTGCTCGGCTCCTCCGAGAGGGCATGTATCAGGGTTAGTGGCATTCTTGTTCTTCTACCCCCATCCTTGGCCCTGGTCCTACTCACCAGAGCAGGGGTCCTCAAACTTTTTAAACAGGGGGCCAGTTCACTGTCCCTCAGGCCGTTGGAGGGCCAGACTATAGTTTAAAAAAAACTATGAACAAATTCCTATGCACACTGCACATATCTTATTTTGAAGTAAAAAAACAAAACGGCCAAAACACCCGCGTGTGGCCCGCGGGCCGTAGTTTGAGGACGCCTGCACCAGAGCCTCCAGCCTCGATCACACTACCATAACCACAGCTCCCACTTTTCCAGAAGGTCCCCGGAGTGGCAGACCTGAGCATTTTGACACCCCTCCCCACACACATACAATGAGATGGACAGTGTGGGGCAGATGGGGCTTAGGGAGTGGGTCCCACTGAATTCAGTGCCTCCTTGCAGGACACTGGGTGTTCCTGGCCAACTGCCACCTGTCACTGTCGTGGATGCCTAATCTGGACAAACTGATAGAACGACTGCAGGTGGAGGATCCGCACCCTTCCTTCCGCCTCTGGCTCAGCTCTAGTCCCCACCCCGACTTCCCTATCTCCATCTTACAGGCCAGCATCAAGATGACCACAGAACCTCCAAAGGTATGGGCGGCTGGAGATAGCTGGCATCAACTATTCCATCTGGTCTGCCTTTCCTTCTGCTAGCATCAGAGAGAGGGCTTACCCTCAACAACAACACATTTTTATTCTACTGTCCTGGAAAAAATTTTGTGCTAAACTCTTAGAACATAATAGTAATATCTGATTTTCTTGATTGTTGTTATGTGTCAGGCATTGTTCTAATTGATTTACATTTATTAATTCATTAAATACTAGTACACACACACACACACCTTATCAGGCAAGTGCTATTAACCCATTTTACAGGTAGGAAAACAAGGCACTGAAGAGTAAATAAGCAGTCCACAGAACCTTCCTGTCTCCCAAAATGTCCATACATTCTCTCCCTAATGTCACATTTGCTGGGCTCCCAGCCCTTTTCTCCTTCCTTCTCTCCAATTCTATTGAAACTTTTATCTCCAATATTACAAGGTCACCATTGAATGCAATCATACTGATCCTTTAAAATCTGACCAAGTTGTCTGTACCTGACTTATTTTTGTTCTGTCTGTTACGTTTTGTTCTATATCCTATACATGAGTGGAATAATATAGTTCTTGTCCTTTTCTGTCTGACTTATTTCACTTAGCATAATACTCTCAAGGTTCATCCATATTGTCTCAAATGGCAATATTTCATTTTTTAATTGGAAAAAATCTGATCACGTTGGTACATCCCACCCATTTACCCCCTGCTTAAACTATTTTAGTAGCTTTTCATTGATTTTAGTCAAGACAAAAACCCGTATTAACATGGCCTGTGTAGTGGCTCGGAGGGGAGTGTCCATCTGGCTTTGCCCAGGAGTGCTTTCTGTGAAAGGTTGACCCTCCCTGCGATCTTCAAACTGATCTACCAAATCTTCAGTAGAGGAAGGACATTCAGGGTTTACTTGGTGCAAATGGATTTCTTTTGGAAGCTGACAAAGAAGCCAGTATTTTTAAGTTTAAAATATATATATATATATATATATATATATATATATATATATATATATATATATATATATATATTAATTTAGAAAGGAAGGGAGAGGGAGAGATAGAAACATCAATGATGAGAGAGAATCATTGAACGGGCTGCCTCCTGCATGCCCTCTACTGGGGATTGAGTCACAACCTGGGCATGTGCCCTTGAACGGAATTGAACCTGAGACCCTTCAGTCTGCAGGCCGACACTGCTCTATCCACAGGTAGGGCATGGCCAGTATTTTTAAATATTTTATTTGGAAATTATTTTTTTAAATATATTCTTATGACTTCAGAGATGAAGGAGGAAGGAGAGAGAGATATCAATAATGAGAAAGATGGGGATCGAGCCTGCAACCCAGGCATGTGCCCTGACTGGGAATCGAACTGTGAACTCCTGGTTCATAGGTCCATGCTCAACCACTGAGCCACAACGGCAGGGCTATGCACCTATGTCTTGTTCAAGAAATCTTTGCTCACTCCAAGGTTATAAAGGTACTCTCTTATACTTGTCTTGAAAACAATTTTATAATTTGACTTTTACATATAGGTTTTTAGTTACTTCAAATCTATTTTGTGAGTGTGGAATAAGGTAAAGATCTAATATTTTTCCACATGGATAACCAATTCTCCCAGTACTATTATTGAAAAGCCCACAATTACCCTTCTGATTTGCAATGTGTCTGCTCAGCCTTAGATCATGTTTCTCTGTATATATATATTTTTTCTGGGTCCTTTATTTTGTTACTTGATCAAGCTGTTTATATTGGGGTCACTATACACTGTCCAAGTTGTTTATATTGGGATCACTATACACTGACTTAATTACCATATAGCTCTATAATAATTCTTGGTAGCTGGTAAGGTAAGTCTCCTTACCTTATTTTTCTTTAGGCTACTCTCCAACATAAATTTTGGAATTAGCTTGTCAAGTTCCACAAAAAAATCCCATTGACTAATTTGGAAGAAATTGACATCTGTAGGATATTGAGCCTCCCAATCCATGAGAATAGTATGTCTCTCCATTTATTCTTTAGTTCAATAAGTTTTATAATTTTCTCTATAAAGGTGTGTACATTTTATTAGATTTATTCATACCTTACATATTTTGATATTATAAATGGCATTTTAAAATCATATTTTATTCTTACTTCCAATATTCTTACTTCAGTTTTCTCACTCATCCATTCTGTCCATCATAGAGTCTTCTTAAGACACTGTTTCAACATATCAATGTTCTACTCAAGACAGCAAATGTCTCCATGACACCTGGTGAATCAAGTCCAGATGACTCAAACTGTCATTCTTATTGTACCTCCATCTGTTAATGGCCCTTCTTACCCAACCTGAGCACTTACACTTGACTTCAGTTAGACTCATTTTCTCACTTATTCTCCCCTTTGTGCCTTTTCCCTTCAGTTCTTTTCTTTCTTTCCTGTCTTTCTTTCTTTCTTTCTTTCTTTCTTTCTTTCTTTCTTTCTTTCTTTCTTTCTTTCTTTCTTTCTTTCTTAAGGGGTGTTTGTTTGTTTTTTAAATTGATTTCAGAGAGGAAGGGAGAGAGAGAGAGAGAGAGAGAGAGAGAGAGAGAGAGAGAGAGAGAGAGAGAGAGAGAGAAAGAAACACCAATGATAGGAGAGAATCACTGATCGGTTGTCTCCTGCACACCCTCCACTAGGGATCGAGCCTGCAACCTGGGCATGTGCCCTTGACCGGAATCGAACCCGAGCCCCTTCAGTCCAAAGGCTGACGCTGCTCTGTCCACTAAGCCAAACCAGCAAGGGCTTCCCTTCAGTTCTTTCCATCTCCTGGAAACCAAGGCTCTCCACTCAGCCTAGACATATCCTTCCCAGTTGTAAGACTTAGCCCAAATCCCAACTTATTCATGAAGCCTGATAAATCCAAGCACATAGAATGTTCCTCTTTGATGATATACTATGGCCCTTTTAATCTACACTGAATCTTTACACCTAATATCGTGTACATTTTTGTTCACTAGTTGTATGTATATCTTTGTCTTTGTTCCTATTTTCTGGTACTTACAAATTGGTGGCCTATCCATCATTGAGAACATGGTGGCTGAGAGGTTCAAAAGTGGGAGAACAAGCAGGTAGGGCTGCCACTAGCCCATATGGTGCCTTACGTGAATCAGAGAGAGGCACCAGCCCTGTGGATGAGTGCACATGTTGGCATGCAGACAGCCTCCACCCAGCCCTTCAGCCAGGGCCCCTGTGCAGTGAGCACCTCCACAGCTGTACACGGTGGTGCTAGTGGCAGAGCTGAGCACGATGATGTCATCCCTTCTCTGTACTTCATTGTCCCCAGGGCCTAAAGGCCAACATGACCCGTCTTTACCAACTGATGACAGAACCACAGTTTTCCCGCTGCTCCAAACCTGCCAAGTATAAGAAGCTGCTGTTTGCACTCTGCTTCTTCCACTCTGTGTTACTCGAACGTAAAAAGTTCCTGCAGCTTGGCTGGAACATTATTTATGGCTTCAATGACTCCGACTTTGAGGTTTGTTCTAACCAGGGGTCCCTTATCCCAGCCCTGTCTTCCTATCCTTTTGGCCCCATGGCTCCCCTATAGGAAAATCCACTTACAAAACGTCTGTGTTAAAGCTCCATTGGAAATTAAAAAAAAAAAGGAGCCCCACTGGAAGAGTTCCTACAATAACTGTGTGTGTGTGTGTGGGGTGGGGGTGTTTGGGCTGGGACCACGCACAGGTGTCAGAGAATTTGCTGAGCCTCTATCTGGATGAGTATGAGGAGACACCCTGGGATGCGCTCAAGTACCTCATTTCCGGCATCAACTATGGTGGGCACGTCACGGATGACTGGGACCGGCGCCTGCTCACCACCTACATCAATGACTATTTCTGTGAACAGGCTCTATCAATCCCCTCCTACCGGTGAGGGGGTGGGGGACACTGAACACCTACCGGTGAGGGGGTGGAGACCAGAGGACACAGAGACACCAGATGGCAGAGGGTAGGGGAAGTGTTTGAGGAGAGAATATGAGATTGGAAGAAGGCAGAGTGTGTAGGATTGGAAGAGCAAGAACAGAGAGTTGGACAAATGGGACATATGTAGGGACTGGGATCCTGGCCTGGCATTGAAGCCCCAGAGTGCTCACAATATGATAATTATGCTGTGGCTCTCCAGGTTGTCAGTATTGGAGACTTATTTCATCCCCAAAGATGGGAGCCTGGCCTCTTACAAGGAGTACATCAGCATGTTGCCTGGCATGGACCCCCCTGAGGCCTTTGGCCAGCACCCCAATGCAGATGTGGCCTCCCAGATCACTGAGGCACGGACTCTTTTTGAGACTCTGCTTTCCCTGCAACCCCAGATTACACCCTCCAGGGTTGGAGGCCAGAGCCGAGAAGAGAAGGTAAGAACAGACAGACGCCTGGGGCGGGAAAGCCATCAGAAAGAGAGGGCTGCACTCAGAGCTCCTGCCTCACCAGGTCCTTGAGTTGGCCGCTGATGTGAAACAGAAGATCCCTGAAATGATCGACTATGAGGGGACCCGAAAACTGCTGGCTCTGGACCCCTCCCCTCTCAATGTGGTCCTTCTGCAGGAGATCCAGAGATACAACAAGCTTATGGAGACCATGCTGTAAGATGGAGAGGGGCTCTGCAGACTGTGGGGAGGGGGAAAGAAGAAAAACCTTCACCTCCTGCCTAGAATGAGTCTTGCAGGCCCATCCCATCTTTAACCCTCCACCCTATCTGTTCAGGTTATCACTGACAGACCTGGAAAAGGGCATTCAGGGTCTCATCGTCATGTCTACAAGCCTGGAAGAGATTTTCAATTGTATCTTTGATGCCCACGTCCCTCCACTCTGGGGAAAGGCAAGATTACACCACTGTTGATCCTACTCCAACAGTGAGCTCTCTCCTCCCTGTGCCCTCAACCTCCTGGTTCTTGGTAGGCATATAGCAAAATGCAATAAGCCTGGGTTTTGGAGTCAGGAGGTTCCAGTTGAAATCTGGCTCTGCCATTCACTGACTGACTTTGCATGAGATATTAACTTAGAATCTTACTCAGGGCAAGTTATTAACTTCTTCAAGGATGTTTCAAGGATTCCCAGTACTGTGCGTAGCACTTAGTAGGTGCTTCAATAATGGTGACTGGCTACTATTACTGTTGCTATTGTTGTTAATAGTTGTCATTTTTTGTTTCTTTTCTGGGGGTTGGCTTTTGGAGTGCTTTACCCAACTGAAGTTGGGGAGCAGGGGCTGGCATCACACGTTCTTCTCATATCTGCTCCGAGGGCTTATTAAGGACTTGAATGCATGAGTAAGTGAATGAATGAACACATACTGTTGCCTCCTCCAGGCATATCCCTCACAGAAGCCACTGGCTGCATGGACCCGGGACTTGGCCTTGCGTGTGGAACAGTTTGAGCTGTGGGCTAGTCGTGCCCGGCCTCCTGTGATCTTCTGGCTGTCTGGCTTCACCTTCCCCACTGGCTTCCTCACTGCTGTACTGCAGTCTTCAGCTCGCCAAAACAACGTGAGCCACGTGCAAAGTGTTACAGGGATTGGATGCTGGGGACATGTATTTACTTTTCGGGGGGCCTCCCTTATTCTCACCTTCAATCCCAGATTTCAGTGGACTGCCTCTCTTGGGAGTTTATCGTTTCCACTGTGGATGACAGCAACCTAGTGTATCCACCTAAGGTAGGAGCCAGATGTGCTTGGGGCTCTGAGCAAAGGCGGGAATGGTGGAGGAGGGTGCTGGAAGCAAAGGTGGGAAACAACTGGTTGAGTTGGGAGGAGAGGTGGCAGGTCAGGGGTGCTGGCAATCAATGGTTTCAACTTCCCATAACCTGCCCCCATGTCTCCCCAGGATGGTGTCTGGGTTCGAGGCCTGTACCTGGAAGGTGCTGGCTGGGACCGGAAGAGCTCCTGCTTGGTGGAGGCAGAGCCCATGCAGCTTGTCTGCCTCATGCCCACGATCCACTTCCGGCCTACAGAGAGTAGAAAGAAGAGCGCCAAGGGTGGGACACTCCTTCAGACCTGCCTACCCCACTCCTAGTTTGTAGCCTACCCCATCCTCTGCTGCAGCCTCCTGCCCTGTTTTCCCAGAGGCTCCGGGTCTGATTCCCTCTCTTTTCCCTCAGGTATGTACTCCTGTCCTTGCTACTACTATACCATCCGGGCAGGCAACTCAGACAGAGCCTCCTTTGTCATCGGGATCGACCTCCGGTGTGGCACCATGACATCTGATCATTGGATCAAGAGGGGCACTGCTCTGCTCATGAACTTGGACAACTGAGAAGGCCTCCTCTTCTCCCCGCTAGAGAGGATCGGGGACTCTTAAGAACCCAAGCTGACAATACACCTCTGGCCGAGGCTGGACCTCCCTCAAGTCTTGACCTTGGTTGAATTTGTTGTGCGATGGGCCCTGGAGATACCTAGTGTGCTAGCCATCAAGGCGGAAGAATTGTATTGGAGTTCAGTGCAGTAAAACACCCGTGTCTACGAGTCTTAAGTTTCTCAGTGGGATGTTGGGGTTTGAGGAGGAAACCTTACAGAGGACCTGGGAGCTCCAGCGAGCGGCTACTGGATGGGGAAAGAAGCGAGGGAAGTGGGAGGCCTTGAGACAGAGGCGTGGCCTCGAATGAATGGGCAGAGCAGGAGGGCATGAAGAAGGTGTGGCTAAGTCTAAGTGCTGGACTGAATCGGGGGCGGGATTTACTTCGGAAAGGCGCGTGATCCAAATGGAATAGGGGTTTGACAGACGGGGATCGGGGCTGGACCCCGCACGTTGTACCCCGAAGCCTGCAATCCACGTTTGGCATATTTTTCGGCACTTGCGCTGAGGCGAAAGGGACCGGCAAAAGGCGGGGCGGAGCCCGAGAAGGGGGTACTTTGGCGCGAGGAGGGGCGGGACCATGAGAAGGGGGCGGGGTTGGGGGCGGGGTTTGTGTTGGAAAATCCAACTGCGCCACGGGGAGGAGCGGCCCCCCCAGCCCCGACCTGGGAGAGGGGGGGCCGCTCGACCCCCTGGGAGACCTTGGGGAATCTGAACACCTGGGACACCTAGGATCAGGTAACCGGGAGCCGCGAGGGCGTCTGGAAAGAGGGAAACCATCTCCTCTCAGGGGGGCGGGACGCCTGAGTCGCAGGCAGAGTAGAGCTAGGGATGGACATCTGGGTCTCAGCAAAGGCATTGGGAAGAAGACTGGGGCGCAAGACACCCGGGTGCCCTAGAAAAGAGCAGGGCGGGTGCGGGGAGAGCCGAGAGGCAGATGGCTTGGTTCCGGATGTTGTGAGGGGCCTGGAAGGACGCGCGGTCCCTCTTGGGCTGGGATTCCCCTTCTCGAAAATGGGGCGGGGCGGCCGCGGGGCTCCCTAACTACAGGTCAGAGTTGGCAGATAGGTCAGTGAGATGGCCTTGGAGGTCGGACGTGGTTAGGCAGGGTTGGGTCTCCGATCCCGGGGCCACTTCGAGTTTCTCCCCAGTACTTTTCACGAATGGGTGTTATATCTTCAACCCTGACCCTCACACCAGGAGCTCCGATTGCCTCCATGCTGTGGCCTCCGCCTCATCGCCGCCGCCCCTCACCTCCCTTCACTCGGCCTCATCCCGCTGATCTGTCATCCCTGGTCCTGCCTCGCTCTGCCCTTTCCGTTCCTAACCCTCGCGGGGCTCGGGCCATTCTTCGTGCTTGACCTTCCCGACGTAGCCACGAGATGGCGAGGGCGAGACGCGTTGCCCGAGCTGCGGGGAGTGAGGTGGGAACAGGGCCTTGAGAGCAGCCGAAGCCCCCCTCCCTGGCCGGAGGGCAAGGTGGGCTGAGGTGCTCTTGGGGTTTCCTGTCATCCCCGCCCCGGCTCGGGACTCGGTCTCCGCCTCCCGGGGCTGGGGTAAATACCGAGGAGGGGGCACGCGGGCTGGTTACCAAGCAACTCAGATTCGCTGCCAGTCGCTGTGGTTTGTGGCTGTGTCTTGGGGTGGGAGTTGGCGAGCATGGGGGACTGGGGGACTGGGAAAGGTCGAGGGCAGGGTGCTTGATTCTCGGGACAGCCAGGCTTTGGGAGGAAGGAGGGGAGGCAGCGAATTGGCACTAAAATGGATCCGGCGGGTGTCAGGTGGGAGGGGGGGACCCTGCTCCCTTCACCTCCCCGGGTTGCTTACCCTGTTGCCAGAGTAACTGGAGAGCTAGACTGCGGAGCCAGATTCCCGAACTCTCGAGTAGGCCCAATCCGCTCCAGCGGACGTCCCTGACGTCAGAGCCCGGGCAGCCAATGAGGAGGCGTTGTACAGCGACAGGAAGAGGGAGAGGGGCGGGGCAGAGGTGGGGGAGAGGCTGGGGCAGCTGCGGGGGACCTGCACGTGCACTCCCACACGCTCGCGCCACGGCCCCTCCCTCCGCCGCACGCGTCGGAACCCGCCCCCCCGCGCCTGCGCCGCGGGCCCGCGCTCGCCACCCCCAGGCCCCCTTGAGACTGTTTGCTGGGTGTGCAGGGCTGGGCCCCTCGGCGCCTCCCGACCCAGACGTGTGGGTCCACCTGCTCTCTTCCTCGAGGTCTCGAACCAGTAATGCCCAGTCTTGGGTGGGATCGGCCGGCTACCTGTTTCCCACCAACCTCCCAGCTGGCACCCCACTCCCAGGTGGTGGGCAGGGCGGAGCTGTGGTTTCCGGCCCCACAAGCTCCGCCGCTGCCTTCCCGGACTTTGGCTTTGGTTGCCTCCCCAGGAGGAACCGAACGGGTGCCAGCGCCCCTTGCCGAGGCTTCAGTCGCTCAGGCCCAGCTGCTGTTGGTTGGTGGCGGGGGAGGGCCCTGCGGGGAAGCCCCGGACGGCCCTGGTGACTTCCCGGGCCATCACGTCCTTTCTTCGCTTGGATTCTTCGATAGGCACCAAAATCCTTCCCTTCTTCACTCGTCTCGGTGCTCTTTGCACCTCCCTCACCTCCTCCCCAGCCGTTTGTGCCCGTTTCCACTCGCCCTTCCCGGCTTCTCCCAGTAGTTATATAACTCTTCCTCTTGCCGTGTCCTGGTTTCAACTCCACAGACTCCGCCCTGGAACAGCGCGGGGAGGGGCAGGAGAGTGGGGGACCCAGACAGATTCCGGCTGGCGGCCCGCAGAGGCACCGGGCTCTCCCTGATGGGAGACAGAACCCCGCGGGATCCGGTGCCCCCGCCCCACACCTCCCACCTCCCACCCGAGAGCTCGCTCAGGAGAGAGAAGGCACAGTATCTCTGAGAGGCGTGTCGGGACTCCGGGACTCCGTCAGAAATGTGGGTTGGGAGGTCAGGGCCGGAGGCGGAGAGGTGGAGCCGAGAGGCCCCAGTCCCTGGGGTTGGAGCCGTGCTGAGGGTAAAAGAGATAAAAGCAGGAGCAGGATGCTAGGGTCCAGCTTCCACCTTCCTCCCCTTTTTGGGTTCCCAGAATTCCTAAAGCTATTTTCCAAAAAGCTTAGCCAGCGGCCCCTCTCCACCTCTAGGTGTCAAAGGTCTGTATTAGAGATGGCCTGGGATGATGTCACCAGTGCACGTGCCCCGGAATTGTTGCCAGGCAATGAGGCCTCCCCTATCCATTCCGGCCCCCCACCTCTGCCCCAATTTCAGATCCAGCCCCGTGCCATCTTTTCCCCCTTTCCCTTCCCTGGGCCTTAGCATCCAGCAGGTGGGAAACCCTGGCCTGGAGTTTTGTAACGGGGAGGGCACGGGCGTGGTGTGGTGCAAAGACCCTTTGCTGGGCTCAGGGAACTCTCGGTCACTTTTCCCTAGATTGGCACAGGCGAGCTTTCCCTCCCAGCCCCCTCCTCTCTGGGAAGAGCCTCCAGATGTCTTTTTACTTTCCCATCTCCTGCATCGCCTAGTCCTATGGCTCGGCGTTCATTTTGTGTTGAAGTGAGAGTAGTGGCAGGACAGCTACCCCCCAGGAGGAGAGCTGTGTGTGGCATGGAGGATTCACCTGACACCAGCTCATCTCTGACCTTAATCAATGGCACCCCCACCTCCCCCCTCAACAGTGAGGAGAAGGGCCAAGAAATAGTACTAGATTGAAAGGTCAGTGTGTTTGTCCTGTGTAGGTGGGTGGGTCTTTCTCTTAAGGGAGGACTCCGTTGGTAGCTATGGCTGCCCTTGTCTATTAAGTCCTGGGGTTGGTTACAGTTATTGGAAAAAAATTGGTTCCTCTTTTTATATACCTTATATACCTTGAAGCTTGGGCTGTCAGATCAGACTTCATTCCATAGGAACTTGGAAAGGTCACAACATCTCTGAGCTTCATATTCTTAATCTGGAAAATTTAAATATCAATAGAGTACCTTCCTTCTAGGCAGGTGGGAGAATGAAAAATGATATAATTTATGCATAGCATTTAGCACAGTGCCTGGCACAAAATGAACACTGAACGAATGCTTGTTATGAAATTGCTAAGTGGTGTGAGTTACTATTTTTATTATTAAAGTTGGTAGGCCTGCTTTAAACTGGCCAGTACCTTCGGAGTTCTTCAGGGAGAAGTGGAGAGTTTGTGTTAATTCGGTGGTGGTGGTGGTGGTGGTGGTGGTGGTGGTGGTGAGGGGACTGGGGATTAGCTTCCACCGCTTTGTGCACTTTATTTGATGAAGGCTTTAGTCAGATTTGTTTTGCTTTCTTTAGGTTTATTTTTCCTCCTCTTGGAGAAGAAACAGCTAAGACTATTCCTCTGGCTGTGAAAATAAAATAATTGTATTGTGGTTCTAGACTTTTAAGCAAGACCCCAGTCCCCTCCCTATGTTGTTCTCTGGAGCCTTTCAATTTGCAAAGGAACTCCACAGTTTCCTTTTCGGGGACAGGGCTAGGCTGAGGGGTGTGTAAAATGTTGGGGTGGGTGAGTGGAGAGAGACTAGTGCTGGGGGCTGGAGGGGGGGGCGGGTAGTTAAAGGAAGAGACCGGAAGGGAGGAGGGAGCCTGCTGGTGGGGAGGGAGGGAAGGGAGGAGGAGGTGGAGGAGGAGGAGGAGGAGGAGGACGAGGAGGAGGAGGAGGAGGGAGGGAGGGGGTTGGGGAGAGCCTGCTACAGTTCTTTGTTTGACTCCGGGACTCAGGGACGGGGAGGAGGAGGGAGGGAGGCAGAGGCTGCTGGCGCTGGGGCAGGCCCAGGAGGCAGAGGAGGGACCATCTCCCCCGCCCCCCAGCCCCCACTCCCCCCCTGCTGCTCCCCCCTCCCTACCCGGACTCCGGGGGCACCGCCGGGGGACAGACACCCAGCAGGTAACCCAGGCCTGACTTGCCCTCTCCTCTCGGATTTTCCTTCACTCCTTCCCGGATGACCCCTTTCCCCGGTTCCGTCTCCTCGTTTTCCCCGGCCATGCCTCTTTTCCCTCGGCCCTCCTTGTTCCGTCTCCCCGACTTGGGCTGGCCGCCCGCTGGCCGCGCCGCGGTCTCGTGCAGCCCGACTCCCTTCCCCTCGTCCGACAGTCTGTGCGCCCCAGGTCTGCCCGGGGCACCTTTTGGGGCTCTGTCTCACTGCTCCTCCGGGCTTTGCTTTCCTTCGGACCTGTCCCCTGGGGCTCTAAAGGAAGGAGGGGGTCCCTGTCTTTTTCTTGCTCCCCCAATTCCCCGCCCCCCAACTCTGGCCCCCCTTTTCCTTCTAGCAGTCTCTAGGGGTGGGGAGAGAACCGGAATTTGGGGGGCCTTTTGTGGGGGCAAAGGCTGTGTGTCGCTTGGGAGAGGGGCTGTGAGTGTGTGTGCGGGTTCAGGGGGTGGTTGGCAACCCGGCTGCCTCTGTTGTCCCTTTAAATGGTCCTCACATTTCTGGGGACTCGTGGTGGAGAGGGGGTGGCGGGCTGCTTGCCTGGGGGGGGGGGGGGTAGGGGCCTGGGTTAGTCCACACAATCAGGGGTGGTAATGATTTAAAGGGACAGTCTTGGTGTGGCCGCTGCCACCCTGTGCCAGCAGGAAGGGGAGCTGGGGCGCAGGCAGGCCATGTCTGGAGAGGCTTGGCTGAAGAGCAGGGCATTTGAGGCTGAGTCTGTTGTGGGGCCTGTCAGGTCTGGGACTGCTGTGGCTGGGAAAGTGCAAGGAGGGGTGACAGCTTGCCCTGGGGGGCATTCATCCTGGGCTTTCTCCAAGACCCACTTTTGGGTTCATGGACTCCTGGGCCAAGAGTCATTGAGTCCAAACCACAGAGCCTGTCGGTCACCAGGTTAGGGCCATGGGCGGGTCTGCAGGTCAGCAGCCTGGCTTGGGCACATTGGAGCTGGTCCTTCAGCTTCCCCTTTTGTTGTTTGGCTCTGTGCACTAGAAAGCCCCAGCCCCTCCCCCAGCTCCCTCTCCCAGTCCACATAACCCCCCCCCCCCAAACACACCCACCCCAGCTGTTGGACAGATGAATTACAGCCTCCGGCTTCGGGCCAGGGCTGGTGAGGGATTAAAGCTCTGGGGCTGGCCCTTTAAATGGCTGTTGGCCCCTCCCCCACTCTGGTGTCCAGACACCCCATACACCCACCACTGACCCCCTTGGCCCCTTACTCCTCCTCTTAGTTTGTCCTAAGGTCTGGCACTCCTTTTTCTCCAGACTAGAGCCTCCCCAGTGTCCCCTTCCCCTCTAAAATAATCACATACACAATAGTACAGACCTCTGTCTGTCTGTCTGTCTTTTTCCCCTTCTCTCTCCCTGGTTCCACATTCTGAGTGACCCTGTCCTGGAGGGTTCCAGTCTCAAGCTCCCTTCTCCAGCAGAAGCAACCTGCCAGCCTGGCCTCCCTAGACTGCAGCTGACCACTGCCCTGGTCCAGTGAGGGGCCTTGATTGGGTCAGAAATAGCACCTCCCTGGGGGCAGTGTCATCAGCAGCCCAGGCAGCTTGCAGCACATTGCATCATGGAGGCTGGGGGCTGGAGGCCTGAGTCTCTGGGGCAGGGGAAGAATGGGGGCTGGAAGGCCAGGGAATGGAGAGACTGGACTGAGAGCCCAAGTATCTGGGGAGCCTAAGAATCTGGGTCCTTAAGGGCAGAGAACTGTGGCTAAGGGAACAGAAAACAGATCCCTGAGGAGTGAGTTTGAGGTGAAGGGAGACTTAGGTCTGATCCCTGGATGGACACCTGGTTCTTGGCCTTAGACGTATGCAAAAAGATATGCTAAAAGACGTAGCTTGTCTCAGAGTTAGGAGAAGAGGGAGTAGGCCTCTATCACCTTCCTGGGCCACACAGAAGAGGAAGGAGGTGATGGGGAAACAGGATATGGCCTTGAGGGGTGGGATAGAAGGGAGGCTTGCAGCAGAGGCCACTTCCAGACCCAGGACCAGAGTCACAGTCCTTGCTAAGGAGGAAGGCTTCTCCCTGCTGGGCCTGTTCATCTAGTCTGGCCACCTGTGCTGCTCAGGAGACCTGCCTGTACCCGCCTGGGGAAGAAGAGGGGGCAGAGTCCAGAGGGTGGGGTTGACTGGTGTCTTGATAAGGTTAGGGAGGAGGCAGAGCTGAAGGGAGAGGATCGGCTTGCCTGGGGCCAGGATTGAAGGTGACTAGGATGCAGATGTCAAGGGTAGCTGGGCCTACTCTGGGCTAGGGACTCTCAGCAGGAGGGTGCACTCAGAAGAGAGATCTTGGGTTGGATAACCACTTATGCAGATACTATAGCATGCTCCCTTTACCCCCAGTCCAGAAGCTTCCTAAAGGGGAAGGCTGGAGGACCACTTTGGCTATGGCATTTCTGGTTGCCATGGGAAACAGATTCTCCCATCCCATCTGATCACCAGAGCCAGGTTTCTCCTCAGTAAGGGCACAGATAGCATAGGGAAATTCTCCAGACTGGAAGAACCCATCTTTAACTGGCTTTTTCTCTTTTAGGTTCCCCCAGGCACCATGCCATCCCCATAGTACCACCCACCTCACCCACTGTGGTCTGCTGCACCCCACCTTTGGGGCACTGATTCCAATGAGACAGGGCACACCAAACTCCATCTGGTAAGTCCTACCCCTGAGTACTACACCCCACCTTATTCCAGTAGTCGGATCTGCACCACATGCTTGAAGAATAGTGGTATGATCTGGATCAGCGGTCCCCAACCACGGGTGGTCCGTGAGGTCCGAAAGATTGGCGACCGCTGATCTGGATCATGCCCACTCCTCTGAGCATCCCCTCACCATGGTGCTCGAGTGGTTCAGCCTTCCTAGTTTATGGAGCTCCCCTCTGTTGCCTGTGAATGGTTCAGCCCTATACTTCACCAGTCTCTCCATTACCACCAAAAAGTCCTCCCCCTAGTGCTACAACTCAGTTGCTTATTGAATTGCATTAAGCTAGGGTTTGCAAGCTGGAAAGTAGAGGTGAGATACACTGGAAGGATTTTTCTTGGGAGGGGGAGGACAGGGCTTTGCCCCTCTAAGAGTTGTGGGTTTGGAGAGATACTGGAGACCATTGCTACAATAATCTGCTCCTGCTGTGGCAGTCTTGGCCTCTCACCTTTCCTTCCAGATCCCCTTCTGTTCTGTTCTCTCCCCACTGCACTATAGCATTTGCCCCCACTCACACACATTCTAACTTTTACTCCTCTGCTGCTTGCTTCTCTCCTTCTGCCAGTTCTTAGCCTGAGGTCCTGATCCATCTGCCGTTCCCCTGTAGGAGAGAAGATAGTTACCTATGGCAGGGACTTAAGTTCTGTGAATGGGCTTTGCTCTTCCCCATTACTCGCTGAATTGTTGAGTGGGACTGTTTGTTTTCTGTATCTCTGGCAAGGTGGTTTGCACATTGGTGTACCTCAGTGGCATTGTGTTGAAAGAATGTGTTAACCGAATGAGCGTCATGGCCAGGAAACCTATGGCTTCTGAGATCTGTTGCACAGCCACCTCCCCACACCTTCTGTAGAGGACATGAGGCATTTGGGGTGGTAATCTGGGATAGAGCTGAGGGGGAGGCTGAGCCAGGAAATGGCCCGTGAGGATACAACCAACAGAGGGAGAATAGGACAGAGGCATGATAGGAGGGTGGTAAGAATGAGCCTCTTGAAAGAAGCCCAGCTCTTCCACTCTCTTGCAGAATGACCTGGACCAAGTTACCTAACCTTCCTGAGCCTCAATTTCCTCATCTGAAAAATGCGGTAATAAAAGTAACTCCTACATCAGATTTTGGGGAAGACTTTTAAAAATGTATAGAAAGTGATTAACACAGTGCCTAGCATGTAATAAATATCCAGTAAATGCTAGCAATTATTAACATAATGGGAGCCCCAGGGAGCTGGAGGATAAGCAAGGATATTGAGGAATAGGACAGAACTTGATAGAAGGCAGACAGCCACCCCGATACTTGTCAAACAGAAGGATCACTGATCCTGCAAGGTGTTAGGATTCAGGGTAGTGAGGTGAGGAGTCAACAGGGTCAGTCTGCTCCAGTGTTTCCCTGTCAGGAACATGAGGCAAACACAGGAGGGTATGTGCAGAGACACGTGACCAGGAAAGTGATGCAGAGGCAGACCCAGACAAAAGACCGAGCCAGGAGCCAGGCAGACACACAGACAGAGACAGCTGCGCAGAGTCATGTAGACAGGCATAATGACAGGAACGCATCAGACACGGGCTCTGAAGACAAGATGAACAGATATGCAGGTGCACAGAGACGCACACCGGGACCCACACAGAGCCGACCTTACTAGACAGCCTGGTGAACACAGCGGTCCAGTCAAAGGCAGACACAAGGCTCGCAGTGACACACAGCGGGCCGGGGCCGGCACTGTCACTCCTTGGTGGGGGGGCGGGGAGGGGCCAGCAGCGGGGGAAGGCTGGAGAAGGGAATCCCGAGCGGGCGGCCCGCCCGGGTGGCTGAGTCACAGCGGAGCCCCAGCCGGCGGCCCTCTCCTCCGCCTCCCCTCCCCCTCCCCCAGGTAAGAAGCGAGCCTGAAACCCCTCGCTTCCACCGGGCAGAATGAGGCCTTGGCTGGGAGCGGGGTGCGGCGGGGTTCCGGGACGGGCACCCCCCGCGCGCGTGCAGCGTGTCTGCTGACTGCCTGCTCGGTACAGCCCTATTTGCGGGGTCTGTCTTTGGCAGCACGTGAGTCTGTGTGCGCCCATCTGGCCCCTGACGCCGCGTCCCGCACGGCCGGAGCGGTGCGTGGAGGGGCTTCTCGGGATTCAAGGCCGGAGAGAGTTAAGTGGGTGTGATTGATCGAGTGGGTTTCTCTCGGGGTTCTAGGGGGAGGGGGTCGGTTAAAGTCCCCAAGTCCGGAGCCCGGATGGAGGGGGCGGAGCTAGGCTTAGCCGGGAGTGCCCGGATGGAGAGGGCGTGGCGTCGGCCGGAGAGGAATTAACCCTTTGTGAGCTGCTGACTCCCGGGACTGTGGGTCCGGCGGGAGAGGCTGGAATGTCTGCCTACAAGCGTACGCTATTCCCAGCCTGGCTTTGGCCGCGTGCGTCTGCCTCTCATCTGTTGTCGAGGATTCTCGGTGTCTTTGTGGCTGTCCCCTCGCCTTGGTTAGTACGGACACTGGGAGTCGGGGAGGGCTGTTCCTGCCCCAAAGCGAGAGTGGAGGTGAGAGTGGACCGCGAGCCGGCTGCCGGCGCCTGAGGAACAGGTGTGAGCGCGGCGTCGGGGCTGCCGGGCGCAGGGAGGGGCCATCGTGGGGGAAGACGAGAGGGGAAATTCCGCGGGACCCGTGGTGAGCGGTGTGTGGGCTGAGTTGTGTCTGCCAATGACTGTGTGTCTGTGTTTTCAGGGAGGCGGGGGCTGAGTCAGTGGGAATAGGGGAAGGTTTTCAGGGTGACTCACGGTCCCCCACCTCAAGCCTGAATCAGACCCCGAGGGAGGGCTTTGTAGGGGAGGCGGATGGGGAGTCAGGCGTCTGGGTCCCGGGTGGGGACAAGGATCCACGGTGTGCTTAGTATACAGGAAGTTTTTGCCCTCAAGTGAGGGCTGTTGTACTGTGAGTTCCGGCAGACGGGCGGGGTGGGGGTGGGGAGGGTAAAGGTGGGAGGGGGCTAGAGGGACTGGACTCCCTGATTTAGGGAAAGCTGAGTCAGTTCCCCGTGGGAAAGGGGAAGTGGTAGAGGGGAAGTGTCATCATCGCAGAAGGGGAAGCGGCATTTCCTGGCAACTTGGTAGCGCCCTGGGCACCACTTCCCAAGCGGGGATCTGCGCCTCCTATCCGGACCCCTGGTTCTCCGTTTTCCCTTGTCTGGGCCATGGATCCCTCGACAGGGAGGGAGGGGCAGCCGGCCAGGGCTGTACTTGACCACAGTGAAGGCAGTACTTGTCCCAGAGCTTGGTAACTGAGCGGAAGGCAGTGCGGTGAAGTGAGCGAGTTCTGGCAGAAACTCCACGTGAATTGCAGAGAGGGTCCGCAGAGCCCAAGCGCCCGCCAGGGCTTGGCAAGGAGTGGCACGCTGGGACCTGTAGGGTCCAAGCGCTTGCATGCAAACAGACGACCTTGCCCTGTGGAGGGAGGACTGTTTTAACCAGAAACCCACTTGCCCTTGTGGGCTGGGTGGAAATTTCCCCACAGCGCAGACTCTACTAGCGAAGGTGAACTTTCCAGCCGCCCCCAGCCCCTCGTTGCTTTTTCTCCCCCGGCTTCCTGCCCGGCTCGAGCTCCAGCTGGAGCGCTGGCCCCGCCCCCGCTGCTTTGTACTCGACACTCGCAGCTCTTTGTACTCTAGACTCTCAATGGACCGATCCTAGGAACGGAGCCGGCTCCCTACCTGAGGGAACGCAGGGTAGGAGAGAAGGAGGCGCGGGGACCGAGACCCTAGGGTCTGAGAGGCGAGAAGGAAGAACTGAGGCTAAAGGGAAGATGCCCAGGAAAGGGTAGCACTGCGTCCTTTGTGGGTCGAACCAGCACGGACGGGAAGGGATGCGGGGGGGGGGGGGGATGCGGGGGGGGGGCGGCGTGAAGGAGGAAGTGAAACTGGTTCTGGGTTCTTTAAGGGAGTGGGTGGTGAGAGTGGGACAAGGGTGATGTCACCGCCTGTCGGGCCCCGCCCTCCTCCCTCCCAGAGGACCCCCCCAGTACACTTACACACGCCGCTTCCGCTGCGCAAGTAGCCACGTCACGGGCAACCCCCGAAATCCCCCCTCCCTTGGGGGGCGGGGGCCACGTGGGCCGTGGGGAACCGCGTGGCCCCGGCGGGGAAGGGCATAGAGGATACCGGAGCCACGCGAGAGGTGCCACTGGGGACCGTGGTGCGTGACTTTTCAGAAGTTCGGTTTGGTTTTGGGGGGTCGGTTGGTATTGAAGACAGCCAAGAGAAGTGGAGAATCGGAAGGTACTGGGTTTGAGGCTGGGAGCTTGACGGTGGTTTGGGAAGGGGTCAGGCGTGGGGAATGGAGCGCTCAGTTCGCGGCGCGGGCGGGTTTGAGCGCCGGAGAAGTCGCCGTGACGGGCCGAGCAGTTCCAGGGCACTCGGAGTGGGGCGGTCAGGCACTGGGCGAGGTGAAGTGCGGGAGGCGATCGATGCTTTGTCTGCGCTGTGCGTCTGTCAGCGGTCCATCGGTCCCTGGGCGGCGGGGCGGGAAGCGAGCATCTCGGGCGGACTAACAGGGAGCACTGCCGGATCTGTGGGTGCGTGGGACTTGCGGGGAGCGCTATCCCCCATGCCGGCCCGGGCGTGCGACTCGCCGCCTTTACCCACGCGGTTACCCCGCTGGCCCCGAGTGTCCGGTCCGAGATGGAGACCCTAGGTAGGTAGCCGCCGGGTCACGTCGGGGTCATCCGGGGCCAAGCCTGTCTGTCCAGCTCCGCCGCCCCCCCTCCCCCCGCCCGCCCGCAGCGGCCAAGCTAACCTCGCTCCTATTGGTCCTGAGCAGGCTGTTACTGAGGCGGAGACGTGGGTTATGATTGGCTTTCTGAGCAGAGAGGAAGTCCTGTGATTGGCCAGATTCCTGGAGCTTGCCAAGGCTGTCAGAGGACGCTCCCACGGAGGCCGGGTAAGCAGCTGCTGCGTTGCCTGTTGGCTCCCGACTGACCATCCCGCTCCCTGCTACTCATCCCGGTTCCGAGCCACTCTACTGGGCCCCTAGGGGATCCTTAGGCCCGGTGGGCCTACCCTCAGGGAAAGTCAAGGCCTGGTGTCCAGCGCAGGTGGCAGAGCTGAACCTAGCCCCAGAACTCCCACTGTTTTAGCCCGCTAACGTCACCCTTTGCTTCTTCCTCTCTGTAGAATTGGCTGTGAACGGCCCTGGGTGGCCCTCGAGGGCAGTGGGCTCTCCTGTCAGAGCGGTTGGAGTTGGGACCATCCCCCCAGAGAGCTGGGGCAGGGGGCCGTGCCCGATCTCCAGGGCTCCTGGGGCCACTGCTGACCTGGTAAGGGAAAAACTATGGCTGGGTTGGCAGTGTGTATACCGGCAGCTCAGGCTATGCTCCCAGTAAGACCATAATCTCTTCCCTGACTCAGGCTGGATGCATCGGGCAGTGGACCCTCCAGGGGCCCGCGCTGCACGGGAAGCCTTTGCCCTTGGGGGCTTGAGCTGTGCTGGGGCGTGGAGCTCCTGCCCGCCCCATCCCCCTCCTCGTAGCGCATGGCTGCCTGGAGGCAGGTGAGAACTTGGGCCATCTTTCTGTCTCCAGGAATTTGTCTTTCCATCTCCTGTGCCCCTCAATCTCTTTCATTCTCTGGGTTTCTGCCATTCTGTGGGCCTCAGTGCAGTTCTCAGCTGCCTCCTCTTATTCCCCCTGTCCCCTCCTTCCTGGGTAGGGACGATACTGCTCCATCTTGATGTGCATTAACCTTCTCTCTCCAGGTGCTCTGCCAGCATCGGGCAGTCCCCACTCTCTGCTCCCCTACCCCCTTCACATGGCAGTAGCTCTGGGCACCCCAACAAACCATATTATGTTCCAGGGTGAGTGAGGATTCAGAGGTGCTGGGGATGGGTGGTAAGGCTGGGGTTTTAAAAGAGTTCCTTCAACCCTGACCACTCCCCCTCTCCAACCCCTTCTGCTCTGTAGGACACCCACTCCAAGACCCCTCCATGGGAAGCTGGAATCCTTGCATGGCTGTGTGCAGGCACTGCTCCGGGAACCAGCCCAGCCAGGGCTGTGGGAGCAACTTGGGCAGCTGTACGAGTCAGAGCATGACAGCGAGGAGGCCATACGCTGCTACCACAGCGCCCTTCGATATGGAGGAAGCTTGGCTGAGCTGGGGCCCCACATTGGCCGACTACAGCAGGTGGGATGAGGCAAGACATAATAGGCAAGGATTGTGCCTTGTGGCTCAGTGCCCTCATCTTATGCCTTCTTCTGTCCTGTCCCCTATACCCTTCCCCCACCTCTCCAGGCCCAGCTCTGGAACTTTCATGCTGGCTCCTGCCAGCACCGAGCCAAGATCCTGCCCCCCCTGGAGCAAGTATGGAACTTGCTGCACATTGAGGTGAGACCAGGGCTGGCTGGGATAGGGAGGGGGGTTGGGCCAGGTATGCACCTGAGCCATTCTCCTCTCTTTTTGTCCTCAGCACAAGCGGAACTATGGGGCCAAGCGGGGGGGTCCCCCAGTGAAACGAGCCGCTGAACCCCCAGTGGTGCAGCCTGTGCCTCCTGCAGTACTCTCAGGCCCTTCAGGGGAGGAGGGCCTCAGCCCTGGAGGCAAGCGCAGAAGAGGCTGCAACTCCGAGCAGGTCTGGTTGGGTGTGGGCAGATGGGCAGTGAGTGGGAAGACTGGGGCAAGGAATGGGATTCTCACCCCCCCCCCTTTTCTTCTAGACTGGCCTTCCCCCAGGGCTGCCGCTGCCACCACCACCATTACCACCACCACCACCACCACCACCACCACCCCTGCCGAGCCTAGCCACCAGCTCTCCATTCCAGCTGACCAAGCCAGGGCTGTGGAGTACCTTGCATGGAGATGCCTGGGGCCCCGAGCGCAAGGGTTCAGCACCCCCAGAGCGCCAAGTGAGCAACTGTCTGTTGACCTTCACCTCTTACCTGCGAGTACCTGTGTCCTCCATTTTTCACTCAGTGTCCTCATTTGTCTTCCACAGGAGCAGCGGCACTCGCTGTCTCACCCATATCCATACTCAGCTCCAACCTACAATGCGCAACCCCCTGGCCACCGGCTGGTCCTGGGTACACCCCCAGGCCCAGGTCCCCGCCCCCCAGGAGCAGAGAGCCATGGCTGCCCGCCTGCCACCCGTCCCCCCGGAAGTGACCTTAGAGAGAGCAGAGTTCAGAGGTCGCGGATGGACTCCAGCGTTTCACCAGCAGCAACCACCGCCTGCGTGCCTTACGCCCCTTCCCGGCCCCCCGGCCTCCCCGGCACCACCACCAGCAGCAGTAGCAGCAGCAGCAGCAGCAATGGTCTCCGGGGCATGGAGCCGAGCCCAGGCATGGTGAGTGATGGCCTCAGTGGGAAGAGGGAGCGGGGTGATCAGTGGGTGCTTGTCTGAGGTGACCTAGCAGACCTCTGACCAGTCTCCTCCTTCACTTGTAGCCGGGCGCTGACCATTACCAAACTCCCGCACTGGAGGTCGCTTCTCACCAAGGCCGCCTGGGGCCCTCGACACATAGTGGTCGGAAACCTTTCCTGGCAGCTCCTGCTGCCACTCCCCATCTGTCCCTACCACCTGGCCCCCCCTCACCTCCTCCACCCCCCTGTCCCCGCCTCTCACGCCCTCCACACCCCCCAGCCTGGCTGAAGGGCCCGGCCTGCCGGTCAGCCCGTGAGGATGGAGAGATCTTAGAGGATCTCTTCTTCGGGGCTGAGGGACGCCCTCGCCCTCATCCACTACCCTTCCCGCACCGTGAGGGCTTCTTGGGGCCTCTGGCCCCCCGTTTTTCTGTGGGCACTCAGGATTCGCACATCCCTCCTACTCCCCCAACCACCAGCAGCAGCAGCAACAATGGCAGCCACAGCAGCAGCCCTACTGGGCCTGTATCCTTCCCCCCACCTCCCTATTTGGCCAGAAGTATGGACCCCCTTCCCCGGCCCCCCAGCCCAACACTGAGCCCCCAAGACCCACCTCTTGCACCCCTAACTCTTGCCCTGCCTCCAGCCCCTTCCTCCTCTTGCCACCAAAATACCTCAGGAAGCTTCAGGCGCCCGGAGAGCCCTCGGCCCAGGATCTCCTTCCCAAAGACCCCCGAGGTGGGGCCAGGGCCATCCCCAGGCCCCCTGAATAAAGCCCCCCAGCCTGTGCCGCCAGCGGTTGGGGAACTGCCTGTCCGAGGTGCACGACTCTTTGATTTTCCCTCTACCCCGCCGGAGGATCAGTTTGAGGAGCCCGCTGAATTCAAGATCCTGCCTGATGGGCTGGCCAACATCATGAAAATGCTGGATGAATCCATTCGAAAGGAGGAGGAGCAGCAACAACAGGAGGCAGGCGGAGCCCCTCCACCCCCCTTAAAGGAGCCCTTTGCATCGCTGCAGCCTCCATTCTCCACTGACACAGCCCCAACCACCACTGCTGTTGCCACTGCCGCCGCCGCTGCCACCACCACCACAGCCACAGCCACCCAGGAACAGGAGAAGAAGCCACCACCAGCTCTACCACCACCACCACCATTAGCCAAGTTCCCTCTTCCCCCCCAGCCACAGCCGCCGCCACCCCCACTACCCCCAGCAGCCAGCCCAGCCAGCCTGCTCAAATCCTTGGCCTCTGTGCTGGAGGGACAAAAGTACTGTTACCGGGGGACAGGAGCAGCTGTTTCTACCCGTCCTGGGCCCTTGCCCAGCACTCAGTATTCCCCAAGTCCCCCATCAGGTGCTACTGCCCCGCCACCCACCTCAGCGGCCCCTAGTGCCCAGGGCTCCCCACAGTCCTCTGCTTCCTCATCATCTCAGTTCTCTACCTCAGGTGGGCCCTGGGTCCGGGAGCACAGGGCAGGCGAAGAGCCAGCCCTGGGCCCCATGACCCCTGTCCCGCCGCCCCCACCCCTGCCTCTGCCCCCTGCTCGCTCTGAGTCTGAGGTGCTAGAAGAGATCAGTCGGGCTTGTGAGACCCTTGTGGAGCGGGTGGGCTGGAGTGCCACAGACACGGCAGGCCCAGTGGACACGGCAGACCCTGTGGACACGGCAGACCCAGTGGACAGTGGAACTGAGCGACTAATGCCTCCTGCCCAGGCTAAGGAGGAGAGTGGTGGGGTGGTGGCAGTGACGGGACCAGGGAGCAGTAAGCGGCGGCAGAAAGAGCACCAGAAGGAACATCAGAAAGAGCATCGGCGGCATAGGCGGGCCTGTAAGGACATTGTGGGTCGGCGGCCCCGTGAGGGCAGGGCCAAGGCCAAGGCCAAGGTCCCCAAAGAAAAGAGTCGCCGGGTGCTGGGGAACCTGGACCTGCAGAGTGAGGAGATCCAGGGTCGTGAGAAGGCCCGGCCTGATACTGGTGGGGCCTCAAAGGCTAAGCCACCCCCAGCTCCGGCCCTTCCACCAGCTCCTGCACCCTCTGCTCAGCCCACGCCTGCATCATCAGCCCCCGTCCCTGGGAAGAAGTCTCGTGAGGAAGCTCCAGGGCCACCGGGTGTCAGCCGGGCTGATATGCTCAAGCTGCGATCACTTAGTGAAGGGCCCCCCAAGGAGCTGAAGATCCGGCTTATCAAGGTAGAGAGTGGTGACAAGGAGACCTTTATCGCCTCTGAGGTGGAAGAGCGGAGGCTGCGCATGGCGGACCTCACCATCAGCCACTGTGCTGCCGATGTCGTGCGTGCCAGCAAGTGAGTGAGGGACTCACCCGTGAGGCTGCTGGCCTGGCCCAGTGGGAGGCTCCCTTCCCCCATCACCCTATTCTGTCCTCATTTCATTGTCCTCCCACAGGAATGCCAAGGTGAAAGGGAAGTTTAGAGAGTCCTACCTTTCCCCTGCCCAGTCTGTGAAACCGAAGATCAACACAGAGGAGAAGCTGCCCCGGGAAAAACTCAACCCGCCCACACCCAGCATCTATGTATGTGTGCCCCCGCCAGAGGGTTCACTGACAGTGTTGGGGGCTGTTGGGGTGCTCAGCCTGAGACGGGGCTCTGATCCAGCCCTGTCTTCTGGTTGTCCCTCAGCTGGAGAGCAAACGGGACGCCTTCTCACCAGTGTTGCTGCAGTTCTGTACAGACCCTCGAAATCCCATCACCGTGATCCGGGGCCTGGCAGGGTCCCTGCGGCTCAGTGAGTGTGGGGGATAGAAAAGTGGGGGACGGATGCAAGGATTTGGGGGTTTGGGACTCTGAGAGCCCCCACTCTTAAAGACCCAGGATAGTGGCTGGCTATCGCGAGCTTTCCTTAGTCATAGGTAGGCTGTATTTGAAGGGCGCTCTGAGTGATGGGTGAGCTGGACTCGGGCTTTTCTCCCATCTGTATCTCCAACAGTAGGCAAGTGGGAAGGGGATATATCTCAGGGCCTGGTTAGTCACTTTTAGTTTTCTTGGTGATTAAGGATGAGAAGAATACAGATTGTAGAGTACCTCTGAAGACCCATGATTTGAGGCTTCTCTTTTTCAACCTTTATTGTGCAAAATTTCAAACACATAAAAGCAGAGGGAACCATATAGAAATGTAGAAATCAATCTCGTTTCCTCTATACCCATATATTTTCCTTCTACTGAGTTACTCAAAGCACATTCGAGGCTTTCACTTGGCTTAAGTCTTTCATTGCATCTAATGATAGCTTCAAGAATCTGTCACTCATTAAGCACCGACTGTATGCCAAGTGCTGTGCACATGTGGCCTCATGCACACCTGAGGACTCTGGTGGAGGGATTGAAGCTCAGAGCAGCAGTGGGAGAGGGGGTTGATGAGGGATGGCCAGCCTTCCCAGCTTCCTGTGGGGCTGGGGTTCTGCCTGTTCCCTGGCTTTACCTCTGAAGCCGATGTCCAGCCTGTCAGAGGCTTGGGGAGTCCGAGGACAGAGTGAGTTGGGTCCTCGATCCCTCCCTTCTGCCTCTTCCCCGACACCCTGCTCCGTCTTCCCTTGCAGACTTGGGCCTCTTCTCCACCAAGACCCTGGTGGAGGCGAGTGGTGAGCACACCGTGGAGGTGCGCACCCAGGTGCAGCAGCCCTCAGATGAGAACTGGGATCTGACGGGCACTCGACAGATCTGGCCCTGTGAGAGTTCCCGTTCCCATACCACCATTGCCAAGTATGCACAGTACCAGGCCTCATCATTTCAGGAGTCCTTACAGGTGAGAGGCAAGCACAGGGAGGCAGGGATGCGGGTCAGGGGACTTGGAGTGGGGCTGCTGCGGGAGGGCTCCTGGAAGGTGGCTGACTCAGCCTGTGGCCAAGCAGGAGGAGAAGGAGAGTGAGGATGAGGAGTCGGAGGAACCAGACAGCACCACGGGAACCCCTCCCAGGTACCGTACAGTCCGCCCCTTCCTTTCCTTTCTGACTTCTTCCCTTCCCTGTGCTTCTCCGCCAATGTGTGTCTTCACCCCCACAGCAGCACACCAGATCCGAAGAACCATCACATCATCAAGTTTGGCACCAACATCGACCTATCCGATGCCAAGCGGTCAGTGGGGTTGAGGCCAGCAAAGCTGGGGCAGGATTGCTGATGGGTCTGCAGGGCGGGGATAGCTTCTCACTTTTATTGACTCTCTCACGGCCGCAGGTGGAAGCCACAACTGCAGGAGCTGCTGAAGCTGCCCGCCTTCATGCGGGTAACATCTACCGGCAACATGCTGAGCCACGTGGGCCACACGATTCTGGGCATGAACACGGTACAGCTGTACATGAAGGTCCCCGGCAGCCGAACACCAGGTGCAGAAAGCGCGCGGGGGGCGGGGCTGGTGCCGGTGCTGCTTTCAGCCAATGAGGGCCAAAGGGTGGCCTTGGGAAGGAGCTCAGGCTCGGCTAGGCCAGCCATGGCGTTCTCTATTGCCCCCTGCAGGCCACCAAGAGAACAACAACTTCTGCTCTGTCAACATCAACATAGGCCCAGGCGACTGTGAGTGGTTCGCGGTGCATGAACACTACTGGGAGACCATCAGCGCTTTCTGTGACCGGTGCGCACCCCCCCGCGCCCCCAACACACACACTAGGCCCACCCCCCATGTCCCATCTCTGGGTCCCCAGTTTTCCATCTGACCCTGTGGCCACCCCACAGGCACGGTGTGGACTACCTGACAGGTTCCTGGTGGCCAATCCTGGATGATCTCTATGCTTCCAATATCCCTGTGTACCGCTTCGTGCAGCGCCCCGGAGACCTCGTGTGGATTAATGCGGGGACCGTGCACTGGGTGCAGGCCACCGGCTGGTGCAACAACATCGCCTGGAACGTTGGGCCCCTCACCGGTGAGAGGGTGGGGTGCAGAGACACTCAGTGGGGAGGGGGTTGGAGCCTCTTGGAGGGGGAGAGGAGGAGCCAGCTGTGAGGGAAGGGGCTGGGGTCCAAGTAGCTGGGAGATGTTTGAGAATCCTGTAGTGACTGCTTCTGGCCCACAGCCTATCAATACCAGCTGGCCCTGGAACGATATGAGTGGAACGAGGTGAAGAACGTCAAATCCATTGTGCCCATGATTCACGTGTCCTGGAACGTGGCTCGTACCGTCAAAATCAGCGACCCCGATTTGTTCAAGATGATCAAGTGAGGGTCCTATTTGAGAGGGAGCCCATTTCCACCAGACCTGGTCCCACTCTTGTTCTGCCTGTAGAATGCAACCCCATTCTCCATCTTTCTCTCCACTCTTTACTCCTGCGCCCTGCAGTGTTACAGTGCTGGAGCGGTGGCAAGGTGCCTGCTCCAAGGAATTTTATTTGACAGTGGCCCAAATAGATCAAAACCCACATGACATTTTAACGGGGCCTAGTAAATGAGGGCTACCGTCCCGCCTTGCTAGCAGCCCTACCTTACCACCACTCGCCCTCCCCCCACCCCCAGGTTCTGCCTCCTGCAGTCCATGAAGCACTGCCAGGTGCAACGGGAGAGCCTAGTGCGGGCGGGGAAGAAAATCGCCTACCAGGGCCGGGTTAAGGATGAGCCTGCCTACTACTGCAACGAATGCGACGTGAGTGGGCCGGCTTCCCTCCTTCCTGGGAGAAAGGAGCCCCGAGGGGCGTTCCTCCCGGTGACTGCCCCCCTCCCTGTCCCAGGTGGAGGTGTTCAACATCCTGTTCGTGACGAGTGAGAACGGCAGCCGCAACACTTACCTGGTGCACTGCGAGGCCTGTGCCCGGCGCCGCAGCGCGGGCCTGCAGGGCGTGGTGGTGCTGGAGCAGTACCGCACCGAGGAGCTGGCGCAGGCCTACGACGCCTTCACGCTGGTGAGGCCGCCGCGCAGCGGCTCGGGGCGGGCCGTCGGGCGGGACCCGCAGGGGCGGGCTAATGGGGTGGGCCAACCCACCCCTGAGCCCCCCGCCCGCTTTCTCCCCACAGGCCCCCGCCAGCACGTCTCGATGAGGCCGGATGCCCCGCCCTCCTGCCGGCCTGCAGGGCGCCGCGGGGCCACCAGCACATGCCTGGGCTGGACCTAGGTCCCGCCTCTGGCCGGGAAGGGGGACGGGCATAGCCCTTCCACCCCATTGGCAGCTCCCCTTCACTTAATTTATTAAGAAAAAAAATTTTTTAAACAAATATGAGGAAAAAAGGAAAAAAAAAAAAAGGGAGACGGGGGAGGGGGCTGGCAGCCCCTCGCCCACCAGCGCCTCCTCTCACCGACTTTGGCCTTTCTAGCAACAGACACAAGGACCAGGCTCCGGCGGCGGCGGGGGTCACATACGGGTTCCCTCACGCCTGCCAGCCGCCTGCCCGGCGCAGATGCACGCGGCTCGTGTATGTACATAAATGTTACGGCAGCCGAGGATTTTAATGAGATTCTTTCTATGGGCTTTACCCCTCCCTCAGAACCTCTTTTTTTATTCCCAATGCTAGCTGTGATCCCTGTACATGTCTCTTGTTTATTCACTTCGTTATGATTTGTATTTTGTTTTTTTGTTTGTTTTTAATTTATAACAGTCCCACTCACCTATTTATTCATTTTTGGGAAAACTCGACCTCCCGCACCCCCCAAACTATCCCACCCACCCCTCCAGGGCCGCCCGCCGCAGGGCTCTCCCTGCGCCCCAGTGTGTGTCCGGGCCCGGCCCGGCCCACCCGTCTCCGCCCGTCCACGGCTCCAGCCGGGTTCTCATGGTGCTCAAATCCGCTCCCCTCCCCTACGTCCTGCACTTTCTTGGACCAGACCCTCCTCGCCCCATCCGACCCGACCCCAACCCTGCCTGAGGGTGAGCGACTCCTGTACTGTAGGGGAAGAAGTGGGAACTGAAATGGTATTTTGTAAAAAAAATAAATAAAATAAAAAAATTTAAAAGTTTTAAAGAAAGAACTATGAGGAAAAGGAACCCCATCCTTTCCAGCCCCGGCCAATTTTAAAAACACGGACCTTCCCCTTACGCCCCCACCCTTTTCTTTTTAAGTGTGAAACAGCCCAGGGCCAGGGCCAGGGCCTCCCTGGGGCAGGGACACCCCGGGAAGAATTTCTCTGGGGCTTTATTTTCGTGTTGTCAGTTTTTTCTCCTCCATGCTGGGGCTGCGGAGGGGTGGGGGGTTTACAGTCCCGCCCCCTCGCACTGCACTGTCTCTCTGCCCCAGGGGCAGAGGGGTCTTCCCAATCCTACCCCTATTTTCGGTGATTTTTGTGTGAGAATATTAATATTAAAAATAAAACCAGAAAAAAAAAATCCTGTTTTTAGTGTGCTGATGATAGGGAGAATACTGGGAAGAAGGGCTGCAAACCGTGATTGATGGGGAGATTGCCCAGACCCCGGCCAGAGTGAACCCCTCCCCAGAGGCGCCTGTGGAATGTCCAGAGCTCTGGTCTGGGGGGGTGCCTACTCCTGGAGCCGCATTCCAGGATAAGGGGGGTGGGGTGGGGAGAGGCTGGGCCGGGGGAGGGGCAGGAAAGAGGGCTATAAGGGCCGCTGCCCAGGCGGGCTGGAGCCAGGCAGGCCATGGCGGATGTCCTCGGGGTGCAGAGACCGGTTCCCAACGGCGGCCCGGAGCCCCGGGACCCCCTGGACTGCTGGGCCTGTGCTGTGCTGGTCACCGCCCAGAATCTGCTGGTGGCTGCCTTCAATCTCCTCTTGCTGGCGCTGGTGCTGGGGACCATCCTGCTACCAGCGGTCACCATGCTAGGCTTTGGCTTCCTCTGCCACTCCCAGGTGAGCGGGCGCCCGGGTGTGCGTGTGAGTACGGGTGGGGGGTTTATGGGCCACAACTTCCAGCCTGAGCTGTTCGGCTTGGGCCTGACACCTCGTCTACAGTTTCTGCGCTCCCAGGCACCCCCTTGCACCGCGCACCTGCGGGACCCGGGCTTCACGGCCCTGCTGGTCACCGGATTCCTGCTACTCGTGCCGCTGCTCGTCCTCGCCCTGGCCAGCTACCGCCGCCTCTGCCTGCGCCTCCATCTAGCCGACTGCCTCGTGCCCTACAGCCGAGCCCTTTATCGGCGCCGGCGCTCCCCGCAGCTGCGGCAAATCCGGGCATCACCAGGGTCCCAGGCCGTTCCCACATCAGGAAAGGTGTGGGTTTGAGGACCCTCGAGTCAAGAACAACCCCGACTAATGCCCTCCTTTTCAATCCGCCCAAGGACTTGAAGCCTGGGAGTCTTCCGACCTACCCTGCCCATCCCTGCCTAAGCCAGTCCTAGCATCCCCTTGGCGAACTGCAGCATCTGTGGACCCAATGTTGGTGAAAATTCGCCATTCCAGAAAACCCTTTCTTTTTACTACCCATATCTGAATCCTGAATATCTGGGCTGGACCCTGCACATACACTCCCCACCCCATCCCCCATCTTGTGACTAGGACAACTGAACCTCACTGGTGCCCTCCTTTTCCGGTGCAGCTCCTCTAGAATTTACAGGCTGATGGGTGAGGTTGGAGGGGAAGGAGTGATCACACGTTAATAAAGAATTAATGACCTGAACGAGCTTCTTGGATCCTGTGAACCGAGGGGTGGTACAAATACTATCACTACTGCTATGTGCCCAGGAAAAGGAAACAACATGGGAGGGGGGTGTGGCTCAAGTGTGCAGACAAGGAGCATCCTCCAGCCTCTTGGCCTTCCCTTATCGCATTAGCCTGTTCTTCCTGACCAGACCCAAGCTCTGTCCCTGACCC
Source organism: Cnephaeus nilssonii (assembly GCF_951640355.1). Classification (NCBI taxonomy): domain Eukaryota; kingdom Metazoa; phylum Chordata; class Mammalia; order Chiroptera; family Vespertilionidae; genus Cnephaeus; species Cnephaeus nilssonii. Next base: position 40,374,982 of record NC_137090.1, read on the forward strand.
CAAAGTCACCTCCCCATCAATAGAGTGGAGCGGGCCTGGACTTTGTCGCTTGCCCTGCTCCCCTTGGGGACCCGAGCCCGTTCTCTGACCCCAGCTTAGAGGAACTCAGTGTTGCCAGGCCGGGAAGGGAAACAATGGGCCTTCCGGAGCAGGATGACACCCCCTCCCGCCACAATTCTGGAGCAGCAGCGTGGGAGGGAAGATGGAGGGGTCCACCCTGGGGCCTGTTGGTCCGAAGCGCAGCTTGTCCCCCATCCCCGCCCGCGAAGCAGAGGGGACCTGTGGCACTCCTGGAAGTCTAGGTTGTGGGAAGTGCGATCTCTGTCCGGGCATCCCAGCTACACACACACAGGCCACTTGGGTTACAGGTTTAATGAAGTCTAAAAGGCATGCACGATCATGGTTAGAGATAGGGAGGCCCCGCCAGGCTCTCTCTTTGCACCTCAATAGAAACGATGTGGTGTCCGGGTACCATGGCCAAGCCCAGCACACGGGGTTCCCCAGCAGAGAAGGAATCTGGAAAGAAGGGTCAGAACATCAGGGAGGCAAGCCAGCGTCGGTCCCGCCCCTTTTGAGCCACGACTTCTAGCCTCCCAAAATAAGGGGTGCAACCAGGCATTAAAGGGGAAATGCCTGAGTGAGGCTCCACCGCATTCCCGCGGTGCATTCCCCCAGCACTGACCCGACGGCTTGAGGAACTCCTGCGCCGAGCCTAGGATAACATTGCAGTCGCGGTCGGTGCAGAGGAAGCAGCCGACCAGCGTCCGTCCATCTGTCATACGAATGCGCATAGTCTTGTTGAGTAGCGCCTCCAGCTGCTGCCGGGCGCGCGCAGCCGGCGAGTCCTCGCGCTCTCCATCTGAGTCCTGCGCGGGGCAGGACACGCGCTCAGACCGCGCCGCCGAGGCTACTGCCCGCCCACGGAACCACAGCTCCCGACAGCCCGCGGGGCGCTCACACTAATCCTAGAGGCTGCCGGGAGCTGCAGTCCCCCCACCATCCCCCCCCCCCATCTTGCTCCCCGACTGCCCCTCAATCTTGTAACCCAAGCCCGCGCTAACCCCAGCGCTTGAGCTGCTTTGACGCCGGCTGCAACAGCCATTCTCCTCTCGTAGCAGCATGGTCGGCCCAGCTCCCGCCATTTGTTCCGGGGCCTCTTCCAGGCCCTTCAACTCCCTAAGAACCTTTCGGGTCCGGTGATCTGAGATCTCGCGAGCTCTCCCGGCAGCTTTTCTTTCGCGAGATCACCTCTCCTCCTCCTCTTCTCTTCGGCAACTGCAGAGATCTCGCGAGCTTCTACTTTCCAGCGCTGTGGCTCACTGAATTCTATTATGCCGGATGTATTAAGATATCGCGAGAAATTTTACCACTAATTTTTTTAAACATATTATAAGAACCCTGGAATTTAGCAAGAATATATATTTTTTCAGAATCGCACAGTTCCCTCTGTTTTTCTGCCTCGCGATAAAGTCTGTTCTAAATATCCCCTGTAGCCCAGGCCACTCCGAATTCTTCCCGGGACTCCTGAGGACGTTAACTCAATTATTTGAAAGCGGGACTCAAACTACGTTTCCCATGGATCGACGCCTCTTCGCCCACCCAGCGTTTGATCTCTGTAGACGGTGGCTGAAAAAGGACAATGGTTTCCATGTCAGCGGATAAACGCTTTGGTCTTAGCTCCAGGATGAGGGAGGATGTAGTAATGAGCGTGTGCTGAGGAGCGAGGAAGAAACTTAAAGGAGCCGGCGACCAATAGAGCAAGAGCCATGCCACGCCGGGGCCTAGTTGCCGGACCAGACTTTGAGTTTTTCCGGCGTCGGTATTTCACGCCGATTGAGGTGGCCGAACATAACCAACCGGAGGACCTCTGGGTGTCTTACCTGGGATGCGTATACGACCTAACGCCGCTGGCACAAGAACACAAAGGTAAGGACCACACTTTGGGTCCGCTTCGGGTGTGTTTGTGGGTTGCCTGGTTTGGGGGCGGCTAGAACTGACGGCGACTGCCCCTTCCCAGGAGACCTGCTGCTGAAACCCATCGTGGAAGTTGCGGGTCAGGACATCAGCCACTGGTTTGACCCAAAGACCAAAGACGTGAGTTCTGCCTGGTGTTGGGTGTGTGTGTGCGGGTGGGGTGGGGGAGCACTGGAAAGTGAGGATGGGGAGGAAAAAGAGGGGCTAACCAGAGCCCGAGAGGGTGACTGCTCCCACCCCCTCCCCCAAACCCTGCTTTGAAGATCCGAAAGCACATAGATCCGCTGACTGGTGCCCAGAGATACCGCACCCCGCGGGGCCGCTTTTTGCATGTCCCACCTCAGCTGCCTCGTTCCGACTGGGCCAATGATTTCGGGAAGCCCTGGTGGCAGGGGTCGCGATATGAAGTGGGTCGGCTGTCCGCCAAGACCCGGAACATCCGTATCATTAACACACTCACGTCGCAAGAGCACACACTGGAGGTGAGAACTGATGCCTGGGGGCAGGTTAGAGGGAACTGGGAATCCCAGCAAATCTCCAAGCAGATCTTCAGGCCATCATCTCTCCCAAACCGGTGGAAGCTGTATTTTCACCCCCTTTTAGGTGCAAGCCAGGAAAGCAGACCACCTAGGTCCCCAGGGTTGGTCCCCAGTGGCTGGGTCACAGGGGGTAATAGACTCCTTTATAAGTTCAGGGCAGCAATTTATGTATCTTAGTGCTAGTGGTCCATGGAAACTCTTACATGCTGTGTTTTGGACAGCAAATGCAATTGGACTCTTAATAGTCTATTGTGGGGATGAAGTTACCGGGCAGTGACTTGACTTTGACCGTTAGGGCCATCTATTAGAAGTGGCTGCCACACAGACAGGTAGGTCTTTAGTGCCATTCATTGCATGCTGGAGCTCCAACTTCATTTCTGGGGCTGTGGAGTGTCTGAAGCTATCTACCAAGGGAGGCACTCTGATCCCAGCTCATTTTTTGGGCTCTTGGCCTTTGCTTGGAATGTGTGTGTGTATGTTCCACCCAGAATTCTGGGAGTGGGGTGCTTTTGTGTTCTCCAGGTGGGGGCCCTAGAATCAATGTGGGAAATCCTACACCGCTATCTCCCCCATAACGCACATGCTGCCAGCTACACATGGAAATATGAAGGGAAGAACTTGAACATGGAATATACCCTGGAAGAGAATGGGATCCGGGATGAGGAGGAAGAATTTGATTATCTCAATATGGACGGTGCACTCCACACACCTGCAATACTGCTCTACTTCAATGATGACCTCACAGAGCTATAGGAAAGGAGATATATGCTTATATAGACTCAAAACATATTTTGAATTTGGCTGTTTCTGTACCCTGTAGGAAAAGAGATGGGGATGGAGTGGGGGAATGCCTGGACCTAGACTTCCTTTCTACTCTGGGAATTGACCTGTGGTTCCCATGCCCTTACGAAATATAAAGGTCCTATTTCACAGGTCCATTATAATTTACTCTGAGAAAATTAGGGAGAATGTTAGAAGTTAATTTTTTTAAATGATATGACAAAATATCTTGGACTAAGGAGATGTAGAAGAGGATAGAGTTCAGGTAGAACTTTTTTAAAAATTATTTTTATTGATTTCAAAGAAGGGAGAGGGAGAGAGAAACATCAATAATGAGAGTCATTGATTGGCTGCCTCCTGCACTCCCCACACTGGGGATCAAGCCCACAACCTGGGTATGTGCCCTTGACCAGAATCGAACCTGGGACCCTTTGGTCGAAAGGCTACCACTCTATCCACTGAACCAAATCGGCTAGGGCTCAGGTAGAACTTCTTGATAATAAGAGAAAGAGAAATCCTATACAGGGATGAGGGATGGAACGACTTTTTTTTTTTTTTCAATGATGGAAATGGGATGGCTGCAGGAAGATGGTGTTTACAAAGACAGAAATAGGAAATGTCTATCATTGGCCATACAAAACTGGCTAATCTCCCTTCTGAATAGTATTTGCCAGCTGAAACCCAAGGGAAAGAAAGGAAGTGAATGGTTACCAGGTAATTAATTTAGTTTAGATATTATATTATGTGCTTTATACACTGTTTAGTATAACTACCCATTACCACTATTTTACAGATAAGTCTTTTGAAGTTTAGCAAGATTTAATAGAACTAAGGCAGACTAGTTAGTAATCAGGAGGTAAACCCAAGTCTGCCCAATTCCAAAGTCCATATTCTTTTCATTGTAAAGGAAATATCTCAATGTTCTAGGCTCATTACGCAATGCCTGTAGGCTTATTGTGCAGTCAGCTGTTTTTTCCTGCAGCTATTAGCGAGGTATGCAGAGACAGACAGGAGGCAGTGAGGTTAAGTATCAGCTGAGCAATAGCTATTGAAACTACTTCTTGGTTAATCCCATAGCAAAATTTTCTCCTGACATTTTCAAGGCGAAGAGGTGGGTATATACTGATTCCAGGAAAAACTAGAGTTGGGCCTTTGGAGTGGGACACTTTGGATGGTGGAGCAAAAGGGAGGTAAATAGCACAGTATGGGCCTGCACCTCTTAGGGAATGTGAGGATGCAGGGTTGACTTTGCAAGATATTGTTTCTACAATAACAGGCTTGACAGGGGTAATGTAAATAGAGGAGCTAATTAAGTCAAAATTCCTGAGGACCAAAAGAGAACCACCAGATTTGGTCCCATTTAACGTAAGCAGGGAAGGAGAATGAGAATAACAGGTGAATTTCCTGATGGTAACAGGCAAACAAGAAGCAGGGAGGGGATAGTGCATCCTCCTGACATAGGCCCAGAGTAGAAAAAGGTGGCCCCTGTGAGACACTGGGTGGGCTGCATAGGAGTTGTTGTGTTTTTTTAAATATATTTTTATTGACTTTAGAGAGGAAAAGAGAGGGAGAGAAACATCAGTGATTAGAGAGAATCATTGGCTGCCTCCTGCATGCCCCCTTCCTGGAGATCAAGCCTACAACCTGGGCATGTACCCTTGACCAGAATCGAACCCAGGACCCTTCAGTCTGCAGGCTGACACTCTATCCACTGAGCCAAACCAGTTAGGGCCATAGGAGTTTTTTGAAGGGCCAACTATGAAAGGCATGGACGAAGGTGGAGACATCTGTATTGGTTTCAGCAGCACCTGAACACAAGGTGAGAATTGAGGGATTCTTTTAGTCCTATGTATTGCAAGAGTCCATGAATTACCAGAATCATTTTGATGTTTAATCAACTCTCCAGTTATTTTGTGTGCATCTTGTTTGTCCAGTTAAATCCTAAACTGCTTGAGAACCAAAGCTATGTTGTTGCTGTGGGCATGTGCATCCTCAGGACCTATGCCTATGGGATCTGTCCCTCTTCCAGAGTCTCCTACTTCAATACCTGTTGCCAAAAACACATCCCTCTCCTCACACATCCAGTCACTCTCCAAGTAGACTATAACTCCTAAATATCTCTGGAATCCATCTTCTTTTTTCCAAGCTATCATCACCTGTGTTAAAATTATGGATGTAATTGGCTGGCTGGCTGCTAGATTGTATCTCATTAGAGCATTAATCATGTCCAACTTGTTTCTTGCTGTATTCCAAGTGTTAGGCACACAGTTGCTGCTCAATAAATTTTGATTGGATGAACTCAAATGTTAAGTGATTTCATTTGTTTATAATAACCAATGAATGGGATGTTGTGTCCTAGGAGGCAAGGTGAGACCAAGAAATAGGATGTCTGGATCCTGTGCTATAGTCTCTATCCACAGGTTTCTATTTCCTTGCTCTCCATAGATCCAAGACCAAAAATTATTCCATGAGGTTCTTCCTCTCACCAGATTTTTGGAGCAATCTGTCATTTCCCCATTTGGCCACTAGGTGGCTGTAACTGTCTACAAAGTCAGGGAGGGGACTGGAGGAGGGAAAACACTTTCAAGTTCTAGAGGTTAGGATTAAAGATGGCCCCTTTGAAATTTATAGGTGGAAGGGAAGGATCTGAAAAAAAGGAAAAACTACAAGGCCATTATTCTATTAGCAATACGTTTATTCCTGTTTTTAGTTTTCCCTGCAAGCACATACCAGGAAAGGAATGTAGTTTGAGAAATAAAATTCAGCCCTGACCTGTGGTCTCAGTGGTTAGAGCCTTGCACCGGAGAGGTGCAGGTTCCATTCCTGGTAAGGGCATCTTGTCAAGGGCATGGACCTGGGTTGCAAATTTGATCTGCTGGTCAGGACATGCAGAAAGCAACCAACAGATGTTTCTCTCCCCTTACCACCCTTTCTTTCCACTCTTTCTAAAGGTCAATGGAAAAAATATCCTGGGGTGAGAATGACCAAAACAAAAAAAATTTAATTAATGTTTAAAAAATCATGGGGTAAGTAGAGGATCTGATTACAGGTGTGGGTGTGTATGGGGTGAGGCATGGAGCTATGGAAGGAATAAAGACCACAGATTTTTAAGATAATAGAGTACATTTGTTTATTAATATTTACGTTTTGGGTAGGGGGCTATAAAGCTTTCCACTAGGCACTATTTTGTTCCCTAAATATCCAAGACTGGATATTTGTATGAAGAATATGTAAATAATGCCTTGGCCTAAAACTTATAAACAGAACATGAGTGTAGGATCTCTTTTGTTCTGGAGGGAAGTGGGGTGGCAGAATATTGAAAGCTGCCTTTTCACAGTAAATCATAGCAGCTTCAAGGGACTCAATTGGCAAATATTCAAATATTTCCCACAAGTCTCGACCCTATATACATACATCACTAGGGGTAATAAAAAAATTTTTTTTATTGTTGTTTTTTAATGTTCCTTGCAGGAAGCTTGCCTGCTCAATGGGATAAAATACACACACAAAAAAGAAATGAAAATTGTACCTCATAAAGGACCAAATTATATTATAGAAAAAGTTTCCACCCTCATGGCAAATCACAGGTGGATTCTTAACCTGGACCTGCAGAAATGGTTTCTAAATATTGTGTGTATGTGGGCACACGTGTATTATTTTGAAGAAAGGTGCTATAATTTCCATCAGTCTTTCAAACTGGATCAACCTCATACCCCTGAATAGTACACACAAACACATATACACACAAATATTTTAAAGACACCCTCCCCATCCCTCCAGCCGTAGCTGGTTTGGCTCTGGATAGAGTGTCAGCCCATGGACTGAAGGGTCCCAGGTTCGATTCCAGTCAAGAGCATGTTCCTCGATCCCCATCCTGGTTAGGGCACAAGTGGATGTGTCTCTTTCACGTTGCTGTTTCTCTGTGTGTCTCCCCTTCCCTCTACTCTCTCTAAAAATATCCTCGGAAAAATACCCGTGGGTAAGGATTAACAAAAAATAACAAAATAAAGACCTTCAAAAGTAAAATATGAAAGGTGACGATACAGTGTCATCCTAGGATTTCTGACATTTGTCTAATCGTCTACCTCAACCTGTTATATCTCTGTTACCATGGCAGCAATTCCTAAAGAATTAATCTTTGGGGCATAGTTTATGATTAGTCTGAAACATTTTAGTACTGTCTCAAATTCTGATCTGGAATTGGAGCTGAGTGCTTATGACCACAACACCCAGTCATGACATCAGGATCAGGTTAACGCACCCAGCTCCCACAGCTGAGTTTAGGTAAACCACATAGATGTTTCATATTGGGAGAACAGCCACTTTATGATGGACCAGCAGGAGCACACGGAGATTTAGTTGTAGAGAAAGCAGATAATTTGAAACCTGAATAATGTGGAAGTAAAAGATTAGGAGGCATTCAAAATACAAATAGATATGCAGTCCAAGTACTGAGTATTCTAGGCACATGGGAAACACTAAAAAAAAAAGCTGGGGAATGGGAATAAGTGAAGTCAGACCACTGAAGTGGGGTCAGAGGTAAAGAAGGTTGAGATGAAGAACAAGATGGTAGACTGCTAGAATTAAATCTTTTACTGGGAGCAGCTCAGCTCCTGCCCTTTGGGAGCTTAATGTTTAGTGGGAACTTGGGCATCCAGCTTCAATCATCTGACTTAATCATCCCTTTATCTCCAACAGCCATATAATGCCTGACCAAGAGTACAAGAAATACATGTTTGTTTCAGGAATGAATGGCACACGTTACCCCCACTATTCAAAATGTCTGAACTCAGGAGCCGAATAGATTCAGATAATGTGGTATCCATTGCTATTTGCCCTCTCTCACTATTTGGAGCATCTGAGGAGATCTGAATAATATCATTTGTGCTGATAAATTCTTCTAATCCTTCTATAGAATAGTAAGGAAGATGAAATATTCCCTTGCCCTTAATAAACAGCCTAGAGGGGTAGGTATTACTCCACCATAGTATATCAGTTGAGAATGTATTTGGTTGCAAGTAACAGAAGGCTGACTGCTGGGCCTAACTACAAGGGGTTAATTTTTCCTCACATACAATGTTTGTGGTATAGTGACTCCACTAGATAGTTCATTAATGTCTCAGGTAGCTCCTGTTTTTGTTCTCATGTTTATGGTCTTTGGGGCTGTACTCCTTCTAGCCTGGATTTTGGGCAGGAAAAGAAGAAGAAAGAAAGGGCAATGCCTATATTAAGCAAAAAATTTCCCAGGCATCCTTAGCAGACCTTTGACTGATAGGAAATACATTACACAATAACCCTTAGCTGCAATGGAATCTGGGACAGGATTTTATATTGACATCCACAACAAAAGCAGGGTCCACTCCTGTGGAAGTCTCGAGAGAATGGATGCTGGGTAGGAACTAGTGATGTCTTCCACGAGAAGTGTGAACGTGCTATTCTATTCATCCACTCATCAACAAAAAAGTCACTAAGCACTTTGTGCCAGGCACTGTTCCACTTACCGGAAATACAGCAGTGAACGTGACAAGTAAGTCTCCTGCTTTATTGGGACTTATACTCTGGTGGGGAAACAATAAACAAGTAGACATTTCAGACAGTACTGAAAGCTATATACTATATTTGTATATGTATGCACATACATACATATGTAAACACACACACACACACACATATATGTATAAATGCCAAAAGTACTATACAGACAAAAAACGAGAATCACATGAGAAGAATGGTGGAACGATCAGAGGCTTGTCTGAGATGATCACAAAGATTGCTCTCTATTACCTGTAGATCTGCATTTACCTACATTATCACTTAATCCTCACAAACTTAAGTCCTATTTTATTGACACTGAAAAAAGAAGGAAATTGAAGCACAGAGAGGTTAAGTAATTTGCCAAAGGTCATACAATTAGTAAGTAGCAGAGGTGGGCTCTGAACCACATAGTCATAGGCCACCCACAATTACTGAGTTGCACCACCTCCCTGCATTATAAACATAGGATGCTGTTTCAGTTACCTATCCCTGCTTAACAAAACCATCTCAAGACTTAATGGCTTAAAACAACCACCATCATTTATTTTGCTAATGAACCTATAATTTGGACAGGGTTGGATAGCTCATTTCCATTCCAAAAGGTGTCAATTGGGTGGATTGCTGGAAGCTGGAGGATTCACTTTCAAAATGGCTCACTCACATGGCTGGCGAGTTGATGTTGGCTATGGGTTCTTTCCCATGTAGGCCTCTATGTGGGGCAGGATGGGCTCCCTTAGATTATGGGGGCTGGGTTCCAAGAGCAAGTATCCCAAGCGAACCAAGAGGAAGCTGAATCACCTTATATTACCTTGCCTCAAATCCAAGGGAAGGGAACTAGACTTCACTTCTCAGTGGGAAGAGTGTCAAAATTAGTTTGTAATAAGAGCATTTTGGATGTTGAATATTATGATGGCCATTTTTGAAAAATATAATCAACCAGCTGCATTGGAGGCAAAAGGAGGGATATCCAATTAGTCTTGGGTGTGGATGGAGAAGTAGGAGGTGGGGAGTTGATACCTGAGTAGAGCCTTTTTTGAAAACCTAAGTTGGAATCCTGACCCCACCTTCCATTTATTCAATTCATTAATACTGAGTATCAAGTGTCATGTAGTGCTGGAATCTGTGAATACACTAATGAATAAGACAATTTCTGCCCTCAGGAAGCTTATACAGGCAGTCCTCGGGTTACGTCGGACTCCACGTACGTCGTTTTGTAGTTACGTCGCCATCTCCCATTTATTTATAAAAGAAAAAGTTCCATCATTTCGATGTATGTACATATGTGCTTTATGTTTTTTATTATTTATTTACCACAAGCAAAGGTCAGGAATTGTTATCTTTCTTTTAAATTTTTTTTACTGTTTCACTTCATTACTGCTGTGTATGTGCTCCATGTGAGTGATGTAGGTGCTTATGTAGGTGGGTTCCAACTTACGGTGGAAATCGAGTCACGCTGTACCGTAGGAATGGATAGGATCTCCAACATAACCCGAGGACTGCCTGTAGTTTAGTGGGAGATTCAGAGAAATTTGTGAGCCTCTTGTCATCTTGCTTTCACTTGTACACAACAGCCCAGAAAAGCTTTTAAAGTTCTCCTATTTAAAGTCTGCCAAGGCTTCCTATTCCTCTTAAAAGGATGTAAGGACACCCTTACTATCATGCACAATGTGATGATTTGGCTCTTCCATGCTCGTCTTTGTCTTCCATCATGGCCTTTAAGTTCCTGGAATCCCCCAAAGCACCTTTCTGCCAGGGCTTTCTCACATGCTATTCCTCTACATGGAACAACACTCCAGTCTCCACTCATCATTTGGCCAACTCCTGCTGCTTAAAGTCTTTGCTTAAATCAGGGGTCCTCAAACTTTTTAAACAGGGGGCCAGTTCACTGTCCCTCAGACAGTTGGAGGGCCGGACTATAGTTTAAAAAAAACTATGAACAAATTCCTATGCACACTGCACATATCTTATTTTGAAGTAAAAAAACAAAACAGCAAAAACACAAACGGTCTCACCTCTAAACTGTGCTTTTATGCCATTTATTCCGCGGGCCGTAGTTTGAGGACGCCTGGCTTAAATGGTACTTTCTCTGAGAAGTCTTTCCTGATCCCTTCAATTATAACAAATCTTTTATCAGACCCTCTCAGGCTGCCCTAAAACATCATAAGTTACAATTCAAATATTTAGCTTTTTGCTTTTTCTTTTGTATTTTTTCTTTTTAAAAAAAATACATATATTTTTTTATTGATTTCAGAGAGGAAGGTAGAAGGAGAGAAAGGTAGAATGATGAGAGAGAACTGTGGATCAGCTACCTCCTCCACACCCCACACTGAGGATCCAGCCCCGACCAGAATTGAATCATGACCTCCTGATTCATAGGTCAACGCTCAACCACTGAGCCACACCAGCTGGGCTTTCCCTTTATTTTATTATTATTTTTCCATCGCCATTTATTCCCCATAAACCCACTTCCACCTCCACCCACTCCCCTACCTCCCCGCGACAGTCACCACACTGTTGTCTGTGTCCATGAATTCTTTCTTTCTTTCTCAATCAAATATTTAGTTTATTGTTTAATGTCCATCTTCCTTCCTTCTGAGACTGTAAGTTCTAGGAGGGCAGGGACCACATCCCTAGCCCAGTGCCCAGCCCAGAGCAATTAATCAATATTAATAAAATTAAAAATATAATGTGAATGCTCCCAAAGGGCTAAGTATGAAATGCCTTATGAACACCCAAACACAGTCTGGGGAGATCAGGGAAGGCTTTTTGTCGAAGCATCATCTCAAGCTGAGACCTGAAGGACAAGGATGAGGCAGCCAAGAGACGAGAAAGAGGAGGGTAAAGAGAGAGAATAAATGGCATAAAAGCACAGTTTAGAGGTGAGGCCATTGGTGGAGAGCTCAGAAGCAGAAATGCAAAGAGGAGTAAAGCTAAGAGGAGATGGGAGGTCCTGGAAGGGTGGGCAATGAGAGACATTAAGGTCAGACCAGGTCATGGGAGGCTTTGTAAACCAGGTTGTTTTTGTGTGTTTTTTAAAAAGATATAACCCACATACTATAAAATTTGCCACTTTAAAGTATACAATTCAGAGTCAAGAATTTTACAGAGAATGGCATGGTAAGATGTGCATTTTTATTTATTTTTTATTATTTTTTTAAAATATATTTTATTGATTTTTCACAGAGAGGAAGAGAGAGGGATAGAGAGTTAGAAACATCGATGATAGAGAAACATCGATCAGCTGCCTCTTGCACAACCCCTACTGGGGATGTGCCCGCAACCAAGGTACATGCCCTTGACCGAATCGAACCTGGGACCTTTCAGTCCGCAGGCCGACGCTCTATCCACTGAGCCAAACCGGTTTCGGCAAGATGTGCATTTTTAAAAAGTGACTTGACTATATAATGTCAAGAGAATGGATTGGAGGGAAGAAAAAGGGAGGGGAAGAATGTGGAGACAGACTAATGCTACTGCAGCAGTTCAGGAAAGCAATGAAGGTAGCTGGAACTAAGTTAGTGGCAGTGAGGATCAGTGAATATGAACTGAAGTTAAGAAAGAATTATACAACTCAATAATTTACTGGGAGGGAGTGTGGCACATAAAGCGCAGTCAAGGATGACACCCCAGTTTCTGGACAGCATGACTAAGATGATAAATCCACTGATGGAGAAAGGGAATGCTAAAGAGGAATCTGATTGGAGAGGAAGATGATCTATTTTTAGTTAGCTGTATGAAGTAACTTTGGGCATGCAAATACAGATGTCTAGATCTTATTGGATATATGACACTAGATCCTAAAGAGAGCTCTGGTCTAGAGTTATAAGTATGTAAATTATCAGCAGAATAACTAATGCTAAAGTCAAAGATAAGATCAGCTCAAGAATGAAGTGTGATCTGAGTAGAGGGCCTGGGAGGAATAAGATCTCAAAGAAGAGGAGAAGGAGACTCAGAAGGAAAAGCCAGTGTGGTGAGAAAGACCCAGGAAAATGGTGCCATGGAAGCCAGAGAGAGGATATTTGAGAGGACGGGGTGGTAAGCAGTGTGAAAAGTTACATAGAGGTCAAATAAGATAAGGACTTTAGTTTCCATAATTTAGCAAATGGCAAAATGGTGGTGTATTAGAGTTCTAGTTGGATGAGATATGAATGGGATATTCACTGAAGAAATCCAACTGCAGAAGGGAGGAGTTTTCTGGCTTTGTAACCATGCACAGAATCCTTTCCTTCCTTTAGTTTCCATTTAACCATAAAATACAGGTAACAGAAGTACAACGTCACTAAGGACAATAGGTATAAACTGGGATATGATCACTTAAAAAGAAGCAACCTCCAGTGTTGTTAAGATTAAAATAAGATATGGGGAAATGCCCAGCAGTATAAATGGTCCTTGGAACAGGCACAGGAAAATTTTAGTTTTCTTTCGCTCTCCTTGTGCTAGCCACTCTTTATTTAGTAAGGAATGCTTTCCTTGGGATATCCCAAGATTTGGCATTATTAGGCATCCAGGTAACATTTGCCATAATTAGAAAATCAGTAGGCCATATCTGTGATTAACATTTGGTTTTCTGATCTAACAATAGTGTTTGTGGCCTGGCCGGCATGGCTCAGTGGTTAAGCTTCAACCTATGAACCAGGAGGTCAAGGTTCAATTCCCGGTCAGGGCACGTGCCCCAGTTGCAGGCTCGATCCCCAGCAGGGGGCGTGCAGGAGGCAGCCAATCAATGATTCTCTCTTATCATTGATGTTTCTCTCTCCCTCTCCCTTCCTCTCTGAAATCAATAAAAATATATATTTTTTAAAAGTGTTTGTGCCTCCATTAGGAAAATTATTTGCATTCAGTAAAATGTGATTTGTTTCATATCATGCTGGAGTTTAGTTTATTTACATAAACTAAAGCAAGGAAAATGGCCCAACTATTGCGATAAGAGTAACTAAAGTCAGCACTTTGCTTCTTCCATTTAAGGTGCTATCATAACTCTGATCATGAATTCCCTCACCTTACTATTATCTTAAGTGAATCTCTAAGTTGAGAAATGGCTAATAGTAAGTAAACTTGTTTAGAATAATGGCTACCAATTATTGAGTGCCTTATAATTAGTCCTTTATGTAAGTTAGTTCAGGTGTTTTTTAATCTTCACCCAAGGATACTTCCATTGATTTTTAGAGAGAAAGAGAGAAATATCGATGTGAGAGAAAGACATCGATTGGCATCCCAACCAGGGCTCAGGCCAGAGAGGATCTTGCAACTGAGGTATGTGCCCTTGACAGGAATCCAACCTGGGACCCTTTAGTCCACAGGCCAACACTCTATCCACTGAGCCAAACTGGGTAGGGCTAAGTTAGTTCAGTTTATCCTCACTACAGCCATGTAAGGTAGGCATTAATATCCATGTTTTACAGATGAGGGAACTGAGTTTGCCCAGATTCACCGTTAATAAGTGACAGAACTTGGATTCCAGGTGCTACCAGACTCCAAAACTCAAACTCTCTAATGGAGGGAGTGGGTAACTTCATTATTTGGCTTTGGAATACAATGTAGGAGTTACACAATTTTGGAATATAGTCTAAAACGCTCCTTGTCTGGAGAGCTAGATGGTGAAAGGCCCAAGAGTAAGCAGAAGCTCAGTTGGTTGGGTGTCGTTCAGGGCACTAAAGGGTTGCTGGTTTGATTCTGTGTCAGGGCACATACCCAGGTTTCCGGCTCAATCCCTGGTGGGGAGTATGTAGGAGGCAGCCAATCCAATCCGATCCGATGTTTCACTCTTATCTCTCTCTCTCTCTCTCTCTCTCTCTCTCTCTCTCTCTCTCTCTCCACCCTCCCTCTTCCATTCTTTCTTTAAAAATCAATTTAAAAATTCTTAAAAAAAAGATTGCAGGTTCAATTCCTGGTCAGGGCACATATCTAGGTTATGGATTCAATCCCCAATTGGGGCGCATATGGGAGGCAACCATCGACATTCCCTCCCTCCCCACCTCTTCCTCTTTCTCTAAAATTAATAAAAAAAACATATCCTTGAGTGAGGATTTTTTAAAAAGTAGCAGTTACAAGGCAATGTCAAAAGGGGAAAATGTCTGGTGTTTGCCAGAAGCAGAATAGAGAGAAAGGTTTCTGGATAGGAAGTCGAGGGCAGGACTGAACCAGCTATCAATTTTCAGTGAATGGGTGGAATGATCAGGAGATAAGCAGAAGACCGTGAGGAAGTAGAAGGGTATACAGCGAGCCTTTTCACACAAAATGGGGGAATGTGGAAGCAACCCTGGAGATAAAGAAATTCCTTAGGTATGTGGTCTGTTTCCAGGGTTATTTTCCATATTACTTTAAACTATCTTTTTAGGACTACCCAACTTTATGAACAAATATTTGATATTCACTATCTACAATTCTCTCTTTCTGTATATTTTTAAAATTAATTTTTAAAACATTTTTCTTTTTACTATAGAATATGTGCTCTTCGCAAAAAATTCCAAGTAGAGAAGCATAAAGATGCAAAACAAAAATCATTCTTATTTCTATTACTCAGCAGAAACAACTATTAACATTTTAACCACATCTTTTTATTATTTTCCTGCATGGTTGAGATTATACTATATATATAATTTTATATTATTTTACGCAATTAAAATTAAATCACAAGCATTTGCTCATGCCATTTTACTAATGTGGCAAAAGGTTAACAATCAGAGCAGTTAATTTAAGTGAAGAAGTTATATACAGGGAGGGGCAGAAGTAGGTTTACAGTGTGAGTATGTGAAGCAGTTTATTCTTATAATACTATTTATTATTTATTTATTTATTTATTTTTACTATTTATTATTATACTAGAGGCCCAGTGCATGAAAATTCATGCACTGGAAGCGGGGTCCCTCAGCCCGGCCTGCCCCCTCACAGTCTGGGAGCCCTCAGGGGCAGGAGGCGACTCGGTAATCAGGGGAAAGGCAAC
Organism: Cnephaeus nilssonii; assembly: GCF_951640355.1. NCBI lineage: Eukaryota > Metazoa > Chordata > Mammalia > Chiroptera > Vespertilionidae > Cnephaeus > Cnephaeus nilssonii. The sequence goes on from NC_137090.1 coordinate 40,390,750, forward strand.
GCCCCCATCACAACTCTGCTGCTGCCACTGCTGGCAGCGCAAGCCTTGGCCGGCCCTGGTTACCTGAGCCTCGGGCGGCCCTAGGTGGCTGGGCAGCCGCCATCCGAGGCTTGCCTGCGCCTTGGGAGTTGGCTGGGCAGCTGCCATCCGAGGCTTGCCTGCGCCTCGGGCTGGCCCTGGGTGGCTGGGGGGCTGAGGGCGGGTCCGGCCGCACCGTGCGCCAGATGTGCACCCCCACCCCCCGGCTGGGCTGAAAGGACTGTGGGACTCCAACAGCAGGCACAAGAGTGGCCGGACCCGCCTGAGGGCAGGTCCCGCTGCACCGCACACCTGCCACCCCCCTACACGCCCCCCCACGTGGCTGAAAGGACTGGGGGACTCAGGCAGGGCTGAAGGGACTGGGTGTCACCATCTTGTGGGTATGGGCGCTGCCATCTTTGTGATGGCATGACAGTCAATTTGCATAATTCCTCTTTATTAGATAGGATTATTTTCCACATGAACAACTGTAAACCTACTTTTGCCCCACCCTGTATGGGTATTCATTGTAGTCCTTTAAAAAATTTTTTTTAAATTGATTTCAGAGGGGAAAAGAGAGGGAGAAAGAAAAACATGATGAGAGAGAATCACTGATCAGCTGCCTCCTGTACGCCCCTACTGGGGATTGAGCCAGCAACCCAGGCATATGCCCTTGGCTGGAATCCAACCCGGACCCTCCAGTCCGCAGGGTGATGCTCTATCCATTGAGCCAAACCTGCTAGGGGTCACTGTAATCCTTCAACTTTTCTTTTTTTTTTTTTAAATATATTTTATTGATTTTTTACAGAGAGGAAGAGAGAGGGATAGAGTTAGAAACATCGATGAGAGAGAAACATCGATCAGCTGCCTCTTGCACACCCCCTACTGGGGATGTGCCCACAACCAAGGTACATGCCCTTGACCGGAATCGAACCTGGGACCCTTGAGTCCGCAGGCCGACGCTCTATCCACTGAGCCAAACCGGTTTCGGCCCTTCAACTTTTCTATAGGTTAGAAATGTTTTTTAATTAAGAAGTTACAGATGAGAAGGGAACTAACCTTGAAGAAAAAGCAAAGGAATGACAACACAAAATTCAGGATACTAGCTGGGTAGGAGCAGGAGAGGAATGTGGAATATGGAAGATCATCTGAGGCTCTAAAGATCTTACTACTGTTATATTTATTAAACCAGATGATGGATACATGGGTTCATTTTAATATTCTTTGTGGTTGATCTATGCTATATATATTATTTGAACCTATGAAATAGTCCCCAATAGATGAGATTTTTAGTTAAAAACCTCAATAAGCAATATTTTAATTGTTTCTCTTAATTTTCTGCTGTGTAACTTCCTCACCCAAACTAGCTGCTAAATACAATACTTTTCTCAGTTTGCAGTCTTCTTTTTTTAATTGAGATAAAATTCACTACTTTAAAGTGTACAATTCAGGAGTTTTTAGTATATTTACAAGGTTGTGCAGCTATCACCAATACTTAATTCCAAAATATTTCATCGCTGCAAAAAGAAATCCCATACCCATTAGCAGTCATTCTCCATTCTCCTCTCCCCATCCCCTGACAACCAATTATCTATTTTCTATCTCTGTAAATTTATTCTGGACCTTTCATATAAATGGAATCATACAATATGTGTTCTTTTGTGTCTGGCTTCTTTCACTTAGCATGATGTTTGCAAGGTTCATCCATGTTGTAGCATATTAGTACTTCATTCTTTTTATGGTTGGATTTTTGTTTATTCCTTAGTTGATGGACATTTGGATTATTATGAATAATGCTCCTATGAAGATTCATATACAAGTTTTTGAGTATGTTTCAATTCTCTTAGGCCTAGGACTGAAATGATTGAGTCATATGGAACTCTATATTTAACTTTTGAGGAACTGTCAGTTGGTACTCTTCTTAACCTCCATGAAGCATCTAGCATCAATTATTATATCTTCCCTCTGGACTGTCTTCTTGCTTTACCACAATAACACAAGCTGGTGTACCTACCACTCTAACAATTTCCATATTTTTCTTTGGCTTCTCTTCTCTCCCCTCCATTCTTCAAAGTTCCTCCATGGTTCTGGCCTCTACTCATCACTTGAGATACTAGCAATCCTTATCCGTTAAAGAGGTACCAACACCTACTATAACTTTCTATCATAAACTTATCACTCTAGTCAGATGAGGTCCACATACTACTTGCTAAGTATTTTCTTACTCAACCCAGACTGCCCTCCTCTCTGCTATATAAATCTGATTTATCCTTTGGGACCTACTTCAAATACAAGTTCATATGAAAATTCTTCACTTGTTCCCCTTCCCCCTACAAGATTTCTTTTCTCTGCATGCTCAGATTTTACAGCCCAGAGCAATCATCACTACCACATATTGTTTAACTTTCTGTGTGTTTATATGTCTGATCTCAAAAAGTGTCTCTCCTCTTTCCACCTAGCTAATCCTTTGGTCACTAAAAAATTGTATAGCCCTAACCGGTTTGGCTCAGTGGATAGAGCGTCGACCTGTGGACTCAAGGGTCCCAGGTTTGATTCCGGTCAAGGGCATGTACCTTGGTTGCGGGCATATCCCCAGTGGGGACTGTGTAGGAGGCAGCTGATGGATGTTTCTCTCTCATTGATGTTTCTAACTCTCTCTCCCTCTCCCTTCCTCTCTGTAAAAAATCAATAAAATATATTTTTAAAAATTGTATAGAAGTGTAAAAAGTCATCTTCTTTCTCTTGCTCTATAAAATCGTGGAAATATATTGTTAAATATATAAACATATGTGTATATATAAATATTACTTATTACACATAAATATAGTGTATTACATATTTACTCTGTATAAAAATATATATAAGAAGTACATATTATCAGAACAAAGAACAGACCTTACCACAGAAGGACAGGTGGCAACCTTACTTAGCTATTTTGGGAACCTCTGGCTTAGATGACTTTCCATCTCTAATTCCATGATATCCTCAGCATTTACATGCTTTTTCGTTATTTAAAAAGACAACTAGGAATCTCTTTAACACCTCTTTGTGTAGAAAATAGTAGATTGCAAAGTGCTTTTTCAGTTCTTCTATCTGCTTTGTTGCACCAGTTCATGTCTGTGCTCTATTAATCATTCTCATTGGTTCCCTACATCAAGATTTTAGCCTGGGTCCACAGACTTCAGAGTATTCACGACACCATGAAAACATATGTGATATTTTGTATATTTACTGGTTTTCTGGGTGAAGAGTTTATAACTTCCTATGATCCAGAAAAGGTTAGAAACTATTGCTTTGTGTAAGTTTATTGCTTTTGCTTTATATAAATAATTTTATTATTGCCTTTGAAGTCCCTTACAATGTTTTCCTTTGTGAGTGGGCATCTAATTTCTGGTTTGCATTTGACAGTTGCATGCCTCAGTTCCTTGTTCTCACTATAATGGTCTTCTCATTAAAACAAAAAACTTTTGCCCTAGCTGGTTTGGCTCAATGGATAAAGCGTCAGCCTAGGAACTGAAGGGTCCCAGGTTGATTCTGGCCAACAGCACATGCCTGGGTTGCAGGCTCGATCCCCAGTAGTGGGCATGCAGGAGGCAGCCAAGCAATGATTCTCTCTCATCATTGATGTTTCTCTCTATCCCTCTCCCTTCCTTTCTAAAATCAATAAAAATATATTTTAAAAAAATAACTTTCTTCTCTACCAGTCATATGGTATTTTAATTCTTTTCATTTTTTTTGAAGTACAGGAATATAGCAAAAGGCACATAGTGGGACTCACATTGAAAATGGCAGGGAGGGAGACAAGCAGCTGGAGAAAGCGAGACACACAGGCACAGATCAAGGGCCTAAGGACAGACAGAATAGACAGGTAAAAGAAATATAGAGGAACCTGGAAACACAGAGAGACACAAGAACGGAGCAGACAGAGAAGGGTGGCAGAAAAAAAGACAGGTTGGCAAGGAAAGAAAGGAGCTGACTGACAGAGAGGCAGGCAAGATCACCAAGAGGAACAGAAACAGAAAAACAGAAAGGAGTAGAGAGAGAGAAGGCAGAGAAAGGAAAAAACAATAAGGAAAGAAAGAAGACATGACAATATCTTACACTACCCAGTGCTTTATAATTTAAAAAGTGCTATCACATATATTATTGCAGGCAGACAGGGGGAATCCAGCAGACAGATGGGGTGATGGAGGGATAGAGGTCAATCAGACAGAAGAGAGGGAAGGTAGCCAGTCAGAAAGAGAGGCTAGAATGGAGCCCAAGACAGACAGTTAAGAGGAGAGACAGAACCAAGAAAAGAGAAGTGAGAGAGGGAAAGACAGGCGAGAGACACAGAGATGGAGGCTGAAATCGTTCAATTCAGGAATACAGGCAGTAAAAAGCAGAAATAAAAGAATAGAGCATTGTGTATAAAAGTTTTATCATCACCTTTCTGAAGAGACTTGGATAGAGGCTATATCTTTGTTTCTCCCAATGAGTTCTAACACCTCCAAGATGGCATGTGAGAGGAGGGAGTCAAAGGGAGGATGAAAAGGGAGAAAAGTTTTAGTAAAAAGCAGTTTTTTAGACTAGGAGAAAGACAAACTTCTTGGGCAGGCCTAGATCAACAGCCAAAGAGTGCTGCTAAACCTAAAAGGATCTACATCCATATACCTTTAAAAGAATTAATACAGATGTGGAAAAGGTAGAGCAGGCCTGTATCTAGTCTGTGTACATGTAAGCTCAGCTTACAAACTGTCTGTACTTATTAAATTGTACCCACATTTGTATGGTATTTTTCAGTACTACCAGTGCTTTTCTCAATTAATATATACTTGAGTGATGAAAAGACCAGCAGGGGTGGGCTGTCACCAAGACAACTTATTATGTAGATTGAACCGGAGATGAGAGAGCAAGCCCTTCCTAAGAGCTCCTCAGGTACTGGTAATAAAAGCACGTAACTAGCAACCAGCCAATAAAAAAGACAAATGCCACCTGGCTGGCATGGCTCAGGGGTTGAGCGTCAACCTATGAACCAGGAGGTTATGGTTTGATTCCTAGTCAGGGCACTGCCCAGGTTTCAGGCTCAATCCCCAGCCAATCAATGATTCTCTGTTATCATTGATTTCTCTCTCTCTCTCTCTCTCTCTCTCTCTCTCTCTCTCCCTCTCTGAAATCAATTAGAATACATTTTTAAAAAGACAAGTGTTATAAAGTAGAATAAAAAAGACAAGAGGCAAGAGATGGTAAGCCCAGTGAAATAGGAAGCAGTACTGACAGACTAACAGCAAGAAGCATTCAGCAGAACTAGGAGAGAAGTCGGAAAGAGTGTAGCAAAAAGCAAGTAGACATATAATGTAGACTCTTTTCTGGAACAATATCCAAGAAATGTGAAGTAGTGAGCAACTCTGAGGGAAGAACTAAGGGCAGGGGGAATAGCAAGAGAGGCTTACTCTTCACAGGACATTTTTAGTACTTAAAACATTTTATACCATGTGTATGTACTGTCTATTTAAAAGTTGATTAAAAAAATAAGAAGAAAAAGGAAAGCAAGCTGAGATGTGGACAACGGAGCCAGTAAGGCAGAGAGACAGCAAAATGGCAGGAAGACAAGGAAAGACTGGGAAAATGGCAAAAAGACTGAGGCGGGCTGACTGAGGAACCAGAAAGACAAAAAGAAAAAGAGACAAATGAAATGGAAGTAATCAATGAGAGAAGGCAAGGGATATGGCAAGAAGGAAGATAAGACTTTGGAGTAATGGGTTCACTGAGAGGTTTGGGCTTAGACTAGGAGGAAGAGAGCCCATCATCATTGATGGGATGTTGAGATAGAGGAAGCCAAGGGAGAAAAAGCTGATAAGCAGATAGACTGAAAAGATACAAGCATTGCCCTAGCCAGTTGGGCTCAGTGGATAGAGCGTCGGCCTGCGAACTGAAGGGTCCCAGGTTCGATTCTGATCAAGGGCACATGCCCAGGTTGCAGGCCTGATCCCCAGTAGGGGGCATGCAAGAGGCAGCCTATCAATGAATCTCTCTCTTCATTGATGTTTCTCTCTCTTCCTCTCCCTTCCTCTCTGAAATCAATTAAAATATATTAACAACAACAAAAAAGAGATACAAACATTAAACAGTGGGATAGCAGCAAGCAAGTAGGCAAGAAGACAGACATAAACGGAGGCAAAAAAAAAAAAATCATGAACTTAACAGGCATAAATAAAAGGAGGAACAAGTAGAAGGGTAAGATTGAGACAAACCAATACAGGGAACCATGGCAAGGCCTGGAAGGTAGACAAACCAAGACTAAAAAAGTGATAGAGACAGGCAGGCGGGGAGACAGATGGCTAAAGAGAAGTGGTGGGCAAACAGCCAGAGAAGCAGACAGACAACCAGGGAGAGAAATAGGCTGGCAGCCAGTCAGGGAGGAGCAGATCGGCAGGCAGGCAGACAGACACCATAATAGGAGTAAGCAGGTAGAGAAACAGGCGGAAACAAGGATAGAAGAAGAAAAATCAAGAAGTCAGTAGGGAGAGAAGAGAGCAGGAGAAGCAGGCAAGAAGAGGGGGAGATGGATAAGAGGAAGAATCAGGCAAATTAACATATATATGCAAAGCACACTCGTGAGAATGATGAATGTTTGTACAGGGATGCACACAGCCACCTTTAGCCACCCACACCTGCAGCTCATGGCACATGTGGCCTGATCCCCGGGCAGAAAGAGGCACTCAGCACGGAGGGAGAGGGCACAGAGGCAGAGACTGTGGTGCACATGATGTGTAGGGCTGTCAACAGACACACGAGGACACTCTTCCCAGACACACACAGAGGGGCCAGAAAGAGGGGGGGAGTCAGGCAGACATAAGGAAGAGGCACATGCAGTCAGATCCTGGAAGACAGAAGTAAACAGAACGAAGACAGACGTGGATAGTTGTTTAGAGGTATAGAACCTGAGGTCAAAGGGGTGAGTGAAAAATAAAGACACATACCGAGAAGCCCATATACAGAAAAAAGGGGATACTCAGACAGACTAGGAGCAAGAGAGGCTAAGAGGACATAATACAATCAAATGAAAGAGGGATAAGAGTTAGACTCACAGGAATGATACGGCAGCAGAGGCAAGATAATCCCAAAGGCCAGCTTAAGAAAAAGATGGAAATCAATGCTCAATAAAGTACATTAGTGTGTGTGGGGGGGGAGTGGGGGGTGGGGGTGGGGGGGCAGCGTGATACATCAATAAAGAACATTTTAGCCTCTTAAGCAAAAATCTGCAGTTTGCCTTGTCACTAATACTTTGTGGTTGCTGCCTACTACCCCTCTCTCTAAAGGTGCTCCTGAATACTGCAGAGGTTGCTGGGTGGCTGGCACCCATATTTAAGATATAGGGAAATAACCCAGAAGAGAAATGATTCCACAGACACAGGATGGGAAGCAAAGGGCAAAATGAGATGAAAAGAATAAGAGGAAACTAGAGTAAGAAAAGGATGACAAGAACAAAAAAGCTAGAACCGAGCCATTTGCCCTTTCTTTGCTAGCATTGCTCAACTGGCAAATTTTATTTTACGACTTCTCCGATCAAGTCTCTGGATGAGAAAGCTACTTTTTGACTCCTTTTCAATCTTCCATTTCATTCCTGGTACCATTTTAAAGATAAACACTGGGTACAGTTGAAAACCAAGGGTCAGAATCAGATGAAAATGGGAGTATAATCCCCTACCTCTTTTTCTTCTCAGTTCCAGCTACTTTTCTGTCATGGTACCTTAGTTTTCTTCCACTTTATCAGTGTTGGAGATCATGGGAGAAAGGAAATATACTGAAATAGGAGAAAAGAGAAAATCATTTCACAATCTTCAGACTTGATTATTTCCCCTTTATTCTAAAAATCTGTTCGATTTGCCCCTAAATTAATTTCCTAAGTCAGATGAATTTTATATTCAAGCAATTGGGGAAGGGAAGGGCAAGGTAACGGAGAAGAGTGAAGGTAAAATATACAACAACATTAATCACTGAAAAGGCTGGGCAAAGGGGAGAATCAAACATGGACTCCTTTAAAAAAAAAACACCTCAATCATTGTATCTATTCATATCTCTCCCCCAAAAGTCACTAGGATTTCTACCACTTTTTAAAAGAAAGAAAAATCCATTATCACTTCTCACTTAAAAGGTATGTGCACGATTAAACGCGTTTTGACTTCAATGAGGTATGTAGAAACAGTTATATATAAACATATATTTCATCTTTTTCCTTTTCAATGCCTGAAGGGGAAAAAAAACCCTTCACATCAAACCACTCCCTTCTGAAGTATTCAGGGAAAAAAAAAGCGCTTTTCTTTAGAGAAGGGAGGTGGGGAGGAAGAGACTAGTAAAGAAAAGAAAAAAAATTAAATGTAGTTGGACTAGTATCTAACTAGTTAACCTTTAACAATTTATGCTGATGTCAGACTGAGCATGAGTACTGATTAATGCCCCCCCCTCGAATATTTTTTATGAGGGGGAGTTAGTCACAGCAGCCATTTTTGTTTTATGCAGAAATCCTTCATGCCCCCCCCCCCCCCCCTGCGCGCACACACTCACACACACACTCAGTACACAGGAAAATATCTCTATTAATCTGTGCACTAATCAGTTATGAAAAAAGGGAGAAATTTGTGGGTTTCTGGGTAGAAGCTTGGAGATGGGGGTGTAACAGGGAGGAGAATGGGGTAGGGGTGAAAATGAAATATTAAGCCAGCCATTTTGTTTTAAAAGGGGATTTTCCCCCCTCTCCCTTTCTTCATGGAGGGGGTGGCGGTGCTGCAGGGGGGGTTGTTTTAAAAATAATTTCAAGGCGGCCATCTTAGTGCCTCAGCTCTGAGAAATATTTCTGAGCGCCCCCCTCAGAATTTAAATATATTTAAAGTAACGGAGAGGGGGGCAGAGAGAAGTCGAAAACTTTTATATATATATATTTATTTTTTTTAAATCCTCCTTTCTTGTTCTCTTGGAAGGCGAGAAGAAAAAAGTCTCTCTTCAATTTTTTTCCAAGAAAAAATTTTGGGGTGGTTTGGCCCCCCTCCTCAGACGGCGGCCCCGAGGGTGGGAGTTTTGGAGGGGGGTGACCCGGGGGTTTGGGGGGCTGGGGGAGGCTGAGGAGGAGGAGGAGGAGGAGGCCGCCGCCAAGCAGGAGGAGGAGGAGGAGGAGGAGGAGGAGGAGGAGGTGGTGGTGGTAGCGGTGGGGGAGGCGGGCGGGCGGTGGGTGGGGGGGTGGTGGGGGGGCCAGAGCCACAGGATGGCTTCCCCTCTGAGGGACGAGGAGGAGGAGGAGGAGGAGATGGTGGTGTCGGAGGAGGAAGAAGAGGAGGAAGATGAGGGTGACGAAGAGGAGGAGGAGGTGGAGGCGGCCGACGAAGACTATGAGGACGACGACGAGGGAATACTCGGGCGCGGGCCGGGCCACGACCGGGGCCGCGACCGCCACAGCCCCCCCGACTGCCACCTCTTCCCGCCGCCGCCGCCGCCCCCGCCGCCCCCGCCGCCAGGTAAGCGGCCGCCAGACTCACCCCCACCCCGGCCCGAGCGGGAGCCGCCGGCACGCGAGGCCGGGCTGGGGCGACGCACCCACCGCGCGGCCGAACCGAGGCGAATCCGGGGCGCGGGGCGCCGTCTCGGGCCCGCCGCCCCACGGCGGTCCGAGCGGTCCGGGCAGCGGCGGCGGCCGCGGGGCCAGGCCTCCTCCCCTCCCCCGCCGCACCCCTCCCCCGCCGCCGCCGCCGCCGCCGCCGCCGCCGCCCGGGCTGGAGAGTGCTGGGCGCGAGCTGCGCGCGCGGACCGGGCCACTCGGTCGCGGCTTTCGGGGGAGGAGGAGGAGGAGATTTTTTTTCCCTCGGCGGGGAGGGGGTAGGCAGGAAACGGCCGAGGCGAAGCCAGGGCCCCCTCCCTGGCCGAGCGAGGGACCACGGAGACCCTGGCGGCCGGACGGCGGCGTGGGGGAGGGGCGCGGGGGGAGGGGCGGCCGCGCGGGCACCCCTCGGGCTCCGTCCCGGGTGGGGTCGGACTGAGGTAAAGTGGGGTTTCCGCGTGTGGAGCGGCCCACGGCCCTAACCCTCACCCCTCAGGAGTCGGGAAGGCGGCTGGGGGGGGGGGGCGGTGTCCGTCGGACCCCCACCTGCCGGGACTTCAGTGTCCGCCAACTCTGGGGCGTGCGGTGGGGGAGGGGCCGTGTGCGTGTTGGTGGGCCGCCGGGGGCCGGGCAGGTGGCGGCCACACTCCACGCAGGCCACTTCCTGGAACCACTTGCTCCTTCCCCCGCTCCCCGCAGCTCGTCCTCGGGGGAGCAGGCACTTAGAATAGGGGAGGGAGGGGCAAGGGTCTGGGAATCCAGATGCCCCAAATTCCATCTCCTTTGCTCAGGGCTCTTTTGTGTCAAGTGCGCATCCCCCCGCCCTCCCCCCCATGACCCTGTCAGTCTGGGGTGGCCGCGCTGCCCAGCGATGAATCTCACGTGGCTGCCATTCACTGTCACTCTCGCTGAAACCACCCACACCCTGACCAGGTTGGGGGGTGTGAACTGCCCACCCTGCTGTTCGGCAGCCTGGCCGTCACTCGGCACCCCCCCGCCCCCCAGGGATGACAAGTCGCCAGCGCTGTCTGGGCAGTTCCTCCGGCTGCGGAGGGGAGAGACCGCTGCTCGCACCAGGGGCCCAGCCCTGGCCCCACTCAGACCGCTCTCCCAGCGGAATTATTTCTCGTCTTCTTCTAGGCGAGCGTCTTCAGGGTGTTCACACCCTCTGCTTGGGTAATGAGAGGGGATATCCACCCCCCCAAGCCTCCGGGTGCCATGCAGCACAAATGCACCAAACTTCAAAACATCTAACATCATGTTCTTTGTAAAACGGTCATATTGATCTGTGTGGCGTCTGTGGCGAACGTCCTGTGAGGGAGGGGAGGGTGCTTTTATTAGGGCAGGAGGCTACACGTCTGGTGAAATGGGATAAAGCCCTTTCCACCGCCACCAGGCTTCTCTGAAAAAGGGAAAAGTTTTTAGAAAGTTATCCCAGTGAGCCCATTGATTTGCTGGAGGGAAAAGGAAGAAAGGACTGTGGGGAGGGAAGGTGCCCGGAAAACAGCCCACGGGGCTAAAGAAGAGGGAAAGAAGGGATGCCGGGTTATGATGGGGACTGGCAGCTGTCACCTATTTGCATTTCGAACTTGGAGTGTGGCGTTGGGTGTTTGTGATCCGGGTTTAGGTTGTGAGAGAGGAGCCTGGAAGAATCTGGGGTTGAGATGGGTCTTTGTGTCAGTGCTCCCTCCCCTTTCCCTCCTGGCTTTTTGAATAGACCAGAAGAGACGTCAGATGTTTTTAAAATTCTTTATTTGAATTGAAAACCCACCTCCTCTGTCTCCCAGGGCAATTTTATCTCCCTTTCAGCCCTCCTAGTCAAATCAGTGACTTTAGATGACTTTCTGGGGTAAAACTTTGGGAAAATATTTTTAGTCTGCTCATTATTTCTGTCTGAGTGCGGGCTAAATAACCCTTCTCTAAGGAAATGTGCTCAGGCTGCCCTCCCTCATCCTTTTCTGTGTGCGTATGAGAGGTTTCCATTGTTTTTCGTTCTGACTGCTTTGATTCTCACCATTTTGTCTTACATTTTACCCAAGACCAATTTTATCCCTTCCCCCCTCTCCAGTCTCCTTACATTGTTAAACGTTTAAAATAATAGCACTCGTATTGGTGGGGGAAGGGAGCAGGAAGCCCAAAACTCATTTCTTCTCCCTCCCCCTTCTGGCAAGTCTAGAGAAATAATATAACATAATATATAGATGTGATTCCTGGGGGTGGGGGTGGGGTGGGGAATGATTGTGGGTGGTGCGGAAAATTCTGGTAGTTTCTTTGCAAAAGGTCTGAAGATACAAACCCACCCCCTGCGTGCAATACGCATGTGCAGCAGACCTATTATGGTGGTTCGTTGTGGGGGAGGGAAGGGAATTTGAGAAAAAAATAAATATATGTGTGAGAGATTGATGGTGAGATTAGAAGAGGGGCGGGCGGGAGGCGAGGCCTGCGGCGAGACTCCTCCTGCTTGCTCTGGCTGCCAGGCTCCGCCCAGCGCTCCCGCCCGCCCTCCGCCTCGCCGCCTTCCCGCGATCCGAGCCGGGGCTGTGGGAGAGTCTGGGCTCCGGGCCAGCATTGAGTGGCTGGTGAGACAGAGGTTGGGATTTGGATTTGCCTTATTGCCCTCCCTTTCCTTTCCTAGCCGTACTACCTAGCCTCTCCCCACCACCGTCTTCTTCCGAAGTCCGGAAACCTGCTGGGGTGGGGATTGGACCTCACTGGCTGCGAGGTCCCGGGGCGTGTGCCCCACCCCCGGCTGGTGGTGACCCAGGCGGCTTCCCTGATCCTTAGCCAGTTGGCCTGCTCTTGCCACTCGCCCGGCAGCCCCGTTTCCATGTTCATATTAATCTCAGTCCCTGGGGTTAGGGAGAGCTGACTGCTGAGGCATAGCGTCTTACTGACTTCCTATTTCCTATTACAATTTTCACTCTGCCCCCCCTATCCCCCGGAGGGCGGGGAGCTTTCTGCTTTCTGCAGACACCCCCCCCTCTCCCCCCCCCCCCCCCCCCCCATTCCTAGAGTGTCTTCCTGCAGGAGAGGACACAGGATCCAGGAGTTATGAAGAACAGCATTGAAGGGATTCTGAGGCAATGGAAACTGAGGCCTCCAGTGTTAATTGTGGCTAATTTTCCCTTGGCTGTTGTGGGAGGAAGGATTGTGTGTCCTGGAGCAAGGGGCTGGGCCAAACGCTGGTTTTCTCCAGCTCAGCCACCTCTGCCGAACAAGACAGGTCTGGCTGGTTAGTCTGATGCTGGCTGTGGGAGCGAAGCCAATCAGGGCTCCATGTCTGTGTGGCATCAGTGTCTTCCTCTGCGTGGAGTAACTCTGTCTCCTAAGCCTCCACAGACTAGCAGGGGGAAAACCGTGGGAGAACCAGCCCCTGCCTCTCTGACAGACATTTGGAGAGAAAGTTAGGGACCTAGTAGCCCTGCTGAAAGCAGGCACAGGCTGTCCTCGGTGTGTGCTTGTAAGTATGCGTGTATGCTTGTGCATGTGATAATATATATGCAGGGTGTGTCTGAGTCTATATCTTTGTCTGGGTCTCCCATACTGTTTATTTATGAATGGTCAGGATGTCTGGAACTAAATTTGGAAATGAAGGGTGAGACCAAGGGACAAAGAATAGGGCCCTAGAGTTCCCAAAGGGAGCAGGGATATAGAAATAGATTTGAAGGCAGATCCCAGGCTGCTTAGGAGGAGGAGGAGGAATAATAAATATATCATAAAAGTCTAATATGCTAAGTGTCCTATCACCCAGTCAGCTGTTCAACCAATCAGACATAATATGCTAATGATATGCTAAGGATGCTCAACCTCTCGCTATGATGTGCACTGACCACCAGGGGGTTAGCTTGCTGCTGGGGTCCGGCCAATCGGGACTGAGCAAGAGGGGCTGGACACGCCCTGGAACCCTCCCATGGTCCCTCCCCGGCTGGCCAACCTCCTGTGTCCCTCCCCGGCCCTGAGGCCCTGATCGTGCATGGTGGGGTCCCTGGGCCTGGCCTGCACCCTCTTGCAATCCGGGACCCCTCAGGGGATGTCAGAGAGCCGGTTTCGGCCCCATCCCACAGGCCAGGCTGAGGGACCCCACTGGTGCATGAATTCGTGCACCGGGCCTCTAGTCTATATATATATATATATATATTATGCAAAGTGTCCCCTTGGGAGTTCAGCCAGGAGACCCCGAGTTCGGTCACTATGACGTGCGCTGACCACCAGGGGGAGGTGCAGAACGAAGGAAGGCTCCGACCAGCAGCTGGGGAAGGGAGGCCCCAGCCAGCAGCCTGAAGGAAGGCCCTGGCTAGCAACTGGAAGGCCCCGATCGGCCCTGATCGCTGGCCAGGCCTAGGGACCCTGTGCGTGCATGAATTTCATGCACCGGGCCTCTAGTATTTAGATAATTGTGGACACTTTCTGCTGTAGGGTTAGGGTGTGATGAAGGAGCCAGAAACTGTGAACCTGTGAGCCAGAAGTGAAAGTGACCAGCTGATAATCCCTTTTCCCCCAGGCTGTGTTGTGGTGACAGAAGGCTGGGTGATCATCTGCAGGAATATAGAGGCCTCCCTCTTCACAAAAAGGATGTGAAGGGCCCCAGGGTGTTAGAGTGAGAACCCAGGTGTCCACCTTTGGCTCTCCCTTCTCAGCATCTGGCTAGGGAGCTGCCAGCTTGTGTCTCCCCACTCCAAGTGCTGGGGTCGGGCCAGGCCAGCAGCTGGGCATGGCTTCCCCAGTTCCTGGGCAGGATGCCAGCTGGCTGAGTGAGGTTCTGGAAGGCAGGAGGAGCCCTGGCGGCGACTGAAAGGACCTGCCACAGTCAGAGCCCATGACCTAGAGCCTGGTCCCTTGTTAGTAGGAGGGGCGAGAAGGGAGTGGTTTGGCTGCTCTTCCCTTCTGACCCCTGACCTCCCATTCAGAACCAAAGCATCCCAGAGTACTTAAAAGACTGTTTGCATCCAGTGAAAAGAGTCAAGGTTTGGAGGAGTTAACGCTGGAGTTCCTAGAGAGTGGGAAGTAGGAACCAAGGAAGTAGGAAGGGTGAGGTCAAGGGGCTGCATAGACTGGGAACCTAGAAGCTTAGGTTTTCTGTTACTCTCTGCTCCAAAGATAAGGATGACATTCGACTGCTGCCTTCAGCATTGGGTGTGAAGAAGAGAAAACGAGGACCCAAGAAGCAGAAGGAGAACAAGCCAGGAAAACCCCGAAAACGCAAGAAGCTTGTAAGTGTTAAAGACTCCTGTCTCTACAATAAGGTTCAGGATACCCATTCCCAGAGACCTAAATTGTTTCTGGCCCTACCCCCCCCCCCCCCCACACACACACACACACACCACCAACCCCCTGCACCTCTTGCTGGCCTGTATCTCATGTATCTGGGACCCTAACTTCACTTACTACAAACAGTGAAGAGCCTAGCTTTCTATGTAACTTGCCTTAGCAACAGAGAGAAGCAGTTGAAAGCACAGGCTCAGGAGGTAGACTGCATGAATTTGTCTTCTGGACAATTTATTTAGCTCTCTGTGCCTCAGTTTCCTCATCTGCAGAAACACACAACACAAATGTGGGTAAAAATAGATTAGCTACTGTCTCAGGATTTTTGTGAAGATTAAAAGAGACAATATGTGTTATGTGCTAAGAACAGTTCCTAGCACATGGTAGGGCTGAAGAAATGTTATTTTTATTTCTCTCCCTTAGGACAGTGAAGAGGAGTTTGGCTCTGAGCGAGATGAGTACCGGGAGAAGTCGGAGAGTGGAGGAAGTGAATATGGAACTGGACCAGGTCGGAAGAGGAGACGGAAGCACCGAGAAAAAAAGGAGAAGAAGACAAAGCGGCGGAAAAAAGGGGAGGGAGATGGAGGGCAAAAGGTGAGTAGAATTAGGGAGTAAGGGGGAGAAATGAGTAGTAAAGACAGATGTGAGGAGGGAGAACCCCAAAGGGGGCTGTTTGCTAAATGGAGAAGCTATAATGGGGGAGAAGTGGGGGTTGGGCTGGAGAATGGAACATGAAGCAGAAAACCAGGGAAGCTGGTGGGTAGGTAGGGCCCACCAGCTTCCCTGGGCCTAGGATAGGGCCTGGAGAAGCACCACCTCGGCCTCACTGAAGCCTGGTCTCTCCCAGCAGGTAGAGCAGAAGTCATCAGCAACTCTGCTTCTCACCTGGGGCCTGGAGGACGTGGAGCACGTGTTCTCTGAGGAGGATTACCACACACTTACCAACTACAAAGCCTTCAGCCAGTTCATGAGGTGCGGTGGGACTGGAGAATCCTCGAGAACAGACCTTCTTATTTTGGGGAGGCCCTGGCCCCTCTGAAATCTGATAAAAGCTAAGAAACTGATCTCCAGAGAAATTCACAGCACATACACAAAATTCCAATGTAATTTTAGGGCATTCCTAGACTTCTAAGGATCCAACGACCACAGTCAGGAACGCTTCACAGGTGGGGGAGTGTCACAGTTCCAGCACCAGGTTAGAAAATGCTCTAGTGACAAAACAGAGAGAGGGGGCTGACAACCTTCTTGCTCCAAGAGTTCCAGTTTCTCCTGTATGACTTCTCTCTAGACGGCAGCTGAGAGAGAGCATCAGCATGCCTCAATTTTCTTTGCTCAGTTATCCAGTCCTCTGCACCTACCTTAGGCCCCGGTAATAATGGAGGATGCATTGCAAGCAGCAGCACCTGAGCTTCTACGGCTCCCAAGTAGAGTATAGCAGAGATGCCTTTTAGGGAGCAGGCACTTTGACATAGCAGTTCAGTGCTCTGGAGGCAGCCTACTGAGGTTCAGGTCCTGGTATCGTGGGCAAGTTACTTCACATCTGTAAAATAGGATGTCATAGTATGTAACTCATAGGGGTCTTGTCGGGATTTGATGGGATAATGAATGGAGAGCTCAGTACAGTCGGTGCCTGGCTCCTAGGGAGCATTCAATACCTGGTGACTGTTATTAAGTTCTATTGTCTCACCTACCTCACTGCTAAAGACAGTCACCCATATCCCCGCAAGGCATGGCCCATCAGACTCCACCTGATGGGATCCTTCATCAGGGCTCATGGAACTTGTTAGAAAATTCAGAGAATCATGGCAACTCATAGTATTATTGTGATGATAAAATAAGGTGTAATGGCCATCGCTGGTTTGGCTCAGTGGATAGAGTGTTGGCCTGCAGACTGAAGGTCCCAGGTTCGATTCTGGTCAAGGGCACATACCTCAGTTGCAGGCTTGATCCCAGGCCCTGGTTGGGGTGCATGCGGGAGGCAAATGATCGGTGTGTGTCTCTCTCACATCGATGTTTCTCTCTCTCTCTGACTCCTCCCTCCCTTCCACTCTTTAAAATAATCTATGGAAAAAGGTCCTAGGTGAGGATTAACAACAACAACAAAAAAGGTGTATTATATATGAAAGTGTTTTATGAACTGTAAAGTAATATTCAAAAACAAAGCATT
The DNA here is from genome assembly GCF_951640355.1 of Cnephaeus nilssonii. NCBI lineage: Eukaryota > Metazoa > Chordata > Mammalia > Chiroptera > Vespertilionidae > Cnephaeus > Cnephaeus nilssonii. The sequence continues at coordinate 40,407,768 of NC_137090.1, forward strand.
TTTATTGATGTCACTTTTGTTTTAACCTTTTTATCTTCTGTTCATTTAAATTTTATTTTTTTCTATTTTTTTAATATTTTGTTTTATTTAACCATTTTTTTCTTTTTTAAACTTTTTATTTATTTTTAAATTGCTGTTATTCTTTTTATTTATTTTTTTAAAATATATTTTCATTGATTTCATAGAGTAAGGGAGACGGAGAGAAAGATAGAAACATCAATGATGAGAGAGAATCATTGACTGGCTGCCTCCTGCACGCCCCCCACTGGGGATCGAGCCCCACAATTCGGGCATGTGCCCTTGACTGGAATAGAACCTGGGACCCTTCAGTCCACAGGCCAACGCTCTATCCACTGAGCCAAAGCAGCTGGGACAAATTGCTGTTATTCTTAATAGGACATACTGTCGCCACTCAGGAATCCTAGCTTGTACATAGACTTAGTTGATAAGGGGAAATGGCAATATTCCCAGAACATCTGTAAAAGGTCTGAGTCTTCTGCTTATATGTTTACAGGCCCCTAATTGCTAAGAAGAATCCTAAGATCCCAATGTCTAAGATGATGACCATCCTTGGGGCCAAGTGGAGAGAGTTCAGTGCCAATAACCCCTTCAAGGGGTCAGCAGCAGCTGTGGCAGCAGCAGCGGCTGCAGCAGCCGCAGCTGTAGCTGAGCAGGTGTCAGCTGCTGTCTCGTCGGCCACCCCCATAGCACCTTCCGGATCCCCTGCCCTTCCACTCCCACCTGCTGCTGATATCCAACCCCCACCCATCCGAAGAGCCAAAACCAAAGAGGGCAAAGGTGAGAAACCCTCTTTGAACAACTGTCACCCCACCCTCCAAACCACATGTTCTCAAATTATAGTCTAGAACTCTTTTGTCCTCTCAGTCCTGATTGTTGCAGGAGAAATGTTTTCCAAGAAGCGTTCTCAGTGAAATCAGAACCCACAGAAAGGATCCCTGTGACCTCTGTTATCCCAGGATGTCATGACCTCTGGTTTTTCTCCTCATTGCCACTCCTCATTCAGGTCCAGGCCATAAGAGGCGGAGTAAGAGCCCCCGAGTGCCTGACGGACGCAAGAAGCTTCGGGGAAAGAAGATGACACCACTCAAAATCAAACTAGGGCTTCTGGGTGGCAAGAGGAAGAAAGGCTCAGTGAGTAGCCCTTCCCTGTTCGCTGTACACTTTCAGGGTGTCAAGGTTTGGGGGGGCGGGGCAGGTGTCCAGACACAGGGTCTATGAGGGAAGCTGGAGTGGGAGCCAGAGGCCTGGGGAGGGGAGTGAAATCAAGTCAACCTCTCTGACAGCCATGGGGCTATGGGCAGTATGTTTTTCAGAGTGACGAGGGCCCCGAACCAGAGGCTGAGGAGTCAGACCTGGATAGTGGCAGTGTCCACAGTGCCTCAGGCCGTCCTGATGGCCCTGTCCGCACCAAGAAACTAAAGAGAGGCCGGCCAGGAAGAAAGAAGAAGAAGGGTAAGGGCTGTCAGCTCTGTGTGATCTTGTCAATTTGCTTTCCTTTCATTCCTTCATTGTCTTTCTTAGTTTCAATTTTGACTTCTTTATTCAACCCTTCTCTCTCTCTCCCTCTCTCCCTCCCTCCCTCTTACCCCCACCCAATACCCCCCCTCTCCCTCCCCCGCCCCGCTCCCCAATCCCTCTTTCTTTCTCTCTGTTCCTTTGCCTCAACCGGGGTATATGACAGTCCTGGGCTGTCCTGCAGTGGCCGGGGAGGAGGAGGTTGATGGCTACGAGACGGATCACCAGGATTACTGTGAGGTGTGCCAGCAGGGTGGGGAAATTATTCTGTGCGACACCTGCCCTCGTGCCTACCACCTCGTCTGCCTTGATCCTGAGCTTGACCGGGCTCCTGAGGGCAAATGGAGCTGCCCCCACTGTGTGAGTACCTGGTGCCAGCATCTCAGGGACCCACCCGTCTTTTCCTCCTTGGTTTCAGTTGTCCTCTTCCTGTGCCCACATGCCTGGGCTTCTCAGTAACATGTTTAAGTGACCAAGATTCTAGTTTGTTTCTCTCCCCATCCCTTTGCTCCCCAAATCAACCTTTTTAGAAACTTAGACATCCTGTTTCTTTGTTCCAACCAGTCTTCCAGGCACTTCTAGGGTTTGGGTGTCCTGTCTTTGCCTCTATCTTCCAATCTCACTCCTATTTCCTTTCTTCTGTCTGTCTCTGTGTCTTTCCTTGGCCTCCCAGGAGAAGGAGGGGGTACAGTGGGAGGCCAAGGAAGAGGAGGAGGAATATGAAGAGGAGGGAGAGGAAGAAGGGGAGAAGGAAGAAGAAGATGATCACATGGAATACTGCCGTGTGTGCAAGGATGGTGGGGAGCTCTTGTGCTGTGACGCTTGCATCTCCTCCTACCACATTCATTGTCTAAACCCACCCCTGCCTGACATCCCCAACGGTGAATGGCTGTGTCCCCGATGCACAGTGAGTGTACCCATCTCTCAGTGTTTACTGTCAGCCCTGACTCCTTTCCCATCTCTGGGTCCCAAACGTTTAGCTCTTTCTCTGCTCTTCCCCACACAGCCCTAGATTCCCTTGTGGGATCCCTCTCCTCCTACTCTAATGATGGGCTCTTTCTGCCTTTTTCTTTCCTCCTCGTGTGTGTCCATCCTGAAGTGCCCCATGCTGAAAGGCCGTGTGCAGAAGATCCTGCATTGGCGGTGGGGGGAACCACCCGTGGCAGTGCCAGCCCCCCAACAGGTAGATGGGAATCCAGATGCCCCGCCTCCTCGTCCTCTTCAAGGCAGATCAGAGCGAGAGTTCTTTGTCAAGTGGGTAGGACTATCCTACTGGCACTGCTCCTGGGCCAAGGAGCTTCAGGTACGAGGGCCTTTCCTTGCCCCCTGTCCTGTGACCCCATTTGCTGCAATTCTCTCTCTCACCCCCCCAATTTTCTGTTCTTCCGTACATACAGATTTTGCTTTCCCTCACATCAAGCCTTAGGCCCTCACACCATACCTACTCTCTTAGTTTGCAAATGTGGTGTTCTTGGTCTCTAGTCCTTTCTCTTAGTTTTCATTAGATTTCTTCCCTCAGATATAACATAGTCTTCCTTAATCCCATCTCTTATCTAACTTTAACAGTGTTTTACCTATATTCTCAATCTTTTTTTTTTAATATATTTTTATTGATTTCAGAGCGGAAGGGAAAGGGGGAGAGAGATAGAACATCAATGGTGAGAGAGAATCATCGATCAGCTGCCTCCTGCATGCCTCAGACTGGGAATTGAGCCCACAACCCAGGCATGTGTCCAGACCGGGAATCAAACCGTGACCTCCCGGTTCATAGTCAATGCTAAACCACTGAGCCACGCTGGCTAGGCTATAGTCTCAATCTTTTTTTTTTTTTTTTTAATATATTTTATTGATTTTTTTACTGAGAGGAAGGGAGAGGGATAGAGAGTTAGAAACATCGATGAGAGAGAAACATCAATCAGCTGCCTCCTGCACACTCCCTACTGGGTATGTGCCCGCAACCACCGTACATGCCCTTGACCGGAATCAAACCTGGAACCCTTGAGTCCGAAGGCTGACGCTCTATCCACTGAGCCAAACCGGTTAGGGCTATAGTCTCAATCTTAATAAACCCATTTCCTGCCTCTTTTGCTTATTACATCCCCGCACACATCCTGACTCTGTTCTGTTTCATTGTATTCTCCTGCTTTAGCTTTAATTTGTGTGTCTCATCCTACCTCTTTCATTGCTCCCTTTTCCATGCACTTCCCCTGGTGGCTTCTTCCTTCTTCCCTTTGTTCTCTGGGATGGTAGGATTATCTCTTCCCCCGTCCTCTGTGCCCCATCAGCTGGAAATCTTCCATTTGGTGATGTACCGAAACTACCAACGGAAGAATGACATGGATGAGCCCCCACCCCTGGACTATGGCTCTGGTGAGGATGATGGGAAGAGTGACAAGCGCAAGGTGAAAGACCCGCACTATGCTGAGATGGAGGAGAAATACTATCGTTTTGGCATCAAGCCAGAGTGGATGACGGTCCACCGTATCATCAACCACAGGTGAACTCCTGGTCCATGGGAGGGCCTTGGCCCTGGGATATGCCACTTTTCTTGTTGGAAGTATGGCCGCATGTTAGCATTTGTTAATTAACCAAATAATTGATCTGTCTGAATAACTCCTGCTGCTGCCCCAGCCCTTCGGCCTTGTTTCCTCTATGGGGATGAAAGAATCCAGGGGGGAAGCCCAGCACAGCACTGACTTTTTTGCCATTACTTCCTTTAATCTCTAACAGCACAGGAAATGACAGTTGAGTCTGGGGATCAGGGCATGAAAGCAAAGCATGAAAAACATGATTCATACAGAACAGTGTTTTTAGTATTTCTTTCTTCATAGTACTTATTACTGCTTAGTGCTATTATAATTTATTTTTTTGTTTCATTGTTGCCTTCCCCAGTAGAATATGAGCTCCATGAGAATAGAATCATTTGTCTCTTCTGTTCACTCCTAACTCACCAGTGCCTGGCATATAGTAGATGCTTAGTAAATACGGATTGGGTGAACAAATGATATTGAAGCCCAGGGTGGTGTGTTTTCTTTTTGTTTGTTTGTTTGTTTGTTTGTTAATCCTCACTCAAGAATATTTTTTCCATTGATATTTAGAGAGAGTAGAAGGGAAGGGGAGAGACAAAGCGAAACATCAATGTGAGAGAGACACATTAACTGGTTGCCTCCCACACATTCCCCAACCAGGGCCGGGATCTAGCCTGCAACCGAGGTATGTGTCTTTGACCGGAATTGAACCTGAGACCCTTCAGTCCCAAGGCCGACGCTTTATCCACTGAGCCAAACTAGCGAGGGCCCCAGGGTGTTTTTTGATAGTTGATTTTTAGGAAGCCATTCTGAAAAAGTGAAGGTAGTATTTCAGCCATTCTGAATTTCCTTTTAGTGGCCAACATTGAAGATTAAGTGACAAATTATGCATGTTTGCTGATAATTGTGTTTATTATGATTTTTTCCTACTTGTGATCCATATTATTTTTCTCTTCCTGTCCCACAGTGTGGATAAAAAGGGAAATTACCACTATTTAGTAAAATGGAGGGATTTGCCATATGACCAGTCCACGTGGGAGGAAGATGAAATGAATATCCCCGAATATGAAGACCATAAGCAAAGCTACTGGAGACACCGGTAAGGGAGCTATGTCAGGGGTTAGAGGGCGTCTGAGGATAGGGGCATAAAAGCTAACCTTTTAGCATAAAATGAGGTACAGTAGGGACAGACACAATCTAGAATTTAGGACGTTGGGAACCTGGGCTAGGTTGTTTGGGGTGGGGTTGGTGAAGAGGCAGTGTGTGGAACAGAAATATGATTTAGCCTGAGTAATGGGAAAGAGGATGTTCAGGAGTAAGGAGAGTTAGCTGTAGAGGTGAAATCTAAGGGTGAGGGTAAAAAGCCTGGGAGAAAGGAAATGGGAGAAAATGTAGGTTATGGGAAGTGGGAGATAGGTCTGGAATGAGTTCAGAAGAGTGGGGGTACCAAGAACCAGGCCTCACTCAGGACCCACTCTTTTCCCAGAGAACTAATTATGGGGGAGGACCCCGCCCAGCCCCGAAAATATAAGAAGAAGAAGAAGGAGCTGCAGGGTGATGGGCCTCCCAATTCTCCTACTAACGATGTAAGTCCTCTCACTTGGCCTTTCTCTCATTTCTGGAGCCATGGTGATGGAACATTTCCCAGGGGCAATGACAGACTTCCCAGAGTTTCAACAACTTCTTTGAGTGGTAGCTCTTTCTTCAATATTAAGTCTTGCCCCAAGAGTGGCTAGGAATTTTGGCATAAGAGTGAGAGAGCCAAAAAATAAAATAAATTAAATTAAATAAAAAGGAGTGAGAGAGCCATTAGAGACAGAAGCACATTAGGGCTCTTGCACCAGTTTCCTTCCCCACAGTGCTGCTGGGTGTTGTTTTAAGGAATGAGGGGGAGGGACTAAAGACTAGAACTTTCATGAGCTCTGGCTATAGTAGAAGGAATTGTAATCCAACTTGGTATCGGTGCCAGGGAGGAGGGGAGAGGAGACCAAGACAGCTGACAGTTCCCTTGAGCTTTTTGACTTCTTAACTCTACAGCCTACGGTGAAATATGAGACTCAGCCACGGTTTATCACAGCCACTGGAGGCACACTGCACATGTATCAGCTGGAAGGGTTGAACTGGCTACGCTTCTCGTGGGCCCAGGGCACTGACACCATTCTGGCTGATGAGATGGGGCTGGGCAAGACCATACAAACCATCGTCTTCCTCTACTCACTCTATAAGGAGGTGCTGAATTCTGGGGCTCCTGAGGGGGAAGCCAGGCTGAGGTCGCCTGGACTGGGGAATGAGGGGATGGAGGATGAGGGCAGAGGATGGGGGGAGGGTGTGACAGGCAGAGGACTGGGGTATACGACCTAGACTAATGGTCCCCCCTACCCTGTACTCCCAGGGCCACACAAAGGGTCCCTTCCTGGTGAGTGCCCCGCTCTCTACCATCATTAATTGGGAGCGGGAGTTCCAGATGTGGGCACCCAAGTTCTATGTGGTGACATACACGGGCGACAAGGACAGCCGGGCCATCATTCGTGAGAATGAGTTTTCCTTTGAAGATAATGCCATCAAAGGTGGCAAGAAAGCCTTTAAGATGAAGGTAAGCCCCTCTGCTTCATATCCTCTTAGACCCTCAAATCTGTCATTTCTTTGCCCCAACCAGGATTTCAGTTTCTTTATTCCTCACTCAGCTTCTTCCTCCTTTGCCCACCCTCACCTCTCTGCATTCCTGCCCTGGAGACGTAGTAGGTACTTCCAGGGGTGTACATGGATCTGTCCATACTGGACATGTGGTGAAAGTTTGGGACCATGTTCAGTAATCCCTGCATGGAGCCAAAGTTGCAGGACAGGATAACTGACTCCCTTTGGCAATCATGGTCAGGACAGGGTGCCTTGGTAGAAAATGGGGGTTTAGGGGCTTGGGTGTCGGGTGGCAGCCGAATGGATAATGTTGTGTTGGCAGAGGGAGGCACAGGTGAAGTTCCATGTTCTCCTGACATCGTATGAGTTGATCACCATTGATCAGGCAGCACTTGGCTCCATCCGCTGGGCTTGCCTCGTGGTGGATGAGGCCCATCGACTCAAAAACAACCAGTCCAAGGTGAGTGAGATACTCAGGCCTCAGAAACTTGAGGTTGTGGACTCCTACTTGCCTTAATCCTAATATATTAAGTACCAGGGACTTTTCTGTAGTCCAGGAGGCAAGATGCCTGAGACCCTCTGGGAGAAGTCCAGGTTGGAAGAGGGTGAGGACTAGGGATTTGCAGCCTCTGATCCTGGAGGAAATGGAAGCTGGAGGCAGGAAAAGGTTGATACTGTGGGCCAACCATTTGCCACTGATGGGCCCTTTCTCCTGTCTTCTTGTCCCATTTTCTAGTTTTTCAGGGTCCTCAATGGCTACAAGATAGATCATAAGTTACTGCTAACAGGGACTCCATTGCAAAATAATCTGGAAGAGCTTTTCCATCTGCTGAACTTCCTCACCCCAGAAAGGTTTAAGTAAGTAGCTCCTTAGGGTAGTCTGCAGAAATGAGAGGGGGAGGGGCTAAAACAAGTGGGTAGAGGATTCATCTGAAGTGAAGAACAGAGCTTGAGGTCAGAGGCAAAGAACTTGACAGCTGTTCATATCTCTTCCTGGCTACTAGCAACCTGGAGGGCTTCCTGGAGGAGTTTGCAGACATATCCAAAGAAGACCAGATTAAAAAACTGCATGATTTGCTGGGGCCACATATGCTTCGGAGGCTCAAGGCTGATGTCTTTAAGAACATGCCAGCCAAGACAGAGCTCATCGTTCGGGTGGAGCTGAGTCCCATGCAGAAGTGAGATGCAAAGCGGGTTACCTGGACTAGGGGTTGGGCATTTGTTGGCAGCTTTCCAAGAGTTGGTGATCAAGTGCAACATCATAATCATTTCTTTTATTATGTCTCTTCTCTACCCCCAACCCTGGTCTTTAGGAAATACTACAAGTATATCCTGACTCGAAATTTTGAGGCCTTGAATTCACGAGGCGGTGGGAACCAAGTGTCACTGCTTAACATCATGATGGATCTTAAGAAGTGCTGCAACCATCCATACCTCTTTCCTGTGGCTGCTATGGTAGATACAAGAGCTGGGAACTGATTAGTAAATGCCTGGCTTTCTAACAGTGGGAGGTGTTGAGCACAGGGCTGAAGCTGGGACTGGATTTCTGAGAGGAGTAGGAATTTAAAAGGTGTGGAGGCTGGATCTGGGCTTCTAGCTTTCCAAGGCACAGTTAGGATATAGGGGTATGTTTCCTTATCCTCTCCTCCTTTCTCCCTTTTTTTCAGGAGTCCCCAAAACTCCCCAGTGGGGCTTATGAGGGTGGGGCACTTATTAAGGCGTCTGGGAAGCTCATGCTGCTGCAGAAGATGCTGCGGAAGCTAAAGGAGCAAGGACACAGAGTACTCATCTTCTCACAGGTGACCCAGCCCCGTAGTTCATTCTCGCCGTCAGACTAATCCCTTACCTCATTCCTGTGCCTGCCCTGGTATGAGAGATTAGGAGATTGCACCCTTAAGAGTTTCTGCTATAGCTAAGTTCCTCTTGGACTCTGATCCCTGTTCTTTGGAAGTTGTAGTCAGTTTCTTTTAAGCCACATGGAGAGAATGGAAGGGTGAACCATCTGCCTCTTCAAGGAGGTCTCTGGGGACTGGTAACTATTTCTATTTCTTAACCTTATTGGAGAGGGGAGGAGAGACAGACCTTTTGGAAATCTTACGTAATTATGGGTCCACTCTCCAGAAAAGCTGCACAATTAAACAGTTGTATACAGGTTTTTAGGGGATTTATAGATTTCTTTGAAAACTTTTCATGGGTCTCAGAGAAGAGTCTCTGCCTTAGGAGAAATGATCTGAAATCAAGAAGAAATTATGACAAGAATGTGGAATGAGGGGGGGGCGGGAGTGGGGGAAGCAGCACCAGGGGAGCATAGGAGTGCAGGGGGACAAGGGTAAAGATTGGGGTTGAGGGAAAGTAAAGGGATAGTCAGAACAGCCAGGACACACCCCACTACCTCCTCATTCTGGACTCTTCTTTGCCCTTGCTCTAGATGACCAAAATGTTAGACTTGCTGGAGGATTTCTTAGACTACGAAGGCTACAAGTATGAGCGCATCGATGGTGGCATTACTGGTGCCCTGAGGCAGGAGGCCATCGATAGATTCAATGGTAAGGGGGGAGATGCCTTGGTCCTACTATGTGTGGGAGGCCTGAGAAACCAATGCATAGGTCCCTGGGCTGGGAGGGGCCTCGTCTGGGAGTATACTAGCCACTTGGGCCTTTGAGTTGGGGACATGGTTGTTTGTAGTCGGGAACATCTAGGAGCAGGTAGACTGAATTGCTGGCTACAAGAAAAGCCTTATCTCCTCATTCACACCTCCTAGCTCCTGGGGCCCAACAATTCTGCTTCCTCCTGTCCACCCGAGCTGGGGGCTTGGGCATCAATCTGGCCACTGCAGACACTGTCATCATCTTCGATTCTGACTGGAACCCTCATAATGACATCCAGGTGGGAACTCACCTCCTAGAGCTTCTGCACTATTTGGTTCATGGAGGAGGGTGTGTCATGTTCTGGGGGCCCCTAGCCAGTTTTGCTCAGTGGATAGAGCATTGGCCTGCAGACCAAAGGGTCCTGGGTTCGATTCCAGTCAAGGGCACGTACCTTGGTTGCAGGCTCCTTCCTGGCCCAGGCCCTAGTCGGGCTTGTGCAGGAGGCAACAAATCGATGTGTTTCTCTCACATTGATGTTTCTCTGTGTCCTTTCCTCTCACTTCTACCCTCCCTAAAAATCAATGGAATTGATTAACAAAAAAACAAAAAGAAGGAAATAAACCTCTGGGGGGACAGATAGAAGACTCTTCCTTCCGGCCTCCTTTCCTGAGCATGGGGATGGCATCTCCTCTGTCTCTCCCCTGGCCCGTCCTCACTTTCTCCCTCTCCCGCAGGCCTTTAGCCGCGCTCATCGAATCGGCCAGGCCAACAAAGTAATGATTTACCGGTTTGTGACTCGTGCATCAGTGGAAGAGCGAATCACACAAGTGGCCAAGAGAAAGATGATGCTGACACATCTGGTAGTGCGTCCTGGGCTGGGCTCCAAGGCGGGCTCCATGTCCAAGCAGGAGCTGGATGACATCCTCAAATTTGGCACTGAGGAACTATTTAAGGATGAAAACGAGGGTGAGAACCACTTTTGCAACTTTGGAAAACTGGCCCCTGCTCTCCCGTGAGCACTTCTCTTCTGAAACCCTTGAAGAAAAGCTATTCTGTTCAGTCTGTGGAGAAAGATTGGCCCCTTTCCTTACATGGAGGGTTGAAATAACAAATCACTACCTTGACTTCCAGGGAAAGGGCCTTCTCCAGAGCTCCTGTGGAAGGGAAGCAAAGTGGAATGCTTTCCTTTGATCTTTTTAAAGTTCTGCCCAAGATTTTGGTTGGAACTCAAGAGTTCCCTCTTGTTCCCCATCTCTACCAGGGGAGAACAAGGAGGAGGACAGCAGTGTGATTCACTATGACAATGAGGCCATTGCTCGGCTGTTGGACCGAAACCAGGATGCAACTGAAGACACTGATGTGCAGAATATGAACGAATATCTCAGTTCCTTCAAGGTGGCCCAGTATGTGGTGCGGGAGGAAGACAAGGTGAGAGGCTGGGCTAGGTAGGTACTGTCTATCCCAGGCCAACTCTGAAGGGCGGTTTCCTTTACTGGACCTCAAAGTGGGAGGATCCCTTTCCTTTTGTTTTTTAATCTGATCTTTTATCTTAGTGCCCAGCAAAGAGCAGTAGTGAACCACAAACAACTTCTTGGTCTAATGGGTCAAATTGGACTTTGGAGAAAGACTTAGGCACAGAAAGCACTGCACTGCTACACATGGAAGGGTACTTTCTGAGTCAGAGCAGGAGGGACGCAGAGGGCACTAGGGGAGAGGTTTCGAAAGGGAAATAACAAGGAGAAGCGTACTGAAGGTAAGAGATAAGGAAAAGGAAAATGTGCAATGTCCAGAAAATTTATGCAGAGTTGAGATCTAGGAGGCAGGAGGTAAAAGGACTGGGTGAAGAGGGAAGCCACCAGCATTCATTCTGCTGCTGTTCAGATTGAGGAGATCGAACGAGAGATCATCAAGCAGGAGGAGAATGTGGATCCTGACTACTGGGAAAAGCTGCTGAGGCATCACTATGAGCAACAACAGGAAGACCTAGCCCGGAATCTCGGCAAGGGCAAGAGGGTTCGCAAGCAAGTTAACTACAATGATGCTGCTCAGGAGGACCAAGGTGAGGACTGCACTCCCTCCACTCCCCACGTCCCAATGCAGGAACTGAGAAGCAAAGAGTGCTGAGGAAGGGCCTGAGGCTGGGAACATTTAGTAGGAAAGAGAGAGGCCTAGAAGTCGGGCCTTCCTTCTTAAAGGGGAAAGAGATTAGGAAGGATCAGTAGGAGCTACCCAGAGGCCAGGTGGGTTTGCAAGTGATCTAAACTATTTGGTGGTTGTGGAGGGCTCCTGTGGACACCCAGGAGTCCTTGTTAGAGTGGGTTACACAGGATTCAGGAGGTATCAGAGACAAGGTGTGTGGTGAGTGGACATGGTTCGGATATATGGCTTTGAAGTCAGACTGTGGACTGTCATCCAGCATCCCCAGGAGGCATCCAGGAGGAAAGGGCTTGTCCAGGGAGCCGTCACTGACCACTAAGTCCTTTCCCCTTGCAGATAACCAGTCAGAATACTCAGTGGGATCAGAGGAGGAAGATGAAGACTTTGATGAGCGTCCTGAAGGTGGCATCTACTTTCCTGACTTTCTACCACATCTCTTCTCATTTCACTTCCTATTGTCCTTTAAGCCCAGTTTTTATATAAATAAACGCCTTTTTTTAAAAAAAAGAAAAAGAAAAGATTACAGATAAGCAGAAAGGAAGAAATATCCCTAACCTCACCATTGTTAAAATTTGGCGTATATAACCACACAGACTTAGATGCCTAAATGAAGGATAAAGAAAGGTTTCATCATTTTACATTTCCATCAGTAATCTTGCTTGCATCAAATATTTAATACTAATTTTTCAATATGACTTGATTCTTTTAGACCTAATGAGTTAGTAGTTCTGAAAGTGCTTGGAAGAAAATTAGAAGTGCCTCAGACATGTCACAGGCCTTCCCCAAGTTCTGTATCTTATGGGGATGGGGTGTTGGCAAGGACTCGGGGGGTGGAAGAAGTAATGGATCTATTTACTGGGGTCATCCCTGTCCAGGGCGTCGACAGTCAAAGAGGCAGCTCCGGAATGAAAAAGATAAGCCACTGCCTCCACTGCTGGCTCGCGTTGGCGGCAACATTGAGGTGAGAGCTGGGCCCAGGCGCCCCAGGAGAGAATGAAAGCTGGGGTTGGAAACTGAGTCACGGAGGGAGAAAGGACCAAGAAATGAGATGCCTGGACATCATCACCCACTTCCTCCTCTCCTTAGGTGTTGGGATTCAACACCCGTCAGCGGAAGGCTTTCCTCAATGCTGTGATGCGCTGGGGGATGCCCCCGCAGGATGCCTTCACCACTCAGTGGCTGGTGCGAGACCTAAGGGGCAAGACTGAGAAAGAGTTCAAGTGAGTGTGGGTGATGCGGGACAGAGTTGGATGAAAGGGTAAGAGTTTTGGGTGTTACTTCCTTCCTCTTGGCCACCATATGATGTAATCTTACTCAGCTGACCATCATGCTCCCTGCCGTACAACAGTTCCTGGCTCGGTTTCCTGGGAGGTGGGCTTAGCCTGACCCACCTTCCCTCAGACGAGCTGAGAGTAGAGAGGCTGGGCTTCCTTCCCCATGGGAGAGGTCGTTAAGAAAGGAGCCTCACCTAGACTGTCCTTGCCTCACATTTATTTGGCCATTAACCGGGAAGGGGAGCTGGTGAAAAGGATGAGGAGCTGACTGATGGGGCCCAGGAATGAAGTACCAAAGCCAAGGAGACCGTGGAAGGACAAGGGGAGGGGCAGATGGGGTTTAGGATTTGGAGAGGCTCAGGAGGACCCCTGGAGGCACCTCAGGAATTTAGGGTTCAGGGGTTCTGTAACCCCTGTCCTTCTTAAGGCTTTTCTAACCCACCTTCAATCCCCATGCGTCTTAGGGCCTATGTGTCTTTGTTCATGCGCCATCTCTGTGAGCCCGGGGCAGACGGCTCTGAAACATTTGCTGACGGGGTCCCTCGGGAGGGCCTGAGTCGCCAGCAAGTGTTGACCCGCATTGGAGTCATGTCTCTCGTCAAGAAGAAGGTATCACATGGCCCATGCACACAGACAATGGGGCGGTTAGGGCCTGGGCCTGGGTCTGGGGCGGGCTGGAGGGGGCCCATGGGGGGAAAAGAGGGACTTATGTAATACTTTCAACAATAAAGAATTATTTAAAAAAAATAAGAAGGTATCAGTCTTCCCCGCACCAAAAGGGCCAAGCTGATTGGCCCCTGTCCTTCCTCTGTCTTGCGTCCCTGAGTTCCAGACTCAGGCTGGTTCAAGATGAGACAGAGGGGACTGGACCTCCTTTGGGTCCATTGCCCAAAGCAGATCCTTGTGTCTGTGACTCTCCCTCTCCCCTCAGGTACAGGAGTTTGAGCACATCAATGGGCGCTGGTCGATGCCTGAGCTGATGCCTGACCCCAGTGCTGACTCTAAGCGCTCCTCCAGAGCCTCCTCTCCTACCAAAACGTCTCCCACCACCCCTGAGGCTTCTGCTACAAACAGTCCATGCACCTCTAAACCTGGTAATTGGGTCAGCATAGTTGGAGAGATGGAGATGACGCCAGGATCGGATGGGGCCAGACACAGAGGGATTGGAGTCAAGGTGGGGAGTTTCTGCCTTCTTCACTCTGCCTTCCTCCTGTAGCTACTCCAGCTCCAAGTGAGAAAGGAGATGGTATAAGGACACCACTTGAGAAGGATGAAGCTGAAAACCAGGAGGAGAAGCCAGAGAAGAATAGCAAAATCGGGGAGAAGATGGAGACAGAGGTGTGTGGCTACTGGCTCCTCTAAGGAGAAGGAATGGGGGTCTTGAAGGCCAGGTGTCTGGGAACCCCCCAGTTCATCCAGATTCATTGTCTTCCAGGCGGATGCCCCTAGCCCAGCCCTATCGCTCGGGGAACGGCTGGAGTCAAGGAAGATTCCTCTGGAGGATGAGGAGCCAGGGGTAGCTGGAGAGATGGAGCCTGAACCTGGGTACCGGGGGGACAGAGAGAAGTCAGGTGGGTGCATGGACTTAGGGGTGATGGGCTTAGAATTTGGGGGTTCCCTCTTCTGGGTTCAGGAAATGAGGGTGACATTCTCCCTTCCTGTCCCTTACCCCCTCCCACAGCCACAGAGTCGACGCCAGGAGAGAGGGGGGAGGAGAAGCCGTTGGATGGACAGGAACACAGGGAGAGGCCAGAGGGGGAAACAGGGGATTTGGGCAAGAGAGGTAATGGGTGGAAGGACTGTACACTTGGGAACCTGAGGGAATCAGGGGAGGTGGAGTCTGGGGGACCAAATGCCTGGCACCTGGTGGGTTGCTGTTCCAAGTTCCAGCAGAGTACAGGGTGTAGTCTTGGGGTCTGGAAGGAGACTCCTCAGGTGTGAGCTGTGTCCCATCTGCCCTAGCAGAAGATGTTAAAGGGGGCCGGGAGCTTCGAGCTGGGCCTCGAGACGAGCCACGGTCCAATGGGCGACGTGAGGAGAAGGCAGAGAAGCCACGGTTCATGTTCAATATTGCAGATGGTGGCTTTACAGGTGGGTGGGTGTCTCTTACTGCCATCTATTTTTCACTGGGATTTGCTCATCCTCATGGGGTTTCTCTTTTTGCCTGAGGCCTTTAATTCCAAGTAATTGCCAATGAAATGATACATACTGTCTCTACTCCTTGCCCTCAGTCCTTCTTAAGTACTAGTATACTCCTAACTCTAAAGTTGTCTTTAATTCTATCTTTATCTATTTTTTTTTTACTATATTTTTTATCGATTTCAGAGAGTAAGGGAGAGGGAAAGAAAGAGAGAAACATCAATGGTGAGAGAGAATCATTGATCGGCTGTCTCCTGCACGCCCCACACTGGGCATGTGCCCTGACTAGGAATCAAACCCTGACTTCCTGGTTCATAGGTTGATGCTCAACTACTGAGCCACGCCGGCTGGGCTCTACCTTTATTTTTAATTCTAACTTGAACCTTGTTTGTAATTACTTTTATTCTTAACCCTACTCTAACCTTGACCTGTCCCTCATAAAGAGCCTTAGTGTCCGCCACCACTATTCAGTTCCCTCTTCTCTACCTGTTTGTTGGGTTGGATGTGATTTGAAAATTCCTGATGCCTCATCTGTCTTCCATCCTCTTTTCAGAGCTTCACACACTGTGGCAGAATGAGGAACGGGCAGCTATTTCCTCGGGGAAACTCAATGAAATCTGGCACCGAAGACATGACTATTGGCTTCTGGCTGGGATTGTTCTGTATCTTTTGATACAAATACAAGAAAAAAATGGTTCTCACAACCTAGAGAGAGGGGAATTACAGGGAAGAGGAGTCTACACCCAGAGAAGGGGGCATAGTGCCACACTTTGGGGAGATCAAGCCCAGTCCATTCCTGTTAAATTCCTTGATGGTCCTCTTCCTTCATTGGCAGCCATGGCTATGCACGGTGGCAGGACATCCAGAATGATGCTCAGTTTGCCATTATCAATGAGCCATTTAAAACTGAAGCCAATAAGGGGAACTTTCTGGAGATGAAAAATAAGTTTCTGGCCCGGAGATTCAAGGTGGGGATGAGGAACAAAAGGAACAGTATTGAAGAGGGGCTTGGGTCAGAGGTGGGCCCAATCTGGTTGGACTGTAGGGAAGGTTAACACCTTGAGGGTGGTGGTGATGCTCGAGGCCAAGGCTGGAGTGTAAGCTTGTGTTTGTGACTGGTCTGGATCTGCGTTGGTGCTAGGGTCGGTACTGGTGTGGAGTGGGGATGCCCTGGGTCAGCAGTGAGAGCAATGTTTCTGGCTCACCGTCCACTCACCCACTGCTGGCAGACCCTGCACTAACCCCCCTCCCCCTGCCCTCAGCTCCTGGAGCAGGCGCTGGTGATTGAGGAGCAGCTTCGGCGGGCGGCCTACCTGAACCTATCACAGGAGCCGGCGCACCCCGCCATGGCCCTCCACGCCCGCTTCGCCGAGGCCGAGTGCCTGGCTGAGAGCCACCAGCACCTCTCCAAGGAGTCGCTGGCGGGGAACAAGCCGGCCAACGCCGTACTGCACAAGGGTAAGGGCCGCGGCGGCCCCGCGCGGGGGAGGGCCCACAACGCTGCGTAAGTCTTCACCCCGCACCCCTCAAAATCTTCCCACCCCTCTGACCCCTTTACCCTCTGAACCAACCCCCTCTGACCTCTAACCCCACCCCTAACCCACCTGGCTTTTAGCCTCTAGGGTTTGTGCAGCCAACTCTCATCCTTGCCTAATAGCATTCACATCAGTGCTTAAGAGAGGGACTTTCTCCCCAGAACTCCATGAGACTGTGCCACATCCCTCCAAAGTGTAGGTGATCTTCACTGACCCACATGCCTGCCATACTGCTGATAGCACCCTCTCTGGGGCCCTGGCCTGTGTAGAGCCACAAAAGTCCTTATCCCCAATCCCACAAATCACATTCCTCAGATCTCATTCACCCCACGAGGCGGAAACTACCACCATCCCACCCTCTGACCTTACCCCATGAAACTTCCCTTTGACCTTCAACCCTTCCTCCCAAACCTTCTTACCTTGAAAATATCAAATTCCAAGGCCCTTTAACCATCTAATCCTATCTGATGTAGTAATTGACTCCCGGACCCTTTGATTCCTGTTTTAATTCCTAATGCTGACCCTCTAACCTCCCTCCCCCCTTACATATTAAAACCTTGATCCTTAAATCTTTGACACCACTTACCACCTCCCCACACCTCCTATTTCCTCCCTATCATCCCCAACCCCAAAACTTCCTTCTTCCAGTATGGGATGTTCTGACAACTCCCCGCCCCTATGTCTTCCAATGTCCTCCCCTATCCTCCTTTTCTCCATATTCCCTTTTCCTTCTCTCTCCATCTGTCTCTGTGATGATCTGGTCTCTCTGCCTCTTTACCTGTCACTTACCTACTCACTGAGTCGCTCTTTTTCTGTGTACTTCTGTCATTTTCTTCTTCTCTGGTTCTTTGACATCTGTGTCCTCTCACTCTCTTTTTCTGACTTTATCTGTCCATCTGACTCTTCATCTCTTTTCCTGGCTCCATCTCTCCCTTTCCCTGTCTTTCTCTTGCCTTTCTTTCTCCATGGCCCGGGCCCCAGTTCTGAACCAGCTGGAGGAGTTGCTGAGCGACATGAAGGCAGACGTGACCCGCCTGCCAGCCACGCTGTCTCGAATACCCCCCATCGCAGCCCGCCTTCAGATGTCCGAGCGCAGCATCCTCAGCCGGCTGGCCAGCAAGGGCACGGAGCCTCACCCCACACCGGTAACCTCCTTACCCTCTAATTCCATTCTCCCTGTTGGTACTCTTGCATGTATACATATTTACATTGAATCCTATACAATCTGGAAAAACGACTTACTCTAGTATACTCATCACCCTCGAGTCTCCTGTATATTATACCCCTCAGTAGTTCTAGAATTTGGTCCTTAACGTTTTCCCTTCAGCTTATTTCCTTTCAGACTGGGGACTCTCTAACTTGGGTTCCCTCTCTATTCCAGGTCTTTCCCCCGGGTCCCTACGCTACACCTCCGGGGTACGGGGCGGCCTTCAGCACCGCTCCCGTAGGGGCTCTGGCCGCCGCAGGCGCCAATTACAGCCAGATGCCTGCAGGGTCCTTCATCACAGGTCAGCTGACTCCCTCTCATTCCTCCTTTTCCAAGCTTCTCCCTGCTCAGCTATCTTTTACTGCTCCAGCCCATCTCATTTCCTTGGAAATACCCAGTGTTTTATGGAATGGAGTTGTTCTGGGGTTTATTCTTCCCACCCCTTTCTGAGCTTCTCTTCCATTTCCTTGCTCAAAAAACCTCATCCAGGGTTTCAGTGGTTCAGCATCTTGGTATCTCTTACCTGAGCCTCCTCCATCTGGGCACCTTCAGGGAAAGAGAATATGAATGAGAAGGGGGTATAGTGAGAGTTGGAGCATGTGTTCCATCAAGTGGCACAAGGGAGAATCTCAGGGAGAGGTGTTTGCTCTGGTCTTACCACCCCTACCCTGGACAACGGCATGTGGCATGAGGTGGCTTAGAAATGAGACTATACTGCCTGGCCATTGTGGCTCAGTCGTGACCCATGAACCAGGAGGTCACACTTGATCCCCAGTTGGGGTGAGCAGGGGGTAGCTGATCAATGATTCTCTCTCATCATTGATTTTTTTAAAATATATTTTTATTGATTTCAGAGAGGGAGAGGGAGAGAAATATCAATGATGAGAGAATCATAGATTAGCTGCCTCCTGCATGCCCCACACTGAGGATAAGACCGCAACCCGGGCATATGCCCTAACCGAGAATCAAACCATGACTTCCTGGTTCATAGGTCGATGCTCAACCACTGAGCCATGCTGGCCAGACTCCTTATTGATGTTTCTAACCCTCTCTCCCTCTCCCTTCCTCTCTCTGAAATCAATTACCAAAAAAAGAGAGAGAACGAGAATATACTATTGTCAGCAAGTGATGTTTGGGAGTGAAGTAGGGATTTGACTTCCTTATCCCCTTTCCCAACAGCCGCCACCAACGGCCCTCCAGTGCTGGTGAAGAAGGAGAAGGAAATGGTGGGGGCATTAGTGTCAGACGGGCTGGATCGGAAGGAGCCCCGAGCCGGGGAGGTGATCTGTATAGACGACTGACTGGATCCCAGGCCTGCCCTTCACCCAGGCCCCGTGCCCGAGGCCGACCCCCAGCTCAGGCTCTGGGGTCTGCTGCCAATCCTCCGCCTTCCCCACCCGCTGGGCCACCACAGGGCTAGGAGCCCCTTTGCCCCTCTCTCTGACTCCTCTTTTCAAGAAGGGCCCTGTGTCTTTCTCCACTCCCACACATCTTTCCCACCACGCTTTGAAGACTGTGCTGGTGAGAAGAGGTCTGGGTGGGAATTGGTTAGCAGGGTCTTCCAAGAACCTTTATCCTCCACTGCCAAACATACACAGCTTCCCAATAAATGGTTGTGGGGAGGTAAGAGGTGGAGCCTTCATTCCTGCAATATAAGCTCCATCTTGTGCAGAGGTGGGGGATTAGCACTGCCTGGCCTTTAGGAACTTCCGGTGGAGGAAAGGGAGCTTTGAAGGAGGAGGGGAACGTTAGATAAGGATGACGATGAGCCCTGGCAGAGAGAAAGGGAAGAGGAGGGGTGGCTGCATGTTTCCTTCCCTTACCTCTCCTTAAATAGGGTGTGGAGCAGTTACAAGGGAGTCCATTGCTGTTCCGCCTCAGAATAAAGGCGCCATTCACTGGCTCAGTTACCTCCTGTGTACTGGCATCTTGTGTTGGGCATCTTACCCCCTCCACAGGGGCCAAGAACCACCCCTACAAAGAGAGTAATGGTTGGGCGATACTCCCTCAAGCCAAAGAGGAGCTCCCCAATCTGTCCTAGGGACCCAGGTAACCAAGAAAGGGTGGGAGAGAACAATGGGCCAGATGTTGGGGGAACCCCCAGCTCTGGGGCTCAGGTTCTTTGAGGACTTCTCCCCTTTCTCCTGAAGGCCTGAATACAGACTAAATTTGAGTGTGTGAGGCAGGGGACTATTTGCTTTTAGGACCAGAGAAGAAAAATGGAGAGCAGGCTAGGGATACGCGGGCACGCACACCCTCTTCCCCAGGAGGGGCTGAGGAGAGTGGCAGTTTGCATGGCGAACCCCCCACTTCCTCTTCGCTGCCCCTTCCCCAGTCTTTTCACACTCACTCCTGGTCTGTCCCAGTCCCCTCTCTGTATCAGGTTTATTGGTTGTATATATAAATTATACTTTCCTTTCTGTGTGCTCTGTTGTTTTTGAGTGGGAGTTCTTTGACTGGGGGGAGGGATAAGGAAAGAAAGGATTTTGCTGTTTCATATTATCTGTCTTTTTCTCTTTTTAAAAACCTTGTGACTACCTTTTTCTTTTTTATTTCTTGGATCATCAATTAAAACTCCAAGGCTTTTTCCAACCCCAGTCCTAATGTGATGAGCTCAGTTTAGAGATGGAGGGTGAGCAGCGGGATACCTATACAGGCCTCAGGTTGAGGTCAGAGAAATAGCAGGGATTCTGGACTGAAGTGTGTGAGGGGTTGCCTGCTGCGATTCAGAACTGCCTTCTATTCATCCTTTTGATCATCCTTTCCACCTCCATCCTTCCCATGCTTAGTTCCCACAAGAGTCAGTAGAGGTCACCAAAGCTCCATGGGTTCAGTCCCAAGTGTGAAGAAGTCTTTTTTTTTTTTTTAAGAGTTGGGGCGTGGGGGGTCAGACCTCCATAGCTTGCTAAGTATTTTAACTGCTAGACACTTTTTGACATGTATCGTTCACTACCAGGGCTGCTCAGAAGCTGAGCGAGGTCGGACACTTCGTTTTTGAATGTTAAAAAATGAAAGATAAAATTCAACAAACACAGCTGAGAGAGGTCAATTTTTGAATGTTAAAAAATAAAAGATAAGGTTCAACAAACATTTATTGAGTACATACTATGCATTAACACTGTTGTTGGCACTGGAGATAAAATAGTCACAAGTCAGAAATTACTTTCAAGAAGCTTACACTTTAGTAGGGACACCAACAAAACACATACTGTCTGAAAATAAAAGCAAAGAACATAAAACAAGGCATTGTGCTGTAGAAGGTGAGGGAAGGGGCAACACCAGGCGGAATGCTGGAAAAGGCTTCCCCAAAGAGGGAACATTTACGCTGAGACTTAAGGACAGGAAAAACCAAAATATGGTTTAAATTCACATTTTTAACTCAGGAAAATCCAACTATGCACATGAATTCAGATTTCTTCAGCAACAGAATGTCACTTTAGAACCTTCAATAAAATAGTATATAATTTATTCAATACCATTTGTGTTCTAAACATTTCACCCATAGATGGTAACATTCTAGAGCACCTAGGTCCTGGGCTGACAATTAAATTTTTATGTGTACATAGATCAGTTGGGGTTCTTGTTAAAATGCAGGTTCTGATTCAGCAAGTGAAGTGGAATCCTGAGACTTTGCACTTCCAACCAGCCCCCATTGACTATGTACTCTAAGATACTGATGGGATTTAAGATCTGATGCCTTTACCAAATGTCTCTTTTCTATCCTTGATAGGCCCTCATTAGGTGCCTCAGATGAATGTTCTTTGGACCTTCTGATACCTGCCCTAACAGGTTGGAGGGGGATTCTGAAATGAGGCAGGACAGAAGCATCGGGATAATTTTAGGAATACAGTACTGGGAGTGGGGCGACAGTGGGCATATCAGCACTGGGGGTGGGGGGGAGCCAAACCAAACGGCCTATTTTTCTCATGTCTCTTAGTGGTAGAGAAGTGAGATTAACATGACATGAAAATCAGCCTCTGTCCTGTTCCATTTTTTTTTTGAAATTTTCAAACCATTGACATAGAATTGCTAAAATGGGACCTGTTGCTCCCACACACCAGAGTTGCCCTGGACAAAAGCCAAGTCACAGCTAAGGAAACAGTCTGTCTTCTTCCCACGGGTACATAGACTTTGTTTTTATCATCCCTGGGCCACTCTATCCTAAATATGCATGGCTGGCACAGTCAGCAGATGGGGGCGATTCGTCTAGGAGCCTCCCCAGCTCAGCAGCAACACCTCCCAGGGCGTTCCCTCCTGCCCTCGGCTGCACTTCCTCGTCAGTGCCAATCCTGGGATGGGAGAGGGGGTAGCCTTGGCATCAACCCCTTGTACTACAGCACGCCCTGGAAGGCAGCTCCCACCTTCCTTCGGCCTCAGCTTCCGGGCCGCGGGGTTACAGCGTGCAGCGAGTCATGTGGGCAAAGTCCTTGATCTCCGGACAGTACAGAACTGGGGGAAAGAAGAAGGGTTAGTGGCAGCGGGAAGATGCAGTCTAAACCTGGGCATTCTCTCCCCCAACCCCCGTCTCAGTAGCCTCCCCGGTGGCCCCTCACCGTTGCTAGGCAGCGGGCGCCGCCAGCGGCGCGCGGGCGACAGCAACCTGTCCCAGAGCCGTCGGAACGCGCGCCACCCCGCGCTCCTCGGCCCCGACCCCTTGTCGCTCTCTTCCTCCTCGTCGGCCTCTCGGTCGGCGTCGCCACCTTCCCTGCCCGGGCTACCAGCCTCATCAGGTTCACGTTCAGCCCGCGCCTTTTCCTCCAATCGCGACCACAAGTCCGGGTCGACAGGGATCTCCGTGACCCTGCCGCGCGGGAGCGGGGTGGGCGCGCGGCAGAAGGGGCACGTGACGACGCGGCGGAAGCGCACCACGCGCGCGGCCGCTCCGCTGCGGTCGCCGCGCGCCGCCAGCTCGCGCAGGCAGGCGGTGCAGAGCTTGTGGCCGCAGCGGGCGCGCGCCGTTCCGGGCAGGCGGCGAGGCGCGCGGGCCCCGAGGTTGAAGGGCCGGTAGCAGATGTCGCAGTCCAGCTCTCCCCGCTCCGGAAGAGATGGCACCTTCACCAGGAGCTGCATGCTGCCCGCCGCGGACTCGAGGGTGTCGCTAACGCGGCTGACGCCGTGGGCAGCACGAACTAGCCCTCCCTGTGACCCGGGTCGGGTCTTGGGGCGGGCGCCGCCGCGTCTGGCCCCTTTTAAAAACGAGACCCCGCCCCTCGAGGCGTCACGCAGTGGTCGGGCCGCTCCCTGCGGCGGCATGTGTGGGGGCGGCGAAGGCCGGAGGCCGGGAATGTCAGCGCTGGCCGAGCTGGTCCGGGGATGGGGTAGGAGGCCAAAGTGATGCCAGGACTGGGGAGCCGGGGAGATAAGAGGTACATAGCCCTCTACTCCCTACACACCTTCCTTCAACCTCCCGGCACAAAGCCTGTGCTCCAATTCTACCTACTGCAACCCCCCATCCTCTTCCTGAGCCCACCCAGCCACGGCACGGGTCTCTCCAGCCCCTTGCACCTGTTCGCTCAGCTGGTAACACTTGCACAGCCCCATCCAAGCAAGCTTCCTCAGCCAGGGGCAGTGCTCATTCTGCCCCATCTTTAGTGGGCTCCTGGATGTTTGAACCGATGCTGCCTGGCAGAAACTCATGGCAGAAACTCATTCTGCCCGCAGCTCACCTTGGTATATACATCACACACACACACACACACACACACACACACACACACACACTCACCGTGCTCTGGGAAGGCTGGCTCCCCAATTTTCTTTCTTCTCAAACAGCTACCAGTTGACATCTCAGTCTTTGGGGCGACTTAGATTTCAGGACCATGGCCTTAGGAATCCTGGGAATCCTTTCCTTCCAGAGTAGTCAGGCCTGGACACCCACACACCATGATGACTCCAGCAAAACAGCCCAGCATGAGTTCTGACTCAGGGGTCTGACTTCCCTCACAGGTAAACAGGACATGGTACTCACAGCCCACATTCCCTCATGGTGCCACACCCATCCCCAGCTGCCTCCTCACCCTCCTCTCCTGGACCTGCAATCCAGGTTCTGGGGTGGAGGGTAACATCTAGAGCCAGCTGACTGGAGTTCATATCCCAGCCACCACCACCACTTACTAGTTGTGACACTTTGAGCAAAGTTACTTCACTTCTCTGGGCCTTGGTTTCCTCATCTATATAATGTGGATACTAATAGGAGTAAATGAGCTCATATATGTAAAGTGCTTAGAACGGTGCCTAGCACAGAGTAAATGCCACATATTAGCTATAATTATTATCCTGTGCCCCCAGCCTAGATTGTATTCATTTTAGCTTCTCACTACCCAACATTTTCAACCCCCATCTCTCTGGGTCAATACCAGATGGGTTTCTCTAGACCCATGCATTTACTGGCAGTAATAGGCCATGTAGAGTTGGTTTTGCTTTTTAAATACATTGTTAAAAACTTAGAGGGTAATCTTTGTGAGGAGGTATACCATTATTTTTAAGCAAACATTTCAGAACTTCTAAGTTGTATTGTCTTCATGGTCACTTGGGGGAAGCTACCTACTTATTTCAATGATGCTGTCATAATTCAAAACTGTTTTGGAAATTCTCTTTGGGGTGGTGTTCAGAGATCTCACATATTTTAATATCCCCAGTTGGTGATTAAATCTTAAACTTTTAAGGTAGATTTGATTATATAAATGCTCCCAACGTGTTTCACAATTAAAGCCTCTCTAAGCTTCAGACCTGGATATCCAGTCACTTGCTCCTCCTTTCTTATTTATCTTCAAGGACCCAAACCAATGATCTCCTTGTCCAAATCAGCATCTCTTCCAGTGTCTCCTACTTCTTTTTTTATCCAAATCCAGAAATCTACAACCAGCCCACAGAATTATGAAAAAAAAAATGATGAAGAAAATTGTGTTTAGATGTTTCAAGCCACTAAATTTTGGAGGTGATTTGTGTATCAATAGATAATTGATCTAGAAAGTTTCTTACTATCCTTAAGATAAAGAATATTCTAGAGTGCCCTCTAAGTCACTGTATGTTCTGAACCCACCCGTGTCTCACATTCTGCTTCCATTGCCTCTTTGTCCTTAGACACTCTGGCTTTGGAGATCTTTGGATGGGATGTTCTTTTCTGCTGCAAGGCTTTCTTGTATGCTGTTCCCCTCACCCTCTCCTTCCACCTTAGTAACACCTACTTGTCTGTCGGCTCTCAGTGCAGCCTTTCTCTGGCCTTTGGACAACAAAGTTTCTGTTTGGGTGTTGTTTGTTTGTTTTGCCCATTTGTAAGTTCCATGAAGGTTCTTCTGAGTCTGGTTTTGTTCACCATTGTATCCCATAGTAGGACTCAGTAAATGTTTGTTAAATTAATGGATGAAGTTGCCTGGCTGGTGTGGCTCAGTTGGTTGGGTGTCGTCCCATACACTGCAAGGTCGCCAGTTTGATTCCCAGTCAGGGCACATGCCCAGGTTGCAGGTTCGGTCCCTGGGGTGTGTACCAGAGGTAACCAATGCTTTTTTTCTCCCTCTCCCTTCCTGTCTAAAGTCAATTAAAAACATACATTTAAAAATGAATGAATGAGGTGAATGATAAATGTGGTGAATGAGGTGTGACAATAAAGGAAGGTTTCTTGCAAGGGGTTTCTAAACTGCCTCTGAAGGGCATAATAAGGAGCTTTTTAAAATGTTCTGAGCAATGGAGGACACATTTTTAAAATAAGTGCATAACCCTCCAAGGTAGTTATGTAAGAGAGGACTATTTTGAATTGATAAATTCATGTATGTTTGTTACAGAAAAACTAATGATAGCTTAGTCACACATTTTACCTCTTTGTTTCCTCCACAATCTTCCAAAATGAGTAGAAGATGATAGGAATGGTATGTAAGTACTCATTAGTTGATCCAGTTGGTTGCGAATCCAGAAAGTGGTATGCTGCTTTTTGTCTTTTGGAAATTGCTCTCCCCGCTTCACGATCAGGGGTGAGGATGGGTAGCAGGGAGATGGTGAGGTGGTGGTTGTTTTTTAATCCTCACCCGAAGTTATGTTTTCATTGATTTTTAAAGTGACAGGAAGGGAGAGCGAGAGAATCATTGATGTGAGAGAAACATGGATTGGCTGCCTCCCGCACGCCCCCCGACTGGGGACCAAACACACAACCTAGTTATGTGCCCTGACTGGAACTCGAACCCGTAACCTGTACCGGAGGATGCTCCAGCCAACTGAGCCACCCGACATGGCAACGTTGTATTTTAAGAAAAGCAGAGCACATTCTTCCCTGCCTTGTGATCTTTAAAGGTTGTAACTTTCCACCCACTTTCTGTCTCAGGGAAATCGGAGTTCTTTGGGGAAGACTAAGGGGCTGTATCTGACATAATCCCATTCGATTCTGCTTTTCTGCCATCCTCACACGTTTTCCTTTTTTTCCAACGATAACTCATTGCCCTTCTCTGTATCATCTCAACCATAGACCAGTTTTCATTTTACCTCTCCTTCACCAAATCCCAAAGCCTCAACTTCAGAACAGCCCTCCCATTCAGCCACAAGAAAACCACAAGAAACTAGTTCCTTAGTATGTGTGGGTATCGGGCAAGAGTGAAATTGAGGAGTATAAAACCAAAAGTGTGGCTAATATAACTTTCAAAACAAAACAAGGGTTGTGGTGTCAGGGAGAGGAAAAAGACCATGAAGCCAGATCTCTCTGGGTTCTAAGGAGTGTGGCAACGGAAGGAAGGAAGGAAGGAAGGAAGGAAGGAAGGAAGGAAGGAAGGAAGGAAGGAAGGAAGGAAGGAAGGAAACTGGGGCCCAAGTAATTTGGTGCTGGGCCCTTGATGAGAGTGGTGACTAGGAGCACAGTGCTTGGGTCTCTGGGGTAAACGAACAGTGGAGAGAAAGCTGGTACTGGAGCTTTCTAATGGCTGGGGCTAGAAGGCCAGATACCTGAGACTGAGACCCTAACCGCCCACCCTCTGCAATTTCAGACAGTGATTGAGGAAGGATTAGGTTAAGATTTTATTTACAATTCCCTGGGAGGTCTTACAGAAGAGAGGCCATTATTATTGCTTTAAGATTATTGCATTCCTCCTAAGCCAGGTAGAAGTCCTGGCTCAAAAGTCTATCCCCAGGCCCTTTTATGTTAGCCCCATATCCCTGCTTTGACCTAAAGGCTGTCACTATTTCCTGTGACGCACAGCCCAGCCGCTTCCCAAGGACTTCCCTGGCCCAGCTATACATCTGCCATCAATTTTCTCTCTACCGTTGTCAGAAACAACGTTTTAACACTAATTCCAGTTTTAAGCCCTCCTTCACCTCCTGGCTGGGAGGCAGGGTGCTGGGTGCCCAAAGATTATCATTTAGTTCCCGCCAGGACCAGCCTGGCTTCCTTTGTACGGTATAACGGCATAACGGCAAAACGAAAGAACCCCATTTTCCTTTGTCCCAGATGACATCACAACTCACTTGTTAGGTTATGCCCCTGAATGACATTTCAAGGGCCACTTTTGAGGTAATCTGCGTTTCTTATGTCTACCGTTTAGCTTTTTTTTGCCCCCTCGGCTATTGGGGTAAAAGAGAAAGAGGGGAGACCAAATGGCAAAGAGGGGATGGCCCAGTAGCTCATGCCTGGTATTAGCAAAAAGGCCTGGAAGAACGCAGAAGGGAGCAGCGGACTACTTTTCCTCTCAAGCCCCACTGCGGAAGGATATGGCTTTGTTCATGCGTATAGATTATCGAAGCCGGAACTCGTTAGTGGGCGGGACCACTTGGCTCTGGCAGCTGCGTGGAGGGATCTGGAGCTGGAGGGGTTTGGCTTCTGGGAAACAGTTCTGGGTGGGCAGGCGTGTAGCGGCTCCAGATTTGGGACTCTGCGCCCCCGACAGACTATTTCTTGGAATGTGGTTTGTTCCCCAGGAGCCCGTCTATCTCCACAACCGTCTGCGGGGTCAGCTGGCTCAGCACCTGGAGGAGAATGGGGTGGTTGGGTCACTGAAGAAAGATCTGAAGTTTGAGGGCCTGCACTTAGAGGACCAAGTGCAGGGAAAGAGTCACAGCTGTGCCCGGTTTGCCTTGTCAGCCTGGAACCTCTCATCTGCAAAGTGAGGGCCTTGTAGTGAGTCGTCACTTTGGGTTGGACAATGAGGCCTTGACTCCTGGGGAGGGGACAGAGATGGGCTCTGCCTCTGATTCCCCAGCTCACCTGTAGGGCACCCAGATGTTCTATCAGCTGCTCTGCACTCGACACCCCCAGCAAGACCGAGCTGACACCCTCACTGCGGAGACACCACGCTGAAGCCAGAGGAGGAAAGCAAGAGAACTGATGGATAAGAATGAACATATGAACTTCAGAAGTGTCTCTGAGGAAGAGGATTCTCCCTCAGGACAAACCACTCTTGGGTTTGAGAGTTTCTCCGAAGGAGACACGGCCTCTGCAGGGTCCAGGGTTGGCAGTGTCTCACCAATAGCAAGCTGTGCCACAGTGCAGCCCAGCTGGTGAGCTATGGGTAGAAGGTCCATGACTTTGGCTTGTTGCTTCTTGCCATCCTCACTCTGCACCTTGTCCTTGAGCCACTGGTAACCCTGGAAGCCAAAGAGAATCAGCAAAAGACCCCCCACCACCACCACCCCAGAACAGCCAAAATAGGCCAGTCCTGCCACCTGAGCCCCAAGATCAAACCTTGATGGTGGCCCTGCAGGGATCTGGGACTCGCCCATCATACTTGCTGTGGATGAGGCCACAGGCCAGAGGGGACCAAGTGACTGAGCCAACACCTAAGAGGAAGGGGATTAGATGTGGGGAAAGGAATCAAGGTGATGCTGAGCCCAAGGGAAAGGTAGGGAGGAGGGGGCTTCGAACCAATCTTGTGGTAGAGCTCTGGCAGCTGCATCTCCACCTTTTCTCTTTGAAACAGATGGTGCTCTGCTTGTTCACACACTGGAGGAATCAGATTGAACTGTCTGGCCACAGAGTAGGCCTCCTGAGTGGGGTGGGAAAGAGAGAGGGGTGGGGTGGGGAAGCATTCTTTCCATTTTCTTCCACTCCTCCTCCTCCAATAGAGTGGGTTTTGGAGGGGCCATGTGAAAAATGGGAATCAGTTGTGGGACAGGGGAAAGTGGGGTTGCACACTCACCATGATTTCTGCAGCCCCCCATCGGGATGTCCCCCAGTATAGAGCCAGGCCCTGGTTGATGACATAGGTCATGGCTCGAACAATCTCTAGGCATATGGGAGAGGAGAGTCTTACTGCCAGATCCCTGGCATCCAGGACTCCAGATCTGCAGATCTCTGCCTGCCCCACCAAGACCCCAGGCATCTCTGTGGAGTCAGAGAGGTTGCTTTCTGCTCTTTGCCTCCCTCCCTGTCTAAGTCCTGGGGTCTGAGCCTCCACTGTGGAGCGTGGGAGGCCTCCTGAGCAAGGGCTGGCTTCCTGTTGAGGTTTGAGAAGTTCTCAGTTTTGGAGGACTCTCAGAGTTGGGGTGCTGCTTTTACCCTCCATGGGACTGTTGGGATCTGAGCGATTAGCAAAGACGATGTCCACATATCCCAGCTGGAGACGTTCCAGAGATTCTCGCAAGCCTGGGGTAGGGATGAGGAGAGGAAGGTAAGTACCTTAGTTTCAGTTTCTGAAGAATTCAGATCTCACCATTTTGCCATGGCCGTCTAAATCCCAGTTCCCCTATTCAAACCCTCTAACTCAGGAGCTTCAGAGAATGTTCCCAACTCCTCTGGGTTCCATACCAAGCCACTTCAGGTTCCTAGTCTCTAACTCTCACCCTCAATGATGTGTTTGCGGCTCAAGCCTCGCTCAGTTTCTGCCCTGTAGGAAAAGGTAAGTCAAAGATGAGATGTGACACAGGTAGGAGACCAGGGCTGGCCTGCACCATGAGGAATTGGGATTGCATGGGTTCTCACAGGTGGGATGTAGACCTGGGGTAGCAAATATGGGGACAGCCGTCACCACCCCCATCCCATACACCATACACCTCTGTAGATCGTTTCCCCACTTATAGTGGGGCAGCCACTTACTGTCCTCCCCCAAAAATCTTGGTGGTGATGACATAGCTTGATCTCCTGGAAAAAGAGAAATGGGAGAACCAGTAAGAAAAGGACTTTTGATGATTATGTCCCTAGCAATCCCCCCAAAACACAGACTCACCTCCAACCTTTGCTCTTGAGGATATTGCCTAGGGTTCTTTCAGCCCTGGAAGAAAGACAATGTAGATGCACTGGCCCTCCAAGGTGGATCAGTTCCTTCCCCTCTTCCTCACATTTCCCTTCAACTAATTTCCTCTCTTGTTAAGTGAAGAATAAACCAGGAGTCCAATGGGCTGTCAGCCCCATCCAAGACTAAATAAAAGAAGCTCCTGGAACTAGGGGTATAGTCATATAGCTTTCATTCAATCGTTCAACATATATCAACTGTGCATCAATTATGCACCAAGCTCTGTTCTGAGTTTGAAAGGGATAGAGTAGGATGAGGGGAGTGGGACAAGGAGACACTGGTTCCAACCATTTGTGTTGCCCCATCCCCTTGAGTCTACAAAATCCCACCTATCCTTCAAAGCTTAGCTCAGATTCTGCCTCTGAGGGAAATAGAAAATGTTCACTGTTACTATAGACTATGGTCAGTCCTTGTTAGCTTCCATAGCTCTTACTGGTGATTTTCAACCGGTGTGCCACAGGAATTTCTAAAACATGTAATAGCTGACTATTTAGTCCGGGCACTGGCCTCATTTCCCTTAAATTGTCAAATAAAAAAATGACAACAGCCAACACAATAATGGCCATCACTGTGAATGAATCAAAATTATACATATTTTTTGGTCATATTGGCCCCCCCAAAGTTTGTGGGGGTTTTTTGTGCCGCAGAATTTTAGTTATTAGTTTATGTGTGCCATGAGGTGAAAAAGGTTGAAAGTCACTGGGCTACACAATTCTTTGAGACATAATTATGAGCTTAAGTCTTAAGTTATGGTGGACTGTTATTCATTCTTTCATATCTCCCTATCTTTTTGGTTGGTTTGTTTAACTACTTAGACTGGGAGCTTTTTGAGAGCATATTGATGTTATCCCACAAGTAATACCTACTCCGTGCTAGGCTCTGTGTAGGTACTTAGGTGACACGGGGAAAAGCAAAACAGATTTCATAGGAGGAGGAGCATCCCAGTTGAGCAGCAAATATAGCTACATGAGCCAGTGATTGATAATGGTGTGTCAGAGGGCAGGGTAAAGTGCTTTAGGAACTGAGGGGCTAGTGGGGAATTGGGTGAAGGCTTTTGGGAGAAGCAGACATTTGGCCAAGTCTTGAGGATGAGCAGAAGTTTGCCATGTGGAGAAGAGGTAGGCGTGGGTCACGTAGGTTTTGGCTACTCCCAGTGTGAAGCCACGGGTGTGTGATGTGGCATGGTGTGTTTGAAAATTTAGATTTATACTCCCCACGCCGTTGCACATAATTGATGCCCAAGATATATTTGTTGGTTTTATTTTATTTTGACTGCACAGTATGCCCATTGCCCTCTAAGCTGATGTTTGGGACTATGATTTCCATAATGTTTCGGGGGGGCCCACTGGCTAAAAGGCTAGAACTTAGTGTTGGCAGAATTCCCAGCGTTCTTGAGATGGAAAACATGAAGCCCTGATGTTCTCTCAGTCTTCTAAATATAACTTAGCTCTTTCGCCCCAGTCCTTACTTTCCAGCTGCATACACTTCGGTGGTGTCAAACAGGTTTATACCATGCTCATAGGCTACTGTCAGCACGTCCTCTGCAGTCTAGGGAGGTGAGAGAAAGAGTTGGAGATTATCCACTGGCCCCTCAATTACCTCCCTCATTGCACTCTAGCACCTTAGCCTTAGCACCTTAGCCTTGATTTCTACATTCTCTTCCCTTTTCTCATCCTCTAGCCTCATGTCCCATTCACCATTCTCTGTGCTTGTTGTCCAAACCCCTACCCAAGTCCATTTCCCCTTGTTCTGGTTCCCTCATAGCCCCTCACCCTGCTTCTAGGTCCCATCACTTATACCTCATCCGAGATCTGAGAACCAAATGTGACCCAGGTACCTGCAAGAGAGAAGCCAAGTATGTGAGAACTGTGGGATGCAAGCCATGAAAGAACTCCCTTCCCTTAAACCTTTCTTCTAACTCACCTAGGCCCAGACAGGACACACGAAGACCAGACTTTCCTAGGTTTCTGCAGGAGACAGAAGTAGCAGGAAGGTGTGGAGCCTCCATTAGGAACATGCACGATCGGCCCCCAGCTCCTCTCCTTCCAGGATGAGAAGCCCTCGGGGTGTCTCAGTCCAAAACTAGACCCAGTGGGGCTACCGACTTGGGCAGTGCTATGCCCATAGCATACGTGAACCAATAAGTGACTGTTCCTCTGGATACACTGTAAAATGCTTATCTCCCTTCCTATCACATTGAAGATGTACTGCTTGGTTTGTGTTTCTGCTGGTGGAGTTTTGTCTGTGTTCGAGTCATCTCTGGCATGTGTGGAGTTGGGGGCTGGGGGAAATGTGACTAGCTGAGTGTGATGAGTTTGTGAACACAGACCTTCAGACAGAGTGCTATGCTAAAGGGCAGACACCAGAGTGGCAGGAGTTAACCAAGTCAAATTCAGTTACTCAAGCAAGGGTCCTTGGATGGCCTAGGCAGATGAGACTCCAACAAAGGTAGGCAGGACACCTGGGTGGGGAGTATGACAGGAGAGGCCAGTTCCCCTCTTCCTCTCTCCACTCCCTCTGCTCCTGTGGGCTTGTGAAGTCTGTCTCTGAACTGGAAAGACCCCTCCTCCCAAGCCCCCACTCAGGTAATCAGCTCCCAAGCAGAGCTGCCCCATGGAAGGGATCAAACTCCTCAACTGACAAAGCCAGGTCGGCTCAGCTGGGTGATCTCAGCTCAGGCCCAGGCAGGAGCCCCTCTCCTCCCCCTCCTGCCCCCCTGCCAGTTCTGAGAGCCCAGCAGTTCTCTGAGATAAAGTTGGTTACATTCCAGTCCACCTTCCCCACCTGACCCCTGTCCCTCAGCATGGGGTTGAGAGATGTGGTCCATCTTTCCAACTTCCTGTCCCCACCAAGATAGGTCGCAGGACACTGGGCCCATGGGCAGGGCAGGTGGGGGCAGTATCTGGGTCAGGCACCCTGAGCAGGCCAGAGTGAGAAGCCCTTTCCTTCTCCCTCTTCCCAGGACACGGATCCAAGGACACTGAGCGGGGGGAGGGGTTGGGGAGGCACCCTGGGGATCCATGCATCCCTGGCTTTCCTGGGGGTAAGGAGAAAAGCTCAGGAGCATCCCCAGGCTCTGACAGGACCGGATCAACCTTGGTAAACTTGAATTTCTCCCAGCAGGGGTATCGACGGAGACCAAGAGAGGGACCAAGTAAGGGAGTGCGGGTGCTGGGAAGAAGAGAGAGAATGCGCCGGGACCTTCTTAGCGAAGTTTGAGGGGGTCCTGGGGCATCTCAGGAAGCCTCAGGGGTCAGGAAAGGGGAGATTGGGCGGGCTGCCCGGCCACCCCCATACCTGTACTTCATGCCAGTGCCTCGGCCGGTGCTCTCTCGGAGGACCCCAGGGGGCGCTGGGGGTCGGGGGACCACTGCGGTCCGGGCCTTGGGGGCCGACCCTCCTCCTCCTGGAGGATTCCCGTGCACCCCGCTGACAGGCCCACCGTTACCGCCCCCGGGGCCCGGCCGGGGTCCACACAGACGGTCCTCACTGTTCCGGCTGCGAAGGTTCTGCTCAGTACACGCGATAGACACCTGCATGCCGGCTGCCCACGGCGAGGGGGCTCCGAGGGGGAGGGAAGGTAGGAAACCGGGAAGCCCGAGGGCGGACGAGCGGGGTGTAGTGGCAGGAGCCCTGAGGAGAGCGGGAAGGCTGAGGAGGCTGCGGAGGGAGTCAGCAGGCAGGATCGGGCCCGCGGGGGCGGGCTGCTGGAGGTCGCGGGGTGTGCGGTGGGAGGAGAGAAACGCAGGGGATCCACGAGTGGAGATATTCGTCTACAGGGGCACTGGCGCGGGAAGAGGAGGGGAAATGAATGAGGGTAACGGTGGAGGGCGATCTAGGAGGGGAGGGACCTAGGGAGGAGTGGGGGGAAGAGAGGTGCCACCTCAGGCTGATCCGCAGGGGACCCGCTGGGTTCCCAGCCGCGTCCGCAGCGGGCCCGGCTAATCAACATGCAGGCACCGCCCTTCATTTGCATAAGCCCGCCCACCTCCCGGTTAAACCCGCTTCCTCATCTGCATAAGCCCCGCCTTCCGGAGCTCTACAGCGTGACTATTGGATGTACTCAGAGGAGCCGGAGAGCAGCACTGGGGAGGGTGGTTCTCGGGTCTCTCTGGGACCCGAGGCAGGTCGGGCTTCCTCCAGCTCAGTAGTTCTCAATAGGGGATCATTTAGTCCCCCGGGGAACATTTGACAAGATCTGGAGACATTTTTTACTATCACTACTGGGGATAGGGAGGAATGTGCTACCAGCATCTAGTGAGTATCGCCCAGGATAAGGCACAGAACAGCACCCCCCGCCCCGCCCCCAAACAATGAAATATCCAGCCCCAAATATCAGTAGTGTTGCTGTTGAGAAAACCATGGTCAGAGCCTCTGTGCAGGCTCAGAGGATGTGGCCACCCTGGTTCATGCCTCTATGAGTGGGGCAGGGCCCCTGACCAACCACCCAAAATGACACACTCAAGAAGCAGATAGTGACAAAAAAGTTTATTCTGTACTTCTCATGGCATCTGGTAGAGGATAAACCTGGAGAGAGGGCCTGGTTTGGAGGTGACGGGGAGGACACCAGGGGGAGGGGGCGGTGCATGGGGGCTTGAGGGGTTTTGAGGGCAGGCAGTGGAGAGCCCTGAGGTGAAACAGGTTAGAAAGGGCCCCAGGAAGACAGATTCTCCTGAGGGGTAAGGTAGGGTGCTTCCTTCAGCCAGCCCTGGCAGAGAAAAAGGGCAGAGAGCGGATGTAGGAATCCAGTCGGGAGCGGAAGAGCTCACTTTGTACGGTTTGTCCCAGCGGGCACAGGGGGTTCTTCACCACCAGCTCCACGTACAGCTATGGAGAGGGACAGAGTTAGAGCCAGGCTTTGGACACTTCTTCTTTCCGACTCCAAACCTAGTATAACCTCAAGGATGTGAATACATAAGGATCAAGGGCTGGGAGGCAAGCCCTCCTTGATGAGAAACTAGTGGTGGGAGTGTTGAAAACTCTGACTTCAATAGAGATAAAATAGGATCCTGGCAGGAAATCTGAAGGAGTCTCGGGGCTCTACATGGCCATGGCATACGTTGAGGAGCTTTGGGGGGAGAGTCCCAGGGGCTGGCACTGACCGCACTATAAATGTGATGCAGTACGTCTCGGATGGGTCCGACGCCCAAGTCAGTATTCATGACAACCTTGATCCCAGTGGGCGTCTCGTAGTAATGGAGTTTGTAACGACTAGTTTGGAAGGCCAGAAAACCATCCTTCCTGCAGGGATGAGGAGGATGTTAAGGAATGGGAGCAGAATCCTCCCAAAAAGAAGCTTCTAGTCATCTCTAGGTCGATTCCCTTTTCTTTAAACATATTTGTAGGTGCCTGGTTTAGTAGACACCTCCCCCAGGCTCCGTTTCCCCTCCTCCACATTTGACCCCCACTCCCAACCTCTCTATCATCAGATTTCCCCCACCATCGCTCCTTGCAGCTCTGGCACTCTCGCTCCGGGTTCAGCTTCCCCTCTCGGGGGGCCAAATGCCCCTTCCACTCCAGAAAGTTTCCCCCACCCCAAATTCCCAAGGCTAGTCCTTTTCCCCTCAACATTCCCACTGACTCCGCGTACATGTCTAGCGGGGACATCTTGCTGACAAACGAACGAATAGAGAAAAGCATCCCGTACATCAGCTTGAACTCCTGGAGGAAAAAAGGCAGAGTTAGCTCTTGGTTGCTGAAGGAGACGGGCCAGGGGTGGGAAAGAGCCAAGGTTGGGAGAGGGGAGGCTGGACTTAGGACTATGTGCCTGGAGATGCGAGGTCACCCGGTTGCGCGGGGCCCTCTCGTCACCTCCTCCTTGGGGATTCCCGCTTGCTTCTTGCGGTGCCACTCGCTGTAATGCAGACACACTCCATTTCGGTCAAACAGGTACAGGTTGTGGACAGTCATCTGCGGGGCACAGAGCGTGAGCCTTGCTCCAGGACCGCCCAGCCTCCGCGGGTTCCAGTGTTCCGTCCCGGATCCTTCCAAACAGGCGGGTTCCCCTCTCCCAAACTCACCGGAACTGCTCCAAGTGCCTGTCACTAGATACTTCCGGTTTCCGCGGAGCCCCGCCCCACCCGGTCCTTTCACGGCAGCGGAGCAATAACTACGTCCAAACACACCTTTCTCAGTTTGTGGCCCTAGGGACTGCGCGTGCGCATCCGGGCTCCGGGCTCCTGAAGCCGTAAAGGCCGCGCCGAGCGAGGTCCCGGGCTGGTGACGTCACGGAGGCGAGGCGAGCGGGGCGGGGCTGCGGACGGTGGGCGGGCTGCCGCCAACGGTTTTGAGTGTAGGGGAGCGCGCGAGGGGAGGTGTCGGTCTTTCCGGATCCGGGCTCGCGGGAAGGGGCTGTCGCTTGTCCTCACCTTGACAAATTGGGGGGCTGAGGACTGGAGGTGTGGGGTAATCGGAACGGGGTAATGGGGTGGAGCATCTCAGGCTAGGTTTGAGGGCGGCGTCCTCTCGAGGGACGTTCTGAGGGCGTGACTGAGTTCACAAAGTTTCCTGTGGGGTAGGAGGAAGGGAGGGATTCTTTATTATTTTTTTATTTTATTATCTAAAGTTTTACATATGTCTCCTTTTGCCCCAGTTGACCCCCTCCCACGGCAGGGATTCTAGGGAGCCTTGCCAGGGC
The DNA here is from genome assembly GCF_951640355.1 of Cnephaeus nilssonii. Taxonomy (NCBI): domain Eukaryota; kingdom Metazoa; phylum Chordata; class Mammalia; order Chiroptera; family Vespertilionidae; genus Cnephaeus; species Cnephaeus nilssonii. The sequence goes on from NC_137090.1 coordinate 40,444,206, forward strand.
TTTCTTGCTTGGAGGGGGTGTACAGGAGAGTTGACCCTGGGCAGAGGAGTGCAGTGGACGGAGAGGTGCAGTGGGCAGAGGAGTGCAGTGGACGGAGAGGTGCAGTGGGCAGAGGAGTGCAGTGGGCGGAGAGGTGCAGTGGGCGGAGAGGTGCAGTGAGCAGAGGAGTGCAGTGGGCAGAGGAGTGCAGTGGGCGGAGAGGTGCAGTGGGCGGAGAGGTGCAGTGGGCGGAGGGGTGCAGTGGGCGGAGAGGTGCAGTGGGCGGAGGGGTGCAGTGGACGGAGAGGTGCAGTGGGCGGAGAGGTGCAGTGGGCGGAGGGGTGCAGTGGGCAGAGGAGTGCAGTGGGCGGAGAGGTGCAGTGAGCAGAGGAGTGCAGTGGGCGGAGAGGTGCAGTGGGCAGAGGGGTGCAGTGGGCGGAGGGGTGCAGTGGGCGGAGAGGTGCAGTGAGCAGAGGAGTGCAGTGGGCGGAGGGGTGCAGTGGGCGGAGAGGTGCAGTGGGCGGAGAGGTGCAGTGGGCGGAGGGGTGCAGTGGGCGGAGAGGTGCAGTGGGCAGAGGGGTGCAGTGGGCGGAGGGGTGCAGTGGGCGGAGGAGTGCAGTGGGCGGAGGGTGCAGTGGGCGGAGGGTGCAGTGGGCAGAGAGGTATGGGGAGCCTAACGTCCCTGCCTCTGAGACTGGAGCCAGTTGACCGGCAAGTGAGGCAGCTGGACGGAAATTAGGCCCTTATTGGATTTGGGGTTTTTCCAGTTTGCACGTCTGGGTGTGGGGGTTTAAGAGCTGATTGACCGGTGATGCAGCCTGTGCAAAGTTGGTCTGTAACGTTCAGCACTAGATGAACTGCAGAGGTGCTTTTGCCCCACGGTCTTCTGTCTCCACTCCGTGCTGCATCCCCCTTTTCCAGTTTCCAGGAGCTGTGGAAAGAGATGCTTTTGCTCTCTCCCATGACCGGTGGTACGGGTGGGAACCTTTCCTCTAACCAGAAAGCCTCCATACCCTTCTTCACCAACGTTCCTTGGCTTGGAGCCTTCCTCCTTTCTCCGAAATCTTCCTTTTCTGTGCACTTTCCCCACTGGACTCTCCTAAAGCAGAACCTGGAATTCCCAGCTCTGCTGTCTCCAGTTTTCTCTTCCCTGTACTCATGGCGACATCACCTACCAGTCCCAGTTCACCTCTCCGGGCAGAGGATCTCCTGAGTGATTCATCAGAAGCCCCTGGGCTGAACCAAGTGTCCTCCGAGGTGACCTCCCAGCTCTATGCTTCTTTGCACCGCAGCCGGCAGGCCGAGGCCACCGCCCGAGCCCAGCTGTATTTGCCCTCCACCGCCCTCCCGCCTCATGAGGGGTTAGACAGCTTGGCCCAAGAGCTGAGTCGCAGTTTGTCGGTTGGATTGGAGAACAACTTGAAGAAAAAGATGAGGGAGGTGTGTCTGGAGGGGACCTCTAAGGTTTTGGGATTGGGGGTGATAAACAAAAAGCTTTATTGAGATTTGAACTATTGTTGGATTTCAAATTCCTTTTAAGTACACAGTCATGCTTGTTTCTGGAATGTGTATGAGGGGGAGAGTGGCCTGGGACACCATCATCTGGGACATCGTGAAATTTCCCAGTGTTTTCCTTTGTCAGCGATACCTGCACTGTGGGCTAGGTTGCTGTGCTTTGAGTGGGATTTGGGGACTGGGGGTGAGGATAAGTTTTCTCCATCCTAAAAAGTAACTAGGGGCTTACGGATAGAGCAACGTATGCTAAGAGCCTTCCAGCTCAAAACTGTTTTGATTGTATGGTTCATAATTAGGCATGTAAATAACAAAAGCATAGTTTAATAAATTGAACATGTTACAGAGAAGATAGTTATTAGTGTTGCATAGAAAAGATCTCATAACCAATTTGCAGACTGGTTAGGTATTCCAGAGTTCGAAAAGCTGATAGCCCTGGGCTACACAGTCATTCGGCAGGGTATTTGCTCTCTAGTCGGCAAGAATCCTCTCCACGCTTAATGTGCCAGATCAACTTATGTACACGACCTGTCTGGCTTCTGTACACATTTGAGTGTCTGACCTTTATTGGGTCAAGTTCTCCTGTTCTTGCTTTTCTATGTGCTGGAGCAAAAAGTATTGGGTTTTAGGGGGTACTGGATGCCATCTACTCTGGCAGTGGTTGAATATAGATTATTCAAGTTGCTTCTGGTTTCTGTGTTACTTTTTTCTAGGATGGTTCCAAGCATATCTTTGAGATGGAAAGCGTTCGGGGCCAACTCCAGAGCATGCTCCAAAACTCACGTGATACAGCCTATCGTGAGTAAATCCCTTCCCATAAAGGAGAACGTAGATTTACGGGATGGGAGAAAGCAGAGAGAGGAAGGGGCTGCGGGGAGGACCTAGACCTCTGACAAGATTTCGGGCGGAAAGGCTCCCTTTCCTTGGCAGAGGGGCCGGAGGGGTGGGTGAAGTAAAAGGAAGGCGCTCCGCTCTCTTCTTCAAGTGGTCCCTGTTCCCACCCTTACCTGACCCTGGCTGTGGGGTCCCTCTGCCTCCCTGTAGGGGATCCCCTTACTCCAGGTGCTGGTTCAGAGAGACGGGAAGAAGACTCCTTTGACAGTGAAAGCACAGCCACCTTGCTGAAGTGAGTTCTCCTTGGGATTCTTCTAGCTTGCTTTCTTGGAAAGCCGAGTGTTCTATTCCTTAGCTCGTCCTTTATTGCTCTTGTTCCTCTTAAGACCTAAGACACTTGTCACTTAGCTTTTAGTTTTATCCTTTCTCTCCTATCTTCTACTCCCTTTACGCCTTCAGGAATGTGGGCATCTGCTGACTAGTACCTGGCCTTCTCCCAACCTCTAGTCCTCCTTCTCCCAGGAGAGTTAGCTTGCTTCTGCTGAGACTTTTATCACAGGAAGTATGGCATAAAGGAAGGAGCACTATAGAGTGAATCATAGAACCTATGTGCTATTTATGGTTCTAATAGAGGCCCAGTGCATGAATTCGTGCACGGATGGGGTCCTGCTGGCCCTGATCGCGGCTATCAGGCCGGCGGGGGGAGAGGCCGCGGGCAGTTGGCCGGCCGGCCCCGCCCCCTGGTTGAACTCCCGGTTGAGGGGACAATTTGCATATTAACTTTTTATTATATAGGATCACTATCTAACTTAAAGACTTCAGCCAAGTCTCTTGCCCTTTCTGAGTTTTAGTTTCCTCATTTGTAAAATGTCACGGTTGGACTAATGGGCCTCAAAGTTTTCCCAATCTTAATATGTCTACCTGGTTTGCTCAGCACCCGACCCCTGCAAGACTTATCTCCATCTAGCTCAGCCCAAGCCTTGGAGGAGTTGTTTCCCCGTTACACCAGCCTTCGGTCAGGACCCCCACTCAACCCCCCGGATTTTCAGGGCCTGAGAGATGCACTGGATTCAGAGCATACCCGCCGAAAGGTGAGATATTAAAGCTTCCTTTTGAAAGTAGCAAAGATGAGAAAAGGGCTGAGTGCTAAAAAAGGCAGAGGGCTAAGGGCCCACAAGCTGGGACTTTGCTCAAATGGATCTTCAGGGAACCTTCTTTCACCATCCTATCTAAAACGGCACATCTCTCCCGATATTCATTACTCTCAGTTCCTTCATATAGCTCATCACAATCTGCTATATCTTGCTTGTTTTGCCCTTCTAAAAATCTAAGCTCCTTGTTCAGCACTGTCTTCCTAAGATTTAGAATATACGTAACACATAGAAACACTCCATAAGCATTTGGTGAATACACAGTGAACTTTGTTTTCTTGTACAAAGGCTTTATAGCTGTTGATGTAATGAGCTTTATCTCTCTGCACCTTAGTCTGTCTGAAGTGGGAAGAAAGAGACACAAGGCAGAAGAAAAATCAAAATCATTGATTATGTTGTCATTTTTGGAACTCTGTCTTCTATTTCTTTTTCTTTTTTTAAAATATATTTTTATTGATTTCAGAGAGGAAGGGAGAGGGAGATAGAAACATCAATGATGACAGAGTTATTTATTGGCTGCCTCCGGCATACCCCCTACTGGGGATCAAGCCTGTAACCTGGGCATGTGCCCTCACCGGGAACCCATGACCTCTTGGTTCATAGATTGATGCTCAACCACTTAGCCACGTCGGCTGGGCTCTGTCTTCTATTTTCAATGCCTGGGCCTGAATGAAAGGCTTTTGCCTTTATCCTTGCTATGTTTAATCATTGCGTTCAATGAGCTTCTCAGGCAGGAATAACTTCCACTCCTTGCAGCATGGGCTGCTGCACCTCTGCCAAAAGGTCCATAGATCCAGGGAAGGGGAGAGCCTGGAAGCTAGGCCCCTGCTCTCTGAGATGGCAGAGGAAGGTGTTGGAGGCCTTGGGCCGTAAGGTTCCTGCTCTAAAATTCCTGATTTTCCTCCAAACCTATTCTGTTCTTGGGACACAGCCCATTTCCTGTCTCCAGTCCCTTTCCCCCTAGAGGAGGTGGAAAGTTTGGTGCTTGGTCAGACTGAGGATGGCAACACTCAGTTCCCTTATCCTTCTTCCCAGCATTGTGAGCGCCACATTCAGAGCCTACAGACCCGAGTGCTGGAGCTTCAGCAGCAGTTAGCTGTGGCCGTGACTGCTGACCGCAAGAAAGATATCATGATTGAACAACTGGACAAGGTGCCAGGCTAGCAGAATGTGCTGGGTCTCTCCTTGGGGAGCACCAAGGAATAGTTAACGGGGTGGCCAACCAACATCTCTTTGTTCATGCTAGGAGCTGGGGTGTGGGGTGTGTTACTACTGGGAGGAGGTGACTGTTGATCTCACCCCCATGGACAGAAAGAGGGCAAAAATATTATTTTGAAATTCCGTCTGACTTTTCTTTCCTGAGACCCTGGCCCGTGTGGTGGAGGGCTGGAACCAGCATGAAGCCGAACGCACAGAGGTACTTCGGGGACTCCAGGAGGAACGTCAGGCAGCTGAACTCACTAGAAGCAAGCAGCAGGAGGTGGGCAATGTGTTTTACATGGAATTAGAACCTAGGTCACTGATTGCTAGCACAAGGGGAGTAGAAATAGCTCTGGAATTAGGTCCTAACAGATTGACCTCAATCTTGCAGTAACTGGCCTGACAATTCTCTCCTATTTCTGCTCCTTTCACTGTTTCTGTTGTTAAACTTGCATCACTGATGTCTTCCCAGCTTTCCCTACACCATGTAGTCTTTTTGGATCTCAAGTCATTTAGTTAACTCTTAGTTTTAAAGTTTACATTGTTAATGCTTTTTGAAGTATAACATATAGAGATTCCCCTCAGTTCCTCTGTCCTATGGACCTCTCTTCCCAAAAGACAGTAACCCGCCTGGAACAAAGTCTTTCTGAGGCCCTGGAGGCCCTGAATCGCGAGCAGGAAGGTGCCAGAATACAGCAACGGGAAAGAGAGCTGCTGGTAAGAATGCCAGCCTGGGTTAATTCCAATAGAGGCTGTTATGTTAATTACTTCTAGAAGGCTATGGGCAATTGGTGGATGTGGGAGTTCAAAACTTTAGTTACACCAGGGCAGTATTTCTCAAAGTGTGTTCCTTAGAACACTAGTTCTGCTAGATACTCTCCAAAAGGGCTCTGCCACCAAGTAAGTTTGAGAGACTGCAAATTACATCCTCACCACATACATCTGGGGGATTATTTTAAAATACGGATTTCCGGGACCCATCCCCAGAGGTTTTGACTCAGTAGATTATGGTGGTGTTTAGGGACCTAAATATTTTCAGAAATTCCCTAGGTGATTTTGTTCAGCCAGGTTTGGGAATTCTAGTCTAGGGTATAGACAAAAAAGGGATGATACTCATTCATGTTTCTTATTGCTGAAATGATAAGGTGATTACCCATATGAATTAGTAGCCAGGTTTGGAACTTGTTGCATGCATGACACATGCTTGCTACATGCATGCTGGTACTTAAAATCTTAACAGGCTACATCCAACCGTGTTAATGAAGGTTGCTGGTTGGCTAGTACATGATAGTAGGCTGGGTTTTTTATTCTTTGTGGAATTTCTTATGATGGTGATAGCTTTTATATATTGAAAACTTACTATGTGCCAGACACTGTGCTAAATGCTTTTCATACACTTTTTTTTTCCCAAAGCATTTTCTAATTGATTTTTTGAGAGAGAGGAAGGAAGAGGGAGAGAGAGAGAGAAATATCAGTGTGAGAACTATACATCAATCAGCAGCCTCCTGCACTCCCCCTACCAGGGATCGAGCCTGCAACCCGGGCATGTGCCCGGACCAGGAATCGAACCAGCAACCTTTTGGTGCATGGGATGATACCCAACCAACTAAGCCACACCGACCAGGGCCACATACACTTTTTACTTTAATCTTCACAAGGTAGACCCTAATATTATGCCTGCCCATTTCACAGATAAGGATGTGTACCTAAGAACACATAGTAAATGACAGAGCTGGGATTCAAACTGAGATTTGAACCTAGATTTACCTATTTCTGGAACAAAAGGTCTTATCTATTATATTATAATCCTGTAGGCTTGTCAGCTTTTGTATTTTTAATGGACATAATTCTCAGCAGGCACATTGTATGGGGGTGAAGGGGCAGATTGCTGGTCTCTTGAGGGCATGCTGAGGATCTTGGTTTTCTCCTGGGGCTGTAGGAAGAGGAAAGGCAAGCTCTGACCTTGAGCTTGGAGCTAGAACAGCAGCAGTGCCGGGCCCTGCAGGAAGAACGGGATGAGGCTCGTGCTGGGCAAATCAGTGAGCATCGACAGTTGGAGACACTTCAGGTTGCCCTAGAAGAAGAACGGCAGGCCTGGGCCCAGCAAGAGCGCCAGCTTAAGGAACGCTACCAGGCACTGCAGGAGGAGGGCCAGGCTCAGCTGGAAAGGGAGAAGGTAAAAGCAGTTGGGCAATGGGGAACAGATGAAGGGCAAACTAATTGAATAAGATGGGATGTCAGAATGTGGGGTAGAGGGGGCTGGGATGGAGAGTGAAGAACTATATGTGGGAGACAAGATGGAGAGTGTAGGGCCGCTAGAAGGGCTTGGGCATCAAATACACAGAAAATCAAAGAGTAAGATTAAACAGAGATTAGAAACTAGATCAAATGTGAAGGGAAGGAAAGGAAGCTTGGGTTTCAGGGTATGGGGGGCGTGAATTGGGGAATAGAGGCAACCAGGAGACAGGAAATTAGGTATGTACTTAAGTTTGATTTCCCTTTCTCAGGGGAACATGCAGAGGGAAGCCCAGGCCGCCCGGGAGGCCCAGCAGCAGCTGGCACTGATGCAGGCTGAGATGCGGCGGGTGGAAGGAGAGCTGGATACAGCCCGGAGGGAGAGAGATGCCCTGCAGCTGGAAATGAGCTTGGTGCAGGTCAGTGGAAGTAACTCTGGAGCAGCGTGACCTTTCAGGAGTCATGGCAAACACTCACATTTCTAATGAGAACTTTGACTTTTATAGGCCTTTGTTTTTATGTGTAAAATGTGTGTTAAGGGCAAATTAATAAGTTTCTGAGAGCATGTCAATCTCAGAGACTTCTTTCCCTTATTAGTGGTTGACTTAAGAAGATATTAAATTTCTGGGTTGGTTAGACCAGTGTTTGAACAAACACACTTCTTTCACCTGTCCCATTGAATTGGAGGACTGACCACATGGAAACTAATTTATCATGGAGACCAACGGTAAAGATGTTAGTAACAACTAATAAGTAGCAATTTATAAGCTGCTGTAACTCCTGAATTGGTGCTAGATGTATGTGTGCACTTGTGTATTCAGTAAGCCTGTTGAGTAGCCCCTCCATGTAAGCTCTGTGCTAGGAGCTGGGAATAGCCCTTGCCAACAAGGAGCTCACCAGCTAGATGGGAATTTGTCTAGTACACACATTTTTTTTTTTTTTAGTACACACATTTTTGAAGTAGTATGGTAAATGATAATTGAGGGTAAGAACTGCTCTACTCATAGTCATTTTCTTTTTTTTTAAAATATATTTTATTGGTTTTTTACAGAGAGGAAGGGAGAGGGATAGAAAGCTAGAAACATTGATGAGAGAGAAACATCGATCAGCTGCCTCCTGCACACCCCCTACTGGGGATGTGCCCGCAACCAAGGTACATGCCCTTGACCGGAATCGAACCTGGGACCCTTCAGTCCGCAGGCCGACGCTCTATCCACTGAGCCACACCGGTTAGGGCATAGTCATTTTCTTAGTAAGGTCTTCTCTAACCACACTGAGTAAAATCTGAAACCTCTGACAATCCACTTCTCTTCCCTGTTTAACTTTCTTCCTAATATACTAAATAGTATGCCTTTTCAAATCTTGTTTGTTTTCTGTAAGATCCACGAAAGCAAGGATTTTTGTCTGTTTATTGTAGAATTCCAGAATAGTGCCTGGCTTTAGTGTTCAAGTCCTCTATTTCCTTATTGTTCTACTATTATTGAAAGTAGGGTATTGAAGTCTCCAACTATTATTGTAGAACTGTCTATTTCTCTCTTTAATCCTGTCAATTATTATTATTATTTTTTTAATATATTTTATTGATTTTTTACAGAGAGGAAGAGAGAGGGATAGAGAGTTAGAAACATCGATGAGAGAGAAACATCGATTAGCTGCTTCTTGCACACCCCCTACTGGGGATGTGCCCGCAACCAAGGTACATGCCCTTGACCGGAATCGAACCTGGGACCCTTGAGTCCGCAGGCCAACGCTCTATCCACTGAGCCAAACCGGTTTTGGCTAATCCTGTCAATTATTAATGTATTTTGGGGCACTCTTAGGTACATAAATGTTTATAATTGTTATATCTTCTTTTTTTTTTTCATGTTTTTATTTATTTTAGAGAGGAAGGGGGAGAGAGAGAAACATCAATGTGAGAAACATCTATCAGTTACCTCCCATATATACCCTGACCAGGGATTGAACCTGCAACCTGGGCATGTTCAATCAAACCGGCAGCCTTTCAGTGCATGGGATGATGCTCAACCAGCTGAGCCACACTGGCCAGGGTGCTAATATCTTCTTGATATAACTTTTTTTGGCTTAAAATTTATTTTTTCCCACAACAATATAGCTCCTGAGCTCTCTTTTGGTTACTATTTGCATGGACCATCTTTTTACTTACAACCTATTTGCATCTATGTATCTAAAGTGAGTCTCATGTAGAAAATACATAGGTGGAGCCGAAACCGGTTTGGCTCAGTGGATAGAGCGTCTGCCTGCGGACTGTAAGGTCCCAAGTTCGATTCCAGTCAATGGCATGTACCTTGGTTGCGGGCACTTCCCCATTGGGGCGTGTGCAGGAGGCAGCTGATCGATGTTTCTGACTCTCTATCCCTCTCTCTTCCTCTCTGTAAAAAATCAATAAAATATATTTTTAAAAAAAGAAAAAAAAAGAAAATATATAGGTCGATCATAGCTTTTTGTTTTGTTTTATTAATCATAGGCATATACAAAATTCCCTATTTAATTTATTTATAATGATAAATAACTACCTTTTTTCAATTACAGTTGATATTCTTTTGTTTTTAAGACTAATTGCTACAGTCTTTTTAAAAATATTTTTTGATTGATTTTAGAAAGAGGAAGGGAGAGGGAAAGATAGAAACATCAATGATGAGAGTGAATCATGGATTGGCTGCCTCCTGCACGCCCCCTACTGGGGATCAAGCCCACAACCCAGGCATATGCCCTGACCGGGAATTGAACCGTGACCTCCTGGTTCATGGGTCACCGCTTAACTGCTGAGCCATGCTTGCTAACTTGGTTAGGCTCGCACACACTCTCTCTCTTTTTCTCTCATCCTCTCTCTTCTTCCCACCCTCCTCTTCTTTCTCCCTTTCCCACCTCATATCATTTGAGAGTTTCTTTTGGACATCATGGGAGAATATTCGTTTTTTTTATAATTTAAATTCTTTAAGATTTATTTTATCTCTTAATATATGGTCAACTTTTCTAAATGTTTCATGTGTGCTTGAGAATATGTATAGTGTTTGAGTGCAATTTTGAATGTGTGTCTAGTTTGTTAACGGTTTAGACCATTATAACCATACTAGAGGCCCGGTGCATGAAATTTGTGCAGGGAGGGGGTGTCCCTCAGCCAGCCATCACCTCTCCAATCTGGGATCCCTCAGACATCCCTCTCACAGTCCGGGACTGCTGGCTCCTAACTATTTGCCTGATTGCCCCTAACCACTCTGCCTGCCAGCCTGATAGCCCCCTAACCACTCCCCTGCTGGCCTGATTGACACCTAACTGCTCCCCTGCCGGCATGATCGTCCCCAACTGCCCTCCCCTGCCCACACGATCGCCTCCAACTGCCCTCCCCTGCCGGCCCGATCAACCCCAACTGCCTTCCCCTAGAGGGCTGAGGGGACTGGGCGCCGCCATCTTGTGGTTGTGGGTGCCTCCATCTTGTGAGGGCATGACAGTCAATTAGCATATTCCCTCTTTATTGGCTGTGGGCGCCGTCATCTTTGTGAGGGCATGATGGTCAATTAGCATATTCCCTCTTTATTAGATAGGGGTTTTTTTCCTATTAAATCTCCATTAGTGTGGATTTGTCTATTTTTCCTGCAGTCTGTCAACTTTGCTTTATATATTTTGTGGTTGTTATTAGATGCGTATAAATTTTAAAATTGTTATGTCATTTTCTGGATATTTTATCCTTACAAGGTGACTATCTTTTATAATGCTTTTTGCCTTAGGGTCTATTTTTGCTTAATATTAATAGAGCTATACCAGCCTTTCTTTTAAAAATAGAATTTTCCTGGCAAATATTTTTCTAATCTTTTTACTTTCAGCTTTTATATATTTGTATTTTAATCTGAGCATTAGGTTCATTAGCTTTTAATTTATTTATTCATAGTTGGATCTGTGGTTTACTTTATATCTTATTTTGTCTTGCCTATTCAGTGTTTATTTTTCTCTCCTTTCTTGGACCTTTTAGATTCATTACTTTTTGCTCATTTTACTCATTGACATTTTTCTTCCTCAGCTAGTTTCAAAGTCATAAACTCAATTTCTGTTTGTTTGTTTGCTTTTATAGGGGTTACTTTAGAAATAATATCATGCATACCTAAATTATCAAAGTTTAATTATCAGAGGTAAATATCAAAGACAAAGAAAGGAGCATCAATGCTACATGTATGGCTCAAAGTAGAATTCTCAGAGAACTTTAAAAATTGTTTTTAAAATATAACAAAAGTTATTTGTAACACAGGTTCAAATATCTATAATAATAAAAGTGTAATATGCTAATTAGACTGGACGTCCTTCCGGACCAAGCCGGGGCTACAAGGGAAGCTCGGGTCCCGGGTGCCAGAGGGAAGCTGGTGCCGGCAGCCGGGGGAAGGAAGACCTACTCTTGCATGAATTTCGTGCATCAGACCTCTAGTACTAAAGTAAAAAGCATTGATTGCTTCCTCTTATCATACCATTTGGTGTGCCTCCTTCCAGAGCCTTCTCATATATGAGCTTATGGGCTGGTGCATTAAAAATATGTGAATATGCTATGTATTTTCGGCAACTTGTTTGTTTTTTAACCTCAGATCATAGACACCTTTCCATGTCAGTACATACAGATGTATATCATTCTTTTTAATGGTTATATAATATTGCAAGGAATAGATGAATCATAGGTTACTTAAGCATTTTTCTTTTGAAGAGATATTTACATGGATACTGATTTTTCACTATGAAAACAGTGCTGCAGTGAACATCATTGTGCATAAGGCTTTGGTACCCCTTCTATAGGACAGATTCCTAAACGTGGAATTGCTGGCTTAAAGGGAATATAGATTAATTTTCATTAAAGAAATTAGGTAACAAGATATCTAGAGTCAAAATCATAGAAACAGAAAGTAGAATGCTGGTTGCCAGGGTTGGGGGAGGGGAAATAGGGAGTCATTCAGTGGGTATTGAGTTTCAGTTTTACAAGATGAAAAAGTTCTAGAAATCTGCACAACAATATAGTTAACACTACTCAAATGTTCACTTAAAATGGATTAAGAGGGTACATTTCATATTATGTGTTTCTTACCACAATTTAAAAATTTTTTAAACAATTTAGGTTAGTGCAAGAGTTGGGTATGATTGGGACATATTTGGGAGAAGTGAGGTAGATGGGTGGTGGGAAATCATAAAGGGCCTTGTAAGCCATTTAAGTAGCTAGAACTTTTTTTAGCCAGTTGGGGCATTTGAAGGGTTTCAAACAAGGGAATAAATTGCACATTTTTGTATTTTAGGATACTTACTCAGCCACGAAAGGGAGGATCTATTGGGACCAGAATGGGAGAGGGGAGAGGGTACGGTAGAGGCAATGAGGTCAATTAGACTTGAAATAATATTGAATTAATGTAGTAGTGAGTGGAGGGGTAAATTGGATGTTAAGGAAATAGAATGGGACGATCAGTTGGAAGGGGTAAAGAAATAGGAGGAGTCAAGGATAACTCCAGGTTTCAAATAGTTGCGTGTTTCAGTGGAGATTGGTGTCATTAAGGCAAGAAATATAATAGGGACAAAGGTTTGAGGGTAAAAAACGAAATGAGCTCATTTTGGATATATTGTGTTTGAGGTGTATCCAAATAGTTATTCAGTAGTCATTCTTAAAGCCTGGAAGAAACGTCTACGCTAAAGAGAGAGATTTAGAAAGTGTTTAAAGTATAAATGGTAGCAAAAAAAAAAAAAAAACATGGCCCAAAGGCCAAACATTGATTATACACATGCAAAAGCATCAGTGGCCAGAGTGTTAGCACATGGTCAAAAGAAGGCTGAGCATAGCCGAAACCAGTTTGGCTCAGTGGATAGAGCGTCGGCCTGCGGACTGAAAGGTCCAAGGTTCGATTCCGGTCCAGGGCATGTAAGTTGGTTGCGGGCATGTCCCCAGTGGGGGGTGTGCAGGAGGCAACTGGTCAAAGTTTCTAGCTCTCTATCCCTCTCCCTTCCTCTCTGTAAAATATATTTTAAAAAAAGAAGGCTGAGGACAGAACTGAAGGAAGCATTCAACCTTTATGGACAGAAGGAAGAAGAGCAATCAGCTGAGACCCTGAGACCGAGGAGCAGTCAGCCAGAATGAAAACATGGAGATGGTGGCAGGTGGCATCATGGGAGATAAGGGAACATGGTTTTAGAAGGAAGGGTTAGTTTAGGTGGCAGATGTTGCAGCAAGATCACATAAGACTGAGAAAGCACCACTGTTGGATTTAGAAATTAAATTCTTTGCCATGTAGTATACTATAAGTAGAAATCAGATTTCCGTGAGTAGAAAAAGAAATATGAGAAAATGGAGAGAGTGATATAGCCTGGTTCTGCTTTAGGAGGCAGGGACACTGACATTTATTGAATGTCAGGTACTGTTACCTCTGACACATATAATAAATTTGATTGTTCTACCTAACATTTATTTTGGTTAAAAAAATACATTTCTTTTGTCCAGAGTCATTTTCAGCTTTGTGTGCATAGAAGGTGTGAGTACTTCATGATCCAAAAGGAAAGGGAACCTCTTTCACTCCCGTGGCAAAGTTCTCGACTTTCATCCCTTGGGCGTGTGAGGGGGAATGTTGGCACATGGATTTTTGTCTACATTCTATCATCAGTCCTCTCTTAATTCCAAACAGAATTGAGCTATTACCCCACCTTCCTTCACTCCCAGGCCCGGTATGAAAGCCAGCGGATCCAGCTGGAGTCAGAGCTGGCTGTGCAGCTAGAGCAGCGGGTGACAGAGCGGCTGGCCCAGGCTCAGGAGAGCAGCCTGCGGCAAGCAGCTTCCCTGAGGGAACAGCACAGGTACTGGGACTTACAGGATGCTGCCCTCCTCAGCCACACGGGTGTCGTTCGTGCCCAGCCCACACATCCTGTCCAATCCCTTTATCGTTTTCCAACATGCTGGCTGCCTCAGTTGGACCGAAGTGCATCTGGGGGACAGCTGCCTCCAGGTGCACATAGAGAGCCAGCGTACTTGATGATTTTCCTCCCATAGGGCGTAGCCTTTACCCAGTAACTGATGTGACCTACTCCATCTCCAGAGCTGCCCTGTGGGATCGAGCCTCTTTCCCATCCCAGTCTCACTTCCCTCATCCCCACTCCCCTACCAGTTTTTTCTGGAAATGCTTCTTAAGTGAATCATTTTCCCATAAATCCTCATCTCAGCCTCTGCTTCTGGGGAACCCACCCTAAGACACCAGCTTTGTCTTTGTCTCTTTCCTGAGCCCACTGTGCTGTGCCTTGCTGGCTGCCTGTGGCTGGCTGTCTCTCACAGGAACACATGCTGGCTTACTTCTGTCTCCAGATTCAGTTTTCTCGTCTCACCTGTCTTTTTAGGAAGCAGTTGCAGGACCTCAATGGACAGCACCAGCAGGAATTGTCCGCTCAGTTGGCTCAGTTCAAGGTGGAAATGGCAGAACGAGAGGAAAGGCAGCAGCAGGTGGCTCAGGACTATGAGCTCAGGTATTGGTCCTTGGAGTACCCCTTTTAGGCCTGGTCCTTTCCCTGCGCATAGAGCCCAAACTGGGAGTGGCGAAGAGCTGCCCCTCCATAGACCTGTCCTCTTCTGCATTGGCCCCACCGCCTTTCAGGATTCCCGATGTCTTCTGACATTCCATTTTGGTTCCTCTTATTCCAAGTCTGCTTTCTCAAAGGCTGCCTACGTCAGCTCTCCCGTCTTTTCTTCAGACTGGCCCGGGAGCATGCGCGAGTACGGGAACTGCAGAGTAGGAACCAGCAGCTGGAGGAACAGCGGGCCGAGCTGGTAGAGCGACTCCAAGCCATGCTGCAGGCCCACTGGGAGGAGGCAAACCACCTGCTGGGCACCTCTACCCTGCCTGCCAACCCGCCAGTAGGCATTTCCCCTTAAGCTAAGCTGCTCAGAGTTGTATTTCTATCCCTTCTTTAGAAATCTAGCTTTCTCCCAAGGGAACTCCTAAGTTCAGGTCCTTGGACCTGCATTTTTTTTTTAATCTGTGTACTTTTTTTTTATTTTAATTTTTATTTATTTGTTTATTTTTATTTTATGTACTTTTAAAAAAAAATCTGTGTACCTGTCTCATCAAAATAAATCTTTTTTTCCATGGCCATAGCTCACCCAGACTGGCCACATTGCGTTGGGCCTAACTCTCTCCTCCCAGCCCAAGAGGTGGTGAGGAACACATGATATTAGTTTTGCCAAATGGTAGTTGAATTATGATGTTAAGGGCCAAAATTATTGCTAAGTCCTGCCCTAGAGTAGGGTTGAGAGTCTCATCCCTGACCCGTCTCATGTTGGCATCTCCTGCTTCCTTCTTTTAATTATGAAATTTTTATTATTAGCTAAAATGTTTTTATGAATAGGTAGTAGCATGCACATGGTAAGAAAAAAAATCCAAACAGATACAAAAGGTACACAGTGAAAGCAATCTCCATCCCGTATCTGCACCTCAGTCTCCCGGTTCCTCCCTCCAGAAGCAGCCACTGTTACTGGTGCCTTGAGTGCTCTCCCCACAAACGGTAGCCTTCTATACACTATTGTATAATTTTTTATTTAAGTGCTTATTGGTGGGATTTAAAGTTGTTGCCTATATTTTGCTACATTCTATAAATTGCTGCAATAAATGTTATCAATCAATGTTTTTGTGCAAATATATCTATAAAACTTCTAGAAATGGAATTGTAAGATCAAAAATAAGCATTTTAAAATTTGATAGATACTATCAAATCCTCTTTTAAGGAAGTTCTACTAATTTGTAATCTGTACCATGTCTTGCCTCTTTAAATGCACTGGGCTTTGACTCTTCTTTCTGCCTACCTCTTATGCCCAGGCCCCAGCCGCCTGCCCCTCCAGCCCTGGGCCTCAGGAACGAGAGAAGGGGGAGAGGAGGAACTGGACGATGCCTCCCATGGCCGTGGCCCTAAAGCCTGTATTGCAGCAGAGCCGGGAAGCAAGGGACGAGCTGCCTGGGGTTCCACCTGTTCTCTGCAGCTCCTCCCCAGACCTTAGTCTCCTGCTGGACCCCCCTTTCCAGAGCCAGCATTCCTTCCAGCCCCTGGAGCCAAAGCCAGATCTCACGTCATCTTCAGGTAACTGGGGACAGACATCTTTGGGTTCCCCTTACATGCACTAATTGGCTCCCTCTTACCTCGTTTCTTTTCTGTCTGGGACTTGAGTATTTAGATGTCTGAGTGACCTTGGGTTGCAAGGAGTAGAAATCTACTCAAGTTGGTTTGAATAAAGGCCGTGAGAGCTCATGGAAATGTGATGTAGCTGGACCTAATGAGAACTGGAGTTGGACCCAGCAGCGCTGGACCTAATGAGAACTGGAGTTGGACCCAGCAGCGCTGGACCTAATGAGAACTGGAGTTGGACCCAGCAGCACTGTCAGGGGCTGAGGCGGCTGCTCTTCCTCCCTTTGGGCTTGCTTGCATGGGCTCTTTTTTTTTTTTTTTAAATATATTTTATTGATTTTTTACAGAGAGGAAGGGAGAGGCATAGAGAGCTAGAAACATCGATGAGAGAGAAACATCGATCAGCTGCCTCCTGCACAGCCCCCACTGGGGATGTGCCCGCAACCAAGATACATGCCCTTGACCGGAATCGACCCCGGGACCCTTCAGCCCGCAGGCCGACGCTCTATCCACTGAGCCAAACCGGCTTCGGCTTGCATGGGCTCTTGACTGTCTCTCCCTGCACATCTGCTTCTCTCTCTTGGTAGACCAGCACTTCCTCTACTCAAGATTTTAGCTCTTATAACTTTAGCTTGAACATGGATTTGACCAGCCAAGACGCTAGATAACCTTATAGAGACCACGGTGTCTGTTTCTTGGGTCCAGTTTAAAGAGATGCAATCTGATGGATTGGCTAACCTTGGGAGTGCGCAACTTGGGTGGATGGGGGTGCTCTGTGTGGTGCAAACATGACAACCCAGGTTTAATTAAGAATGAGGGATGCCCTGGCCAGTGTGGCTCATTTGGTTGGAGTGTTGCCCTGTGCACCACAAGGTCTCAGATTCAATTCCCGGTCAGGGCACATAACCCAGGTTGTGGGTTTGATCCCTGGTTGAGGTGTGTGCAGGAGGTGGCCGATCAATGTTTCTCACATCGATGTTTCTCACATCAGTGTTCCCCCTGAATATTAGTTTCAGTTCTTTAAGTAGTTTATTGTGGTACTAGAGGCCCGATGGCACGAAATTCATGCAAGGGGCTCGGCCCTCACAGCCAGGGCAGCTTGCCTCGGCCCTCGCAGCCCCGGCTTTGTTCAGAAGGTCGTCCGGAAGGACATCGGGAAGTTCGTTCGGCTGTCCGGTCTAATTAGCATATTATGCTTTTATTATTATAGATTTATTTACTTAGAGTTTGAGTACTGCAGCTTTCCCCTTTCATCTACACTTCTTAGAATTCAGCTGATTCATCTCTCAGTCCCCTATAACCCTTTCCTCCAGCTACTTTAATTTTTCGTTATCTTCTCCTTGCTACAATGTCCCTCTTATATTTAATAGGCCTCTTTTTGGGGGGCATTTGGTGAGCTGAGTTGTGGAGGAACCCCTGCCCCTACAACATACACATGTGTACGTGCGCATGCGCACATACATGTTTCATTTTACAGATGGGGCCTTCTCTGCAGCTGGAGCCTTCCATCCCGATCACAGAGCAGAACGGCCATTCCCTGAGGAAGATCCTGGATCAGATGGCGATGGCTTCCTGAAGCCAGGGCTGCCACCCCCTTCTCAGCTGGAGGGCCTCAAGCATTTTTTGCAACAGGTAAGAGAGGGCCCGCTCATCCCACCTTCTTTTTTTCTTCTTCCTTCCTCATTTCCTTTTTCTACTCTAGGAGTCCAGGACTCTGGCTTCATCTCCCTTTTTGGATTAATACTTTGTCCCAGCTTCTTCCTCTCTCAGTCTTATTCCTATCTCATAAATCCTTTCTGGAACTTAGGTGACCAACTGTAGCTCTTACTTCCCCAGCTTCTGCTTCCCTCAGATACCTAAGTCTCTTTCTTTATTGGTCCTGAGGGAACCTTACTCTCTTGTCCCCCAGCTGCTGGAGACAGTACCCCAGAACAATGAGGACCCCTCTGTGGACCTGTTACCCCCTAAATCTGGTAAGGGCCAGCCTAAAGAAGGTTGGGGCTGGCCTGGAAAAGTGGGAGTGGGTTGTCTGGGAAGGACTTTTAGGAGCTGGCAAAGATGATGGAGCCTAATAAAGGCCAGGGGGCAGGACCTCCTTGGCTCTTTAGCCCATTTCCTGATTCTTTGATCTCTTTCCTTTTGCTAGTTCCCCTGACTGTCCCATCTTGGGAGGAAGCCCCTCACGTGCCACGCCTCCCACCCCCTGTCCATAAAACTAAAGTACCCCTAGCCATGGCGTCTAATCTTTTCCGGGTCCATGAGCTTCCCTCAACCCATTTACAGAGCAGTGGTCCCAGCAGCGGCTCCCCAGAGAGAGGTAAGCAGGTCATGGCTTACTGGGAGACAAAAAGGGAAGGGGTTGGGTGTGGAGCCAGTACGTGGAACAAAGGCCCTCTGGGTTCCTAGGGAGATGGGATGAGGGCTGGGGAGAGGAGGACTAGGATGACAACCATTACTGATATGCCTCTTAGGTGGAGATGGGCTCACATCCTCGAGGCAGCTGATGGAGATGTCTCAACTGTTACGGCTATACCAGGCTCGGGGCTGGGGGGCACTACCTGCTGAGGATCTGCTGCTCTACCTGAAGAGGCTGGAACAGAGCGGGTACCAGCCTGGGAGGGAAGGGAGGAAGGATTGGTGGGTAGAATCTGGACTGTGGGCAGGCAAATGGGTCAGGCAGGGAAGAGAGGGTTGTGTATGTTGTCCATTGAGTACTCTTGTCCTTTTTCTGGGGAAGAAAGTGAGGGTGAGATGTACATCAACAGGTCGTTTCTTCCTATGTCTCTCACTGCTCCCACCTTTCTTTTGTCTCTTCTTTTCTACTTTGTTTTTTTCTTTGCTTCTAAAAAGTCTCTTCACAATGTCTTTCTACCTTAGTTTTGTCTTCTTTACCCTGCAGCTCTTAATTCTGAAGCCTAGGCTGTGATTTCCTAGTATAACTCAGTATTTGATTCCATTTATATCTCCTCCTATTTAATTCCAGGTCTATCTTGTTTATTTTTATTCTTTTTTTAAATATATTTTTATTTATTTCAGAGAGGAAGGGAGAGGGATAGAGAGATAAAAACATCAATCATGAGAGAGAACCATTGATTGGCTGCCTCCTGTACGCCCCTTACTGGGGGATCAAGCCCGCAACCCTGGCATGTGCCCTTGGTTGGAATAAACCTGGGACCCTTCAGTCCGCAGGCCGATGCTCTATCCACTGAGCCAAACTGGCCAGGGCTATTTTTGTTCTTAAGAGACAGAGTTGGGGAGCAGTTCTTCTATTCAGTGTTGGGGAGAGTGGGAGGAACTGCTTCCCCATCCTGCTCCCTTGTGTGCAGGACTGACAGCCGAGGGGATAACGTCCCTAGAAGGAACGCAGACTCCCGCTTGGGTGAGGTCCCCCGGAAAGAGGTGAGCGCAAGCAGGGCAGAACGTGGGGGATGGAAGGGCTCCCACTCCCTGGTTCCTCCAACTGCACACACTCCCTGGCTGGCTCTGTTCTCTGTGGCCTGGCCCATCCCATTCCTGCTCCATTTTCTGTAGGGGCCCCTCCCCTTTGCCGAAAGATGCTGGTCCTCTCCAGGCATGACGCCTTTCCTCAGTGAGGTGGGGATGAGAGTACACAATGCTGACTGTCTCTTCTCTTCCTTCAACTCTCAGATTCCCTCCCAGGCTCTCCCTCGCCGCCTCGCCGCAGTCCCTAAGACTGAAAAGCCTCCAGCACGCAAGAAGAGTGGACACCCTGCCCCTGGCAGCATGAGGAGTCGGGCGGGAATCTGGAGATGAGCCCCTTGCCCTTTCTCCTCTTGTTTGTGCTCTTATTGCTCTTTTAATAAATGCTCGGTAGTCTGTATTAGAGTCTGTGACTCTTAGCAATTGGCAAATGGAGGTTTTGTAGGAAACTATTTTGTAAAGAAACTTCACTTTATTCTGTTTGAGTATGTTTTTTATATGTTACATTTCTATTTTATATTCTGTGGAAAAGGACAGGAGGACAGTCTTATGGCTAGATTGGAGAAGTTTTAATGAGCTAAGGTTCAATGTTTGAAGGATAAAACCTACTGAGTGACTAGCTGTGGTTGGCAGTGTAATTTTAAATGATTTCTATTTTCTTTATACGTTCCTGTGTTTTCCAAATTTTCTAAAACAAGTATGTATTATTAATCAGAACAAACAAACTTTTAATAAAAGAATAACTTATGGAAAGAGTTTGAGTAAAAATTTGATTGTTGGAGAGAGAGATTTTTCTTTCAGGAGCAGATAATTATTTTAAGATTTTAACTTTTTAAAAAGAATTGAATTGAGAAGGAGGAAGGGAGAGGGGGTGCAGAAAGGAGAGGAAAGGAGAGAGAGAGAAACCTCAATCGATTGCTTCCTATACACTCCCAGGCCTGGGATTGAACCCTCAACCTAGGTATGTGCTCTGACTGGGAATCGAACCTACAACCTTTTGGTGAATGGGAAGATGCTCCAACCAACTGAGCCACCCACCCAGGGCCTAGGTGAGCATTTTTAGTGACAGAATCTACTAGAGTCTGTGAGGCCGTTCTGTTTGCTCCTGAATTATTCGGTTAGGCCCAAAATAGATATAATAGGATATAGACTCAAATAGAATTTCATATTAATGAATGTTTAGGTCTTATTTCCTCCCATCTAAAAAGTAACTTCTTAGCCCTAGCCGGTTTGGCTCTGGATAGAGCGTCAGCCTGCGAACTGAAAGGTCCGAGGTTCGATTCCGGACAAGGGACCATGCCCGGGTGTGGGCTTGATCCCCAGTTGGGGACTTGTAGAAGGCAGCCAATCAATGATTCTCTCTCATCGTTGATGTTTCTATCTCTCTCTTCCTCTTCCTTCCTCTCTGAAATCAATAAAAATATTTAAAAATATTACCGTATTTTCCAGCGTATAAGATGACTTTTTAACCCAGGAAAATCTTCCATACGCCTAGTCGTCTTATACACCGGAAAATACGGTATTTTTTAAAAAAGTAACTTCCTAGCCCCTGGGAGAGGGAAAAAGGAAAAAGGAAGAAAAGATAAACACACCTGACCAGCAGGTGTATGGGTTCTCCTGCCCCAGCTCTGGCCAGGGCAGCGTGGTCATCAGTTCACTCGGGACTGCTCGCTGGCAGAGAAACAGGCACGCTTGCAGAGGAGTAGCACCAGGCTCGAGGGGCTTTCCAAGCCGCCTCTCACCCACCTATGGAAATGTTTGCTTTTCTGCTTTTTACCTCAAATACATAAAATTGATTTGACCAAACTCTGTGACTTATGACACAGTATCATTTTTGGTAGCAGAGGGTTTTATACCATTTTTAAAAAACTGGCAAAATGAACACCTAGTCTTATCTCATTATCTCTTGGATTCCAACTTGCCACCATCAGTCAGCATGCCCTACATTTTTCTTAACATTAAAGACAGTCAGGAGAATATTTTCCAGCTCTCCAGAACAAAATCAGAAAAGGGCACAGTGCTGACTTAACCATTTTGTGAGCTAATTATTTTGATTTTTTGAAAATATGCTATACCCACATTAAAAGTCTGCTTTTTCACCAAATACCACCAAGGAGGCTGGGGAGGAGGAGAAAACCCACAGTCAAGCAGCCCCCCATTTTTCCTCCTATAATTAGTTGTCTTGGGAATATTCTGAGAAGAATTAAAATATTTTTGGAGCTCTTATAAAAACCCACATTTAGACGAAGTGGGTGCATCAGTTAAGGCCAAGTTTCACTTGGCGTTGACGGTGTGATATGGAACTTTGCCTCCTGAGGACTCCCATAGCTACTTGGTATTGGTTCTGGTGGTAGAATATATTAGGGTAAAGGCTCAGCTGTTATAACAAAGAAACACAATGGTCCAGGGGCTTTTGGGCCAAGTTTATTCTTTGGTAATGTCCAGAGCAGTGGGTGGTCCTGCTGCAAATGATCACCTAGGTCTCGGATTCCTTCCATCTTGCTCTGCCATCCCCTAGGTCAGTGTTATTATTTGTGTGGTTGAAGCAAGATCATTGTCACGTGGGACCTCAACTGGCAAGAAGGGAAGAGAGCCATGTCCAATGTCGTAAGACCCATACTTGGAAATACCACACATCAATTTTGTTTCATTGGCAAGACCTTGGTCACATGGCCACATCTCAGAAATGTGGCCTAGTTGGCTGCCATGTATGCGGCTATAACTATTACTGTACAAGATCTAAGGAAGAAGCAGGAGTGGATTTGGGCGGACAAGTAGCAATCAGTATTGACTGTGCAGATAATGGAAAAATGCACCAGACCATATAAATCAGTCCAACTATGTCAAGTGTTGCTGAGACATGGAACAATAGAACCTCTACTTATGCTCTACTGGTGAGAGGCCAGGAGAGGAAAGTAGATCACTTTGGGAAATATTTTTGCATTAAATAGGAAATGTGATGATGCCCACACCTTGGGATGCAGTGACTGTCCCTACGGAGATGCCCTAGAAAAATTTGCCTGTGTGTGCACCAGGAGACAAGTACAAGAAACTCATAGCAAAACCTGCAAACAGCCCGCCAGCGTGGCTCAGTGGCTGAATGTCAACCTAAGAACCTGGAGGTCATGGTTCAATTCCCGGTCAGGGCACATGCCTGGGTTGCAAGCTCGATTCCCCATGTGGGGTGTGCAGGAGGCAGCCAATCAATGATACTCTCCCATCATTGATGTTCCTATCTCTCCCTTCCTCTCTGAAATCAATAAAAAAACAAAACAAAAAAACCCTGCAAACAAAATGGATAAGCTGAAGTTATGTACATTAATATGGATAAACATACAAACATAATGTTGAGTGGGAAAAGCAGATTGCAGAAGAAAATATCCGGTACACTGTTTATATAAAGTTTGAACACAAGTACAGCGCATGTGGGAAGCCGCCTATTGTCTTCACTAGCAAGGAGCCTGGAATGCTGATGACCCTTGAGCCCTGGCAAAGGTCAGAGCTATGCACCCACTGTTTAGTCGAGACAATGGTAGCTGAAGCAACTTTCCCACCAGACAGTCATGTAAATCCTTACTGATAAGATAGTCTGTCTGTTACTGGAAATTGCCTGCCTAAGGGCTATAGGTATATCCAAAATTGAATAAAGGGATGGCAAGGCCTGAGCCCAAGCGGAGTCCTCCTGGGCTCCCGCCTGGCCCCCCAATTTCCAAATTATTATTTGTTGTCTCATCTCTTCCATTTGCGTGCGGCCTCTTCTCCAGAGCCCAAACCCTGAACCATGCGGGACGTGGATCTTCACAAGCCCAGGCCAGTCCAGCATGGGAGGAGGGGCCCTCACAGGGGCAGCCTGACTCAGTGTTGGAGGTGAGAAGGGAGTCCATTTGGCAGGATTGCCTGGCAAGGTGTCAGAGCAGTGGTGGGATTCGAGAGGGCATCTGTGTGGGGAGGGTGTGGTGCGAGATGATTACCTACGGGGAGGGGGCGGGGGGGTCAAGTACATAAACATTATGAACAGTGGGAGCCAGGTTTCTCACTATTGAATGCATCAGTGTGGACTTGTCTTCAGAATAGATAGATATGGAAGTACATATAGATGTAAATTGGTATGTGTACATACGTTCACCTATTCCCTAGCTATACCCTGTATTTTTCCTAGGATTCTTCTAACAAATTACTACAAACTATGTGGTATTACATAATAGAAATTTATTCTCAGTTCTGGGGGCTAGAAGTCTGAAACATGGTGTTGGCAGGGACATATTCTCTGAAGGCTCTTGGGGAGGATACTTCCTCTAGTGGTTACGAGTGATCCTTTTCTTGTTTTGTTTTTTGTGTTATTTATTTATTTATTGTTAATCCTCACCCGATGATATTTTTCCATTGATTTTTTTAAGGAGAGTGGAAGAGAGAGGGAAAGACAGAGAGAAACATCAATGTGAGAGAAACACATTGATTGGTTGCCTCCTGCATGAACCTCAACCAGGGCCCAGGCCAGGGAGGAGCCTGCAACCAAGGTACGTGCCCTTGATGGGAATCGAACAATGGTAGCTGAAGCAACTTCCCCACCAGACAGTCATGTAAATCCTTACTGACAAGATAGTCTTGGTTCGTGGGCTGATGCTCTATCTACTGAGCCAAACAGGCTGGGGCATCAGTGATCCTTGATGTTCCCTGGCTTGTAGACACGTCAGTTCAATCTCTACCTCTGTTGTCACACAGTGTTTTCTCTGCCCCCTGTGTCTTCACCTGGCCTTTTTATAAGGACATCAATCATTGGATTTGGGGCTCACCTCAATCCAGTATGACCTGGTCTCAACGGATTGCTTCTGCAAAGACCCTGTTTTCATAAGGTCACATTCAGAGGTACTGGGGGTAGGACTCAACATATCTCTTTTGGGGAGATACAGCTCAATCCATAATAACCCATTAACAACACGCCTAGCATCCAGCTCTTTTTTTTAACACCATTCTCTACTAAAAATAAAGTAGGGCTCCTTCAAGAAATGGCTGATTCCAGGTCTAGAGCTGGGAAAGTACAAGATAAACTTAGAAAATCATGAGATAAACAGTAAGGAAGGCCCGGCTGGTGTGGCTCAGAGGTTGAGCATTGACCTATGAACCAGAAGGTCACGGTTTGATTTCCGGTCAGGGCACACGCCTGGGTTGCGGTTGAGATCCCTAGTATGACTGATATTTCTATCCCTCTCTCCCTCTCCCTTCCTCTCTCTGAAATAAAAAATGTATGTATATATTTTTAAAAAGGTAAATAAAAGTAAGGAAGGATGTGCTCAAAGAATTATGGGAACATGGCAAAAGAACACAGAAGCTGGCTTAAGGGGCTCTTATGGGCTCTACTATTTGAGCATTAAAAAAATAGGCCTGGCCAGTTTGCTCAGTGGGTAGAGCGTCAGCCCACGGATTGAAGGGTTGTGAGTTTGATTCCCGGCCCCAGTCAGGTGAGGATTAACAAAAAACAAACTGATTTTAGAGAGAGAGTAAGGAAGAGAGAGAGAAACATTGGTCAGCTGCCTCCCGTACCTGCCCCGACTGGGGATTGAACCTGCTTCCTTTTGGTGTACGCAACAATGCTCTAATCGACTGAGTCGTCTGGCTGAAATTATTTTAAAAAACCCGATATGCCCAGTGGTGCTGACCTCCCCAGGACACTATGCCTCTCGAAAAGGATCCCCTTCATCCCTCTCCAGAGGGAAGGGGAACACAAGAAGCAGCACCTGGTGCAGAGCCCGAGTTCCTACTTCCTGCAGGCGAAGTGCCCAGGATGCTGTAAAACCACCGGTGCCGTCAGCCAGGCACAAACGGTAGTTTTGTGTGTTGGCTGCTCCATGTCTGTCAGCCTCCAGGAGGAAAAACAGGCTTACAGAAGGCTGCACCAAACACGCCCTGAATCAAGGTAAGTGGGAAACCATCCCAATAAACATATTTTGGATTTTTACAAAAGCAATATGTTCATCCCTAGCTGGTTTGGCTCAGTGGATAGAGCGTTGGCGTGTGGACTGAAGGGTCCCGGGTTCGATTCCGGTCAAGGGCACATGCCCGGGGTTTCGGGCTCAATCCCCAGAGTGTGGCATGCAGGAGGCGGCCAATCAGTGATTCTCTCTTATCATTGATGCTTCTATTTCTCCCTCTCCCTTCTTCTCTTAAATCAATAAAGAAATACATATTTTTTTTTTTAAAAAAAGTGATATGTTCATACCCCACAAAATACCATTTTTGCAGCATCAACTATCTAAGGAGAAATCTAATAAAAGAGAAGCAAAACTTCTATAGAGGAAATCCTAACCAGGGCAAAAGCAAATTCGATACTGTTTAGGAATACCTACATTATGTGATAAAACTAAAAAGAAAAACAAAGAAACAAAATACACCAAATTCAGGATATTGGTAGCCCCTGGGGTGGGGAAGAAGGTGATGTGAGGGGGAGGACACCAGGGGCTTTCAGTTGTAGGTGATATTCCATTTCTTCAACTGGCTGGTGATTACAAGGGTGTTTGTTATTGTGCTTTATAATTTATGCAGATTACATACATTTTTCTTGTATATCAAATATTTCATAGTAAGGGAGAAAATACATATATTATGGCATTTAAATTAGAAAAATAAACTAAACATAACTGTATATGTAAAACTATGTGTGAACATACATGTTGATAAAATGCATAGAGTAAGTACTAGAAAGATACCCACTGACAAAGACAAAATGCCTTCGACAAACTAATGTTGAGCATGTGACATTTTATGAAGTTACTGTCAAGGGAGAACAGGAAAAGAGTGTGTGTGTCAGCTCAGTGGCAAGTTGCTGCTGTGAAGTAACAGGGAGCACTCCAATAGTTGGGGCCTGTGCAAAAGCCTAGAGAACTTTTGGCATCAAAGTAAGAGAGGGCAGACTTAGGAATGAGGGAAGATTAAGATGACTGTCAGTTGAAAAGCACCTTAATGCTCAATATAGTTCATGTTCTTTTTTTAAAATTTTTTATTGATTTCAGAGAGGAAGGAAGAGAGAGAGAGAGAGAGAGAGAGAGAGAGAGAGAGAGAGAGAGAGAGAGAGAGAGAGAGAGAGAGAGAATCATGGATCGGCTGCCTCCTGCAAGGCCCCCACTGGGGATCGAGCCCACAACACAACCCAGGCATGTGCCCTTGGCCAGAATCGAATCTGGGACCTTTCAGTTCACTGGCCGACGCTCTACCCACTGAGCAAAACTGGCTAGGGCTATAGTTCATGTTCTTTACAAAGCTTCAAATGATCACACAGTAGCATCTTAAAGAGTACAGTTCTTTTTATATTGGTACAAAGAAAGCATTACATTTAAAATGCAAATGCTTAAAATATACTGCAATTTTTTAAATTCCTTTTGGCATTATTTAGCTATATCAAGGACTTTAAAAAAAAATTTTAAAGGGCCCTGACCGGGGAACTCAGTTGGTTACAGCATTGTCCTGATGCCAAGGTTGCGGGTTTGATCCCCAATCAGGACACATACAAGAAGCAACCATTGCCTGGCCTGTGTGGCTCAGTGGTTGAGTGTCGACCCAAGAACCAGGAGGTCATGGTCTGATTCAGGTCAGGGCACATGCCTGGGTTGTGGGCTTGATCCCCAGTGGGGGGCTTGCAGGAGGCAGCCAATCGATCCATCAATGATTCTCTCATCATTGATGTTTCTATCTCTCCCTCTCTTTTCCACTCTCTGAAATCAATAAAAACATTTTTTTTAAAAAAAGCAACCAATGAATGCATCAAATAGATGTTTCTCTCTCTCTCAAATCAATAATTAAAAAAAAAAAAAGACCTGGGCCTCCCTTATCTTCTAGATTGTTCTCATTAGAACTTCTATTTTTCATTTGTACCACTTTTTACTGTTTGCGTTTTATTTTTACCATGAACATGGATTTTCTTTTTTAAATTATAATGTGATAATAATATCTGATAGTGAAGCGTTAATAATACCTAATAGTGAAGCGTTAATAATACCTAATAGTGAAGCGTTAATAATACCTGATAGTGAAGCGTTAATAATACCTGATAGTGAAGCGTTGGTGAACAAACTGTCTTGCGTCTGCGCTGAGATGATGTCAGCAGGCTCTGCGCCCCAAAGCCAGGATTCCCAGCCATGCGCTTTGGCCTCAGCACTGGCGCTTGCAGTCCTGTCGTGTCAGTGCAGGAAGTCGGTGTTGCTGATGTTGACAATTTATCTCCCCTGCCTTTTGGGTTGACTGGGGAAGAACGACCAGCAGCCATAAATTGAGTGTTTGTGTGCAGCAATGTATGCAGACCCCTTTTGTATGGGGTGGGGTCTTTGGTGAAGATAAACATGGGGCATGAGTATTTATAGGTTGGATTAGTCAGGATTCTTCAAAGAAACAGAACCAACAGGATATGTGTGTATATATATAAATATACATACAGAGAGAGAGACTTATTTTAAGGAATTGGCTCGCGTCCTTGCAGAATCTTGGCTGGTCCAAAATCTGAGGGCAGGCCTGCAGGCTGGAGACTCAGGGTAAGAGCTGCAATTCGAGTCCAAAGGCAGTCTGCGGGCAGGAGTCCTTCTTGCTTGGGGAGGTCATTCTTTCTGTTCAGGCCTTCACCTGATTGGATGAACACACCCACATTATGGAGAGCTATCTGCTTCAACTCAGAGGCTACTGGTTTAAATGTTAATCAGCTGATAATAGAAAATCTCCCAAAAGCTGTTGGGGTGGCAGCATGCCAGGTTCTGGTTCAGTCCCCATTATAAATCGTCCTTGATTTTTTAATGTGTATCTTTCCCCCCCTTCATTTTATATTATTTTCCCCCCTTTATTTTAGAGAGAGAGAGGAAGAGAGAGGGAGTGGGAGAAGGAGGGAGAGAGAGAGAAACATTGATGAGAAAGAGAAACATTGATGAGAGAGAGAAATATCGGTTGCCTCCCATTTTCACCCAACCGGGGGTTAAACCTGAAACCTGAGTATGTGCTTTGACCAGGAATCAAACCCTCCATGTACAGGACAACGCTCCAACCAACTGAGCCACACTGGCCAGGGCATTAATGTGTATTTTTCATATAGACCGCCATTTGTAATTTATACATTGACACCCCAAAATTGCTTTATTTAGCCTGGATTGGGGCTTTTGTACATCAGCAAATTGTCTTATGGAAATCATAGAGAGGTGTTAATCTCTGTATACAATTGAAAAATGTATTACTTGTTGCTTTAAAAGTAGAAAACAGCCCTGGATGGTGTGGCTCAGTTGGTTGGGCTTCATCCCATGAACCCCAAAGTTGCCACCAGGTCACATGCCCGGATTTCGAGCTTGATCCCTGGTAGGGGGCATGCAGGAGGCAGCTGATCCACTCTCATATCGATGTTTCTCTCTCTCTCTCTCTCTCTCTCTCTCTCTCTCTCTCTCTCTCTCCCCTCTCCCTTCCTCTCTCTCTCGAAATCAATTTAAAATATTTTAAAAAATAAAACAGAAGATTACATCTGCCAGTTTTAACAAGAATACAATTGAGCCCTGGCCGGTGCTGCTAAGTGGTTAGAGTGTTGGCCTGAGCGCCAAAGGGTCGCAGGTTCAATTCCTGGTCAAGGGCACGTACTTGGGTTTCAGGTTTGATCCCCAGCCCTGAGCAGCTCCTGCATACATATGTGAATAAACCTTGCTAATCTATCTTTTGTTACTTTAATTCACAGACCCTCGGTACTGAATTTAAGAGGGTAGAGGGAAAGTTTTTCCTCTTCAACAAAAGCAATAATTTTAGAATCTTCTTCAAGTTTGGGGTAGAATTTAGGGACTTCAGCTCCCCCTGGAGGAATTCTAGTCTTAGTCAAGCCACTGCAGTAGAGAGTTTTCTATCAACCTAATGATTTTCACAGTATGAACTTATTTGCTTGAAGCCCAGAATCACAAAGGAGACCTGAGGTTTCATGGAGCACTGAGGCCAGGTCTCAGTTCTAATCCTAGAAAAAGAGGACACTGGTGGGAAACATTTGCATGCATGCCCCATATTTCCAAGGCCAAGGAAAATGCAGTATTATATTTCCTTTTCCACATTTTCTTATGTGTATCCACTTTTGTTTTCTACTCACACTAGTGCACTGGGCCTGGAATTGAACCTGCAACCCAGGGACATGCCCTTGACTGGGAGTCAAACCCACAACCTTCCAATGCACAGGACTATGCTCTAACCCACTGAGCAACACCAGCTGGGATGTTTCACACCTTTAACTTGTATTAGTTATTAGTTACATATAAGTTTATAGTGTGAATATGAACATTTTTCAAGGTTGTCAAGCATTCTCAGACATCCCAAGTTCTGATGGCCGCAGAATATTACATCACATGTATGTGCCATAATTGTGCGTAATCAATCCCCTAGTTTGGGCAGTAAGGTTTTGCTATAATACATTATTGTTGTATTGAACATCTTTGTACAGAAATCTTTGTGCTAAGATCCCATATTATTTCCTTATGGTGATTCCTTAGAAGTAGAACTAAAGTAGGTTGGAGGGGATACACATTTTTAACTTTTCTTTTTATTGAGATATAACTTTAAGAGCCTGTACCGTGACCTGGAATCGAAGCATGACCTTCTGGTTTATAGGTCAACACTTAACCACTGAGCAACACCGGCTGGGCTGAGTATGCATTTTTATTATGGACATAATATATTTATGTATATGAGGACATTTGGAAAGTACAAGAGAAAAAATACTAAAAATATTCATATCCTACCATCCTCTTCTTTTCCTCTCTAACTTTATTGGACTTGGGGTGTGTGCATACAGTTCTTTTCTCTTTTTTTGGTTAATCATCACCTGAGGATATTTTTCCCATTGATTTTTAGACAGAGTGGAAGAGACGGAGAGAGAGAGAGAAAGAGGGAAACATCAACATGAGACACATCAATTGGTTGCCTCCCGCACGCACCATTTATAAGAATAAACTCAAAATGTATTAAAGACTTAAATGTAAGACTCACAATCTACTCAATAGTGTTGGGAACACTGGACAGATACATGCAAAAAAAAAAAAAAACGCCTAGAAAAAGACATAGGCAGTAAACTCTTTGACATTTCTCTTAGTAGTATTTTTTCTAATATAAGGGAAACAAAAGAAAAATAAACAAATGAGACTACATCAAACTAAAAGTTTTTGCACAAGAAAGAAAGTCATCAACAAAATGAAAATACAACCTACTGAATGGGAGAGGATTTTGGTTAATATCCAAAATTTATGAAGAACTCATACAACTCATCAAAAAATCCCAAACAATCTAATTAACAAATGGACAGGGGACCTGAGGAGACATTTCTCCAAAGAGAACATACAGATGGCCAAGAGACATATGAAAAGATGCTCAACATCACTAATCATCAGAGAAATGCAAATTAAAGCCCCAGTGAGGTATCACCTCACACCTGTCAGAATGGCTAGCATCAATATATCAACAAACAAGTGTTGGCGAGGATGTGGAGAAAAGGGAACCCTTGTGCACTGTGGCAGATTGGTGCAATCACTATGGAAAACAGTATGGCGGTTCCTCAAAAAATTGAAAATAGGCCCAGCTGGTGTGGCTCAGTGGTTGAGCGTCGACCTATGAACCAGGAAATCAGGGTTCAATTCCTGGTCAGGAAACATTCCCTGGGTTGCAGGCTTAATCCACAGTAGGAAGCATGCAAGAGGCAGCAGATCAATTATTCCCTATCATCATTGATGTTTCTATCTCTCTCTCCCTCTTCCTTCCTCTCTGAAATCAATAAAAAATATTTTTAAAAATTAAAGATAGAACTACATTATGACCCAGCAATTCCACTACTGGGTATATAGCTAAAGAAATAAAAAAAATTAACTCATAAATATGCATGCACTCCTATGTTCATTGCAGCATTACTTACAATAGTCAAGATATGGAAGTAAACCAAATGCCCATCAATAGACAAGTGGGTAAAAAAAGCTATAATTATGTATGGTGCCAGGTGGGTACTTGAATTATTGCATAAGTTATATAATTGTCTAACCACTATGCTGTACACCTCAAACTAATATAAAATAATAGTGAATGTCAACTGTAATTGAAAAATAAAAAATAAACATAAATTATTGAGCCTGTTGGCCATATTTATATCTTTTTAAAAAATATATATTTTTTATTGATTTCAGAGAAGAAGTGAGAGGGAGAGATAGAAACATCAATGATGAGAGAGAATCATTGATTGGCTGCCTCCTGCACACCTCCTGCTAGGGATCAAGCCCAAAACCCGGGCATGTGCCCTGACCGGGAATCAAACCCTGACCTCCTGGTTCATAGGTCAATGCTCAACCACTGAGCCACACCAGCCAGGCCATATTTATATCTTTAGAGAAATGTATATTCAGATTCTTTGCCCTTTTATAAATTGTGTTGTCTTTTTATTATTGAGTTGTATCATGAAAACATAAAAGAAGAAATTGCTAACTTACAAGCTGATTTCCTACTCATTTTCAAACCTGCTTTTGAAGGAGGCCAGAGTTTTTTTAGAACTGCATTTTAGCATTCAAGTGAAGAGAACATAAGCAACTTTAAAAACAGAAATTTCCTCTGCTCTCAACTGGCCAAGACAGGGAAGGCAAATAAACGCAACATTTAGTAGTATCATTTGAAGAAATGCTACTTAAAAGGTGTCAGTTCATTCTTGACTTTTTAAACAAAACTGTGAAAGTCTCATAGCCTCAGTTCAGAGAGCCAGGCAGAGACAGGGACTAGATGAATGGCAGGGAGAGTTGATCTTTGACTCAATTAGGCTGAATCAATCTTGTCATTGAGTTCCCAGGAAAATTCAATTACAGGTCAAGTGTAGGAAGCCCAGTAATTGTGGCTTAAGCAGCAGAAATGGCAGGTGATCGATAGCAGCCTGAGGATGAGTTTGACTTCAAAGCCCCTGAATCTGAAGAGGGGAAAAGGCAGCAGAGCCACAGAGAGGAAGAGGCTCCCGGACTTGAGGAGCTAACCCCCGAGAGGTTTGCCCAAAGCCCAAGGGGCCCTGGAAATGGCCCTGCCAGCCATGCCTGTGTATCCAGTCACTGAGCTGACTCCTGGGGCCGAGGGGCTCCAGGGTGAGACCATCAGGCCCTGTCAGGAGCCCCCAGCAGCTGTGTCTGTAGCTGAGTGCAGTAGCATATGGCCAGAACCTACACCACCAGGCCATGGCCAGAGGCTGGGCTGCAAGAAGTGGGCTCTGGGGAGAGCAAAAGTCACCACGTGGGACTAGAGACAACTCCTGAGGAAAAGAGATCTCTTTAGGAATCCCTTTTCCTGCTAAACTATGAGATTCATGGTAATAGCTGCTCCCTCTAGTGGTGACATAAATATTGCAAGAGGAGCTTTGTAACATTCCATCCAGAAGCTTTAGATGAATTCCACTATCTGAAACAAACAAAAAACCCACCACCACAGCCCTGCCTGGGTTGTTCAGTTGGCTGGAGCATCATCCCGTACAACAAAAAGGTTAGGGGTGCTGAAACCGGTTTGGCTCAGTGGATAGAGCGTCAGCCTGCGGACTGAAAGGTCCCAGGTTCGATTCCGGTCAAGGGCATGTACCTTGGTTTCGGGCACATCCCCAGTAGGGGCTGTGCAGGAGGCAGCTGATTGATGTTTCTAACTCTCTATCCCTCTCCCTTCCTCTCTGTAAAAAATCAATAAAATATATTTAAAAAAAAAAAAAAAAGGTTGGGGGTTTGATTCCCCGTCAGGGCCCATACCTAGGTTTCAGGTTCAATCCCTGGTCAGGGCCCATATGAGAGGCAACCAACTGATTTCTCTCTCTCTCTTTCTCTTTCTCTCTCTCTCCCCCCCCCCCTTCACTAAAATCAATAAACATATCATATCCTTGGGTGAGGATTAAAAAACAACAATAACAACACCACAACAAAATCCCCAAACATTTGTGTGGAAAAAAATTCGAAATATGTTGCCCTATAGTTTTTCAAGATGTTACCATTGGGGGAAGTTGGGTAAAGGGTACATGAGATGACTCTGTATCAATTTTTACTTAAAAAGTTTAATTAAATTGTATATAAGTCAAAAGACATACAATAATCTGGGATAAATATGTGCTAACTCTAATACACAAAGAGCTTCTAGAAACTGAGATGAAAAAGACCACCACTACAATAGAAAAAAAAAATGAGCAAAGAATATGAAGAAGTAGTTCACAAAAAGGAGATATTGTATAAGTCTTTAAACACATGAAAAGAAGGTCAAACTTCCTCATAAGATAAACCTATAGTGAGACACCATTTTTTCCTACCTCACAGATTGGCAAAAATCCCCATATACAAAGGTGGACAACATCCCCATATAAAAAGTGCTGGCCAGGGAATTGGCCAGGGTTAACAATCTGAGTTACAGCTGCTAGCCTCAGGGCCACTACCAACGCTAAAACTATGCTGAAACAACATAGCAAAGAAAGTTAGACTGATTTATAAGACAACTAGAGGCCCGATGCACGAAATTCATGCAAGAGTAGGCCTTCCTTCCCCTGGCTGCCGGCACCGGCTTCCCTCTGGCACCTGGGACCCGGGCTTCCCTCGCAGCCCCGGCTTCATTGGGAAGGTTGTCTGGAAGGATGTCCGGTCTAATTAGCATATTATGTTTTTATTATTATGGATAGAGAAAGAGAGAGGAGAGTTTAGGGCCTCATCCCAGCAAGGTGTAAATCATTAAATGGTAATTAAGAAATGGAATGGATAAAGCAGACAGGGGCAGGTCAAAGCAGCACGCAGGATTTGGGGGGAAGCCCATGCTGATCCACCGACACTGAGGGACCCTAAACAAATCGCTTTATTCACAGTAGTTTGGAGGAACTGGAAAATGGAGCAGGCAAAGATGACAATGAGAAACCGTACTTCAGTCCGCCTGAGACCATGGCCTCCCAATCTAGTCAAATAAAGACATTTGAAAAGGTCTGAGTCCCTTGGCCTTACCCCTGCCCGGGGATTCAAGGCCACGTGCACATGCCTGGGTAACACGGCCCGGGCATAGAGAAGAGACATTTCTAGGACTCCGACACTGAAGCTCCATACACTGTGGTTCCAAAACCTGTGGGCGAGGCCCAACAGGGACTGCAGTTCAATCGAAAGGAAACGGGGATGCAGCATGGATGAGATTAAAGTGGAAGTTTGGGTGAAAGTTGTCGTGTTTGAACAGACTCTATGTGAAGGGGTTTTGTCTCCTTTATTTGAATGTATTATGGGGATGGATAGTGTGACTGAAGAATGCGTCCCCTATCCAGCATTGCATAACAGAAGGCCTGTCAATTTGCCCTCTGCCGATACTGACTGGGAACTAGTAAATTGCCTGAGCCCACACAGGTTGTTAATTTGAAGCAGTGTGGAATACCTGGTAGACAAAAGGAGATTACCCCTTTAATTAATGCCCCACTGGAAGCTAGAGTGCTGGTGGGGACAGCCCTGTGTGCAGCACAGACCGGGGCTATTTATGGCAAAAGCACCACTCAACAAGGACCACTGGGATTTTGGACCCAAAATTTTCCATTTGAGAGATAATTACTAGCTTGCTTTTGGACATTAACTGAAACTGCCCCGTGACTGAAGGTTATACAATTGTCTTGAACCTGAAATGCCCATAATGTCTTGAGTGATGTTGGAGAAACACTCTAACGGGGAGGGCAGTGCCCAGAAGTGTTTCATAAGGAACATGCTACCAGGGGGAGGAAAGAGCTACTACCTGTTCCCTTAGGGCCGGCTTTGGAACCACTTGAAATGGTGCTGGATCCTCAGGCCCCTTGGGCCCCGTGGGCAGGGCCTGTGAACAGCTCTCCAGTTACCAACAAGGAGCTTCTTGGTTTATGGGTGGCAGTTCCAAGATGAACAAAAAGCACCCTGTTTGGGGGACCATCACTCTAACGGAAGACGGTAAATTAATTCAGCTCAGCGGGCTGCATTGCATGCTATTTGGTGCTCTGTTTTCGTTTTTACCAACTCCTGGATGGTGCCTAATGGCCTAGCCGTGGGGTTATGCAAAAGGGCAATGGAAAACTGGACTGTGAAAGGGATGGCCATATGGCTCATTGCTCCATGGAAATCACTATGAAAACTTAAGGGCTGCATTAAAGTAGGACATGGCAAAGCCCGTCGGAAGACCTCCCTTCCAGGACTGGGTGGTGATTGGAATCTGCAAGTGCATTTCCTGCTGTGCTTGCTTGAGGGGGCCGCCCAGGTCCATGACATGAGTGGACAGGGGTGCGTACTGCAGCAAAACAGAGATGGGCTGAATGGAGACATCTGCACCCTCAGAGACACAAAATGTCAAAAAGAACTGTCCTGGGGGGCGGGGGGGCCCGCAAAAAAACAAACAAACAAAAAAGAACTGTCCTATCGGCCAATAAGAGAGCCAAGCACTGCAGGCGGCTGCCA
This sequence comes from Cnephaeus nilssonii, assembly GCF_951640355.1. NCBI lineage: Eukaryota > Metazoa > Chordata > Mammalia > Chiroptera > Vespertilionidae > Cnephaeus > Cnephaeus nilssonii. The sequence goes on from NC_137090.1 coordinate 40,480,108, forward strand.
ATGGGCCCTGAAGGGAATGGACACTTACTCTGGACAGGGCTCTGTGCACTTGATGCAAATGCTCAAAATACTACCAAAGATTTAAACAGAAAACAACGCACCAATTGGTACTGTAAGGTCACATACTTTGCACCAAGAAATACAATTTTCATCTTCAGAGTAATCATCTGATAGGAATTGGAACAGACAAGGGAAGCTTTTGTTGTCTGAAACAGGGAGACAAAGGCCTGAAGTGCTGGCTCCCACACCTTCATCAGTGTGTGCTCACATTCAATGTTAGGGAGGAAGGGGGAGTTGCCACGAGGAATGTTCCTCCACTTTTCTGGGTGATGGGAGAAAAGAGGAGGAGGAGGATGCACCATTACAGCTCTTCCCCACATCACCTTACTCTCTCTTTCTTCTACCTGATACAGTGTCCCCGGACTGTGGGTGCCAGAGGCAAGGAGGATTCCAGGCAGGAAACTGTAACTACATCTTTGAACCGTTCTTTATGTCAGAACCCCCGCGGGCCTGACGGGGTGGATTGCGTCTTTACCTCATCTGACAAAATTGGGCCGAACGGTGACTACAGCCCGTGGAGAGAGGTACATCCTATCCCATGTGCATGGGAGTGGGCTGAGGAGGAAGCATTTGCTAGAATAGTATAACTGAGGCATTCTGGACCAGCACAGTGACCCACACTAACTTCCCTTTCGAAGGTGGAAAAGTTTTTGATGAACAGAGTGGATCCAGAGACAGGGAAGCATGGAACAGAGTGAGGAATCTCAGAGGGAAGGCAGGGGAGGGTGGGTGAGAGGTAATCAACCAAAGACCTTATATGCACATATGCATAACCCATAGACATAGACAATAGGGTGCTGAAGGCCTGGGCTGAGGACAGGCTGAGGGGGTCAATGGGGGATAAAAGGGGACATATGTAATACTTTCAACAATAAAGAATTATTTTTTTGCCCTAGCCGGTTTGGCTCAGTGGATAGAGCGTCAGCCTGCGAACTGAAAGGTCCCAGGTTCGATTCCGGGCAAGGGCACATACCTGGGTTGTGGGCTTGATCCCTCGTGGGGGACTTGCAGGAGACAGCCGATCCATGATTCTCTCTCATCATGGATGTTTCTATCTCTCTCTCCCTCTTCCTTCCTCTCTGAAATCAATAAAAATATATTTAAAAAAGAATAATTATTTTTTTAAAGGTGGGAAAGTTTGGATATAAGTGGAGAGGAGAAAAGGTAGCTGTGCGTAAAGGAATGAATAAATGAACTCTGCAGTGAGGGAAATTCAGTATTACATGATGCCTCAAGAGAGACTCAGAGCAAGAGATGGCCTTGTCTCTTTGCTCAGTTATGTAGAATTCATGGAGCAGCGAAGCTATGTGTTACTAAGACCGATCTTGCTTTCAGAACCTGACAAAGTCAAACGAAAGCCTGCAAACTGAGTGTTGTCTCTCCGAAACACACTGTGCTTATACAATGTTGATGGGCTGGACTAGCTGTTAATGACTGGGTAGGACTTTAGCATGTGCCAATGTCTTTTGACTCTTATTTTCCAGGTTATGTCTACTGCTCCAATATGGTGCAACAACGACCTCGTTTCTAAGATTCAACTACCTTATGTAAACAGTCTCCTGAAGATACCAACACCAATACTCCACTGAGTTGGGAAAAGGCCTGGCCTGAGGAAGAACAGAATTAGCTAACCATCAGCTCATTCCATGCTATCATGGCAGCAGAAGCCCAAGCCACAGGGAGACGCTAGAAAGAGAAGGAAAAAGGTCCTTAACCCACAGCCCAGCTGAGCAACCAGACTCCAGCAGCACCCGCTGCCGGCCATGCCCGGGACCAGCTCGGGGCCCAGCCAGCGTCAAGGGCAGCGGAACTGCCCAGGCGACGCCCATCAATCCACGCCATGAAATTACAAATGGCCGGTGCGTCAAGACACAAGACATTGGGGTATTTTATTACTTAACAAGCAATAGACAAAACACCTGACATTTCCAGTTACCAGGGCTTCCAGGATCTGCTTTTTTGGTGTCTGTCCCGCCAGCACTGGGTTTGAGCTTTCTCTTCTCTTCTCTGCGGAGTCAGTGACAGATCATCCATCCCCAGGTTCCAGAATGCTGACTTCCCTGTCTGCTCTCGTTCCCTCCCCCATTCTTTGTGGCCTATGGATTCATGCCTTCTTAATTCCTGTACTGTCATTTCAGTGAGGTTTTGGAAGGGAGAGGAGGTGAACAGATCTGTTTACTCTGCCCTGTTTAATCCAAAGTTTCTCCTGCATTAACATAGTCACGGAATTTCCCCTCCACTTCCTTTTTCACCCAAGAGCTCCTCTGCCCAGAAGCTCCTCCCGGACTCCACATACCCTGGAGTGGGGAGGTTTGGGGTCATTGGCCTCCTCTCTCCCCGTTGCTTCCTTAAGGGAACACGTCTCCGTTCCCTGATGAACATCACCATCTACTGACCAGTGAGCACAGCCTCTTCTTCATCCGCGCTCCATCTTCTCATTCTCATGACGTCAGCATCCCCAAGGTCAATTCACTCATCACTCTTCCTCTTAGTCCTCTGCCTTCCTTGTGTCCCGTGGAACACACCTCCTTTAGTCACGCCCTCACAGGGCCAAATGCCAACCGTGTCATCCCCTGCCTGCTCCATGCCTGTGTCACTAGTTCGGCAGAGCCTGCTCGTCACAGTGGCTGGAAAAGGAGGCTCTCTCCTGGCCCGAAGCTGCTCCTGCAGGCTGGGCTCTGTATCCTGTCTCCCAGCTCGGCCCGATCTCACTCCGTCTCCCTGTGTCCTCACCGTGGTTTCTGAGGCCTGTCCAGCACCCGCAGAGCCTGATTTTGTCCGCAGACCTCTCCTCCCTCACCCTCTGTTCATGTCGTCTGGGCTAGGCTGGCTCCACCCTCAGCCCCAGGGGACCCAGGCCTTGCCAATCTATCACGCCGCCCAGGGACTGCCATGGGCTGGGGAGCGTCAGAGTCCAGAGACTCAATTCTCAGGCTTCCGTGGTGTTACCGGACTGAAGGGGTCCATTTGCCTGCGTGCATCAAAGCCCAATAGACATGAACAGGAGTTTGTAGCCAAGAGAGTGAGGATTTCTTAAGGAGATGGCACCATGCCTGGGGTCACAGGAGCTCATACTCAAAGACCCGACTCCCCGATGACTTCCAGGGGAAAATCGTTAATCATTATGACTAAGGGAGTCAGGGTCATGGTCAGGGTCGTGGTGTCTACTGATCGGTAAGCACTAGGGTAGGGGGTAGTTGGTCATTGCATCTGGTCCTGATGTCAGCCAAGGTGTTGCTTCGTCCGGTCTCACAAAGGTGCAGTTTGTGGGGTTGTTCTTGAGCTGAAACTAACTGAGGCCTAGAGGATGTTATCTCTACTTTGGCCAAAACTCTTTCTCTGTGGTCAACAGACCTGAGGCGGTTCTTCAAAAACTACTGAATGCTGACCAGAACGTCATTGTCCCAACGGCTTAATGATTAAGCAAGGGAGAGGGAGAGTCTGGGCTCCAGGTGAGGCCAGTTTGAAAAAAAAATCAAAATAAAAGGGCAGCCCTAGCTGGTTTGGCTCAGTGGATGGAGTGCCTGCGGACTGAAGGGTCCCGGGTTCGATTCCAGTCAAGGGCACATGCCCAAGTTGTGGGCTCGATCCCCAGTGGGGGGCGTGCAGAAGGCAGCCAATCGATGATTCTCTCATCATTGATGTTTCTCTCTCTCCCTCTCCCTTCCTCTCTGAAATCAATAAAAATATATTAAAAAAAAAATAAAAGTGCAAATGAAAGGAAATAAGGTTCCTGTGTGGTTACCATGGAAGCCATTAGGTAAGTGGGGTCTTGGTTGAACTTAAGCCTGGAAGGATGGGGCTGTTTAAATCTGAGTCCAGCTGTGCCTAACGTCTATACTCTCCCGTAAATGTTCAGTTAGAAGAACCCACTAAGGCTTCCTGCCTTAGCCTGTTTGGTCTTGTGTCCCTGCCTGAATCTATCAGGAGAATCCTGTTTTAAAATGGCCCAAGAAATACTTAAAGAAACATTTCTCTTTTAAAACAAAAAAAACCCCACTTCAGCCATAGCCCTACAGCTCCCCCTGGTGGAAGACATTATTTCTCATTCTGGATAATATGCCTTTATTTCAATCCACCAAGTGTCCCAACAGTCTGCACACATCTAGGTTAATTTAGAACAACTTTCCTTGTCCAAAAAAGTATCTACCTGCTGTTATTTATAATCCTGATCACAGCCCTTTCCCATAATACTTTGTACTTCAGAACTATGATCCTGAACAAAATGCGTCCCAAAATCATACAGTGAATTTAGAATGTGCTAGACCATTAGGAATTAATTTTTATAACCATCGAAAAAGGAAAAATATAGAAGAGAAATAGACAACAGTAATGAACTGGAATTTTAAAATCCTGTCAAGTATACGTCATTGGCTTCTGGTCTCAAGGACTGTTCCCCACACTGACCTCTCTTTTCTCCCCACATCCCATGGAAATGATCAAAGGGAGAAGTACAACATGAAAAAGAGAAAGAAAAAAGATCCAATCCGGCAAACCAAAAACGCACAGAGAATGCCATCAACAGAACAGAATATCGGAGGGATTTGAGGAAACGTATTTTTCTGTTGGGAGAGAGGTAAGCAGTGTGGAGAACCCCCCACAGAAGGGCTCCCCGCTCTCCTGAGAAGGTGGGAACGTTTCTCAGAGCACAGCAAGGCGCCAACTCCAGCGCCAGGCCTGGGAGGGCCTACGTGTCCGGGCAAAAGGGTTTTTGAGCTGTGCTGGTGCCCACTTCATTGTGCTGTTCTTCCTCAGTCACGGAGCCTGTGAGAACTTGCCAAAGCAGGTACAGGAGTGGGTGGGGAAGCCAGAGAGGCAATGTGTGCAGCGTTCCAGCAAATTCCTGCCACCACTTCAGACACCACCCAACCCAGCTGCCACCCCAACCCAGCTGCCACCCCAACCCAGCTGCCACCCCAACCCAGCTGCCACCCCAACCCAGCTGCCACCCCAATCCAGCTGCCACCCCAACCCAGCTGCCACCCCAACCCAGCTGCCACCCCAACCCAGCTGCCACCCCAACCCAGCTGCCACCCCAATCCAGCCCTTGCCACAGTTACTTGACCCTGCTGCACACAGACAACTCAGAGGTCCACTGGGTTTGCTGAGGCCAGAGAAGGGGAGGCTGGGGAGAGAGTGGCCCTGCTCCACCTTGGCTCCACAGAATGGTGCCCTTGGGCCTGTTGCTCCAGCCCCTTCAGCCCCTGCCTTATCCGTGGGGCGCTCTGTCTCAGGTAACTGTGTCTGTTGGCACTATCTCCACTCACATAGCACCCAACTGTGGTGCCAGCCCTTCACTGTGCCAGGGTGGTAGTGGGGAGCAGAGAGCAGAAATAGAGGAAGCAAAAGATTTGTGCAAATACCTAAGGAGCCCACAGCAACCTCTATTCTCCCGCTTCCACCACCACACATAAGTGTGAATAGACTAGGGAGAATCACCTTACAAGTTTTAAGGACCATTAACCTCCTTAAAAAGGTGGGTCAGGGCCTGGCCGGCTCAGTGGTTGAGTATCGACCTATGAACCAGGAGGTCACAGTTGGATTCCTGATCAGGGCTGGATTCCCAGTGTGGGGCATGCAGGAGGCAGCCAATCAATGATTCTCTCTCATCATTGATGTTTCTCTCTCTCTCCCACTTCCTTCCACTCTGAAATCAATAAAGATATGAAGAAGAAGAAGAAGAAGAAGAAGAAGAAGAAGAAGAAGAAGAAGAAGAAGAAGAAGAAGGGAGAGAAGAAGAAGGAGGAGGAGGAGGAGGAGGAGGAGAAGAAAAGAAGAAGGGTCAGGAAGGACAATCTGGAAAAGAACGCTCCCCAGTGGAATGGAGGAAATACAAATGTATTAAAATATTCAAATTAACATCCTCAAAAATGTTTGTGACAGAAAATCACATGTGGGAAACCGCCTAGTGTCTTCACTAGCAGAGAGGTGTGGACAAGGACCCCGGAATGCTGGTGACCCTTGAGCTCTGGCAAAGGTCAGAGCTATGCACCCAGTCGAGACAATGGTAGCTGAAGCAACTTCCCCACCTGACAGTCATGTAAATCCTACTGATAAGATAGTCTGCCTGTTACTGGAAATTGCCTGCCTAAGGGCTATAGGTTAAGGTGACCAGATCGTCCCGCTTTTGGCGGGACAGTCCCGATTTTTAACAATTTGTCCCGCGTCCCACGGCGTTTTAAAAAAGTCCCTATATAATCTTTCAAAAAATAGGAACTTTTTTAAAAAGCCGTGGGACGCGGGACAAATTGATAAAAATCGGGACTGTCCCGCCAAAATCAGGACGATCTGGTCACCTTACTATAGGTGTATCCCAAAATTGAATAAAGGGATGGCAGGGCCAGCACCCAAGCAGAGTCCTTCCTCTTGAGCTGGGCTCACGCCTGGTCCCCCAATATTTCCAAATTATTTCTTGTCTCGTCTCTTTCATTTGCGTGCAGCCCCTCTTCCAGAGCCCAAACCCTGAACCATGTGGGACGTGGGTCATTCGCAATCACATTCATAAAAACTACCTGGTATATAAAATGTGGTATATAGCTACAGTGGGATATTATTCAGTCATAAGAAGGAATGAAATTGTCATATATACTATCACATGGATAAGCCCTGAAAACATTGAGCTAAGTGAAATTGCCAGACACAGAAAGACAGATATTGTATGACTCCACCTATATGAGGTCCCTAGAATAGGCAAGTTTATAGAGAGAGAAAGTAGAATGGAAGTTACCAGGGGAGCTAGAGGGAAGGGATAAGGGGAAATTGTTTAAAGGGTACAGAGCTTTCATTGGGAATGATGAAAAACATTGGGTGGAGGCAGAGATGATGTTTAAACAAAATTGTGAATGCACTTACTGCCTCTAAACAGTACACTTAAAATGCTTAAAATGTCAATATTTGGTTATATATATTTTACTACAATAAAAAATACCCCCCCAAACCAACCAGTTATAGAAAAAGGAAAGAAATCACAGAAAAAGAAAGTGTTGTTAGAAATTCAGAATATTTATTTATTTATTTATTTATTTATTTTTTTGCTCATTCATAAATACACAATTTTATTTGCTATTTTTAGGGGAAACTTAGGCATTAAACTGTCAGCTGATAAAATACGATACCTAAAAAAGTATAAAAGTATAAATATCCCCTTAGAATAAATTTTAGTGAATTAAGTCTTAATATCTTTAAATTAAAAAAAAAATCCTATCTATGATGTCAAGGTCACAAATTAAACAACAATAAGCGGCCAGCAGTGCCCCACAGGTATACCCTGAGGCCCACAAAGGCCGCCCTCCTCCCAAGGCTCCATGAGGAGAACGGGTCACCAGGGGCTAAATATGCCCTATAGAAAGGTCGCTATAAATGGTTGAAGCCAAACATTTAACAACATACAACAGACCTTACAAAAGGAGTAGGTAAGTCCTAGGTGCTGGAGAACTTGGTTAATCAGGTTATTTATTGGCAAAGGAGAAGAGGGCACAGGTGAGATGCCTCCGGAAGCATTTGAAACTCGACGTGCCAGAGCCTCTGCCCGACATGTCAGCAGCCCCGGTGTCGGTGTGCACAGCTCCCGGGGAAGCCCTAGGTCAGAAAGCAGAGAGCTGCCTGTCCGAGCCAGGTCCCCCAGGCTGTTTCCACGACCAGCTCAGAAAGGTCTGTTCTCAAAGCATGTGGATAGCAGGTTGTAGAGGAATCCTTGTAGTTCCAATGTCATGTAAGGTGGGCAGAGCCCATGTGTGGAGTCTCAAACATCCCAGAAATATCAGAGAACTGCATAGTTATACAAAGAAAATGAAAGAGCCGGCAAGAAAGAGAAATATTTGTGATGCGCTGTAAACATCCAATTTTCAACATGACCCGGAATTTCAGCTCCAGAAGCCAGGTGGACAGGCCTCCTGCCTGACCTCCAGCCCAGGCGAGACAAAGGCACTGACGAGCGCCAGCTCCTCCAAGAGCCCATGGGTGGGAGGAACAAAATAAAATTTCTACCTCCCTTTAAAGGACTTAACAGATCAATCCAAAATGCAGCAACACTTTTAGGCGTTTCTAAAAAGTAAAAACATTGGGAAGTCTATCCACACTGGAAATAAGAGATGCAAAGGTCTCTTGCCTGGAAAATACAAGTGAAGACGACTTGACTGTTCCAGGCCAGGTCAGGCCAGGGGAACATGGCTCTGAAGGAGGCCCAGCCTTGGGGTGGGGGTCCAGGAAGTAGTGAACATACAGAGGCCACCTCTGTCAAAAGCTGCCCAAGGCTGTGAGAAACCAATCATACCTAGGCATGACTCTCTGACCAGAGAACCAGGGCCTGGTGCGGTGTGGGTGATCAGCAGACACCCAGAGCCCGGGGCCACAGCACTGCGACCACTTGCTACCAGCAAGGCCCAGGCTCCGTTACAGACTGTTTGTGTAGCACCAAGAACGCTGTCCTCTAAATGATCTTCGGTGATTAAAGGGGTTGGTCAGGAGCATCCTTCCTCGGGCCTGTGTGGCACTTGGAAAAAATCGAGCGAAGGCTCCCATAGCAACGCCTGCCTGGCCAGCACACCTCCTCCTAGTGGGGGATGCCCGGCCTTGGACAGCTGGTCACGTCTCTCACCACCCACCTCAGAGGCAAAAAAAGGATTCACACCCAGATCTCTATAGAAAATTGTCAAAAGCAGGTTTCTTCTCACGGCCAAGCTTCCTCGACATGGCGGTCATTTCATCTTGGGAAAAGTAAAACGTTTCGTCAGCTGTCAGCATTGTGCTCCTCACATCCTTGAACCTCGTTCTTGCAAAATCTTCAACCTGCCCTCTCTGGGCCTCGACTTCCTGTGTGCAAGACAAGAGAGTAGGCCAGATGGTTCCTGCTAACAGAGAACGAAGTTGGGTTCTGGAACCAGCTGGGCCTATGAATCTCAGGCAATGAGAAGAGTCTGGGAGGTGGCAAAGAAGTGAGGAGCAGCTGGGGCCAGGACATTTACACTTAATCTGAGTCATTCCCATCGTGACCCGTCTCCTCGTCATCACTCTTGGCTTTCTCGCTGGGCTCACTGGTAGTGCCATACGGGGAGTTGTGCAGCTCCTTGGAGACCACACAGAGGAACTCGGCCTGGTCTTCACTCCCATAGTTGTAGGAAGAGCCAATGCTGACCAGCTGCTCAAACTTCCAGCCATCGGACATGATGGACACCATCTGCGTGAGCTCCTCCTCCTGACACTGAAGTACACGGTAAACATGCTTCACTGGCACCTGTGATGTTTTGCTGTCTCGTTCTCTAATTTTGTCCTTTACAAGTTTTATTAGTGAGGTGATATTGTAAAATTCCGCTTCCTCCAACACTCCTTCCTCTGCAAGGTCTTTGTTAATGACCAGCTTTCCATGTCTCAGGTAATTCAGCACAGGCCCAAAATAGGTGGGATCTCTGTCGATTAAATAGGCACCTGTTTCATCCTTATCCGAGTCCAGGTCGGGGTCGGCCTGGCACAAACGGTACAGGAAAGATTTCGGATCCCGGCACAGCGTCTGCCGGGTGGTGAGAAAATACGTGCCGCCGACGTTGAGCCGGACCCACTTGGACACGCTTCCGGGGCGCTGGGCCAGGGCGCCGAGCCCCACGCTGCAGCGGCGGCACAAGCCGCCCCCCAACCCCGCCCCGAAACCGCCTGGAGCCGGCTGTAGAAGCTCGCAGTGATTCTCCGCCATGATCCCAGCAAGCCCAGCCACAGCTCCCCTTCCAGAATATTTATTAATTACTGTGTTATTTTCCCTATGAACAACGGTAAACCTACTTTTGCCCCACCCTGTATTTATTCCAAGGAGAGTGTCTGTTCTGGAGGAAACAGAGTCCATTAACCATTCATTAAGTTAGTGTATTTTCTCCTGCTGTCAGCATGAGAAAGGAAGGAGACAAGATCAGTCATAAACATAAAGCATCTCCATCATATGCATACCTGAATGTGTGTGCAAATATACCACCCTGCTACACAAGCAAATCAGAATCAAGAACACAGTAATGGTAAAGCCCAACAAAAAAGAAACAATGGTGAGAAAGGAAACCAACAAAACGTAGTTGTCTTCCTAAATATTTGAGAAATGTAATGCAATTGATTTTTTAGAAAGAATTATAAAAATAGAAGACATAGTATTAAAAAATAAAAATCTGAAATTAAAATTCTAGAATCTAGATTCTTTTCAACTTTCTGATTGGGGGCGAGAGGTGAGTGGAGAAGAAGTTTCAAAAGACAAACCAAAAGCCACAATGAGATGTCACCTCACACATGATGGAATGGCTATCATCAAAAAGAGAAGCCTGGCCAGTGTGGCTCAGTGGTTGAGCGTCGACCTATAAACCAGGAGGTCATGGTTCAATTCCTGGCCAGGACACATGTCCGGGTTTCGGACTCCCCAGTGTGGGATGTGCAGGAGGCAGCCGATCAATGCTTCTCTCTCATCATTGATGTTTCTTATCTCTCTATCCCACTTCCTTCTTCTCGGAAGTCAATAAAAATATTTTTAAAGGTAAATAAAATGTAATGTATTACTAAGACTTGATTTAAAAATTATTTCATAACATACTTCTGCTCTTTGGGAAAAGTACCTTCCTTATAACCTGTAAGTCCAACTTCCTCACATTAATCCTGACTCCACATTTGCAGGTGTGCCATACACATACACAGAAAAAGACAAAGGCCTATACACTAGTACTGCTTTCCCGTGGCTGCTGTGGCAAGTTACCATAAACCTGGTGGCTTAAAACAACGCACGTTTGTTCGCTAATAGTTCTGGAAGCCAGAAGTCCAAAAGCAGTTTCACGGGGCCCAAATTTAGGTGCTGGCAGGGTCACACTCTGGAGACTCTCAGAGGCTTTCTGGAAAACCCATTTCCTGGCCTTTTCCAGCTTCCAGAGTTACGTCCCTTTAACCCGTGGCTCCTGGCCCCTTCATCCATCTTCCAAGTCAGCAACATAGCATCTTGCTTTAGTCCTCATTTGCTTCCTTCTTCTCTCTCAAATCTCCCTCTGCCTCCCTCTTGTAAGGACAGTTGTGATGGCATTTAGGGCCCATCTGGATAATTCAGAATAATCTTCCCATCTCCTGACCCTAATGTCTATAGACATTTAAACAGAAAAGCACTACTTAAGGAAATAAGGTAAATCTATACTCAAGAACATGGGAAAATGAGGTAAATCTATAAGAACAAGGGAAAATGCCCAAGGTATATTATAAAGAGAAAAATAGAAATTAATAAGCAACAACCAGTTAAAGGTATAATAGAAGAACCTACAGGAACAATTAAAAGACAAAATGCGTATGTTTTAACTTGTACAAGAAATGTGCATTGTTTCTGTAGGCAGAAAGAACAAAAAAAATGGTAATTTAAATTTTATTTTCTAATTTAATAGGGAGACTATATATTTCTGTTTTCTCCTCACTATTCTCTAACTATTACAGACTGCAGTTTGATGGAATCCTGGCTTTCACCTTCTATTTTTAGGACTTAGTGTTATTTTTTAACTCCACCTGAATTGTTTTTTAGGAATGAGACTTCCACCCCGCACCCCACCCCAACTTGTCTGCTCCTCTCAGATTCAGGCCACGTTGGATAAAAAAGACTAAAAGTCCTTTGTCTCATTGAAACTTTAAGAAATCATTGCCCTCCCCTCCCGCCCCCCCCCTTTTTTTTTTTACTGCTGCAGTGATTCCACAAACAGAAAGTTCTAATTCCTCTGTCTACTCCAAATTTCATGACTATATGGAGGGTGGAGGAGGGACGAAAAATCTCAGAAGAAAGATATTTTCCCTTTCCCTCTAAAGAAACGGAGAAACGACGACCTTCCGACCTTCCGGAGAGGGAGCTCTACCAGCAGCTGAGGTTATTTATAGGACTTTAAATATAAATCCGACCTCTGGTAACTCCCACGGAACTGCTACTTTAAGGGCGGGCCCTGCCCTTTCTGTAAGAGGGGTGTTTTGCTTCAGCACATTTTTAGCAGGCAACAAACAAACATAAACAAGCTCTGCTCTGAGTCACTGGGAGGGCTGGGCAGGCTGGTGGCTGGCTTGTGTAACCTTGGCATGGGGACCAGGATGGATTTAAAATATTCTGCCCCTAGAATATAAAATGGTTCGGCCGCTGTGGAAATACAGTATGGCAGAGTCCTCAAAGAGTTAAAAATAGAATTATTATACGATCCAGCAATTCCACTTCTAGGTACATACCCCAAAAATTTAAAGTAGGGACTCAAACAGATGTTTGCAACCCATGTTCATAGCAGAATTATTCACAATAGGCAAAAGATGGAAATAACTCAGGTGTCTATGGACAAATGAATGGATTAACAAAATGTGGTATAGACATACAATTCAGCCTTAAAAAGAAAGGAAATTCTGACACATGCTACAACATGAATGAATGTTGAGGGCATTATGCTAAGTGAAATAAGCAAGACACACATACTGTATGATCCCACTTAAATGAGGTACCTAGAGTAGTCAAATTCATAGAGATAGTAGAATGGTGGGTGCCAGGGGCTGGGGGAGGGAGAAATGAGAAATTACTGTTTACTGGGTATGGAGTTTCGGTTTGCGATGATGAAAAGGTTTCAGAGATGGGTAGTGGTGATGTGGCAAAACCACGTGAATATATTTAATACCATTGAATTGTACACTTATAAAATGTCTAAAATGGTAAATTTTATATTATACATGTTTTACTATAAAAACAAAGTTTAAAAAATTCTGCTCCTCATCCCTATCTACATTACCAGTCATTTCACGAACCCTGGAGGACAATCAGGAGATTGTCAGTCTCAGGGCCTCAGTCTCATCATCTGTGAAATGGAAGGGTTGGGTGGATTACCCACAATTCCAAGTTGTGACAGTAGAGGAGAGATTTAAGGGGAAAAAACCTTATGGAAAGTAGGATGCCCAGGACTATATAAATGAACATTGACACCTAATCAATTTTGAGACTTTACTACAGGTCAAAATTTAAAAGTTTTCATTTAAAATTAAAAATTTTTTAAATTAAATCTTTATTATTGAAAGTATTACATATGTCCCCTTTTTTTCTCCATTGACCCCTTCTAGTTGGCCCCCTGTCTGCCCCTCCCCACCCCCCCGCAGGCCTTCACCACCCTATTGTCTGTGTCCATGGGTTATGCACATGTGCATACAAGTTCTTTGTTTGATCTCTTCCCACCCACCCACTCACCGCCCCCCCTCACCTTCCCTCTGAGATTCCACAGTCTGTTCCATGCTTCTATGTTTCTAGATCTATTTTGTTCATCAGTTTATTTTGTTCATTAGATTCCATACATGAGTGAGATCATGTGACACTTGTCTTTCTCAAAATTAAAATATTTTTTAAAATATTTTTATTGACTTTAGAGAGAAAGGGAGAGGGAGAGAGATAGAAACATCAATGATGAGAGAGAATCATTGATAGGCTGCCTCCTGCATGCCCCCTACAGGGGATCGAGCCCGAAACCCAGGCATATGCTCTTGACCAGAATCGAATCCGGGACCCTTCAGTCCGTAGGCCAACACTCTATCCACTGAGCCAAACTGGCTAGGGCAAACATTTTTTAAATTATAAAATATTTCAAACATACAGAGAATCCCCTGAGATCTTAACACTCTTTAAAAAATTTTTTTTTTTCATTTTTAAAAATTGATTTCAAAGAGGAAGGGAAAGCGAGAGACAGAAACATCAGTGAGGAGAATCATTGATTGGCTGCACCCTGCATGCCCCATATTGGGGATAGAGCCCGAAACCCGGGCATGTGCCCTGACTGGGAATCCAACCATGACCTCCTGGTTCATAGGTCCATGCTCAACCACCAAGCCTCGCTTGTTTTTATGTATGTTTTTTAACCTGAAATTGATTTTGTGTGGTGTGAGATGGAGATCTAATCCTATATCTCCCTCCCCCTCCCCTCTGGCTAACTAATCAGCTCCATTTATGGGATAGGTTAATCTTTCCCCACTGATAAGAAATGTCCATTTCTTCATATATCAAATTTCCATTTTTTTGCTGTGATTTTTAAAAAAAAATCCTCACCTGAGAACATTTTTCCTATTGATTTCTAGAGAGAGTAGGAGGGAGAAAGGAGGAGGGGGAAGAGAGAGAAACATTTATGTGAGAGAGACACAACAACTGGTTGCCTCCGGGGCACATGCCCTTGACTGGGAATTGAACCTGAGACCCCTGGATCTGCAGGCCGATGTTCTAACCACTGAGCTAACCGGCCAGGGCTTGCTGTGTTGTTGTTGTTTTTCAGTGCTTTCCAGTCTGTCGCGTTGGTCTATTTGTTTATCACTAAACCAATACTATAAAGCATCTTAATTATTATAGCTTTGTATAAATTTTGATATACAGTAGGGCAAGTTGCCCATCACATTCTTCTTTAAAATCGATTTATTTTTGTCATCTAGGAAATTATATTCATTGTCACAGGTGACTTTCACACAAACCTCCAAGAGAGGAAGCCATTTTCCCAACGTCACAGAGTCAGGAAGGAGGAATCTGCACCTAGATCTGCTCAAGGCCGAGTTCCTCCCCTGCCCCCGGGGGTTCTGCCTTCCCACGGCCAAGCCAGTGGTTTCCGGGCTGGGAGAGGTGGGTGTCAGAGGTTCCTGCGTGGGCAGCAGGAGAAGGCAGGCAGGCGGGCGGGTTTGGGTTTGGTCTCTGGGGTACGGACTTCGCCAGCCAAGAGGTGGGGCTTGGGCTTTAACTGGCAAAGCGGGAAACAGAAGATGGAGGGAGAGCCCACAGGTGTCCGTGGGCACAATCTTGTCACCTTTCGGGCTGAGCAGGGTAGAGTGGCCGCAGCCTGAAAGGGGGACCTGTAGCTTCTTTTATGCTGGGGTTGTGATCCGGCGTTGGGAGGTTTGGGGGGGAAGAATCTGGAAGCCAGGACAGATAACCACCCCCCCAAGTCCCAACCTCCTCCAGCCCCTGCCCGCCTGATTAAGGGACGCTAAGCCGCTTAGGTAGATTAAGGGCTCGGGCTAGCTGTTCCCACACCCCCGCCCTGGGCCGGGCTGGAAGAGGGGACCTGTGGGAGGGCGCGTGACCCCTCACCTCGGCCCTGGGCCCGCGCCCCTACTTCACGGTGAGTGGCAAAGGCCCCTCCGCGTGGACTGGGTCCCTTCTCCCCCTGACGCACTTAGGGAGGGCGTTGGCCTGTCCCTTCTGACCCCCGCCCCCTTCCCGGGGGGCTCTGACCAGGGGAGAGGGGCAGACAAAAAGGGGACGGGAAGCCGAAGGGTTGGGAGGTGCGGTGGGCTTCCAGACCATGCCCTTGACCCCATCTTGTCATCCAAGCCTGAGGAGGGGAAGTGGAGATACTGGATCAACTGGGCTTTGAGAAACGGGGGGGGGGGGGGGGGGGGGGGGGTGCGGAGAGAGCCTAGGAGAGCTGGGGGTGCGGTGTCTCATGGTACTCCCCGCTCTGTTTATGCTCCAGAAGCGGGCGATGGCCGCCTGCGCCGGCCTCGCGGGTGGCGGTCCGGACCCCCGGCTCTGCGCCCCCGCGCGGCGGGCTCCATCCCCTCCCCACCTCCCGCGGGTGCAGCCCCCGCCCCGGCCGTGGCTCCAGCTGCTGCTGCTGCTGCTGCTCCCGCCGCCAGCCCGCTCCGCCGTGTTCACAGTGGGGGTGCTGGGCCCCTGGGTCTGCGACCCCATCTTCGCCCGCGCGCGCCCGGCCCTGGCCGCCCGCCTGGCCGCCGCCCGCCTGAACCAGGACGCAGCCCGGGAGGGCGGCCCCCGCTTCGAGGTGGCGCTGCTGCAGGAGCCGTGCCGGACGCCGGGCTCGCTGGGGGCCGTGGCCTCCGCGCTGGCCCGCGTCTCGGGTCTCGTGGGTCCCGTGAACCCTGCAGCCTGCCGGCCGGCCGAGCTGCTGGCCCAAGAGGCGGGCGTCGCGCTGGTGCCCTGGGGCTGCCCCGGGACGCGGGCAGCGGGCACGACGGCCCCCGCCGTGACGCCCGCGGCGGATGCCCTCTATGCCCTCCTCCGCGCGTTCCGCTGGGCACGCGTGGCCCTGGTCACCGCCCCCCAGGACCTGTGGGTGGAGGCGGGACGCTCACTAGCCGCAGCGCTCAGGGCCCGGGGTCTGCCAGTTGCCCTGGTGACCGCCATGGAGCCCTCGAATCTGTCTGGAGCCCGGGAGGCCCTGAGGAGGGTCCAGGAGGGGCCCAGAGTCAGAGGTAGGCTCCCCGCAGGGGCGGAGGTGGAGCGTTCCGCTGGCCCGGGCGGGCGGGCGGACCAGGGAGCAGAGTGTCTGTGTCCACAGCGGTGATCATGGTGATGCACTCGGTGCTGCTGGGTGGCGAGGAGCAACGCTGCCTCCTGGAGGCTGCAGAGGAGCTGGGCCTGGCCGACGGCTCCCTGGTCTTCCTGCCCTTCGACACGCTCCACTACGCCTTGTCCCCGGGCCCGGAGGCCTTGTCCGCGCTGGCGAACAGCTCCCAGCTTCGCAGGGCCCACGATGCGGTGCTCACCCTCACGCGCCGCTGTCCCCCTGGAGGCAGCGTGCTGCACAGCCTGCGCAGGGCCCAGGAGCAGCAGGAGCTGCCCCCTGACCTTAACCTGCAGCAGGTAGAGGGACCAGGGAGGAGAGAAGAGGGGCGGAGAGCCGGGGAAGAAAGCAGAGGATGGCCAAATTGGGGCAAGGAGGCTGGGGGCAAGGAGTGGAGAAGTGGATACAGTAATGGCATGAGAGGAGGATGGAGTCAGTGGGAGAGAGGAGGACCACAATGGGGAGAGAATAACTAGCAGCTACACCTGCTCTGGAGACTCCTGGGTAGTGTGGACGCTCTGGTCCCGCTTGCTTGGGGCATCGTAGTGGATTGAGATTGTTTCCGGAGAGACTGAAATGAGACCTTTCAGGCCCAGCTCCGAGGAGTGAACCCTAAACTCTGCAGCATCTTTGCAGTCTACTTCAAGTGAACCCGCCTCCAGCACCACCACGCGGACACCATAATAAACAGCTGGTGCTCTTAAGAGGGCAGGAAGGAGAGAGGGTCAGATCCAACCCCATGCCCATTTCATAGGTGCTCCCTCTGGGGGGCTTCGTCTGGTGGTTTTAACTTTTTGAGAACCATGACCTCTTGTGAGAAGCAGAAAGGTCCATAATCATTTCGATCCACAGCTTATTCCTGAAACCAGCTAATACCCAGGATTCCCTGAGAACCCAGAATCCCAGTTCAGACCATCTAGTCCCACCCGATGCATAAAAGGGGGGCTATAAACCACTAAGATAGAAGGGAATTTAGATGTCAGTGGGCAGAAAACTAACAACTAAAGGGCCCTATGAGAGAGTGCTAGAAGTGAAGGGGGGGTTGAAATATTCCCCACCCAAATTTGGGGTCGCCAGTGGCGGGAAGGAATGGGAACAGAGGTGGGATGGAGTGAAAGAGAGAGAGAGTGGAGAAAGTGGTGGGGAAAAACCCTCTGTAGTTCTCAGTAAGCAAGGCATCAAGTCCTGTCATGTTTACTTCTAAATCCATCCACTCTCTCCATTCTCACTGTCACTGCCCATCCACTCACAGTCTGTTTATGGGCCACACCATCTCGGGTCCAAACCTCAAAACGAAATCTTCCAAATGGTCTCTGTTTCAGCACTTACCTGTCCCAGGCCTTTCTCCACCCAACCATCAGCTTGAACTTCAGAAATGTGACTGTCACCCTCTGTTCAAAGCCTCCGAGGGGCTTCTCTTGCAGGATAAACGCAGGTCTCGTCCTATAGCTGACCGGTCTGGGTTCCTCTCTCTTCCCTCTTCCTTGAACTTCAATCAGACCAGCTAGTTTGGTTTCCCTAGATGCGTCCTTCTCTTTCGCCTCTGTGCTGCTGGCTGTACTGTTCCTGCTCTCCTGCACCAGCTAGTGATCTCGGGGCCCCAATTAGCCTAGATAATTCTGGCTCATTTCCCGAGGGAGGGCCACTCCTTCCGGAAGCCTCCGCCTGGGTTGGGGCCCTCCTTCCTGTCTCCACAGCTATCTCACTCATTGCCCGGCCTTACCATCCTTATCTGTCTCCCCAACTAGATGAGACTCCCCGAGACAGGGACTCTGTCTTGTCTACCGATATATCCTTTGTGCTTTACATACTGCCTGGCACTGCGAGAAGTGGGAATGGGAACATAGAGGCTCCGTAAGGTCTTGGGGAACGAAAAGACTGAAAATAGAAATTAGAAGGCTTCTGGTTAATGGTAGGTAATGATGTTAAAAATATATTCAGGCCCGGCTGGCATGGCTCAATGGTTGAGCATCGACCATGAAGCAGGAGGTCATGTTTCCATTGCGGGTCAGGGCCCGCGTCCAGGTTGCCGGCTTGATCCCCGGTAGGGGGCGCGCAGGAGGCAGCTGATCAAGGATTCTCATCATTGATGTTTCTATCTCTCCCTCTTCCTTCCTCTCTCTGAAATCAATTAAAAATATATTCAGGGCAACCAACAGGAAAAGGAAGAGAAGATCTGTAGGTTTAAAGGACAGTTAGAATTAACTAATGGTGAGAAAAGTGTAAGAATCCTGAGAAGAAGGAAGGTCCGTGGGGAAAGGAGATGGGATAGCCAACGGGAGAGAGGGCGAGAGACAACAGGGATATGGGGAACCACTAGCTAGGAAGTGAGAACAGTCAAGGGCTTGAAGGGCCCCGGGAAAAGGTAAGGAGAAGGGCAGTCTGTTTATGGGCCGTGACCCCACACCCTGAGCCCCTTCTTCTCCTTCCCCAGGTATCCCCACTCTTCGGCACCATCTACGATGCGGTCTTCTTGTTGGCGGGGGGCGTGGCGCGAGCTCGGGCGGCGGTAGGTGACAGCTGGGTGTCCGGAGCAGCTGTGGCCCACCACGTCCAGGATGCCCAGGTCCCAGGTTTCTGCGGGGCCCTGGGAGGAGCCGAGGAGCCCCCGCTTGTGCTGCTGGACACAGATGAGGCGGGGGACCAGCTGTTCGCCACATACATGCTGGACCCCACCCGGGGTTCCTTCCGCTCTGCTGGGACCCCAGTGCATTTCCCTGGAGGGGGCCAGGGGCCTGGGCCTGATCCCTCTTGCTGGTTCGACCCAGACATCATCTGCAACGGAGGTGAGGGCAAACATCAGCCTCCACTAGGACAGTCACCAGGGACCTCCCACAAAGTGGGGACAGACAGTGAACTCTTCCTGTAACTCCCCTGTGAGGCCTTTTCAAGTCCTCTTCGGACCCGAGGCTTGTGCAGGACCCCTCTCTTGCTGAGCCCCTAAAGCCCTCTTTCTGGCGTCCCCAGATGCTCCCCCTTAGCAGAACTCAGGACCTTTTGCTAGCTCCCTTGCTTGGCTCCCATCCCCCTGTCCAGGAGCCTCCAGGATATGGCATGACTGCACGCTTCCCTAGAAAGGGTGCCTCCCCTCCGCCATGGTCCTCAGTGTCCCTCTCACTGCCCCTCCAGGAGTGGATCCGGGCCTGGTCTTTATCGGCTTCCTCCTGGTGGTTGGGATGGGGCTGGCAGGGGCCTTCCTGGCCCATTATGTGAGGTGAGTAAGGAAGTGAGGTAAGTAGGAGATGAGCTGGGCTCTCTTCATGCCAGAAATGCACCTGTACAGCAAGACAGCCGGCTGGGTCCACTCAAGATAGACGGGAGAGTGTTTTTGAAAGGGACACGGGGGAGGGGTCCTAGAAGGCTGTCAAAGTCCCAAGGGAGGTCTGGTTTGGGGATGGCTGCCTTCCCCTGAGCAACATAATCCCTTTCTGGCCGCCTCTCATGCACTTTGGCCCCCTTTGCGGAGATGACCTCCTTCCCCTACCAGGCACCGGCTACTTCACATCCAAATGATCTCAGGCCCCAACAAGATCATCTTGACTCTGGATGACATCACCTTCCTCCACCCACAAGGGGGCAGCTCTCAAAAGGTGGGAGAAGCAGGGAGCCAGGATCCAAGGATTACTCCTTAAATATCTGGTCCCCAGCCCTCACCCCAACCCCCAACTGGAAAGGAGGCCTGGTGTCTGCTCCAGCCCTGTCCCAGGCCTCATGTGTGCACTGAGGGTGACGGGCCCTGTCCTGGCTGCTTCCTGGGGCAGCGTGAAGCTCCAACAGGAAATGAATGTTTGTCTTGTAAACTGTCAACTGCTGTGCACCTGGGAAGTACTGTCATGATCACCTTCCCTAATTACTATTTCTTCCTCTCCCCTCTTTAACCCCCAGAACTCTGCCTGAGAACTCAATATATCCGGGACTCGGAGTATATTTTGACCCCTTGAATTGACCTCTACCCTCCAGGTGGCCCAGGGTAGTAGTCGGTCGAGTCTGGTCGCCCGCAGTGTGTCAGACATTCGCAGCGTCCCCAGCCAGCCTGCGGATAGCCCCAACATCGGCCTCTATGAGGTGAGCCTGACCCCCAGTGAGGCTGAGCTCTGTCTGTTCCCAGAGTCATGTGATTTCCTCAGGAAATGGAGATAGGACCCCCAAAGAAGATCTAGGGAGAGGTCATACATTTCTAAAAGGGAAGCATCCGGAAATCCTTCCTGCCCAGGATTTTCACTTAGCTGTTATCCAGGTGAGGCGTCCTCAAAGGCCAACCTCAGTGACCCAGGGGCTAGGAGCCTGCCTGGTGGGGAGTGTGCAGCCTGGTGTGGCCACTGAGAACATCCCCCACTTCGTTGGGAGCCCCTGGTCCTCCCCCCTCAGTGATAAGCCTTCAGGTTACTGAAGGGCACAGACCTCTCAGGAAAGGTAGGGGCAGAGGGGCATCTGGGATATGGCTTCCCAGTCACAGAAAGGACAATTCCAGGACATGGATTGTTCAGGATGGGGAGTTTCCAGACACGGCTACCCATGACTCAAACCAGACTCACGTTTTGGCCCCACCCAGCACTTCCACCCAATTCCAACCAGACTCAGGAAGAGCAAGCCTTCGAGGGGAAAAAGAGTCACATTAACTATGGGGTCAGCAAATCTGATGTGGTGGATGAGTGGGAGATAATGAGAACAAATTCAGGAAGAGCTGAGAGAGAGCTCAGCCAATCAGAAGGGGAGGGGATATTTAGAGCTCCAGAGTGTCAGGTCATGGAGAGACTGCTAGTAAGTCATGTAGAAATCATCACACCATATCTGAGAGCAGCACTATTGTCATTTTGGGCAGGTTATTCTTCACTGTATTGGACTACCCTGTGCCTTGAAGAATGCTGAGTGTCTCCTGTCTCTGGCCCTTTTTACTAAACATAGCCCTCAGTGTTGTTGTTTTTTTAACTTAAAATATCCTATCTAATAAAGAGGGAATATGCTAATTGACCCTCATGCTGTCCCAAAGATGGTGGCGCTCGCAGCCAATAGGAGGGAATATGCTAATTGACTGTCACGCCCTCAAAGATGGCGGCACCCACAGCCACAAGATGGCGGCGCCCAGTACCCTCAGCCCCGCCAGGGTGGCAGGCATGAAGCAAGGCCGGGCCCGCCTGGCGGGTCCAGCCACTCCACGCCCCTGCCTCCGGAGCCCCCCAGTCCCCTCAGCCTCCTAGCTGCCCAGGGCCGGCCTGAGGCAAAGGCAAGTCTCGGATGGCGGCTGCCCAGCTGCCCAGCTGCCCAGGGCCGCCCGAGGCTCAGGTAACCAGGGCCGGCCGAGGCTTGCGCTGCCGGCACTGGCAGCAGCAGAGGTGTGATGGGGCGTCGCCTTCCCCTGATCGCTGGGTTGCCTCCCGCCCCTGAGGGCTCTCTGACTCTGAGAGGGGGCAGGCCGGGCTGAGGGACCCCCACCTCCAGTGCATGAATTTTCATGCACTTGGCCTCTAGTACTCTAATATATATATATATATATATATATATATATATATATATATATATATATATATATATTCTTATTGATTTCAGAGAGGAAGGGAAAGGGAGTGAGAGATAGAAACATCAGTGATGATAGAGACTCATTCATCAGCTGCCTCCTGCATGCCCCTAACTGGGGATCGAGCCCACAACCCGGACATGTGCCCTAACTGGAAGAAATCAAACCATGACCTACTGGTTCATAGGTCACTAAGCCACACTTGCTTGGCTGCCCTCAGTTTTTGTGACAATTAAGAATGTTTCCACTTTTCTTTCAAAATGCTTTTTAGGGGTCTGTATCAAACCCCTCCAAATTCTCTTCTTGTCCAAACCCCTTATCAACAGGCAAGGCCAGCTACAAGGTCTAGGGCAAAATAAAAATGAAGGGCCCCTTGTTCATTCAAGATGACAACAGCAGATCATTGAACCAGCTCAGGCCTACTGAGCGTGGGCCCCTGTGTGACTGCACATATTGCATGCCCATGAACCAGCCCTGCCATTCAGCTGGGGACAATGGGGCCCAGAGCCTTGAGGGGAGCTGCCTAAACTTCACCATTAGTCTATAGTAAAGCCTGATCTACCCAGACTCCTGACTCCCACCACAGTGCTCTCTCATGGCAACAGATGGTGATGAAGGCTATGACTTCAGTGACATTTGTGTTGGCAATGGCTTGCTCAATAGGACTGTTGGTGAGCACATCTGGGTGGTGAAGACAGTCTTTCAGGCCTTCTGCATCTCTTACCCCGGGGTGGGCTCTCACCCAGCTAGCTGTCAAGTGGATTGGTAGACATCAAACCCAAACTCCTGGCTCCTGGCACTCTGTCACATGGAAAATGTTCTGGGGCAGTGGAAATGGGGGCTCTAGGGCTCTTTGCATCATGGGTTTTTAAGAAACTGAGTTCACGCCCTGACCGGTTTGGCTCAGTGGATAGATCAGGCTGTGGACTGAAAGGTCCCGTGTTCAGTTCTGGTCAAGGGCATGTACCTTGGTTGCAGGCTCGATCCCCAATAGGGGGCATGCAGGAGGCAGCTGATCGATGTTTCCTGGGGCAGGAAACATCCCTCTCCCCTCCTCTCTGTAAAAAGTCAATAAAAATATATTTTAAAAAAAGAAACTGAGTTCACTACTCATATTTCTGCTCCAGGGAGACTGGGTGTGGCTGAAGAAATTCCCAGGGGATCAGCACATAGTTATCCGCCCAGCAACCAAGACAGCCTTCTCCAAGGTAGGATTGGGCCCATGATGGGGGACAGGGTGGCTATCATTTCTCCTTTCTTGCCTTCTCTTTGCAGCTGGGTACAGAGGCAGGCCCCAAGTGAAAAGATCAAGAGGTCTCAGTGAAGTGTCCCCTTCTCTTTAAAGCAGGTTTCCCATTATGCTCTCTCATAACACCAGTTATTTCCTTTGATGTGCTGCTCATATGTGTAATTTTATGTTCATCTTTGTGCCCGATTATTTCTTATCTGCCTCCCTCACTAGCCTGAAAGCTGTGTGAGGGCTTCCCCAAGCCCCCTCCATTATATTTTCAGCACCCAGCATAGTGTCTGGAACATTAGAGAGACCCAATGAATATTTGTTGAGTGAATGATAGAAAATAAAAAAAAATGGGTTTCCAGTTCTGTCAGGTCATTCATGCCTGGTTGATGCATACTGAGTGAAGTGAAAAGTTGGCAAAGAGGCTATAAAATGGCTTATTCTGGTCCTTCCAACCTTAATGCCCCCGTTACCCCTAACACCATGCAGCCTTGGCCTGGCCTCCTTCCTTGATGCCTGCAGAATGACTTAAGTGGACTACTTGTATGGGTCAACGGACTAAATCACCACTTAATACAGCTGGCAGGCATTGAAGACAAAAAGAAGCCCTTCATTGAACCAAAGGAAAGCTAGAAAAGGAATCAGCCACCTGCTAGCCCCCATTTCCCAGCATGCCCAGTGGTGAGGGCCTCTGTTTGGGACCACAGCTTGACTACTCAGCCCCTACTTCCTGAACTTGGGAAGGAGGGTGACTCACCAGTACATAGTGACTCACCAGTACAAGCCGTTCCTGGTGGGGTTTTTGTTTGTTTTTAAAGACCTCGATGAAGGGAGAGGGATAGAGAGATAGAAACATCAATGATGAGAGAGAATCACTGATGGACTGCCCCCTGCACGCCCCCCACTGGGGACCAAGCCCACAACCTGGGCATATGCTCTTGGCTGGAATCGAACCCGGGACCCTTCAGTCCGCAGACTGACGCTGTATCCACTGAGCCAAACCATCTAGGGCTATTTCTGGTGTTTTTTTGAAAGCAGTGCAGCTTCTCCCTGGTTCTTCCCTCAAAGGCTGTTACATCAGAAGGGGGGAGGTGGTGCCAGTGGCTTCTCCTTCATGAGGTGTTTTTCCTTGAGACATGGACAGTTCCAAGTCTGATGGTTAATAAATCAGAACCTGCCTAGATCCTGATTCCCAGTGCAAAGGTGTCTTTTCATTCATAACTTTAAACTAAACCCATACTCGGTCTCTGAACGGTAGCCTTTGAAGATGTCTTTTTCAGAGAGAGAAGTTGTCCGTAGAAGAAAGCCCTCCTACGTGCCCTATAGACCTTCCATTCACCACTATTATCCCATCTTCAAAACCAGCCCTGAGTAACAGCCTCGTCCCCACCTTGCTCCCAGGGCAAAGGCCTGTTAACTTTCCCCCTCTCAGCTCCGGGAGCTGCGGCACGAGAACGTGGCCCTCTACCTGGGGCTCTTCCTGGCGGGGGGAGCGGACAGCGCCGCGGCCCCCGGGGAGGGCATGCTGGCCGTGGTCACGGAGCACTGTGCCCGGGGCTCCCTGTACGACCTCCTCGCCCAGAGAGACATAAAGCTGGACTGGATGTTCAAGTCCTCCTTGCTACTGGACCTCATCAAGGTGTGTGGGGAGTGGGGAGGCCAGGGTGCGGGGAAGAGGGGTCAGGGGAGCCGGGGCTGAAGCTGCCTCTTACCCTACCCCCTCCAGGGAATGAGGTACCTGCACCACCGAGGCGTGGCCCATGGGCGACTTAAATCCCGGAACTGCGTGGTGGACGGGAGGTTTGTGCTTAAAGTCACCGACCACGGCCACGGGAGACTACTGGAAGCGCAGAGGGTGTTAGCGGAGCCTCCCAGCGCGGAGGGTAGGACTCCCTGGCTCATAATTTCAAGGCTCTTCTCTCCCTCCGCCTTGCATTCTCTCCATCTCACATCTACTGGACGCGACCCCTGCTACGGAGAAGGCCTTGTGACCTCTGAGATGAGGAGGGTGGACGGTGAAGTCCCAGAGGCGGGGCATTATCAGGGCGCAGCCTTGGGGAGCGGACCTCCTGTCCTTGAGACCGGCCTGTTCCACGTGGGACTTAGCCTGAGGGCGGGGCTTGTGCCCAGGGGGCGGAGTCTTCTCTGGGCCAGCTTGCTCCAGGGGGCGGGGCCTCTTGGTGAGGGCGGGGCTTTATCTGAGACCCGCTGCGGGTGGTCTCCCCTGGGCGTAGCTGCAGGCCGCAGGGCCAGCCTCAGGCGGGGGAGGGGAGGGTTGGGGAGTGGGTGGGTGGGGTTGTCTGTCCCCAGTTCCCCCAAGGCCCTCCGCGCGCCCACGCCTTCTTCCCCGACCCCAGACCAGCTGTGGACAGCCCCGGAGCTGCTCCGGGACCCAGGCCTGGAGCGCAGGGGGACGCTGGCCGGCGACGTCTTCAGCGTGGGCATCATCATGCAGGAGGTGGTGTGCCGCAGCGCCCCCTACGCCATGCTGGCGCTGACACCCGCGGGTACGGCCGCCCCTCGAGTGGGGTTTGAGCTAGAAGGGCCTCCTGCTATTAGGCAGAGCCCGGCCAGACCCAGCCTCGCTCTTTTCCGAAAGCCCAGTGCTGAGACTTAATTATGTAGGCCTCCCTTCAAGCTGGGGTCTGACGGGGCAGCGCAGGAGAGAGCCAAGCCTCAGGACAGGCCGGGGCGGTTCTTAGGCGCCAGACTTCAGTGGTTTCCTCCGTCCTGATCCTGGGCTCCAAACTGCTCCCCCAACGGATGGAACAGGCTCCTCTCTGGTTCTTAGGGGCCCAAGGAGGCAGCAGGGTGGGGGGAAGATGGGAAGACACAGTTGAACATGGTTCAAATCCATATTATATATCATCTATAGGACTCAGCAAGCTACTTGATCATCCTAGCCCTCACTTCTTATGTGTGATAAATGGTCGTCTCTGTCACCTTACTGCCCCCCGGCCCTCAGGGTTCAGGGTTCCCTTGTGGCTCCCAGCAACCCCCTTCCCCACTTACCAAAGCTCTGATTTAAAGGACCCCCTTCCAGGCCCCCCCATCGTGAGCTTCCACGGTCAGGCTTCTGTTCTGGTGCACCCCCTCATGGTCCCCTCATGCCTCCAGAGGTGGTGCAGAGGGTGCAGAACCCCCCTCCGCTGTGTCGGCCCTTGGTTTCCATGGACCAGGCACCCATGGAGTGCATCCAGCTGATGACACAGTGCTGGGCAGAGCAACCGGACCATCGGCCCTGCATGGACCGCACCTTCAACCTGGTTAGGGGCTGGGATTGGGCAAGGGCTGGGCTGGCCACCTGTTGGCAACCGGGGGAGCTGCAGGAAGGCAGGCTGGCAGGACCTCTGACCGTCCAGGCTGTTCCTATGGGGCAACCTGAGGACGGGGCCTTTGGTGGGGGCAGAGTGAGAGTGGGGGCTGTAGAGGCCTTTGGAGCCCGAGGTGGAGCTGTGGGTGGGAGAAATATTTGATTCCGCTCAATATTTATTGAGAACTAAGTATGTTCTTGGCCAAATGTGGCAGAAAGACCCTGGGCCTGGGGATTGGCGCTGTGGAAGGAGCCCTGGGCGCTGAGGACGGATTGGTTTCAGTGCTCTGCCAACTACTAGCTGAGAACAGCTGACCTCAGGGGGCCCCATTTCCTGTGTGCCTACTAACAATGTGCGAAAACACAGTGCCCAGCATCCTGGGGTGTGGGAGGGGCTTGATGAGTTGAAGATGAATGAATGGGTGAGAGAGAGACTCAGGCATAAAACGGCCCCATGAGAGGTCCATGGCAGCCAAGGTCCTCAGCAGCCCCACCAGCTGCCTCCTCCCACTAGTTCAAGAGCATCAACAAGGGCCGCAAGACCAACATCATCGACTCCATGCTGCGGATGCTGGAGCAGTACTCCAGCAACCTGGAGGACCTGATCCGGGAGCGCACGGAGGAGCTGGAGCTGGAAAAGCAGAAGACAGACCGGCTCCTCACGCAGATGCTGCCTCCGTAGGTGCCAGTGGGGAAAGAGTGGGGAGGGCAGCGGGACGCCAGCCAGACTGGGGTGCCTCCAGGTAACCCCGCCGCCTGCCATCCCTAGGTCAGTGGCTGAAGCTCTGAAGATGGGGACACCTGTGGAGCCCGAGTATTTTGAGGAGGTGACACTGTACTTTAGCGACATCGTGGGCTTCACCACCATCTCCGCCATGAGTGAGCCCATCGAGGTAGTGGACCTGCTCAACGACCTCTACACGCTCTTCGACGCCATCATCGGCTCCCATGATGTCTACAAGGTGGAGTGAGCAGGGGACAGGCCCTCCCGCAGGATCACCGGCTCCCAGCCCGGCCCTTCCCGCTCAGCCCCCAGGCCGCCAGCCCAGGCCTCTTTCCAGACCTCCTTTCCTCATCTCCCTGCCAGGCCCCAGCTCAGTCCCCAGCTCCAAGGATCCCCAGTGTCTCTGCGCTTAAACCCAGTTTAGGCCTCCTGACAAGGGACACTCGCTTGGGGGAGCGGGGTGCTCACTACTGAAACCCTGCGTCTCCCCCTCAGGTGGAGACAATTGGGGACGCCTACATGGTGGCCTCCGGGCTGCCCCAGCGGAACGGGCAGCGGCACGCGGCAGAGATCGCCAACATGGCACTGGACATCCTCAGCGCCGTGGGCTCCTTCCACATGCGCCACATGCCCGAGGTGCCCGTGCGCATCCGCATCGGCCTGCACTCGGGTAAGTCCCCCCACCCCCCGCGCTGGGCGCTCCTCTCTAGGGCCGGGCTCTGGACCTCCCAGACCGGAGGGGGCGGGCGCTTGCCCTCTGCATGCTGTAGTTAGGGTACGCTGGAGAGTATTTCTTTGGGGGAGCCGGTGGAGATGATGGGGTGCTGAACTCCCCTAGGCCCTAGGTGCCACCAGCCGCCGGCTCCAGCCCAGGCCCCTCCTCCCCACCAACCCCGCGTCTCCGCAGGCCCGTGCGTGGCGGGCGTGGTGGGCCTCACCATGCCGCGGTACTGCCTGTTCGGCGACACGGTCAACACCGCCTCGCGCATGGAGTCCACGGGGCTGCGTGAGTGCGATGCGGGGGGCGGGGCCGAGGGCGGGGGGGCGGCGTGGCGGGGTCCGGGAAGGAACCGGCCAGCGGGAGGACGTGGGAGTGGAGCCTCGGGCATCGCGTCCTCTGTCGCCCAGCTTACCGCATCCACGTGAACGTGAGCACCGTGCGGATCCTGCGCGCTCTGGACCAGGGCTTCCAGACGGAGGTGCGCGGCCGCACGGAGCTGAAGGTGAGGCCGCCCGCCCCGCGCTGCGCCCGGGCGGGAGACATCGCTGGCCGCGCCCGACCCCGGTCTCCCCGGTCTCCCCGGTCTCCCGGTCCCCGTAGACCTCGGGATCCACCCGCCCTCGCCCCAGCCCGCCTGAGTCCCCCCCTCCCCGTGTCTTCCCAGGGCAAGGGCGCGGAGGAAACGTACTGGCTGGTGGGCAGACGCGGCTTCAACAAGCCTATCCCCAAACCGCCAGACCTGCAGCCGGGGTGAGGAGCCGTCCTCCGCGGGCGGGCGAGCTGCGAGCGAAGGGCACGGCCTTTCTCCTTGCCCCGGGCCCAGGCCTGATCCCGCCCAGCCGCCAAGTAGCAAGACCTGGGCCCTGCCCCCCACAACTCCCATTCCCGACCCCTGAGGCCGCCCTCTCCCTGCAGGGCCAGCAACCACGGCATCAACCTGCAGGAGATACCCCCCGCGCGGCGCCAGAAGCTGGAGAGGGCGAGGCCGGGCCTGTTCCCCGGAAAGTGACGCCGGGCTGGGACAGGTGCTGCCCCTGGGCTCCCTCCCCAGAGTGCAGGGGCTGCCTACCTCCTGGAGATGCTTCCGGGGACTGGCGCCTCTTTCCCAGCTTAAGGACCAGCCCTGCCTGCAACTTCCCATCCAAGCCACTTGTCCAGGTTTCTCTCGGACTTAGTGAGCCCGGGCTGGCTCCTAAACCCAGAGCTCTCCCCTGGGAGGGGAGCACCAGCCACACAGATTCTGGTAGGGTAGGTCTGGAGTGGTCCAGGAATTCCGACTTGGGAATCCCTGTAACCATGACCTTCTGTGACCTCTCCTCTGACCCCCACTGCATTAACCAGCCCCCACCCCCACCCCCGCAGGCTGTGCCCTGCTCAAGAGACAGAACTCTAGGGGGGCACCATTCACCAGAGGACAGATGACTGCAAAAGCCCTTCCGGCCTCCACCGGCCTTCAAGAAGCTCTGATCCATGACCCGCCCCTTCCTGGGTGAACCCTCATGATTCCTTTCCACCGTTTCCTCTGACACACTCCTCTTCCCCTCAGGTTACCCCCAGAAGGTCCTCTTCCTGACAATTGCTGCTATAGGTGACCAAAATCTGCCTACTGCCTACCGGTGGCTTCTGTGCAGCTTTTCGTCAAAGGATTCTGGGCCTTTAGAAGATCTGGCTGCCAACCAGCTGTGTGACCTTTGGAAAGTCTGGTGCCCTCTCTGGGCTTGGTTCCCCTCCAGGGTGAAACGCCGAGTGGCCTAGGTGGTTTCCACACCCCCTGGCTCTGACAGCTGGGTTCTAGAATGGTTGGCCTTGGGATATAGGGCACTGGGCATGTGACCTCCAGCCCCAGTGACCCTGAGACCAGCAGGATGTTGAGATGGGGGGGGGGGGGGGGAGAGACCTCTCCACTTTCCAGGGCTTCTTAAGGCACCAGGAAGGAGGTTCTGGGATTGGATGCCCCAACCCCAGAGAAGGCGGAGACCTCCTGTCCCACCAGAGTAGAGGATGTCACACAGGCTGAGGGTGTGAGGGCTTCTGTTTAGCCTCAAGCGTCAGTCCCTACTCCATCCCCCACCTGTCAGGAACTGGCTCCTTCACTTGTGGGCGGCGTAACCATGTAACTTGCCCAAGTGCAGAGAAAAGCTTGCTTCAAGGCGTTGGAGAAAGAAAAGCAAACCAACTGCACCAAACCTTTACTAACCAGAACACCCAAGGGATACTAGTGTTCTCAGTTTAACTGGGCAGCCAACCCCATCCTGGTGAGTCCCTGGCTGGAGAGTCTTTTGTGGAACTCTGATGTTCCAGAGCACGGGCCTCGGCGTGTTTGACTGGGCATCCGTCTCCATTGCTGCAGACCATGAGAGAATTTAGCAGGTGCTGCAGGCACCCAGGCTGCCACTCTAAGCAGTGAGCATCCAGTCCCTGGAAGTATCAAGTAGAACTGGAGACATCATTGACCAAGGACATAGCCAGAGGGAATTCCCAGGTGGAAGGATGAACTAAATCTTCACTGTGCAAAGTGTGGTTGGTGGACCAGCAGCAGTGACATCACCTTGGAATTTCAGAATCTCAGGCCCATGAAACTAAATGATCCTGGGATCCCTAATATTTCCAGAATCTCTAAGATTTCATAAAAAACCGGGCTAGAAACTAGCCTGAGACTTGTTCTGATTAGCCTATGGGGTGATTTTTATTTTGTTTGAGTTAACATTTTTAAATTAAGAGATACCACATTTAACCCTAGCCCAGTGGTTCTTCAACCTTTCTAATGCCGCGACCCTTTAATACAGTTCCTCATGTTGTGGTGACCCCCAACCATAAAATTATTTTTGTTGCTACTTCATAACTGTAATTTTGCTACTGTTAGGAATCATAATGTAAATATCTGTGTTTTCCGATGGTCTTAGGCGACCCTGCTAGCAGTACATTATGACTCATTAACAGTAGCAAAATTGCACTTATGAAGTAGCAACGAAAATAATTTTATGGTTGGGGGTCACCACAACATGAGGAACTGTATTAAAGGGTCGCGGCATTAGAAAGGTTGAGAACCACTGCTAGCCAGTTTGGCTCAGTGGATAGAGCATTGGCCTGTGGACTGAAGAGTCCCGGGTCCAATTCTGGTCAAGGGCTTGTGCGCCTGGGTTGCAGGCTCTTGTGGGTTCCAGTAGGGAGTGTGCAGGAGGCAGCTGATCAATGATTTTCTTTCATCATTGATGTTTCTATGTCTTTCTCTCTCTTCCTCTCTGAAATCAATAAAAATGTATTTTTAAAAAAGAGATACCACTTTTAAAAATATATATACCAAATTTCTCTCTTCTCTGAAATTAAAAGCCATGCAGAGGGGCAACTGCTGACTTTCTGCTGGAGCTAAAGAGCAACTGTCCCTCAATCTGGGGCTTCACGCTTCAGTTCTCACGGTCCCCACACTCCCTGTGGACTCCAAGACACCCAGACTGCCTGAGCATCTCTATGTGCTTGGCTGGCACCTGTGGGCTTTGATCTCGGGACTCCTAGAGCAACTAGTGTTAGGATTGCAAGTGCTCCTGGAAGTTGCTTTGCCTGATCTGTCAAATCCTTGAAATCCACAAGCTTAGTGGTCGTACCCTCCTTCCTAAAGGTAGAAAAATCTAAAAGCCAGCACTTGTGGGTTCTGGTTACTCAAGGTGGTGCTGCTATAGTGAGTAATTTAGTGCATTAAAAAACAAACATTTTAAACAGAGTTTGGAGATGATGAATTAAGGATTTTGTAAAAACCCTGATGTGCGCACAAAATATTTTTTAAATTATGTGCATTTTAAAACATCTCTCTTCAGATTTTCTCTGTACTTAGGTCCCAGGGATTGAGGGCAGATTCTGCACGCTGGTGCTGGACCGGACAGTGTGGATTTTGCTCTCACTCCCCTGCCTCTTCCCTCCCTTCCCATCCCACCTCACCCTCTCCTTCTCTCCCCACTGTGAGGGGCCTGGGTAGCTAATGGCCTGTGATTCAGTGAAGCCTCAGGGAAGAGCTGACCTGGGGTTGGTGCAGGGGGATTAGTGTGGGTTGGCTGGGGCAGGGCTTTCCCTAGAGGAGGAGTGGGGGGGGGGGGTGAGGAGGAGGAGAAGGAGGAGCTGGGGTCCAAGCCTAGGTTGAGGTAGAAGTGGTGCAGGCAGGGCTGAGCAGGTCCCTTCCCACCCTCAACCCAGCCTTATTACCAGGCCTCCATCTCAAATGAGCAGATGTGACTGGGGAGGAGCTTGGTAGAGGAGAGTCCTGTCTTCAGATAGGACAACTTGGGGACCAACCACCCCAGAGCTCACAGAGCTAGTGGAAGCAGAGAAGGGGGGAAATTAAGCCTGTCTCCCTCTGCCCCTCAACCTCTCTTCCTCTATCCGTCTCTCCCTCTCCCAGTGTCCCTGTCTATCTGCCTCTGGGCTGCTCTTCCTCTGTCCCCAGGTCCCCCTTCTGCCTGGCAGTTTATCCCTGCCTTTCTCCACGACTCCCCCATTTCTGTGGAACCACTTTTCCCGGACCCAGTCAATATCCTAGAGCTCTGCTACCCTCTGACTCAAGTCCTTTCCACCTACGTACTCCCTCCTGTTGTTCCTAGAACCTGGGCAACTCTTAGCCCAGAGAGCACCTGGCTTGGTCATTAGGCACTCCCCACCTTCAGGTGTGCTTACACTACCTCTGCCAGCTGGTCTGTGCCAGGAGCCCACACTTGGGACTGTCTCCCCTTTGCAATGGCTCTGTAACCAGGACCAGTATGGCCAAAGCAGGGACCTCCCGCAGCTGCTGCTCCTTGGGGCCTAGGCCCTGCTCCCCATCCCCACCTGCAGTAGACACAGGCACCCCCTTTAGGGGATGTGTGATGCTGCAATGTGGGGCTTTGTTCACTGGATCCTCTGGACTGTGCACTGTGGGCACCAGGCCAAGTGCAGTGTGTTGGGTTTTGGGGGTGGGGGTTGGGGTTGAAATAAAGGTGTGCTTTCTCCCATTTCATGTTGCGTGGTCCTTTGGCCTGGATGGTCTGAACACCCCATCCCCAGAATGTTCAAACCTGGCATTGTTAGGGACGGCTTCAGATAGAGGTGAACCCCAGATATGGCCTAGGCAGGGGGAGGTGAGCCAACAACACCCACCCCAGAAACTCCTCTGCTCAGGGGGTCTGCTCTGAGGGGACCAAGTAGGAAGCCTCGGGCCTTTTAGGCTTAGAGAAAAGATCAGGGTGTCTGAGGCTCCAGAAATGGGTGGTGTGGCCTCATCCCTTGGTCACAGGCAAGAGAGAGGAAGGAAGAGAAGGACAGAGCTTGTCTGTGGCCATGGCACGTGACCCATGACCCATGGAAGCAAGACTGAAGGAACAGAGCCCCCAAATGGAGAAGTTGTGGTCCATGGGTCTCTGGGTAGGACCTCACCAACAACCCACATTCCACCTCTGACCCTCAATACCCTGCTACTGAGACATGAGAGCAGGACAGACCATCCCAACGCCACCAATGTGTGACCAGCCCATTGGTTATCCATTTCCTTTTGAGCCCAGCTGTCCCTGCCTCTGGTCTGCCACTTCTGATCTCAGGACTCTTGAGACATAATGACTCATAATGGACATTGGTTGTTCTGCCTTCCCAGCATCCATCCTGCTGAATGGTGGGCAAACATCCCTGCCTCATTCTCAGTCCCTGTGGAACTGGTGGAACTGACCCGAGACCTCCCCTCCAGTCCTGCCCACCCCATCCCTTTGGCTGCAGGGATTGCTTGAAGGACAGGCAGGTGACCTGGACCAGGGAAAAGAAGCTCAGTGCTGAGATGCTACTGGAAGCCAAGCGGAAAAGTTGTCTCTTTTCTCTGGGGTTGCTGAGAGGATGGGACACTGAGTGGTCTTGCCACCACAAAGTTAAGGAGCAGAACTGACAGATGGGCAAACCACCCACTCTGGGCTGTGTGGGTACCACGGGCTCGCAAGTTGTTTTCTTTGCTTAAGCCAGATTGAATTGGTTTTTGTGTTGTTGTTTGTTGTTGTTGTTCTTTGTAGTCAAAATTGTCCTGACAGACAGACCTCAAAAAAATTATGGAATGCAGTGGGGGCTAGACTGATTTAACATGTAAGAAAAGAGAAAAACGCTGAACTAGGAGGGAGGAGGAGAGTGCAGAATGATGGAGAGCAGTCGAGAGAACAGTCTCTGAGCCAGCCGGACCCTCTCTGTGGTGTGACTGTCCATTTAGGGGAACCTAACCCAGCACAAGGTTAGGACTGTTAGAGTGGGAATTTTTGAGCATGCTTCCAGAGAGGCCATGGACTATGCCCCAGATAGAATTGTCAGTGCTGACACCAGGCCAGGCCTTGAGATATGGTCTCATGGCCCCTTCCCAGCACGTAGGCCTTCTTTCACAGAACACTGTCAGCTTTCTGAAGAACAGGATGACCCTGTGAATAACATGGTCGTCATTGGCATGATCCTGACGTTGCTTGGGAAAAACTGTTTTGTCTTGGGTTACTTGTTCTGTAAAAACCGGATGTGGTTAATGTGCTTAAAAGCGGTCCTACACAAAGGGTCGCTGCTGCTCTCTGGTCTCCCTGCGTGGAGAATGGCAGAGCAGTCGCCGGGTCGTCCGGCTGCCCGGCTAATAAAGGCTCCCTAAATTTTAATTTGATCTGGGCTCTAGTGGTCATTCACTCGCATCCGCTCCACAACAGGACCTGGGGTGAGAAAAGGCATACAGCCTTTTTGCCTTGTCAGGAGTCTTGTGCTGACTCAGCATTTAGAAGGTGGAGGAATATTTTTGGGTCCTGCCTGAAAGGAGGAGATGCAAATGAGAGCGTGAATGGTCTCTAACCTCAGCACAGCGCCTGCTGTCGACACTTAATGAGTGATTAGACTTTGGCAGGGAGATTAGGGTGGGGCAGATGGCTCTCCCTGCTCCCTGAGTGGGGACGGGAGTAGAGAAATTGGGGAGGATACCTGTGATGTCTGGAAAACCTAGGTTCCTGCAGGGTGGGGCTTGCTTCTCCTGGATAGAGACTCACCCATCCAAACTAAAGCCACTTGTCCTCTCCACCAGAGACATCCCACCTCACCATCCACCCCTGAGCCTGTGTCTTTGGCCCTGGACCCCGAGAAGGGCGTGCTGTCCAAGCATTTATCTATTCTGCTCCCAGGGAACTTGGATCCTGCCGTTTGAAACGCACATCCCCTCACACCCCCGCACCCCCTCGCACACCCCAATCCTCTTTCTTCACACACCATTTTGCACACATGAAAACGGCTCCAGCCGTGAAAGGACTTGGAGACTGCGTGTCCGGCAGATCTTGGGATCAGGAAGCAAACCCAGTAGCTCAGACTCTGGGCCTCAGGTGCTTCTCAAGGGTGCTCTGGAGAAGTTCATGTTACAGGCAGTTCTGCCTCATGCCGCCTTGATTCTTTCCTGAAATCCCGCAATTTAAACTCCAAAACAACACCTGTGTAATCAGATTATAAAAGAGTTTTGACTTGGTGGGATATGAACATGAACACATTTTACATCTCTCCAGTCAGTGCCTTCAAAACTTTAGTCCAGTTGAAAACTCCAACCTTCTATCTGCTCTAAATGTCTGCTCACAACCTCGGCTTCCAGGAACCTGGGGTGGGAGGAGTGCATGTCTGCTCCTTCCCACCTCCCCCAACTCTGCTCCATGACCTGGAGAGGAGGGACATGGGGGCAAAATTCGATCTTGGGAACCCTGTCCCTCACTCTTCAAGTGAGAAATACAGAGGGAGCTTAACTGGTCACCTGCTGGAGAGGTTGCCCTGGTCTCACGGGGCTGCTTGCTGATGTTGGCTGCGGCTGGGAGGATGGGCAGTCCCTGCCCACACGGGCATGTGCAGAGTTGGGCTCACTACAAAGCGAATAAAGTTGAAACTTCACGGCCCCTCACTTACACAAACCGCTTCCAAGCCCCCCTAGCCAATTTTGTTTTCTTTTTCTTTTTCCAAATATATTTTTATTGATTTCAGAGAGGAAGGGAGAGGGAGAGAGAGATAGAAACATCAATCAATAAAGAGAATCATTGACTGGCTGCCTCCTGCCCACCCCCAACTGGGGATGGAGCCCACAAGGGAATCGAACCAAGACCTCCTGGTTCATAGGCCAACACTCAACCACTGAGCCACATCCTTTCTTTTTTCCTCCTCCTCCTCCTCCTCCCCCTCCTCCTCTGCCTCCTCCTCCTCCTCCTCCTCCTCCTCCTCCTCCTCCTCCTCCTCCTTCTCCTCCTCCTCTTTCTTCTTCTTCTTTTTTTTGTTTTTTGTGGTTGTTGTTAATTCTCACCCCGAGGATATTTTTCCCACTGATTCCTAGAAAGAGTGGAAGGAAAGGGAGAGACAAAAAGAAACATCGATGTGCGAGAGACACATCGATTGGTTGCCTCCCGCACACGCCCCCTGCAAGTGCCCTTGACCAGATTGAACCTCAGACCCTTCAGTCAGGGGGCCGACACTCTATCCACTGAGCCAAACCGGCTAGGGCTGTTTTCCTTTTCATAAAGAGGACCTCCAAACTGGAAAAGCTTCAGGTCCTCGCGCCCGTCGTTTGGATCCGTCCTGGGTGTGGTCCCCGGGGAATTGGGGTTCAGCTTACCTGCGGCCTTCTTTGGTACTAGACCCCTCTGAAAGCAACTGCGCTCTTTCCTTCTCCCAGCAGAGGCAGCACCCCGTCCCTCTCCGGGTACCACAGCCCCTGCGCCCCCACGGCTGTCTGGGCCGCCTGGGCCGCCCCTAGGTTCAGTTTGTCCTCTGACCTCCATCCTCCTCCAGAGGAGCCTCTTCCTCACGCCCTGGGGCCACAGGGGACGGGCCAGGAACTACCACCCCGCCTTCTTCTCAGGCCCTGCCTCCCTCCTGTCCCTGTTCTGCAGCCCAGCTCCGCCCAGCCCGCAATGTGCTGCCCAGCTCCCACCCTCAAAGGCACCTCCAGTCTCCGTAAATGATTCTTCCAGAGAACTTGGCATTTGTTGTAAGGAAGCGTGGCCCCGTCCCAGATGCTGTATCCCACCAACTGTCTCCCTGCCCCACCCTGGCCATGGTACCTCTGGGAGCATAGCTCTGTCTCCCTGCGGCCACTCCTTCACATCCTCCCAGGGAGGGGCCGGGAACCCGGCCAACACCAGCAGGAGGAGCCCTGCCCACCCTACCCCCAGCAGAGCTTCAAGCAGGAATACCTTGACCCCCTGTATCACTGGTCGGCAAACTCATTAGTCAACAGAGCGGCAAACCGCTGCCCTGTACGAATAACTGGTCAGGCGCCGGGCGGGGGGGGGGGGGGGGGTCAGTGGGCACAGGTACCCAGGGGCGGGTGTGGCAATCAAACAAGAGCAGAGGGACTTGGCCTATGCCTCAGATGTCCCTGGGTATGTGTCAGTGTACCGGCACACAGAGGGTTTGCCCGGACCCTCTCCAGGTGACCAGACCATGGGCGATGCCTAGGAGAAACCTGGGCGACCATTCCCAGATGATGCTGCGTCACCCTGGGAAGTCTGAAGGAGACATCCAGCAGGGATGGGTTGGAGCATTCCGAGAGAGACCACCCTGCCAGCCGGGTGCCTTGCAGTGGCGGCGGTTTCTGGTGGCCCTGCTAGATGACCCAACAAACACCCACGTCACTGCCTGCATGGGCTGGGGATGGAGTTCAAACCAACTGAGCCTGAGGAGGTGGCTGGCGAGCGTTATGGGTACAAGTTTGTGTGCGAGCCTGAGGCCCTCTTCTCTCCGGCCTTCCCGCACCATCGGCGTCCAGTGTTCAAGGCCGAGTTTGACAGGCCGGTCAGTGAGGAAGACACAGTCCCTTTGTCCCACGTGGACGAGAGCCCTGCCTACCTCCCAGAGCCGGCTGGCCCTGCCCGGCCCTTTGGCCCCAAGGGTGGCTACGCCTACTGGCCCCTGGCAGTGCTCCCTGGCCACCCGGGCGCTGCCCTGGGTACAGAGATGAACTTGGCGTCGGGGAAACCCTCCCTCTGAAACCCACACATGCCTTTGGAGCAGATCCCCACTGGCCTGTCAGTCACCCTGGCCAAGCGGAGACACTGCGCATGCAAAGTTGGAGCCTCAGAACTCCTGGGGGTTTCACTTCTGGCCTCTTCCTCGGTCCCTTAGAGGCCCAAGCCCCCCTTCCTCTCCCCAGTCACGAAGAACAAGAGTTTGTTCGGTTCTGGGGGACAAAGAAAGGGCTTCCCCACTTTATCGTGGTGGGGAGGATGCACTGAGCTCCCCAGATCGCCCGCTGTGGGGCGGCAGAAGCCTGGATCCTGCACTCCACTCCAAGCTGTGGCCCTGGAGGGTCCTCTGGTGGATGGAGTGGGGAAAGAATATTGGTAGACTACAAATTAGATATACAAATGCCAATAAGCAACTTGGATGTCTAATGGGCATTTCAAACAGCATTTCCAGGCCAGAACCCTAAAACTGGTATCCCCCAAAGCTAAAAAACCATACCTTCCCCCTGACCTCCCTCTCCTTCACTGCTTTCCTACCTTGTTGACTTATTTCTCTCACTCTGGATTTTTAACCTGCAAGAGGGCAAAGACTGGGTGCCTGGGGCAATCTTCACAGCACCTACCTCAGTACATGGTGGTTGGTTCTCAAAATTATTTATTTATTTATTATTTATTTATTTATAATATGTTTTTATTGATTTCAGAGAGGAAGGGAAAGGGAGAGAGAGAGAGAAACATCAATGATGAGAGAGAATCATTGATTGGCTGCTTCCTGCACGCCCCCTACTGGGGATCGAAACCACAACCCAGGCATGTGCCCTTGACCGGAATTGAACCAGGGACCCTTCAGTCCACAGGTTGATGCTCTATCCACTGAGCCAAACCAGCCAGGGCCAAAATTAAATAATGAATGTAGACCAAGAAGAGTTGTAGGAAGTAGGGAGGTGGTCCTGCATAGACGTTCAAAGGCTAGGAAGGCAAAGAAACAAAGAAGGGGAGAAATGAACCTCCTAACCTCACTGGATCCCAAAGCTCTCTGGCCCTGCACCATCACTGAAAGGCCCCCCCAAGTCCCAGCACAGCCCAGTCCCCCCACCCTCCCACCCCTATCCCCCCACCCAGCCTCTCAGCCCCGCCCACTCCTGGCCCAGAGCCGGGCAGGCCTTTGGGTCGCATCAGACTCGAAGACCATCACCAGCCCTGCCTGCCTGGGGCCTGGCCAGGATGGCGCCCGCGTGTCCCTGGGGGGCGGGGGAGGGGGGAGGGTGCCCAGTAGAACCAGCTCGTGGAGACTCAGACCCAGGCTGGCACCATGGCCGAGTTCAGGGTGGGGAGGCCTTCGGGCACGAGGGACAAAGTGTAAAAGTGTCAGTCAGCATCGTGGAGACCCAGGGAGAGACTCCCCACTGCCCCTGGACCCTCTCGGCAAAGGAGTTCACCGCGGGCGCGGCGAGGTGGGGTGGGGGGAGGCGGAGGAGCGGGGAGGAGGGTGATCCTCCTGAACACTAACTCCCCCATCCACTCCCCCAATCCCCTCCCCCCTCGAAAGAGGACTTGGAGGTGACTCCCTCCGAGGACGTGGGCCGGTGCCGCCGCTGCACAAGGCGCCCGGGCGCTGCTCCGCCAGCTCCTGCCCTGGGCCTGGGGCGCCGGGTCCCGCCGCCGCGGGGCCCCCCGCTCCGCTTCCCCGGCTACCAGTGGCTGGAGGGGGCGTGGAGCCCGGTGTAGCCGTAGGGACAGGTGAGGAGGGGACCGCAGCGGGAGGGGAGCCGGTGCGGTGCTGGGTCGGGTGGCGCTGGTGGGCTGGGTGGCCCCCGACTGGGAGGAAGTGCGCCCAGAAGGGCGGAGGAGAGGAGTGCTTGGGGGGGATCATACTGGGGGTGGGACCTGCGGGAGGGACCCACGGAGGCGGTGGGGGAGGAAGTGGTGTGGACTTGGGGAAACGCAATGAGGGGAGGACGGAGGGAAAAGGACAGGACTGTGAAGCAGAGCGGGGCTGCGGGGA
Organism: Cnephaeus nilssonii; assembly: GCF_951640355.1. Taxonomy (NCBI): domain Eukaryota; kingdom Metazoa; phylum Chordata; class Mammalia; order Chiroptera; family Vespertilionidae; genus Cnephaeus; species Cnephaeus nilssonii. Next base: position 40,519,913 of record NC_137090.1, read on the forward strand.
GGCAGGCAACTGGAGCCAACCAGGGTGGGGTGCTGGGTAGGCTACACCCCTCCTTTCTCTGCTCTCCAGCTGTTCTCTCTGGCCCGCCCTGGCCTCAGCTGTTGAGTTGGGGGTCAATGAATGGAAGGGGACTGCTGGGGCCGCGTCTGCCTCGGATGGGAGGAGGAGTGGGCAGGGACTTCTCCATCCCTGGGGGGAGAGGAAAAGCAGACCAAGCTGGCTGACATTCCAGTCCAGAGACACCCCACGCCAGGTCTAAGGAGCGGACGAGGGGATGCTGGGGTTCTGAGGATTGGGGACAGGTTACCCCCTCACCCACTCCCTCCCCTAGCCAAGGTCATCTGGCAGGACAGCCACCTCTGCTCTGTGCCTGGCGCCAGGCAGAGATTGAGGAGAGGCAGCAGAAATACCAATGAGCAAGCAAAGGCAGTCTTGGGGCTGGTAGTCCCTAGAGTCCCCTCTTCTTAATTTTCTGCCAAAAAAAAAGGAGTTCCTGTTCCTGCTAGCTAAGGTCAGCTGAGCCTCAGATCTGACCAAGAAGAACATATGTGAGGAGCCTCAAGTCCTGCACAGCCCTCCCCCCCATAAGCTCCCAATCTCAAAGCCCTCCCTGCACAACTGGGCCCCGCGGCCCAGCCGTTACCCTTTCTCCAGTCAGTGCCTCGCTCCCATCCGCATCTCTGCCTCTGACAGGTGGAGTGCGTCCCCCCACCCCCATCCCCTGCCCCATGCCCCACTGCCTGGATGCAGAAAACCTCAAGGAGCCTGATCCCAACCTGTGCTACTCAGTCACCAAAAAAGTCAACCAGAAATGCTGCCCCCTCTTCCCGCGAGCCTGCCTGTCCCACCAGACAACTCCCTCTCTGCGCCTCTTTCCCCACCCCCACCCCCCAGCTGGTACCATTCTGTCTTTCTTTCTGCAAGAACATCACCCGGGAGCTGAAGGGACTGCTGGACAGTCAGCGGCCCCGGAGAAGCCTGGATGAGATGGGAGCATCTTCATCTTCCCCGTGTCAGGTCCAGGATGGAGGGAAGGCAAGCAGGCTGCACAGGACCAGGGGGTCTGTAGCGGTCACCTTCTGCCCAGACACACTACTGTTTCGAAGCCCCTTCTTGCCTCCTGTTCTTCCTTCCCAGCTGTGTGACCTTGAGCAAGGTCACTTCACCTCTGTTTCTTCATCGGAAAACAGGAATAATAATAGCACCTACCTCATAGCTTATTCTAAGGATTAAATGTAAAGTCCTACAAACAACCCTCAGATGAACAGAAGTGCGCTCTGAGCATTAGCTATTATTTTTTTAAATATATTTTTTATTGATTTCAGAGAGAGGGATGGAGAGGGGAGAAACACTAATGATGAGAGAGAATCATTGATGGGCTGCCTCCTGCACGCCCCCTACTGGGGATCGAGCCAGCAACTGGGCATGTGCCCTGTCAGGAATCGAACAGTGTGACCTCCTGGTTCATAGGTTGCTGCTCAACCACTGAGCCACACTGGCCGGGCAGCATTAGTTATTAGTATTCACCCCATAATACCAGGTTTTCCTTCTAAATCTTCCTCACGAGAGACCTCCTTGGGCTGTATCTGGCCTCCACCCTTTGGCCAGCTGTCCTAATGTCCGGCTCCCATCCGCCACCAGTAACCTGCACAACAGCCCTTCTCAGCACTGGGATCTAGGGCAGCAGAGCTCGTGGGCCTCACACGACTCCGTGTTTTGCCACATGGAATGCAGTGTTTACCGTGGCAACTCAGCTCTTCTGGAATTTGCCCCCTTTCCATTCTTCCTCCTCAGCACACACTGAGTCTAGGGAGGCCAGGCACCCCGATTCTTCCTCTCTCCTTATCCAACCACTGCCCCTTCTTCAAGCCCAGCTCATGCCCCACCTCCCCTTGAAGACTTCAGGGACCCCCAGCCCCACCCACCTATGAACACCCATAGCTGGAGCTGCCTGTGTCAAACCCTTCTTAGTAATGATCCACACACCCTTCATGAGCCCTACTATGCTGGGGTGGATGCCGTGGTGAGCAAGGCAGACCCATCTCTGCCCTTTGGGAACCAATAGTGGAGATGGACCCAACCTGTTAGTCCCAACACAGCGGGGGCAGGGGGGGTGGTAAGGGTGGCAGCTGATGAGTACTCCTTCCCTATGGTTTGATCAAGCTCAAAAGGCTGGAAGGTAAATGCCTGCCACGTCAGCAAGCAGCAAAAAGTTAGGGGCGAGAGGTGGGCAGGGACTGTGGCTGGTGGAGAACTCATGCTTGTCTGATGGGGACAGAGGCACCTCAGCTACTGCAGCCAGATCTTTAGATTTTCAAGAGCAATTAGACATTTTCTAGTATTTAAGTGCTGGCCATTGATTCAACTTGGCATCCTAATCCTATTAAAACGCATCTGCAGACCAACCCTGGCTCTCGGGCCTCTGTTGGCACCCCCTGGTGGAGATGAAGCTCAGCTCAGTGGTTTATAAAATGTGTGCTTGGCCATTTTCCTTCTCTGGCCTCAACTTCTTCCTTTCGGGGCAGCTGATCTCAGCAACTTTTGTCCCTCACACCCCAGGGGCTGCATCACCGCCCAACTGCTAGTCACCTGTATTCCCGGACCCCCAGGCTGCCAGATCCTCACTGCTGCCCAGACCACACTGCAGTGAGCAGCGAGCAGCGAGCAGGGACTCAGCCTGCCTCAGGGAGGGCTTCCAGGAGGGGTTTCTAAGCCGCATGGGCGCAGGGGAGGCGTCCGTCCCAGGCTTCCACCCTCTAGACCCCACTTCCCCAGGACAGCAGCCCCTTGGGTTTCAGCTCCATTCTCTCCACCCCACTCCTGTCTAGGGGTCCTTTGCTAACCTTGTCAGGTATTTCACCATGACCATTTCACCTGCTCAGCCCTGGGGGCCAAGCAGGAGCACTGGCAGCCCTGTGCTTACTGAGTGTGGGGGTTCACCTTGAATTCAGTGCCTGGATGCCCAGTATTCCCGCCGCTGTAGATCTGGGGCTCCTGCAGCCCCCCAGCTAGATCTGGTGGCCTCATTCCCTGAGGTCAGTGCCACTTGCCATGCCCTCCCGCTCTTCTGGGATATCACCGATGAAACCAAGGACGGCAAGCACGGCGTGGGGTGGGAGAGGAGGTGTCTCGGGTTCCAGGAGAGCGGGTGGGTGAGGAGGGGGTCTGGGGACAATGGATTCCTTGGAGGGACACTTAGCAGCTGGACCCTTTGATGGAGGGCCTGCAGTGACAGGTTTCTGAGAGTTTGGTTTAGGGGAGCTTAGAGGGGTCTGGGCGGAGGGCAGTCTTTTTGCCTGGGCGTCTGGAGGTTCATGTTTCAAGTTGGACAGGTTGGGTGGTCTCGGTTCCTGGGTGGGCGGGTCTCGGGTGGCGGTCTGTGTCGTTGAGGGGGTTTTCTGGTGGCTGGGGTTGGCCTGGGTGCCTAAGCTGGGGGACTTAAGACGGACCGGAATCCGGAATCGCTCTGGGCTGAAAGATGAGGCTGCGGCGTCAAGGAGCAGAGGTCCCAGCCTTCTCTCCCGAGGTCCCCGGCGGAACACTTCACCGAGGGGCCGGCAGCGGAGCATGGGAGCACCGGGGCCCACGGGAGTCGCCTGGTCCTTATTCCGCGGGACCTCGGGGAGCAGAACCCAGGCCTGACGCGGCCCTGCACCCACCTGGACCCCGCGGTGGTGGAAACAGCATCGCAGTGAGAGCCAGCCCTTCCCTCCCCCTTCACCCCCACCTCCACCCTCCCCACCTCCCTCCCCCTTCACCCCCACCTCCCACCCCCCCACCTCCCGCCTCCCACCCCCCCCCCCCCCGGCGGTAAACAGCCGCCCGCGGGCACCAACAGACGCAGGGCTCGCGTCGGCGTGTTTTTGTTTTTGTTTTATGTTGTGTGTTTTCTTAAATAGCCGGGCGGGCGGGCGCGGGGCGGGGGGCGGCGGCGGGGCGGTCCTAGATGGAGATGCTGTTCTCGATCAGCACGGGGTCCAGGTAGTAGTAGGGGATGGGGAGGCACTTGTTGCGCTGGCGGATGTTGTGCGAGATCTGGGCCAGGCGCTGGCGGAAGGTCTCCATGCTCCGCCGCGGGGCGTCCTCCACGAAGTGGATGTCGGGGAAGTGGCCCAGGGGCCGCTGCGGGCACAGAGCACAGCGCGGGCGCTGACGTCCTCCGTCGGCCCTTCTCCTCCGGAGCCTCTCTCCCGGCCTTCCGCCCCTGACCGCCCCTCCCGTCGGGCCCACACCCCAGCTTCCAGCCCCTGCTCGGAGTCCCCCCACCCCCACTGCCCCCGGAGACCCCCGGCACCTTGTCGTCGGGCTCCCGGCTGAGTGTCCAGAGCACCAGCAGGATGATGCACGTGGTCTTCACGTCGGGCAGCGTGTCCAGGAAGGTCTCCTGGGTGCTCAGCCCCTTGGCCTGCATCGGCGGGTTCCGCATGGAGGACGGGAAGTTGGGCATCCAGGAGGTGAACTCCAGCTGGAGGGGGCAGAGGCGGGGCTGTGGGTCAGAGCACCCAGGGTCTCTCCAGGTTAAATCGAGGTGCGGGTGAGACAGGGCAGGGCCGCGTGAGATTGGGTTTGAGCTTGGGGTGGGGACTGAGGTGAGGCCCGGGCCTGGCGTGGGGCAGGGGCTGTGAGCTCAGGTACCTGCCCGGTGTTGACAGCGGCGTGCTTGGCAGAGCAGATGAAGATGATGGTGGTGACGTACCGGATCAGTTCAGGCACGGTTCGCAGGCACGTGGGGAAGCCTGGGGGAGAGCAAGGCCCAGGCATGGCCAGTCCCGCCCTGGTCCGGACCGGCCGCTAGAGGGCGCGACCGAGCCCCGCTCAGCCTGTCCTGCCAACACTTCAAGCTGCCACACCCCTGCCCTCATCCTGCCTGGGTGGCCCTCCTGTGGTCACAGCCCCCCCCCCCCCCCCCCAGTCCACACCACAAGCCTTGGCGAGGGGACCTCAGCTGGCCTTGGCGCGGTCCAGGCCCCCCCCCCCCGGGCAGCTGCCTGAGATGAGGCCCTCAGACCTCTCCTCCAACTACCTTAGGGGGACTCTCTGGGCCCAGGTCTCAGCTTTGGAAGAATCCTGGCTTTCCTGCCCTGACTCCAGTCCTTCATCCACTCCCCGCCACACACACACACACACACACACACACACACACGCACACACTTCGGTGAGACACTGCTCACTCCAGATCCATTTCTCAGCAGCCTGGCTCCTGACCGTGTACCCAGCCAAGCCTCTCGCTTCTTTGCCCTGTCGTCCCGCCTAAGCAGCCGCCCTGCTTGCCCTGGTGACCCCAGGTTCCAAAAGCCTAACACAGTCAAACCAGACCTATCATCTCCCTCCTAAACCCCTCCTCCCTCCACGCCCCCAGATCAAGGACACACCCTCTCCCCAGTTTTGAAAGCTCTAAACCTGAGCGGCACCCTTGGCCCCTCCCCCCACAACTCCCCCACTGCCAAACCCAAACTAGTCACCAAGTCCTGTCATTTCTCTTTCCCAACTCTCTCCGGAATCCTCTGTGTCTCCACAGCCCCCACCCTAGTCAGGTCCCTGCCACCTCCCTCCTGAACATCACAGCAGCTTCCCAAACTGCCTCCTACCTGCCCGTGCAGCCGGAATTGTTCTAGTACAACTCCCATCTTGCAAACCCTCCGTGGCTCCTCTGGCGCTGAGAGTCACTCCAAACCCCTTAACCATGCTGTGCAACCTGGCCCCTGCTCCTGGCTGCAGCCTGAGCCCCACCAGGAGCCGGCCCAGCTCCCACCCTCAGCTCCAGCTGCAGGGACCTGTCAGCAGCTCCCAGAACTCTCCAGCCTCACCTGCCATCGCATAGCTTCCCTCCTGGCAGATCTCAGCTGGCTCTTTGCTCAGATGTTAGATCTCAGCTAGCTCTTAGCTTGCTGCTGCCCACCCCCACTCTCCACCCACCACCCCTCCCCAAGCTGGGTTAGGAGCCCCCCCTGGGCTCCTGTCCCCACCAACAAACTGCAGCAGCCCTGCTGTAACTGCCCGTTTGCTGGGGCAGCACCTCCCCCTCCTCCATCCCTCCCCCCGCCCCCGCCAGACTGTGAACTCCCTGAGGGCAGCACCTGCGCCTGCCTCATTCCCTTTTGCCTCCTCAGTACCCAGCACAGTGTTTGTCACATCACAGATGCTTGTTGAGTGGGTGCCCAAGTGGCATGACTTCAAATGCTTTCCCGCCCCTGGAGTCTGCCCACCAGCTCCCCAGCTTGTAGCACACTCTGCCCTTCCCTGTCTGCGCTCATGCCCCATTTCTCAGAACACTGGGACACCCCCCCCCCCCAGGTCTCTACAGAGATGACCCGCAGCCCCTGAGCTCAGACAGGGGCCGGGCCAGCCATGCTTCCTTCCCCAGTCTCTCTGAGATGCTGCAGCTCTGAGGGAGGGGGAAGGGCCTGTCAACATTCTAGGGCAGTGATTTGGCCTCCTTCAGCCCCCAGTGAGACAGGCTCCAGCCCAGCCGGAGGGCCCACCCCAAAACCCTGGACCCCTGCCGGATGCCCGGGTGCCCAGGCCCATACCTGAGCTCTCACGCCCCAGTAGGCACTCCTTGAATATCTCCTGCACCCAGGACTGCAATTCCGGGTCACCCTCCACGGCTGCGTCACACGGGTAATAGTAGGTGATGATCTCTGTCACATACCTGACCAGGGAACAGGGCCTCAGTTTGGACCCTCCTCCTGCCCTCCCCAACTGTGCTGTTCCCACCTTTCCCAGGATGCCCTGGCCCCAGAGCTGCCCTAGGCATGTGGGTGAGCAAGTCCTGTGGGGCAGAGATGGCCAGGGTTGCTTGTCAAGGTCAGAAGATGGCACCAGACCCAAGCTCAGGCACTGTAAGGCTCCCCTCCAACATCTCAGGGTGTCCACCCTGAGTGCCGCCCACTGCTGTCCCCATCTCACCTCTCCAGTGCGTCCCACACTGCCAGGCAGTCGTCACGGTAATAGTATCCCGGCAGGTCCTGCACCCCGCGCTCCGCAAAGTCATTGGGGGGGTAGCAGCTCTCGTAGGTTATCTCTGACAGATACCGGACCATCAGCTCAGCGATGCCCTTCAGGCCCAGGGACGTGCCCTGTGAGGAAGGAGCAAACGCTGGGGCCAGCGGGCTCCTTGAAAGTCCTCCCCAGTGAAGCTCACATCCAGCTCCGACGCAGTTTATGATGCTCCTGCAGCCCCCCCCAGCCTGCCCCACCCCGGAATCCTCACACTCCAGCCAACACACCAGCCCCTGCCTCTGCCTTTGTAGACGCAGCACCCGCTTTAACCAGTCCCCTCTGTCCATGCTCCCTCAGGAACCAGAGGCAAGTGGGAAATCCTGCTGTTAGTGGACCTGCAAAGGCCAGAAGGAAAGTGAGAGTCTTGCCGGTGTTGGGCGCAGTCTCACCCTGGCAGAGAGCCCCCCCTCATTGAGGAGGATGGCCCGTCCAATGCTGTTGATCTGGATGGTGTATCGGGTGTGGGGGACCAGGAGCTGTGAGAGAAAGCAAGGGCCATGAGAGAACTGAAGTCACCCCCCCCAAGGGCCTTGGCACCCCCATTTCTGCAACATCAGACCCCCTCTCTTGTGGGTCCCCAGCTGCCTCCCCTAGTCGAACTGGAATCCCTCAGACTGCTGAGCAGGCCAGACGAGGGCGGTGATGCTTCAGCGAGGCCCCTTCACGCAAGCCCGTACCTTGTAGAGGGGGTGGCACATGGGCAGCTGCCTCAGCATGGCCAGGCAGAAGGCCTCGCCGATGAGGTGGGACCCCAGCAGGTGGGCGATGGCCTCGTGGTAGTAGAACTCAGCGTTGCGCACCCACGTCTTGGCCAGCAGCCAGTCCCACTCAGAGTCGTTGGGCAGGAAGATGGGGCAGTTGGGCCCAGGGGTCTGGCTGAGCTGAGAGTGGGGAAGGAGGGAGTTAGGGGAGGGCAGAGACCTATACACACAAGGACCCTCAGGAGGGAGACCCAGGGGAGTCTGAGGAGGTAAAAGCTCCACCCCTACACTCAGTGCCTGATCCCCTGAGCACAGCCAGGCCTTTCCTCCCTCCTAACATCTGCGCTCGCTGTTCCCACCGCCTGCAGTACCTTCCGCTGTCCCTTTCTCTACTGGCTGCTCCTACTGATTCTTCACGCACCAGCTCACAAGCACCTCCCCCGAGAAGCCTTCCCTGTCTCCGCCCCACGGCCGCCTCATCCAGCTGCGCAGGTCTGCACTGCACAAGGGTACCCAGCCCCCGAGGAGGAGGGTCGCCGCAATCTCGCCTAAACCGTTCCACTAACGAGCCACGGCATCAGGACTTGACTTTTTCTTATTTGGACAGGAGTCTAGTGGAGACTGCTGGGAAGGAAGCACCTCTGTCCCGTTTTCTGCCAGACCAGACTCTCCAGGCAGCTGCTCAGTCTGATTAGCTCAGTATTTCCGTGCTTACGCACACAGCACGCACACTTTGCACACAGGTGCACCCACAGGAACCGCGTGCATGCACGGGCGGCACACCGATGTGCACACGTAGTCTAACACAGAGACTCCGCCAAAGGGCCACACACCAGGCTCTACGCACCCAGCTAGGTATATACAGAAACATAGGTATGGTCTCCGATGCACACAAACGAACATACACTCACATGGACACACATGCTTACACAAAGAGCTGCACACACACACGCACAGAGGCTGGCCTGCTCACCACACATTCACATGGGGCTGCAAGCACACACACAGGCCCACACACTCACATAGTGCACACACACATTTATGCACACATCTACACAGCGGCGCCCACACGGTGGGGGGGCCTGCACCCCAGGCACCTGGATGGCGATGGGCATCATGTTCCCTTCCTGGTTAAAGTGCAGCAGGCAGAGGGGGGCGCACTGGTGCTGCTTCTGGCCGTTGAGCTCCACGGTGGGGATGCCCTCCAGGATCCTGTAGTCTGCCAGGTAAATGTTCCCCTTCTGGAAGGGAGCCGCCATGGGCGGGCAGGTAGCACCAACACGGGGCACCCAAGCCCACACCTTGGGTACCGAATGCTCTTGCCCCCCTGATGCAGGGGTTGGCCAGGGCCCAAGAGGGGGTGATGGTGACCGCGGGGCAGAGCTGAGGGGGTTGGAACTCTGCAGACAGCAGAGGCAGGGAGAGCGGGGATGCCCAGGAGGAAGCAAAGCCAGAGGCTGTGAGGGGTCTCCCCCGCCCAGGCCTCACCTCCAGCTCCGCTTGCAGGCACGTTCCTTCGCCCAGGAACGGGGCCACCATGTCGTCTGTGACCGGGAACTTGTCTGGAATCCGCGTGCAGCGGCGGATCACGCTGGGGTTGATGCCATTGAGGTACTGGTACCCAAAGAAGCTGTCCTCTGCCCAGTGCTCGGCCACGTATTCTGGGAGGATGGTGCGGAGCGTCACGACGCTACCCGGTCCCCATCAGGGACAGAGAGGCATGGGACCACGGCCCGGGGCAAGAAGACTACGGACACCCCAGAGGAAAATGAAACCCCAGCCTCCCCTGAGGGGCCTAGGGCGACGTTTCCCAAAATGCCGCCAGAGGGCGCGCTCACCCAACTCGCCACTCCTGCCTCAGGTTCGCCCGCTCCTCCCGCCCAACTTCCCCGACGTGGGGGTCCTGCTTCCCGGACTAGTTCCTTCCGCCAGAGATCGCTGGGCTCCCCGAGTTCCGTTAGGATGCCCCACCCCCTACCGGAGATGACAGTCTTGTAGGCAGGGAAAACTTTCTTAATGTCCTTCAGTCTCTTCCACGACCGTTTGCAGTCCACGAAGCCTCGGAGTTTGAACCTCAGCGCCCTTCGGAGGTGAGGTTCCAGGGGGAGGCTATCAGAGAGGCTGCCAGGTGCCCGTCTGCCGCACCCCACCCAGGACTCTGAGTCTCAAATTCCCTGCTCTCTCTCCGGGTCCCCGGGTCCCCCGGCCCATCGCTCAAGGTCTTTGTAGGCCCCCGTCTCTGAGTGTCACCTCTCAGGCTCTCTGGCCTTGCTTCTCAGCTCCATCTACCTTCCTGGCCATCTCACCTCTGGGGCTGTGGTGGGGGTGGGCCTGGGGCAGAGGGAGGGGGGCAGTTTCACAGGAGCCCTCCCCCCCCCCCCCTCACTCGCACACACTCACATGGGCCCCAGGCGGAAAAAGAAGGAGGCTGTCTTGATGAAGGAGTAGCGCAGATTTGAGTTCAGGAACCTGGTGGCCTTGAAGTTGATGAGAATCGGGAACCCAGGGATATAGCCATTCCACCTGTAGGAAGGAACGCGGGTCTGGGGCGGCACGCCTGGGGTCCGGGGCGTGAGGAAGGGGCAGAGCCCAGAGCCCCCCCCCCCCCCCCAGGGCAGCCTCGGTCCTTACTCAGGCCGGTTGGGGTTCCTCCGGACAGGAGGGCAGTAACTGGGGATGTGCACGTAGTTGGGCAGGCCGGGCACGAAGACCCTCCAGCTGCAAAGAGAAGCTGAAATAGTGAGCCGCTGTCCCTGGCCCCTGGCCTCCCGCAGCCCCTGCCATCCCCCCCCCCCCGCCCCCCACTCACCGGTAGAAGTCCTGCTTGGCTCTGATCTCCTCCCTGCGGTGCTCCAGAAGGATCGGGAGGGAGTCATCTGCTGTTGTCTTTCCTGTAGGGAGATCAAAAGGCGGGGGGGAGCTCAAGGTCAGCCCCAGTATCTGCCCACCCCCACCCATTTCAGGGATCAGGATTCAGCTTCTGCCTCCCAGGTTGGCTCTGGGGTCCCATCACAATCAAGGATGGGAGAGGGAGGGTGTTTCTCCACCCAAAAACTGAGATAAAAGGACCAGGGACCACCCTGGCCAGTGTGGCTCGGTTGGTTAGAGCATCATCCCCTATACCAGTGGTCGGCAAACTGCGGCTCGCGAGCCACATGCGGCTCTTTGGCCCCTTGAGTGTGGCTCTTCCACAAAATACCACGGCCTGGGCGAGTCTATTTTGAAGAAGTGGCGTTAGAAAAAGTTTAAGTTTAAAAAATTTGGCTCTCAAAAGAAATGTCAATCGTTGTACTGTTGATATTTGGCTCTGTTGACTAATGAGTTTGCCGACCACTGCCCTATACTAAAAGGTTGTGGGTTTGACCCATGGCCCAATTGGGTACATAAGGGCTATTTCACTATCTCTCTCTCTCTTTCCCTTCCCCTTTGGGTAAGGATTTTTAAAAAGGATCAGGGGCCCTAGCCTGTTTGGTTCAGTGGATAGCGTCCCAGGTTCGATCCCAGCCAAGGGCACATGCCTGGGTTGCAGGCTCCATCCCCAGTAGGGGGTGTGCAGGAGGCAGCCAATCAATGATTCTCTCTCATCATTGATGTTTCTCTCTCTCTCTCTCTCTCTCTCTCTCTCCTTTCCTCTCTGAATAAATATATATATATATTTAAAAAAGGATCAGGGATCACCCTGCCCCTTGCTTCACCCCCTCCAGCTGGGCCCTGCTGCTACAGGGATGTCCCTCTTCCAGACCCACTGAAACCTTAATAATAGTGACTTAGCACTTACTAAGCACAGGGCACCTTCTCAACACTTTCTTTATATTAATAATTTGATCTGCACAAGCACAACCTTATGAGGCAGGTGAACACTGTTATAGGCTCACGGCCTGCTCTCCACAGTTCCGAAATCCAACAGGCTATACAAATCAGGTTGGTTTGGTTTTCCACCAGTTAAGCACAAATTCCTTGGTTGGAAAAATCTGCTCAAAATTTACCTGAGACCATAAACAATCTTTATTCAACTCACTTGGTGTAACTATTCATAATTTTTGCCACAGAAATATTGGTATATTTGATTAAGGAGTTCCCTGGTGAATATATCATATATCATATAACATATGGTGTGTGTATGTATTTTTTACATATATATATATGTGTGTGTGTGTGTATATATACATTCATTCATATATATATATATATATATATATATATATATATATATATTAAGGTGACCAGATCGTCCCGCTTTTGGCGGGACAAACCGATTTTTAACTATTTGTCCCACGTCCCACAGCGTTTTAAAAAAGTCCCTATTTTTGGAAAGAGAATCTTTATATATATGGAGATATAAAGATATGTGTGCATCACATTTCTATATCTCTTCTAAATAAAATCTACATTTTAAAACATGTCTGGCCCCCACAGTTTCAGCTAAGGGACAATATTGCCATGCCCATTTCATGAGGAAAAAACACTCAGTATTACAGAGAGCGAAAACAGTGAGCTGGGATTTGAACCAAGGCAGTCTCCTTCTGATCACTAACCCACTATCCACTAAGCACCACCAATAGTTGTTAAGCCTTTTCAAAATTCCTTTTAGAGATTGTCTCATTGGATTCTCACATCAACCCTATGAAGTTAGTTCTGCTGTTAGCTCCATTTCACAGATGAGTTCACTGAGGCTTAGCGGAATTGAGAAGTACACCCAGATGTCCAGCTGAGTATCCAGGTGAAGCTGAGATCCAAATCCGGGCCAATCTGTCTCCAGCATCCTGGCTGGTAGCCCCAGGCTGGCAAGTGCCTATCCCTGCAGCCCCATCATTTTCCTTCAAGGTCCCTTCGTTAGCTTCTCCCTCCTCCCTCTTCCTCAGCTTAAGTTGTATTCTGGGAGAACAGCACCCCCTGGAGTTGTGTAACACAGAGCCCTAGCTCAGCCTCATCCCCAGAGTGGGAACCTCACTCCTTCAAGGGCCCAGCAGGTGACTCAAGTCTCCCTGCCCTGGTGTGTTTGACAGCTGCCCCACCCAACCCCATTCCTACACCCTGCCGCCCAGTGTCACCCTGCCTGTCCCCGGCTTCCATGCCACTCAGACTTATCACTGTGGGGCAATGCTTCGAATCCCCCGTAAGACCCTCCCTTTGGCTTCCCCATCCTCCCCCAAACCTGCTTCCCTCTGCCCCGCCTCTCTTCTCCCCAGCTCAGGCACGGTTCCCCGCCTCCCAGGAAGAGGTTCTCGCCACAGGGCAATAGAAGAAAGGGGATGGTCAGCTGCAGGGATGATAGCGCTCCAGGCCCCAGGCCCCCTCAGCTCTGTCCTCCCCTCTGACCCAGCTTGAGGGAGGCCAGCAGATGCTCAGTGGTGGAGTCAGGGGGACAAAGAGGACAGGCCTGCAGTCCCATGAGCAGCCACATGTTAGGAAGCTGGCCCAAGGGCTAGGCAGGGGCTCTGGCAGGGGTGGACATAAGGAGCGCAGGCACTCAGGTCCTGTCCCTCTTCCCCGGGAGCAACCAAGCTACTGGGAAAACAGCGGGGCCACCGAGGGAAACCCAACCGTCTGTGTGAGGAACAAGGCCTCCTATTGGAGCGGAGGGAGCCGCACGGATTAAGAGGAACTTTGGGAGCAGCAGTGAGTCCTGTTAGAGAAACAAGGTGTCTTGTTGGGGTAAGAAGGAGTCCTTTGGAGCAATAGACCATCCCATTGGTCTAAAACAATGCTCATTAGGAAACCCAGGGCACGATGATAAGGCACAGGGCCTCCTGCTATAGCACCGCGGAGAGCCTGAACTGACAGCCTCCGTAATGAAACAAGGCAGCCGACGGAGTACCGGGGCTTCTGACTAGAGTAACAAGGCATCCTGTTGTAGCAACAGAGCCTGCTGGATCACAGGGAGTCTTTTCGGATTAGCAGGACATGCTATTTGGGATAAATAGGGCATCCGACCAGAAACCTGAGGCCTGGACCCAGAGTAGCAAGGGGTCTTTTTAGCAGCCATAGGAGTGGAGGGGAGAACAGTAGAGGCAGCAGGGAGCAGGCTTGTCTTCAGCGGGAACCTGTGAGCCTGAGATCCTTGGGGCAGCCCCATGCCTTATTCACCTCTGTTCCTCAGGGTGTAGCTGAGCTGGGTCCAGCATGGCAGCGATGACTAAGAGGAATACGTAAGAGTAACAGGAGTTCCCAGGAGTCCCCATGGGGCTGGCACCTGGCTAGCGTGTACAGTGGCCATGCTGGAGTGGCCTCGCTAGAGCAAGGGGCCTAAGGGCATGGGATGGGCTGGTGAGAGCTTGCCTGTAGCCTCCCGCAGAGCCAGGGTCTCGTAGCCATCCATCCACTGGTAGGCGGGGAAGTGGTAGATGCGGCCGTTGGGTGCACAGATCTGCACATAGTTGCAGTACCAGGGGTCCTTAGGAAAGAAGGAGCATCGCTCCTTGTGCAGGCGGATGATGATGAGCTCCCCCAGGTCCTGCTGGCACTGCACAGTGTACTCATCCACCTGGCAGGGCACAGGGCCAGCTGAGCATGCAGGCCTCGGCCCCCGCTGCTCAGGTTTCCTACTGGTCTGGCTCCTCACCCAGGCCTTGCGCATGCTGCTCACCTTCCTGAACTGGGGTGACCTGATCTTTGGGCTCTCCTCCCACCCCTCCAACCTGACTGTCCCCCTGCTGGGCCCACCCACCCTCCCTTTCTCCACTCCCAGTTCCTGAGGTCCCATCCTCTCACCCACCTCCCCAGTCATCGGAGGCTGCAGGAGCCATGCACACCTCCAGGGGCTGTTGTATAAAGAGGTCAGGGCCCCCAAGACTCCTACAGTCTTAGAGTGGGCAGAAGTGGCCAGCCCCCGCTTCTCCCACTTATCAATGAAGTGGCCACACAGACAGTGACCTATTAAGGTCACGTAGCAGCAGGTTGCTGAACCAGACTCAGAATCAGGGCTGAGGGCTGAGGGCTGAGGGCCCAGCACACGGTGCCTTCCGCCATGGAGAAGGCAGGCCCCAACAGAGGCTGGCCTGGTGTCACTTGAAGTCGCAGGGACTCCGATGTGTGTTTAAGCTGGTTATGATGCACCGTAACTTAGGAAGAGTGGGTAAGAACAGGAGAAGGAGGAGGGAGGGAGAGGGGAAGAGAGGAAGTGGGAAAGGATGAGGGAAGGAGTGGAAAAGGGAGGAGAGAGAAGGAGAGAGAGAGGGAGTAGGAGAGGGTTGAGAGATGAGGGATGTGGGGTGAGTGATGCGAGAGGAGGAGAGAGAGAGAAGAGGTGAGAGAAGGGGAGGGAAAGAGAGGAGGAATGAGCAGAAAGGGAGGAGAGGTGAAGACCAGGGAGGAAGGATGGCCCAACCACCAGGGGGGTTGGGAGTCAGGTCTGTGGTGAGGGGCATCCAGAGTCACCCTTGAAGCCCCACCGCTTTCAGGCCTGTCCCAGACCTCCCCAACCTCTGCTAGCCAAGCTGTCTCCCTCCTCTGCACCCCTGCTTCCCTCCTTATGCTCCCCAGACAACACCGCATACACATACACACATATACTAAACACATGCTCACACATGTACCGCACACTCACACACACATGCACATACATATACACACATATACCAAACACAGACTCACACATGTACCACACACACTTACACACACACATATATACATACATACACCACAACACAAATACCTACACACCACACACACTCACACATATACACACATATACCAAACACACACTCACTTATACACACACCAAACACACATACAGATACACATCACACATACGTACACACATATACCAAACACACACTCATACATATACATATACCACACACAAATACCTACACACCACACACACTGACATATATATACACACACCACACATAATCACATATACAAACACACATCACATTCACGCATACACACACCACACTCACATATACATCATACACACAGTCACACGCACATACACCACACTCACACTCACATACATACACCACACCACACACACACACTTACCGCCCCAGTCGCAAAGTCTCTCCCAAAATGGTTCAGCCGCTGCTTATGGCTCTCCCCTTGGGTCCCCACGATGGTCAGTGAGATGCAGTCCAATGTTCCCGACAAGAAGTCGTCACCAGTGGCCACCTTGACTTTGTAGGTGGCCATGGCTGCTCTTCAGGAGGCAGGAGGGGGAGCTTAATCCTGAACACGGTGGAGTGCTGCACGGCCCGAGCCAGGCAGGCGAAGCCAGACACAGAGGAGTGGAAAGGCCAGCCTCCCGAGGTGGCAAGGTGAGGCAAGGAGGACCGGCCCCCGAGCAGCCCAGATCCTGGAGAAGCCACTGCCCTCAGCGGGCAGGATGCGAGCCAGGAAGGCTGGGGTGAGGCCGTGCTCCTGGCTGTTGAGCAGGTGTCTGGGCTGCAAGCCCTCTGGGAGCTGGCTGGGAGGGCCAGGAGGCAGGGCGCTGGGCCTGCCTCTGAGAGGGCGGAGGGAAGATGCCTTAGATGAAGAAGACTCCTGGGTGGGGGAGCCAGTCCAGCCTGAGCCAGGGCCCCAGGGAAGTTGGGGGAGGGGTCTGGGCGGGGCCCCCAGATCTTTATCATCCTAATAAGCTCCTTCCTTCAGCCCGCCTCCAAGGCTGCAGAGCTGGGCACCCCTGCTGAGCAGAGCCACTGGGCAGTCAGTTACCTGCGTCGGTTCTGGGGCCCCCGGTGGGTGGGGGTGAGGGGAAAGGGTGCAGCACAAACTCGCCGTGCAGCTGGCCTGCTGCCTGGCCATTCCTCTCTGGGAAGTGGGACAAGTAGTGGCCTCAGCAGGAAGGCTGGCCCATCCTGCCGGGGCCCAGAGTCCACAAGAGGAAGGGTGTTGGGTGATGAGGCTAGAGCTCAGGGACCCTAGAGAGCAGAGAGGCTCCAGGGAGAAATGGTCAGGGATGGGAGAGGAGGGGATTTGTTGCTTCCGGCTGAGCCAGGATCAGCTGAGGAGGGATTGGAGTTGACTACAAAAATAGAAGACAGTTGGAGTACATTTGGGACACAAAAACTAAGCTAAAGAATAAATATGTAATTTGTAGTATAATCATAACAGAACTCTACCCAGCAATTAAAAATAAGAATGAACTATGACATGAATTAATCTCATAAAATGATGTTGCATGAAAAAAGCCAAACATAAGAGTGCATGCTCTATCATTCCATTATATGAAGTTCAAGAACAGGCAAAACCAAATGATTCTTATAAAAGTCAGACCAGTGAGTAGCTCTGGACTGGGAGAGTCATGTAGGGAGCTAGAAATGTTCTATATCTTGATCTGGGTGACACATATGACACGATAAGCACTTTATTATACCCATGTTATCCCTCAATTTTATAAAGTACTCACTCCACCTCCCACTTACCCCCAAAATAGAAACAAAAAGAATGAAGTTAGAAAGACGGTTGGAATCAGGGTTGGGCTCCAGTGGAATTGGGTTTGTCGGGAACTCGGTCATTCATTCCTCCGTGCCTTCATTCATTCGAGAGATGTTTAAAGAGTACACATAGTGTTCCAGGGACTTTTCTAGGCACTGCAGATACAAAGAAGAAATAAAACACACACAGAGCTTACTGAAGCTGGAGAGAAGGACAGGAAACAGTAAAGAGCCCTAGCCGGTTTGGCTCAGTGGATAGAGCGTTGGCCCGTGGACTGAAGGGTCCCAGGTTCAATTCCAATCAAGGGCACATTCCCCGGGTTGTGGGCTTGATCCCAGCAGGGCATATGCAGGAGGCAGCCGACCCATGATTCTTTCTCATCATTGATGTTTCTATCTCTCTCCCTCTCCCTTCCTCTCTTTCTAAATACCAACAAAAAATATTTTTTTTAAAAAAAGAAACAGTAAACAATTTCTTTGCTGTAGGTTTAGCCATTAGGTGCTCTGAAGAAAATAAATGTGGAGTGGAAAGGGGAGCCACGAGGACTGGGGGGGTCAGGCCCTGGGATAGGCCGAAATTTAGGAAGGTGTTGGGACTAAGACTATGTGAGAGGCCCTGAGTTATACTCTCAACAGCCAGCATTTGAGACCCAGGGAGAGTGAGCAGAGTCACATTCCCATCCCCCTTTTCTGGGCCTGCCCTCTCCCCTTCTGCCTCCCAGGGCAGCTCCTGCCAACCAGGAAGCACCAACCCAGGTTTCCTCCCTAGTGGCACCCTTCTGAAACCATCGAGGGAAGGTCAAACAGTGCCCAGCCCATGTTAGGGCCAAGAGGAGCTGGGATTCTGAGATGGAGAGAAGGTTCTGGTAAGTTCAGGTTGAGGTTAGAGATAGGGGTGTGGTTGGAGTTAGGGAGTGAAATGACCTTTTTAATACCCAAATCTGCTCATGTCACCCCCATCCCTCCAACCCCAGATCAAGCCTGGCAGTGGCTCCTTCTTGCCTTTGAAATAAGGGCATCATCCCTTCACATGACCCCCCGGCCTACTTCATACATCTCATCCTCCACCACATTCCCCTTTGCTCTCTTCTGTATGGGACTAGGTAGCTCTGGCCTGGGAGAGTCATGTAAGGACTAGGTGCCTTTCATTCATCGGCAGCAGAGGATCTACTATGTGCCTGGCACTGAGTCAGATCCTAAGAATACAACGTAGCCAAAGCCAATCCCTGCCCTTTCTCCTGGGGCTTACAATCTGGTGTAGGAACAGACAATATTACTTTATAACCACGTAAGTTAAACACTCTGTTAAATAGTGATAAGTGCCAAAGAGAAAAACCAAAGCAGAGAAGGATAATATAAAGTACACTAGAAGCCCGGTGCACGAAATTCGTGCACGGCAGGGGGTTGTCCCTCAGCCCAGCCTGTACCCTCTCCAATCTGGGACATCCCTCTCACAATCCAGGACTGCTGGCTCCCAACTGCTTGTCTGCCTGCCTTCCTGATTGCCCCTAACCGCTTCTGCCTGCCAGCCTGATCACCCCCTAACCACTCTGCTGCCAGCCTGTTTGCCCCCAACTTCCCTCCTCTGCCGGCCTGGTCACCCCTAACTGCCCTCTCCTGCAGGATTGATCACCTCCAACTGCCCTCCCTTGCAAGCCTGGTCCCTCTCAACTGCCCTCCCTTGCAGGCCTGGTCCCTCACAACTGCCCTCCCTTGCAGGCCGGGTGCCTCCCAACTGCCCTCTCCTGCTGGCCATCTTGTGTCCACATGGGGGCAGGATCTTTGACCACATGGGGGCAGCTATATTGTGTGTTGCAGTGATGATCGATCTGTATATTACTCTTTTATTAGATAGGATAGAGGCCTGGTGCATGGGTGGGGGCCAGCTGGTTTGCCCTGAAGGGTGTCACAGATAAGGGTAGGGGTTCGCTTGGGGTGTGGGGCGGCCCGAGCGAGGGGCCTGTGGTGGTTTGCAGGCCGGCCACGCCCCCTGGCAACCCAAGGGGAGGCCCTGGTATCTGGAATTTATTTTCCTTCTACAATTGAAACTTTGTAGCCTGGAGCGGAGCCAAGCCTGGGGCTCCGGCAGCCATTTCTGTGGCAGTTAATTCACCTTCTACAATTGAAACTTTGTAGCCTTAAGCGGGTGAGCCCGGCCAGGGTGTGCGGAAAGCTTTGCTTCCCCTGTTGCGGCCGGAAACCCTGGCCTGCTCTCTCAAGCTCCATTCTGCCGCCATTTGTTTGAATGTGTTTACCTTCTATAATTGAAACTTTGTAGCTTGAGTGGAGGCTTAGGCCTGCAACGGCTATGGAAAGCTTGGCTTCCTCTGTTACCTGGGAAACCTTGCTCTCTGTGGCTGTAGCCATCTTGGATTGGGGTTAATTTGCATACTCACCCTGATTGGCTGGTGGGCGTGGTTTATGTAGTGGAGTGATGGTTAATTTGCATATTACCATTTTATTAGAGAGGAAGAGAGCAAATTTTAGATATACACTGAGTGGCCAGATTATTATGAACTCTGAACGCATATATATATTAGAGGCCCGGTGCATGAATTCGTGCATGGGTGGGGTCCGTCCAGCCTGGCCAGGGGGAGGGGTCATGGGCAGTTGGCCGGCCTGCCTGCTGGTTGAACTCCTGGTCGAGGGGACAATTTGCATATTAGCCTGTTATTAAATAAGATAGTGGCCAGATTATTATGCTTTCAGAGATCATAATCATCTGGCCACTCAGTGTAGAGTGGCCAAGGAAGAGCTCTTTGCGAAGGGACTTTTGAGTAAACACATGAAGCAAGTGAGGTCAGTCCCTTCCAACCACAGGGCCCTTGCACATGCTGTCCTCTAACTCTTGGACCTGATTAATGTGATTAATGTTTCCTCTTCCTTCTGTTCTTAGCTTGACCATTGCTTCATCAAGGAAGGCCAAATTTAACTAGTAATGGCTCTCATAGCATGATAGTTAACTTTTACTAGTGTTAAATGATTTTTTTTATAATTTAATAAATATTTATTGTTAAGATTATTACAATTGTTCCTCCTTTTCACCCCCATAGCTCCCCTCCACCCAGTTCCCACCCCACCCTCTGCCCTTACCACCCCCCACTGTCCTCATCCATAGGTGTATGATTTTTGTCCAGTCTCTTCCCACACCCCACACACCCTTTTCCCCCCAAGAATTGTCAGTTCACTCCCTTTCTATGCCCCTGATTCTATTATATTCACCAGTTTATTCTGTTCATCAGATTTTTTATTCACTTGATTTTTAGATTCACTTGTTGATAGATATGTATTTGTTGTTCATAATTTTTATCTTTACCTTTTTCTTCTTCTTCCTCTTCTTAAAGAATACCTTTCAGCATTTCATACAATACTGGTTTGGCGGTGATGAACTCCTTTAGCTTTTTCTTATCTGTGAAGCTCTTTATCTGCCCTTCAATTCTGAATGATAGCTTTGCTGGGTAGAGTAATCTTGGTTGTAGGTTCTTGCTATTCATCACTTTGAATATTTCTTTCCATTCCAGTCTGGCCTGCATAGTTTCTGTTGAGAAATCAGCTGACCCTACGGCCATACCACCCTGAACGCGCCCGATCTCGTCTGATCTCGGAAGCTAAGCAGGGTCGGGCCTGGTTAGTACTTGGATGGGAGAAATCAGCTGACAATCATATGGGTGCTCCCTTGTAGGTAACTAACTGTTTTTCTCTTGCTGCTTTTAATATTCTCTCTTTGTCTTTTCCTCTTGGCATTTTAATTATGATGTGTCTTTTTTTTTTTTAATATATTTTATTGATTTTTTACAGAGAGGAAGGGAGAGGGATAGAGAGCTAGAAACATCGATGAGAGAGAAACATCGACCAGCTGCCTCCTGCACACCCCCTACCGGGGTTGTGCCCGCAACCAATGTACATGCCCTTGACCGGAATCGAACCTGGGACCTTTCAGTCCGCAGACCGACGCTCTATCCACTGAGCCAAACCGGTTTCGGCTAATTATGATGTGTCTTGGTGTGGTCCTCTTTGGATTCCTTTTGTTTGGGATTCTCTGCACTTCCAGGACTTGTAAGTCTATTTCTTTCACCAGGTGGGGGAAGTTTTCTGTCATTATTTCTTCAAATAGGTTTTCAGTATCTTGCTCTCTCGCTTCTTCTGGCACCCCCGTAATTCAGATGTTGGTACGCTTGAAGTTGTCCCAGAGGCTCCTTACACTATGTTCATATTTTTGGATTCTTTTTTCTTTTTGCTTTTCCAGTTGGTGTTTTTTGCTTCTTTGTATTTCAAATCTTTGACTTGATTCTTGCGATCCTCTAGTCTGCTGTTGGATTTCTGTATATTATTTTTTATTTCAGTCAGTGTATGCTTAATTTCTAGTTGGTCCTTTTTCATATCCTCAAGGGTCTCACTAAATTTATCGGCCTTTCCTAGAAAATTCTTGAAAAACCTTATAACCGTGGTTTTGAACTCTGTATCCAGTAGTTTGCTTTCCTCCATTTCTTTCATTTGTGACCTGTTTCTTTGTCTCCGCATTTGGCTGCTTCCCTGAGTTGATAGAGTGGCTTTGTGTGCTACGTGTCCTATGGGGCCCAGTGGCTCAGCCTTCCCAGTTACCTGAGGTGGACACTCTTGGTGCACCCCTTTGTGGGCTGTGTGCACAGTCTTGTTGTAGTTAAGCCTTGATTGTTATTGGTATCACTGGGAGGAATTGATCTCCAGGCCAATTGGCTGTGAGGATCAGCTGTGTCTACGATGGAAGAACTTCTGTGCTTGAGACACCCTTATGAGACAAGACTTGCTTCATTGGGGCTTTGGTGCTCACTGAGTCTGCCCCCTGAGTGTGGTGTCCCTTATGGATCTGAGGAGTTGTAATCTGGAAGGTCCTACTCTGACCCCTGGGTACACTGGCTCTTGGATCTCCAAGGAGGTGCTAATTTAGCCTCTGCCTGAGGCCACCCAGCAGGAGCTATGGAGAGATCTGTAGATTCCTCCTCTTTGTTTGGGTTTTAGAGGTGCCCAGATGAGGCCCAGCTGTGAAGCAATGCAAGCTGCTGTGGGGCCTTGGGCCTTCTTTTGGATGTTCTGGGTCTCACTGACTCAGCTGCAGTTTGTTAGGTAAATTTGGATTTCAAAGGACCAGGCCATTCATATGCAAAAGCCTCTGCACAAAGCTGGGGTGGGGTGGAGTCTCAGGGCAGAGCAAACAGCAATGGCTTACCATCCGCCCTACCCTAAGAGGCCCCTGGGTCTCAGTGTCCCGCAGTAATCGCTACAAGCACCTCTGAGAGAAAGCCACCCTCAAGTTCCGCCCGATGCCAGACAGTCCAGTTTCTCCCTGTATGAGTCTGGGTCCCCAGAGTCTTGCCCAGAACTGGAGTTCAGAGCAGTCGGGAGCTGTGTCTCCCTCCCGCTTGAAAAAGACAGCTGCGTACTCAGTTGCCAGCCCTCTCCGCGCACGCGCGCCTCTGTACCTCTGCCTTTACTTCCGCATCTCCTCTGAGTCTCAGTGTGCTTTTTTCTTTCCTTCTAGTTGTAGAATTTCCACTCAGCCAGCCTTCCTGCGGTTCTGGATGATGTCTGTTTTGTCTTTTAGTTGTAGTTTTGAAGTTGTTGTGTGAGGCAGCAGTTCAGGTGTTTACCTATGCCGCCATCTTGGTTTCTCAGCAATGATGCAGACTGAAGGTCAGAATCTCGGAGATTTCCCCAGCTCTAAATGATTTTATTTTAATTCTTTATTGATTTCAGAGAAGAAAGGAGAGGGAGAGAGATAGGACCATCAATTATGAGAGAGAATCATTGATTGGCTGCCACCTGCATGCCCCCCACTGGGGATCGAGCCCATCTGGAATCACACCTCACACTGTGACTTCCTGGTTCAGAGGTCAATGCTCAACCGCTAAGCACCCCCAACCAGGAGGTAGTTAACATTTTTTATTAATGTCTGACTTTCCCAAAAGATTAAACTGTCATTTGGTTTGCTTTTCTCCCCCACTCCAGGCACACTACCTGGCACCTTGGAGACTCTTGAAACAGAATTCCTTTTTTTAAATTATTATTATTAATCCTCACCTGAGAATATTTTCCATTGATATTTAGAGAGAAAGAAGCGGAAAGAGAGAAAGAGAGAAACATCGATGTGAGTCATATTGATTGGTTGCCTGAGCCCTGACAGGGGCCAGGGATAGAACCTGTAACCTAGCTATATGCCCTTGACCAGGGATCGAACCTGAGACCCTTCAGTGTGCGGGCTGACACTCTAACCACTGGCCAAGGCAAAACATAATTCTTAATGGTTGGATGGGTTAGTGATGAGAACAAGGTCAAGATTAGGAAAAGAATCAACAATAGGGTTGGAATTAGGATGAAGATTCAGAGAACTGAGGTAGATTGGGGTAATGATGAGGTAAGGGGCAGAGAGAGGTGTGTGTGTGTGGTGGGGGGTTGGGGAATGAGTTAAGGAGATGGAGACAGGATTGGGGAGAAGGCTGAAGATGAAGGTCATGCCCCCGCCCTGGGTGACTGGCAGGGCTGTCTCATCCACCTGGCACCATCCTGTCCCCACTGAGAACAGGAGCTGTCAGGCAGGTCAGGCCCGCCCTCTCAGCTACCCCGTGACTCTTGGGGAATGCTAGAAGCCTGATGATGCAAATTTGCATCTTAAGATGCAAATTCCTTGCAACCTCTCCCAGCCTTCCTTCTAGCCACTCCTCTCCCCTGGAGACTGTGTCCCCAGGGGGCTGCTAAGGCTTGGTGAGAAGCAGGGTGGGGTGAAGTGGTAATTGAGGCTCGGGGACTTGGGAAACTGCACCTCCAGGTTCCTCTGGGACACAGGGGTGAGAGACCCAGCCTTAATCTTCTGACCTAGTGGAAAAATCACTCAGTGGGGGGGGTGGGGAGGAAGCAGGGACACACAGGTGACGGGAAGGTAGGGTAGGAGGAGACCTTGGCAAACAGGGAAGGGAGCCGTTGGTGTAGAAGAGTTTGGGTGTCACCACAAATGGTAGGGTTCTACCTCCATCCCCCAAAGGCTGCCTCCTCAAGTCAACCCACTCTCAGTAGGTCTCCCCTCAGCCACTCGCTCTCTCCCAACAAAGCAGGAGTGGTGACTGCTGAAGTCTGGAGTGGGGTTTAGGTTCCTGAGGGAAACAGAGATGGAAGTGGGGATGGTGGGGATGGGACTGTAGCTGGGGACATGGACGGGATTAGGCATGAGGATGTCACTGGGGCACTCCCCAGTTATGACCAAAACGTGGACGCATGACTCTGGGTAGGTGCTCATTGGGCTGAAGAACTGGTTCTCCTGGACTGGGGTGGACCCAGAGAGCAGGAGAGGCCTCTGGGAAGGATGTAAGCTTGCACAGCTGGCTCACAGTGGGCCACCCACACAGGAAGCCCAGTCTTCACTGCTGGGGCACCCCTCTCCCCATCTTGCCCCACCTCTAGCCCTGCAAGGCAGGGAGCAACCCTTAGGTCCCCACACCCCTAAGACACAGAGACTAAAGTCAAATTGGGTCACTTCTCTGCTTAAAACTCACCAGAGCTTAAAATGGTGTTGCCCTTAGAATCAAGACCAAAGACTATGTATGACCCAGCTTCCGTCCATCCTTCAGTCACCTTATTCCAGCCCCTCTGGCTTTCTCCTCATTCCACAAACACATGCCCTTCAGGGTCCCAGCACTTGACCTGTCCCTGCTCTGTAACACCTTTTCCCCAAGCTGTCCCGAGTGTTTTGTTCTTCTCATCCAGATCTCAACTCAACTGCCACTCCTCAGAGTGGCCTTCCCTGACCACTGGACCTAATGTTTCCCCCCACTCACCACCTCCAGTCAGGCTCACACCCCACCCGGTTTTATCTCCTGACTACACTACAACCATCTGAAAGAATTTATTTGCTTGTGTGATGATTTATGTGTTTGCTGTCTGTTTCCCTGTAAGCCAGTAGAAGTAGGATGGTACCAGGGGAGTTGACAGCTGCTTCCCCAGTGTCTCAAACAGTGTCTAGGGAGTCAGGAGCCATGAGGCAAGCAGATCCTAAAATGTCAATGCTGGAGGGACTTTCCAAGTCTTCTTGTCCCTCCCATTTATCTGACATATTTGGGCCACTGAGGCTGGAGGACTTGCTCAAGGCCTGCTGGGAAAAGAGGTCTGGTGTGCTTCTCACTATACCAGTCACCTCCCAGACTGACCAAAAGGCATAGAAGGGTCCAGAGTGCAAGCTGGAGGAAGCTTCCTATCTGACAGGACTCGAACTTTACATGAGCCCCTTCCCCAGAGATGCCCAGAGCCTGGGCAGAATCCTACGTGCAGCTGGCTGCGTCTCCTCAATAAATCTCCCTCCAAACTGGTTTTCTGGAAAATCAGATTCTAGTGACCCGCCCTGCTCCCTCCCTCTCTGGCTCAGGGGCATTTTTAGGATGGGCATGCCTCATCCTAACTTTGGTGCAGGCCAAGGAGTATTCGTCCTCTTGGAGGGACAAGTTGCCTGAGTGTGCCCTGACACCCCTCCAGTATACATATCCTGGTCCAGCATATCCTGGTCCTGCTGTTTAAAGTGAAAGCCCAGGTTTAAAGGGGGGGCATATCCAGCCTCTGCCACAGTCTTACTGGCCACAAGGGACACCTCTGGATATTTCTTAGTCCTATGATTTTGTTCCAACATGGACAAAATCTGGTGATTTTTACTAAATTCTTAGGTTGGAATCTGCAAGTGAGATATCTCCAAACATACTTATTCATGCACAACGACATAGGGATCATCATCTCCTAGGATCTCAGGTGCAAGATGTGAAAATCTGACCTTTGCCACAGCCAAAGATGCACACATACACTCTTTCCCCCCTCCTCTCCCACTCCCTGCACTGTGCCTCTGACCAGAGGGAAGCCATGAGCAGGGTTTGATTAGGCACAGAATTTGACTCAAGAAGCAGAGTAGGTAAAGGGGGCAGGATTTGAGGTCTAAGGAAGCAGGAACAGGAAGGTGTTGAGTGGCTATGGAGAAAGATACAAATATCTATTTTTAAGGGCAACAGGGCTGGAAGGGAGAACATCAGACTCCCCAGATTGCCATCTGTTTCAGTCAGGATGGGCTAGATTATGCTGCAACAACAAACAATCCTGAAATCTCAATGGCTTAACCCAGGCGTCCTCAAACTACAGCCCGCGGGCCACATGCGGGTGTTTTTGCCGTTTTGTTTTTTTTACTTCAAAATAAGATATGTGCAGTGTGCATAGGAATTTGTTCATAGTTTTTTTTTAAACTATAGTCCGGCCCTCCAACGGTCTGAGGGACAGTGAACTGGCCCCCTGTTTAAAAAGTTTGAGGACCCCTGGCTTAACCCAACAAAATTTTATTTCTCTCTCAGCATCATGTCCAACTCAGGTCAGCAGAGGGTTCTGCTCTAGGCCCTCAGAGGTGGAAGCTGATGGAAATGCCATCTCAACATGTGCTTCTAGAACAGCAGAGACAAAGAAAAGAGAACTCTGAGGGAGCGGGGGGGGGGGGGGGGGGGGGGGCGGGCCTTCATGCCAGTAATAAATGTTCCAGCCTGCAGATGACCTGTATCACTTCTGCTCACAGCTCATTGGCCAAAACTCTTCCATGCCTCCACTCACCCACAAAAAAGCTAGAAGTTGAGTCTCCCAGTGAGTGAGTCCAGAAGAGAAACCAGATCTCAGTGGCAACACTAATAACTCCCACACCCAGAAGCTGGATCCTCAGGCTTTGCAAAATACCTACATTTTTCCTATCAGCCCCTTGAGTGTGGATATTCTGTCACTTCCTGATGGATGACATGCTCTGGGAGGTGAAGGCAGGAATGTAGGGCCTGGTTAGGTGGTGGGTTGAACTGGGAGGTTTCCTGTCTCCAGAACAGATGATCCAGGGACTCAGAGCTGCTCGATCCTTCTCCAATCCCCTGGTACCCCACCCCCACCGATATGCACACACATATATCAAAACAAAAATGAAATGGGAGTCAAATATGTTGGTTTTTATTGAATTCACTGGGCTCAAGGACAAACAAAAGGAGGGGGATGGCAATGGGGAAATGAGAGCCGGAGAGAGACTCCGTACACATCCAGGCTGCTGAGCGTGGCCCTGAGAGAACTACAGCTAGAGGCCCCGGTAAGCTGGGCTCTAATTCTAACCCTCCCCCGAAATATGCTGGCCTCAGAGGGGTCCCTGTGGCAGGTCTGAGGCACACATCCCTTCTCGCCCAGCTTCCATGCTCTTCCAGAGAAAAAGTTGGCTTGGTTGGTCCCAGATTTAGAGGAAAGTGAAAACAAAGAGGCAAAGTAGGAGAAAGTTCTGGGATGGCGGGAGGCTGGGAAGGAGAGCTTCAGATCCCAAACTGGGGATCCCGATGGGAGGAGGTAGATGTTGACAGGAGAGGGAAGTAGGAGGCTGCCCAAAGGAGGGCAAGGGGTGATGGGGTTCCTTCCTTTGAGGGTCTATTGTGCATTTGACTTTAACCAGCAGCTTCTCACCCTGGATACAGCTCGGAGCCAGTTCACATGATGCTAGAGCCATCTTGGTGGAAAAGGCCCCACCTGCAAGGAGAAGTCTCAGGCTGATGGAGAACAGGGAAGGCGGAAGAGCCTGGAGGACGAGGAGAAGCTGGCCCTCCTCCTGCTTGGGCCTTTCTTCCAGGGTGGGAGGAGGAGGGGATTAAATGGAGACGCTGTTCTCAATGAGGGGAGGGTCCATGTAGGCGTAGGGCAGGGCCAGGCCCTTGTTTCGCTCCCGGATGTCCTTGGAGATCTGGGCCAGGCGGCTCTGGAAGGCGGCGATGCTCCGCCGCGGGGCCTCCTCGGTGAAGTGCTCGTCCGGGTAGGTGCCCAAGGGCCTCTGGGAGAAAATCAGGGGCGGGGTCAGGGTGCTGTTCGGGGCAGCATGGGGAATAATGAAGGACCACATTTGCCAACCAACACAGTCAAGGTTCTTCCCAGGGCATGAACCAGGCACAGCTTCTGTAAACTCAAGCCCTTCAAACCACATCCCGCAACCACCACTCCCCGCAACCGCAACCGCAACCGGCACAGAGCAGCCGGACACTGACACTCTCGGCGCAGGGAGTGTGAGCCCAAAGGGGACCTGAGAGCCAGCCAACCTAAAGGCAGTGCTCCCTCTGCTGGTAGCTCTGTGCCTATTCCCCTGACTCTGTTTCTGCATCTGAAAGTGGATGGATTGGACTAGAAAACCTTTAAAGGTCCTTTCCAGTGCCGGGGCCAATGTTCTGTGAACTAAAAGAACACAACCACACTCACAACACAACCGCAAGCCAAGTACACACGCTCCAGAAAACATACCTGTGTATACACCTATTACCTCACAATTGAACAAAATTCAGACCCTGAAGACAACCGGGCCTGAGGTATCTTCCCAATCACCCAACATCATGGAACTTTTGCCAACACAGTCACCATCACCATACACTGTCACACTACACAGCATGGCCAACTGCAATCAAGAAGTATTGCAGCCCTAGCCGGTTTGGCTCAGTGGGCAGAGCATCAGCCTGCGGACTGAAGGGTCCCGGGTTTGAGTCCTGTCAAGAGCACATGCCTGGGTTGCGGGCTCAGTCCCCAATAGGGGGTTTACAGGAGGCAGCCTATCAATGATTCTCTCTCATCATTGATGTTTCTATCTCTCTCTCCCTCTCCCTTCCCCTCTGAAATCAATAAAAATATTTTTAAAAAAAAACAACAATAAAAATTTATTTTTTAAAAAAAAGAAATACTGCCCTGACTGGTGTGGCTCAGTGGATAGAGCGTCGGCCTGCAGACTGAAAGGTCCCAGGTTCGATTCTGGTCAAGGGCATGTACCTTGGTTGCGGGCACATCCCCAGTGGGGAGTGTGCAGGAGGCAGCTGATAGATGTTTCTCTCTCATTGATGTTTCTGACTCTCTATCCCTCTCCCTTCCTCTCTGTAAAAAAAAATCAATAAAATATATTTTAAAAAATTAAAATTAAAAAAGAAATACTGCGATAAACTTCAGTCAGTGGCATCCTGTGGCAGTACAGGGCTGCCCCTCTCTCCATGACCACACCACCCAACCAGCTCACCATCATAGCTCATGGGGTCCTCGTCCTAAACAGCACACACTTCTTGTCCAACACAACCTTCGACAATATAACCGTTGCCAATAATACTGATTTTTAAAAATTCTTTGTCTTGTTTTATCACACTGGTAAACCTTCCAGAACAGTGCTAAATGGCAGCAGTAACAGTGAGCATTGTTTTATTGCCCCTGACTTCAGTAAGGAGACCTCTATTGTTACACCATAAGGACAATGTTTTGTTTTCTAAAATATACTTTTTATCAAAACTGCATCAGGGCGTTTCATTTTACATGAGTTCTTATTAGTAAATGGCTGCTCACACTTACCAAATGCTTTTTTGGCCTATATTGAGATGATTATATGGTAAGTTTCTTTATTGATGTAAAAATTATATTGTCAGATTTCATAAGGTTGAGCCAATCTTTCATTCCTAGAATACACTAGACTTCGTCATGATGTATTATTGTTCTATTATGTATTATTGGCCTTCATTGGCTAATGATATATTTTTAAGATTGTTGCAGCTAAGTGGAACAAGTTTATAATTTTATTTTCTTAATTACAGCTAACATGTTGTAAGCACTTTATATGGACCATCACAATGGCACAATAATCCTGTAAGACAAGTCCTCTTATCATCATCATTTTACAGATAAAGAAACTGAGGCTTGGAGGTGGGGAGAAATGGAGGACGGTATGGGGGATACACGGTGATGGAAGGAGACTTGGCTTGGGGTGGTGAACACACAGTACAGTGTACAGATGATGTGTGTGGAATTGAGCATCTGAAACCTGTATAATTTTATTAACCAGTGTCACCGCAATAAACTCAATGAAAAGGAGAAGGAAGGAAGGAAGGAAGGGAGGAAGGGAGGAAGGAAGGAAGGAAGGAAGGAAGGAAGGAAGGAAGGAAGAAACTGAGGTTTGGAGATGCCCAATTATATAGCCAAGTTCACATAGGTATAGATCTGTAATGTCTACCTGAGACCCACCTGTCTTCTTCTTTTTTTTTTTTTTTTGAAGAATAGTTCACTGATTTATTTATTTATTTATATTTTTTTTGAGAGAGAGAGAGAGGAAGGGAGAGGGAGAGAGAGAGAAACATCAGTGTGAGAGCAAAACTGGGGCATGTGCCCTGATGGGAAATCGAACCTGAAACCTTTCAGTGCATGGGATGACGCCCAACCAACTGAGCTACACTGGCCAGAGCCCACCTCTCTTCTTAACAGCACTACCTTTGCAGGTGCTTGTATGGAGTTCAGATCTTTTACAACCTTTTTCATTTATGTATAGTTTTCTGGTGTTACGTTTTGTTTATGTTTTCCTAGAAAATTATTTATTTTGCCCTAACCAGTTTGGCTCAGTGGATAGAGTGTAGGCCTGCGGACTCAAGGGTCCCAGGTTTGATTCAGGTCAAGGGCATGTACCTTGGTTGCGGGCACATACCCAGTAGGGAGTGTACAGGAGGCAGCTGATCGATGTTTCTCTCTCATCGATGTTTCTAACTCTCTCTCTCTCTCCCTTCCTCTCTGTAAAAAATCAATAAAATATATTTTTAAAAGAAAATTATTTATTTCATCTAGATTTCCACATTATTTGCATAAAACTATAATTAGATTTTTTTCTAATTTCTTCAGTCTTCTCTGTATTTGTGGCTGTATGCCTTTCCCATTCTTAATGTTGTACATTTATATTCTTTCTTTTTTGTCCGCATTAGAATTGTTTCTGCTTTCGTACTTTTATTGGTCCTTTCAGAGAATCAATTTTATGTCTTATTTACTAAATTGACATCTAATTTTAAAACTATAGTTTAGCTGTTTAAAAAGCAGAACACAGAAGTATGGGAGACTGGGTTCAAAGCCCTTTTACTAGCTGTGTGACCTTGGACAAATTGCTTAGTGTCTCTGAATCTCCATTTTCTCTTCGTAAAATGGAACTACTGCCCGGCCAGCGTGGCTCAGTGGTTGAGCGTTGACCTATGAACCAGGAGGTCATGGTTCAATTACTGGTCAGGGCATATGCCCAGGTTGCAGGCTCAATCCCCAGTGTGGGGTGTGCTGGAGGCAGCCAATCAATGATTTTTCTCTCATCATTGATGTTTCTATCTCTCTAGCCCTCCCCCTTCCTCTCTGAAATCAATAAAAATATATTTTAAAAAATAAAATGGAACTACGATTTCCTGAACAGTTATATACTAAGCACTGTATTAAGCATTTTAAATATAGCTACTTATTTATTTTATATATTAAAATG
The DNA here is from genome assembly GCF_951640355.1 of Cnephaeus nilssonii. Lineage (NCBI taxonomy): Eukaryota > Metazoa > Chordata > Mammalia > Chiroptera > Vespertilionidae > Cnephaeus > Cnephaeus nilssonii. The sequence continues at coordinate 40,551,295 of NC_137090.1, forward strand.
GTGGGCATATGGTATCTAATTTAATGACTAAGATATAATAGATCCTCAAGAAGGGTTAGCTGCTATTATTGTGGTGGTTGTTATAATTGTCCAGGTTAAACTTTCCATTGTTTCATGGGGAGGGAATCCTTCACCCTCATCCTCTTACCTACTCATCCCTCTATATTGTGATTTATAAGAAATGATTTTTGCCTGGCTGGAGTGGCTCAGTTGGTTGAGTATCATCTCATGAACCAAAAGGTTACCAGTTAGATTCCTGGCCAAGGTATCGTGCAGGAGGCAGCTGGTTCATGTTTCTCTTGCATAGATGTTTCTCCCACTCCCTCTGTCTCTCTCTCTAAAATCAATAAAAACATATTTTTTTAAAAAAGAAATATATATTTGGTCTTCCATTCTTGGCACAGAGCTTCTAAAGCCCTTATAATTTCATAATAGAGTGTTAAGGTATCTTTTGTTATTCAAAATAAGCCCCTTTCCACCATACCTCGGTTTATGTTAATGAGGTGACTTCTGGAAAGCCCCTAAGGATGGGATACCATGGGAATCAACCAATTGATTAGAGACTTGAAACTTTTAGTCCCACCTCTGAATCTCTGGGGAGAGGAGAGGGGCTGGTGATTAAATTAGTCTCCAGTGGCTAATAATTTAATCAATTATTCCCGTGTAATAAAGCCTTCATCAAAATCCCTAAAAGGCAGGTTTGGAGAGCCTCCAGGTTGGGGAAGTGTGGAGATGCTGAGAGGGTGGCATTCCCAGAGAGCATGCAAGTTCTGCCCCCCTCCCACACACCTTGCCCTGTGCATTTCTTCCACCTGGTAGTTCCTGAGTTGTAACCTCTTATAATAAACCAGTAATCTAGTAAACTGTTTTTCCTGAGTTCTGTGAGCTGCTCCAGCAAATTAATGAACCTGAGGAGGGGGTTGTAGAAACCTCTGATTGACAGTTGTTTGGTCAGAAACACAGCTGACAACCTGGACTTTTGATCGGCAATTGGCACCTGAAGGGGGGCAGGGGCAGTCCTGTGGGACTGAGCCCTTAACCTAAGGGATCTGACACTATATCCAGGTAGTGTCAGAATTGGGCTAAATTACAGGACATGTAGCTAGTGTCTGAGAATTGCTTGGTGTGGGAACAATCCCCATGCATTTGGTGGCCAGAAGTATTGAGTGAGAGATTGAGAGTATAATCGAGTATTCTGTGAGTAGACAAAAAACAAGAGAGAGTTTTTCCTTTATAATGACAGAAACAAATATCTTGGAATCCTTGGGAGATGGGACCAGAAAGGATCAGGATCCAGGGATGAGTTTCTGGCATCCCAAGGCTATAAGATGGTTAAGTTAAAACTTGTTAAGGAGATAAAATATCTACACCAAATGGAGTCAGGCATGATAGATGAGGGTATTCTTGTGATGTCAGAGAATTTGTGAACAAGGCCAGGCGGGCAGAGGCATCACTGATGATGTGTAAATGAAGATTATGGTAATTGGTGATTAAAGGGCTGCTCCCCTATATAAAACCTAGCCTAAGTAACAGCCTCCTCCCTGTCATTCCTGCCTCCAAAATAGCCCTTCCCATCTATCTACACAGCCACAGAAGCACTCTTGCTAAAACACAAATTTAGCCATGTCACCCCAGTCTTAAGTCTCTTCAGTATCCCCCCATTGTATTCTGAATGAATACTGTGCCTACACTGTACCTTTTAGGGTCCTCAAGACACACCAATGAACTCTTGCCTTCACTTCCCTTCATTTCACTTGGTCTCATCCTTCCCTCTGCCTAGAAATTAACCCTGCCCCTGCTTTGTCTGCCAAATTCCTGCTTATCTCACAGATTTCAGCCTAGATGTCCCTTCCTCCAAGAAGCCTCCCTGGGTTCACCCAGACTCAGTCAGGTTCCACAGGGCCCTGTCTTCACCTCTACCATTAGACTATAGCAAGCTCATAAGGACAGGGTTCCTATCTGCCCAACAGTGTCTGGCACGTTGCAGGCACTCAAGAAGTACATGTTCAAATGGAGGAATTATACCTAAATAATTCCTACAACACTGTGATACCCTTTTTCATTTATCTGTGTATCTCTTCAGCTAGACAGTAGGATTCTTGGAGGCAGGAAGGTCTGACTCATCTTTATATGCCTGATGCCCAGCACTGTGTTGACACATGGGAGGTATTCAAAAAATGTCTGTTGAATGTTTGATGAATGGATGAGTGGTTGATAGATGAATGGCTGATGGATGGAAGAATAAATGGTTGGATGGATGGATGGTCTGGTAAACTGGTGAATTGGATGGACGTTGTATCCCAGCCACTAACAGGTATTTCCTTCAATATATGTCTCTTGGGATCAACTATAATTTCCTGAAAAAACTCAAGAACCCAAGGCAGTTCAGTAGTGGACATAAATGCCCGCAGTCATTCCCCAAGTCCCTCTGGAACAGCTACCATCCCCTCCACCGCCCAGGCCCTGCAAACCTCTACCCACCACCGAAAAACACCTTCCACACAAACCTGGTCCTTGGGCTCTTGGCTGACCAACCAGAAGAGGAGAAGGTTGCTACAGGTGATGTTCACTTCTGGGAGGGTCTCTAGGTAACTCTTCAGGGTGGTCGTCCCCTTGGTCTGTGGTGGGGGCTGCCTCATGGATGATGGAGCATTGGGCATCCAGGCCCCAAAGTCATGCTGTGGAGACCCCCGCCCCAGGTGAGTCAGCTGGCCAGAGGGAGAGAACCAGCTTCTTTATCATAATTCCTGATCCTGCCTCCTACCATCCCAGGTCTTGCATTTGGGAAATGAGGGATTGTGGAAAGGGAGGAGAGGGAGTGGTATAGAACAGAAAGTTCCAGAAGTGAGGCAGGAGCCTGCCTCAACCCTTGTTACTCGTCACCCAATGTCCCAGGACTGGGTGGAGTGAATCACCAAGGAACAAGGAGGACTCAGAGAGGAGGTAACCCAAAAATGGGCCTGGGGCTGGCATGCCAAACACAGCAACCTGAAACTCCACTTGACTGCATCCTAACCATGACAGAAGTCCTTAAGTTCTACTCCCTATGCAACACCAGCTCAGGTCAACATTATAGCCTTGGACCCAGCTCCACCCCAGTCATCATCCAACACCAGTCCTTCACTCCACCCAGTCACCACTCCAATCCCATCCCTAATAATAAACCCATCCCACTCATGCTCTCATCGGGAACTCTGGCCTCAGGTGCATTGCTGAGCCTAACCTTTCCTGGCCAAATTGCCCCCTGGCCTGCCCTCTGCAGCCTCACCTGCCCACTGTTGACAGCGGCGTGCTGGGCGGAACAGTTGAAGATGATTGCTGTGAGGAACTTCAGCAGCTCTTGTGGGGTGCGCAGCCGGCATGGGAAGCCTGGGTATGGGAGGGAGGGAAGAGGGTGTGGAGGGGACTGGATTCCTAGGGGCAGCTCAGGGCTGGGGCTCAGCGCAGGGGGAGAGTAAGAAAGTGAGGGCTGAACATTTGGCCACCACTGTCTTTAGACTAGGATTAGGGTTAGGCTGAGGTTAGGGATGGTCATCACCAAGGTTTGTGGTCTCTGAAGGGGGTCAGGACAGGAGCTGGGTACTGGGGTCAGACCAGAAAATGCCCAGGCAGCAGAGCTCACAGCGGAGCAGCCAGGTTCAAGCAGACCACCAAGGCACCTCTGTCTGCAGCCTATATTAGCGTTTAATGATTTAAGTCTACCCGCTTCACTAAGATTTGTCCAAGCAAGCACCCAGTCGCAGGTCATCTGCTACTGGGCTTAGAATGTGCTACCAATAAGCTCACAGTAATGGAAGCAGAAGGAAGCTCTCAGGCCAGGGCTTGGCTCTTTAAAGAGAGGGCAGGCAGGCAAGGCACAGGGGCGCACATCATGGGGGAAGAGGCCTCCCTGAGTGAGTGGGTAAGCTCTGAATAGAAAGAAGATGGCCGAGGAAGCATTCAGCCCTTGGCTCTCTTCTCCCTATACTTCACTGGTCTTATCCAAGTCCTTGGTTCAACCACCTCTCACGGGCTGACAACCCCTAAGTTCACATCTCTGGCTGGCTCCCCCTGGCCCCTGAACTCTAGACTCAGACTTCCCATCTGTACAACCTAATGCCTGACTCCCTACCCTACACACTCCCCAAACCTGTCCTTCCCACAGTCATCCCATTTGGATACTCTTTGTCCTGTACACTGACTCTTCTTATCCCATCCCACACGTATCAGTAACACTTCCAGAAGCCAATTTTGTCTCATCACCTTGTCTCCACCACTACCCAGTATCCATCCTCTCACTCCTGGATGAATCTACCTGCTTCTACCATTACCCCTGACAGCTAGAGGAAGTGATCCTTTAGAATCCTGGATTCAGTTATGTCACTACTGGCCAAAACCCTCTACGGGCTTCCCATCTCACTTACCGCACCATGATCTTACCTAATCTGGCTCTGGCTTGTTCTCAGACTTCAGTTCCTTCCCAACTTTTCTCCCTCTCACTTACTCTACTCCAGCCATGCAGGCCTTCCTTATATTCCTCAAAACTCCCAGCATGCTCCCACCTCAGGGCCTTGTCCTCCCACCTCTGCCCACGCACTCTTACCCCAGCTATCCACAGAACCAGCTCTCTTGCTTCCTCACATCCCTACTCAAACATCACCTCCTCCGGGAAGCCTTCCCTGACCACCTATCTAAACTTAACCGCCCACCTCGACACACTAGTGATTTCAGATGCTGTTTCATTCTTCTTACCATTCATAACCACCTAACATAATTTTTTGTTACCTGTGTCTCCCCACAAGAATGTTAAGCTCTATGAAGGCTGGGACTTTTGTCTGTCATGTTCACTGCTGAACCCCAGCATTTAGAATAATAATTAATGCATATCAGCAGCCCAGTAATGACTGGTTGAATGAAGTGAATACATGAGAGGGTAAGAAGTCAGAGTGGAAAGGAATGGGGTGTAAGCAAGGTGAAGGGTGATTGGGGGTGAGGCCGCAGCAGTGTGCCAGGCCAGGTGGATTCTGGGCACTATTTCAGAGGATTACCGGGGAGGCGCCCCACAGTCTTGGCAGGCAAGCATCAAAAGGCTGGGAGAGGTGCGACTGGTTGAGAAGCAGCTGCCACAATGCAGGAAAAATGGGATGATTGGGACTAGGGTGGTGACGGTGGGAAATGATGGGGACAATAGGGTTAGCTACCCAACTGGATTTAGGTGATGAGGAAGGCAGAGGGGAACATGAGTCAAAGATGGATCCGAGGATTGGAGTCAGGATGACTGGAGAGAGACTAATGCAACTGAGCAGACAGAGCGGTTTAGAGGAAGGCCTGGGTATCTGCCTAGGAATGTGTGGGAATTTTCTGAATGTTCAGTTCGTGGTTGATAGTCTAACCGTGAGGGCTGAAGATAAAAAAATAAAGCTGTTAAAAAATCAGATTATCTATGGGAATTTTTCTGCAGCTCATACTGTTTATTTCCCCCCCCCTTGAACTATGGAACAAAAGGCATACTGACTGAGGTTAATGAATGAGCCTTTTACCTTAAAACATATGAATCTAGAATAAGTTTGTCAGGAGAGCTGTTTGTCAGTCTGAAGAATGTTCTGATGTGTTAAATCAGAGAGTTCAATAAAGTAAGAGAGGAGAGTTGAGCTAACAGTGAGGATATCCCCCTCTGGGTCTTAAATAGGAATCAGATCATCCCAAAGAGAAACTGCCTTCAGGAAGAGGAGCAATCCGAATCAGGACTGCCCAGGATTGACAGCAGGCTTGCAAAGCTCGGGGAGGAGTCGCCCTTTAAAAGATCCAAAGGCAATCTGGCTGTCACTACCTTTACTCAGAAATCACTCTAGGCATCACTTATGGTGAGACAACCTGACATTATGTGCCTCCCAAGATGATGCAATGAGGAGACCACAGCATCACCTGAGAAATATTCTGGCCAAAAAACATTTAGCCTTTAGTTCTTACAGGGGATAGAGGAACGCAACTAGATAAATTCAGAAGGTGAGACATTGCGCAAAACTGCTTCTGGCTTTTTCAAAAGTCTTTGTCCGATGCCCTGTGATTTTATTAAAAAGGAGGGGAGTGCTGTCCTAAATTAAGACACTTTAGAGTCAAAACAAACAAATGTATGGTGGGGTTCTTGACTGGCTCCAGAATCAACAGGATCAAATGAGGAAAAATGGGACAAAGGAGGAAATTTGAATATGAACTAGAGAAAAGGGTGATATTGGAGATTATTGTCAATTTTGTTAGTGTGGTGACAGTATTGTAGTTGTGTAGAAAAACGTCATTTTTTAGAGGCTTATTGATTGGGGTGAAATATGAAATATATGTATTTGCTCTAAAAGATTTTGCCAATAAACAAAGCAACAGATTAATCAAATATAGCAAAGATGTTAGCAATTGTTGAATCTGGCTGGTGAGTAAATGGGTGTTCATTACATTATACTCTCTACTTTTCTCTATGTTTAAAAAGTTTTGTTTTTAAAAAGCCTCAGGCCCTGGCTGGGTGGCTCCGATGGTTGGAGCATCTTTCCATACACCAAGAGGTTGTGGGTTTGATTTCCCGTCAGGGCACATACCTAGGTTACTGGGGGTTTTGGGATCTCTCTCTCTCTCTCACACAGATGTTTCTCTCTCTCTCTCAAATCAATAAAAACATATCTTCAGGAGGGTTTTTTAAGCCTTGAAGCTGCAAGAGCTGCTCATTCTATTTGTGGGTGATGTGAGACCATTCCTCCTCCCTGGGTCTACACACACACACACACACACACACACACACACACACACACAGGAACTTCTTTGGGCGGCCACTAGAAGTTCTAAGTCAGCTGAGAGGAGATGTCCTGTGCAGTGAGAGTCTTCCCCACTCAGGCCAGGGCTGGGGGCACTGGAAGATGGACATTTGTGCCACTTAGAGCTTTGCCTTTTCTTCCACTACACCCAGATATAGAAGTCTCCTCTACATTTTCCAATGCCTGGGGTACAGACCATAATACAGTGGCACCAAGGAAACAGGCTTTGAAGAGTAGCAATGGGGTATATCACCCGGGTGAGGCCAGAAATCCTTTGGAATGACATAATTTCATGTTTGGGTCTCAAGAGTGACAATAAAAGAGCCAACAAGGAAAGTCCTTCAGGAAATGCAGAGTGGAGGATGTCCAAGCCTGGAATCAGCTACAGAGGAGAAACAGGAGACAAGATCATTCAGTGAGAGAGGGGCAGAGAGAGGAGACAGAGATCCAGGGTAAGCCAACAGCAGGGACCTGGGAAGAAGCAGGAGGTTCAGAAGGACCTGTTCTCCCAGGAGCTCAGGGGAGACTTTAAGGAAGGGAAGGTGTGCTAAGCATCTGCTTGGCGCTGAGGTTAAGCAGAGGTCTACGAAGGGGTTGGTGGGTCTCAGAGGCCTCTCAGGCAGTGTCAGAAGGGAGGGAGGAGTTAGGGTTAGGTAACTGGAGTAAATAAGGGGAATTAGGCGGCAGCAGCAGGACCAACTCACTCTTGGAAGCCAAAGGAAGTGAGAGAGGTTGATGGCTGGAGGGGCCAGCTGGTAGCACAGTCATAAGAGAGTATGAGAGAGGGTCCCAGAATCCTGTGTTTGAAGCCAAAGATTACTCCTCCTACATGATGCGACACATCCATACAGCTCAGCAAAGAGAGGTGAATGGGTGGGCTCAGGCCCATGGAAAGGTCTAGAAGGGACCAGATGGGCATAGGGTAGTAGTTGAAAGCAAGGGCTTTGCAGGCCAGAGGAGCTGGCTCTGGGTCCTGCTTCTGCCACTCACTGTATAGCCTTCTCTGTGCCTACTCCTCATCTGCTCAGTGGGGCTACTAGGATGCACTTCAACAGTTGATCAATAAATAGGAACTGGTTAGTGGTGGGGCGGGGGGAGCACTGGGTCATTGGGAGCCTGTGGGTGGGGGATGGAGAGGGAATACAGTACCTGAGCTTTCCCGGCTCAGGAACGCCCAAGCAAAAATCTCGCCGACCCAGGCCTGCAGTTCCGAATCCTGCTGCACAGACGCATCACTGGGATAGTAGTAGCCCACAATTTCTGAGACAAAGCTGCAGGAAAAAGATGCCCATGCCATGGCAGTGACCTTGGGCTCAGGCCTGACCAGAAAACCCAGGTCCAGTGCTGCTCAGGCAGGGGGAGCCAGCTGGTCAGAGTCCACTGAGAGCCCACGGGGGTTCAGTGGAGACACCCCCCCCCCCCGCCACCCCTGCCAGATGCAGTTGGAACCCGAGTGCCCAGGCTTCCCTCAAGTCTTGCCCTCCGCTCCTGAGTCCTGGGTGCTCTGGGCCGCCTTCCGGCACAGGAGGCTGGGGGAGGGTACACAGAGAGCCAGGCTCATGCTGCATCCCCTCCCCACTCAGCACCCAAGAGGCAGGAAGGCCTGCCGCCTAGAGGCCCCAGCCTACACCTAGCTGTTTCAGCTTCTCTGGACACCCTGTCCTTCCCTTCCTCCACGGTGTTCATACACAGGCCAGCCTCTCCCCAGCCCAGAGCTATCAGCCATCTCATAGGGGACCCCAACCCCAACTCTCACCCTTGGAGTGCCCTATACTTGGGCCTGAGAACACCTGGAAGTCCCAGTACCAAGCGCCTCAGCCTGCATGAACGTAGAGACCCACACTGCCCCTGGACCAGGAGGCCCGCGAGGGGCCAGACTGGCTTCAGAGTCCCAGGCCCACACCTCTCAATGGCGGCCCAGATCTTCAGGCCGTCGTCCCGGTAATGGTAGTTGGGGATAGCCAAAACCCCGCGGGCCCGCAGGCTGTCCGGAAAGCAGAAATTGGTGTAGGTGAAGTGGGCCAGACCCGTGCTCATGAGGTAGAGGAGGCCTTGCCTTCCGATGGAGGTGACCTGAGGACACATCACAGCTCAGCTCCCGGGCCCTCCCCCCCTCCCCCCCCCCCAGGGCCTGGGGACCAGACGTGGCTAGTGACGCAGCAGGGGGGATTTTTCAGTTAATCGAGCAGTCCAAGACCACGGATCAAAACCTCCATTAGGGGCCCGACATTGGCTGCGCAGGTTGCGGCCCTACTATGTGCATAGGAGATAATCCTTAGGTATTTAGTAACTAAAAGAATGAACTGGGGGGGGGGGGCATGCGTGTGGAGGGGTTTGGGATGGGAATGGGGGGGATTGAGGACAAATATGTGATACCTTAATCAATAAAGTAATTTTTTTAAAAAAGAGAGAATGAACTGCTGCTACGGAGGCTGGGAGGCAAGAGCAGGGCTCATCGCAGGGTCAGCGAGGGGCTGTGCTTAGACGGGGGAGGGGGTACCCTACCCACCGCAAGGAGCATTTGGAACTTGGTCTGAGGGGGTGGGGCCCGTGGGTGGGATGGGTGGGCGGAGACCGGGTTTGTGGGCGGGGCAAGCAGGAGACTGGTGGGGAGGGAGGGTCTTGTGGGCAGGGAGGGTCTTGTGGGCAGGGGCTGGCAGGAATGAGATTGGACGTCCAACGAGCTTGTAGGCGGGGCAAAGTGTCTTCCGGGGCGGGGCCTCAGAGAAGGCGGTGGGCCGGGGCGGGGGACCGCACCTTGTCCACCAGGCCCTCAGGGTTGAGCAGCGTGGCGCGGGCGATGGTGTTCACCTGCAGCGTGTACCGAGTATGGGGAAGCAGGAGCTGCGAACGGAATGAGGTCACAGGAGCCGAGGGGAGAAGGCCGCCTGGCCCCGCCCCTCTGGCCCGGCTTGCGGGGGGGGGGGGGGGGGGGCGCGTCGCACCGACCTTGTAGATGGGATGGCAGAGTGGCAGCTGACGCAGCGTGGCCATGGCGAAGGCCTCGCACAGCAAATGCGTGCACAAGAAGTGCGTGTTGTTCTCGTGCACCAGGAACTCAGAGTTGCGCACCCACGTCTTGGCCAGCAGCCAATCCCAGTCGGAGTCAGTGGGGAGAAAGATGGGGCTCTCCGGCCCGGGGGTCTGGCTGAGCTGCGTCCAAGAATAATAAGGGGGTGGGACTCAAGCCTGCTAGTGTGCCCCTTGAGGCCCCACCCCCAAAAGCCCTGCCCCAGGCTCACCTGGATGGCCAAGGGCATTAGCGCCCCCTGGGGGTTGAGCCACAACAGGCAGAGCGGGGCGGCCACGTACTGCTGGCGGCCGTTGAGGCAGTGGACTGGGGCCTCCGCCAGGATCCAGTAGTCGGCTAGGAAGATGTTCCCCCTCTGAGGAAGGTGCACAGAGCCTCAGAATGCACTTGCCACCCGCGCGCCGCTTTTCTCCCTGTTCTCTGCCCACTCCCACCTCACCTCTGGCCTCAGTGGTCAACGTTGGGTACCCCACCCACCCCAGAATGTCCAGAATGAGGTCCAGCAGAGTCCCTCCTTTTGCAACCTTTCACCTGGCTTCCCAGCCTGGACAAGCCAGCATCCTCTCCCTTCTCCCCATACCTGGTCCTTCCTACTTTAATGCAGATGACCTCAGTGTACCCAAGAAAAGCAAAATCACCAAACACCTCAGCCTTCTGGAGGATACCTGAGGACTTGGCTGCTTCAGAGAGACTGGGTCATCGTCCTCTCCCACACCCTCAAAGCTCCTAGTTCTCCATGATTGTTCCTGGCCATCTCAACCTTACCCTTCACACCCATCCTTTGTCCATAGGGGCAACTGACCCACCTCTAGCTCTGTCTGCAGGCAGGTGCCAGGTCCCAGCAACGGGGCCACCATGTCATTGGTGACAGGCAGCTTGCTGGGCAAGCTGGAGAGGCAATGGAGCATGACAGGATTGACGCCATTCAGGTACTGGTACCCGAAGAAGTAGTCCTCACTCCAGTGCTCGGTGACATACTCTAGGGGGCAGGAGGGGGAGGAACTGGTTGGTCTGGAAACTGCTTCCCCAGAGCCTGCTCTTGCCCAGACCTTTGCTCATCACGAAGGTTTAGGATTTCGTGACAGCAACCCTATGAAATAGGTATAATTATATCTTCATTTAACACTGGGCACTGAGAGTCAAAGAGATAGAGTGAGTTGCTCAGTGGAGTGGCATAATAGGGCTTTGAACCTAAGTCTGGCCCCAAAGCCCAGAACTCTTGGTGGTGGGGGTAGAGGAAGAGAGGCGAGGGCTCCTGATCAGGATCGGGACTCCCTAAATTACTCTTGACCCTCTCCCAGCCAAGCAAAGTGTCTCTCCATCCTCACTCCCACATTCTTGTCCCCTCGCAGAGGAGTGGAGAAGCGTGGGTTCCTGAGGGGAATCTGAGATTGCCACCAGTGGAACCACGAGCTCCTCCCACTGGAATCCCCGTCTCTCTGAGAGTGCTGGAGGTTCTTTCCGGAGGTGCCCTCCCGGGATGGGCACGCGGGCCTGAGCATGGGATCGGGTGGAGGATGGACATCTGCTTGCTCTGCACACCTGAAGTGAAGGTCTTGTGGCACCAGAAGATATTCCGGATGTCATCCAGCTTCTTCCAGGAGCCCTTTCGGTCCAGCAGCCCTCGAAGCTTCATGCCCAAGGACCTGGGGGGGAAGATGGGGAAGGTGGTGTCTGGGGCTGCCAGGGGCCCTGTGTCCCAGCCTAGAGGTCTGGAGGGAACTGACAAGATCAATGTCCAGAGCAGAGGTGCCTAACAGTCCTCATGGAAGAAAAGTCTAATGGCCAGTTGAGGCTTTGTAGGGGTGACTCCATATGTGTATGCAAAGGTGGCACACGTGGCCACGTGGTGCAGGCAAGTCATCTTCATTGGTGTTTGGCCTGCTTTCTGTAAGCTTCCATCTCATCGCAAACATTCACTGGCACCCCTCTTCTTACAGGACAAGCCCCAACTGCTAAGGCAGGCTAGGAAACTCCCCACCAGCCGGTTTCTATCAACCTATCCAGTTTTTTCTCCTACCAGGTGCACTAGAGAAAGCCAACGCAGCTAACACAACCAAAAATATATTTTGCACACTGGACTGATAAAAGTAGGCTTGGAAACCTGAGGGGCGTGCACTTTCCACTTTGTGAATGTCTGTACTGTTTAGATTTTTTACAGTGAGCATATGTTATTTTATAATCGGGGCGGGGGGGGGGGAGGGAGTGCTTGGAATGAAGTCTGCTTTCTCCCCTGTCCAGGGCTTTCATTAAACTACTAGAGGCCCAGTGCATGAAATTTGTGCACGGGGGCGGGGGGGTTCCCTCAGCCCAGCCTGTACCCTGTCCAATCCGGGATCCCTCTCACAATCTGGGACCACTGGATCCTAACTGCTCACCTGCCTGCCTACCTGATCGCTCCTCACTGCCCCCCTCTGCTGGCCTGGTCGCCCCCAACTGCCCCCCCTTCCAGCCTGGTTGCCCCTCACTGCCCCCCTCTGCCAGCCTGGTCATCCCTCACAGCCTGCTGTTCGGTTGTTTGGTTGTCCCTCACTAACCACCCCCTGCCGGTCTGGTCACCCCACGCAGCCTGCTGTTCAGTCCTTACTGTGAGGGCATCCTGACCAATTTGCATATTGCCCTTTTATTTGTATAGATGCCTCTCCTAGAAAGCCATCTCCTACATCTCCACCTCATACCAAACCTATGTGTTCTTCTGTGTGCATTTTAGATGCAGCATCCTTTATGAAGCATACCCAATGGTCTCCAAACACACGCCTTTCTGTATCTTTCCCAAAACGCTCATCACTCCCTTCACTACCTTGTAAATACAATGTACTCACTCATATCATCTCCCATTGTACTGTGGGCTCTTAGGGCTGTGACTTGGCTCTGTATGCCCTGACATACCCGGTTCATAATAATCACTCCCTACCTGGGCCAAGTCCAAAAGAAGGGAATACAACATAGATCAGGCAGGTTTGTGGCAACTGGTCAATAAGGTCGGCTCTGTAAGGACGCTGATGTGGATAACTGAAGACAGCAGGGGGCAAGGGGCAATAGTGACCTGACAAGCCCGGGGACAACTTCCTGTGTGTTCAGAAGCCACTCACTCCTCCTTCCACATGTACTTGCTCAGTGCCTGCCCAGTCAGGGCCCAGGAGATGGGAAAAACTGGGTGGGAGGAGGCGATAAAGGAGAAAGAAAAGTCCTTCCTCTTTCCAAGGGCCTGCCACAGGCATTTTCCATAGCACCCTGCAGTAACCCCACACTGAAGGCCTAGCTACTGTCCCCTCCTCTCCATGAGCAGCTGAGCTGCCAACTGCCAGCTCCCTCTTCCCACAGCCTTTTCTGAGCCCCATGCCAGCTGTCCTGGTGGTCTCCTGGGACATCGCCTGCTTAGACCCACATATCCATTTGGGGAGCAATTCAGGTGCCTCTACCTTCCCGAATGCTCCTCTGGTCCCTGGCAGAGGTCCCCTGCTAGTCCTGAGCCCTGAAGTCGGAGCTGCCTGTGCGGCCTGCCTGCCCCAATCCACCACAGACCTTCCGGAGCCCCACCCCACTTTCTCACCCCTCCGCCAGTCCTTCTCCAAAAGCATCATTCTGGCTCGGAGGCCTAGACATGAGGAGCCAGCTTATTGTTCTGGCCTCCGCTGGGCCTCTTAAAGCAGCCACTGAACAAATGGCTCGCTGAGCCACTCTCTCCTGCCAAACCTACCCAGGTTTGCCCAGAACCCACCCACTTTCCCCTCCCCTCTCCTTGTCTCCCTGGCTCAAAGCCTGCTTCCATCCCACCTGCCACTCCAGGAGCCACTTCCTGCCCACCCACCCCCAGCCTCTGCCTCCTCTAGACACCAGAGGGTCCACTGTACCCCCTCCAGCCATGTCACGTACAGCTTCAGCTGTTGCCTTGAGCTGCTTCGATTGCTAATTAACTCTGTTCCCTGATGATACTGAGCTCCTCCTGGCCAAGATTATATCCGAACACTACCAGCATCTATTGAGACATTATTTTGTGCTGGGTGTTACTTCATTACATCTTCTCCCAAACCCATAAGGTAGGTATGAATATTATTGGCATTTTATAAATGAGGAAACTATTAAGAGGCTAAGTGAAAATCAAGTTCACACAGCCAGAAAGCATTGGTTCTGGGAATGGAAACTGATGTGGTCTGACCACTTTCTTAAAGCTTAAGAGCCAGACCTCTCTTTGCTACTCAACAAGGTCCCAGCAGTGCCTGGAGCCATGCTGTGCACAATTAATTGTATTAGTTTGAGGAATGGAAAAAGAATGGATGACTAAGGAGCAAAGAGGAGCCCATGGGGATATAGAGAATGGAGGAGTCTAAGGAGAGAGAGGGGAGCCTGAGGGACAGAGAGAGAAGAGACTGGGGCCATAAAAGGGGCAACTAGGGCCGGGAGAGGGGAGACAGGGGACAAAGAGAGCGAAGACGGGCAGGGAGAAGGGAAAATGAGGCAGAGATGTGGCTGTGCATCCAGGGGCAGAGGCTGACGGAAGAGTGAGCAGGAGTGCAGGTGCCTCACGCAGGGAGGGCATTGAAGATCAGCGAGGTCGTCTTGGTGGCCGAGTATCTAACATTGGGCTCCATGTGCAGCAGGGATGGGATGTCAATTTTCATGGGGAAGCCAGGCAGGTACCGATTCCCACTGCTGGGGAATAGGAGAAGGTGGGGGTAGAAGAACAGAGAACAGTCAGAAAGGCCTACAGCTCACTTCTCTAATTCCTCCCCTCTCTCTTCCCCCAGACTTCCTAGGCCTCCCCTCACTCTGGGCTCCTTCCCTGCCCTCTCCCATCAGGCCTGAAGCCACCTCCTCCTCTCTGCCATATCCCGGGGCCACCCCTGCCTATCCTGCTCCTGGCACTTGAGTAGTTGCCCTGATAGTAGTTCACAACTCCTCTTTCCAGGCTGTCTGGGTTCCTCCTCTCAACAGACCCTTCACTTCACACGCCTCCACCTTCTTCCCACGCCTGCGTCCTTCCTCACCTGTCGTCCTGATTTGCACGAGTTGTTGTCCTGGTCAAGGTAAATTTCTTGTCTGACTCCATCTGCTCAAAGCTGCTGACGTCCACGATGCCTGGGAAGCCAGGGGCAAAGACCTTCCAACTTCCAGGGGAAAGAGGTTAGACGATGGTGAGTCAAACTTGGGGTACACAGAAACTTCAGCTTTTAAAGACATGCCTTGAAATGAAAACTCCCCAAAACTCCCACTTTCTAGGTAAGTGACAAAGAATTGGGATTTTCTCCCCAAGGCACTGGGCTTCAGATCAGGGTAGCATTTGAGGATGACATGAATGTCCAGGCTGGGTTAGAGTCAGGTTTCTGTTGAGATTAAGATCATGGCCAGTTTGGGGATGAGGTTGAGGATAGGCTGAGATTTGTCAATACCACAGTCACATCGAGGGATTGTGGATTCATTGATGGTGTTGGGACAATGATTGGTACTGGCCTTCTGAGTCTGGACTCCAGGTCAATACTAGGTTATGGTTAGGTTTAAATAATGGTCCTGATTGGAGTTGGGCCCCAAGGTTGGGACAGAGGTCAGAATTAGTAACAGTGTGATTAAGTCTGAAGTCAGAATAAAAACGGGAAAGAAGTGAAGTTAGGTCACCCTCACCGGTAGCATTCCTGTCGGGCCTGGAGTTCCCGTTTCCTGTGGTCCAGGAGGAGGGGAAGGGAGTCTTGACAAATAGTTCTCGCTGTGGGGAGTGAAGGTTACTCATTGTTTAAGTCCTTTTTAAACAACAACTTCTCCATCAAAGCTTGCCTGAGCCCCTAACCCTTGCACCCCACCCCTCTGTAATGTGGACACCCCATGTTCTTTGTGCATTCACCAGCACAGGGGATTCAGGAAACCTCGCCCCCAAATTCTAACAACCTTCCTTATTCCTTGCATGTTTGTTTCCTTTCCCAGACTATAAACTCTCTCTGGGCAGAAATCACATTATATTCATTTTTATTCCCAGCATGTGGCATGGTGCCTAGCACGGTGCGCATAGCATGCATTGGATAAATGAGATGAGCACGTATATTTTGTAACGTGATGGGTAGATTGCTATGATGATAGATGGGGTTCAGAGTGATGTCTATGAAGAACTCACTATAGGCTGAGGGGTAATGCTCACTTATTTGACCTTGACCCAGAACAGCATCTCTCATCCCTAAGACTCATCTCAAACTTCGGACTCGCCCTAGTGGTGCTTTTCTAGATCAGACAGCTCAGGAGATGTGGGGGGTCAGAGGCTGACGGAGTTAGAGCCCAGCATTCTTGAAAGGCCACCCAAATTCAAGAAGGAATCCTAACAGCAACCCACAGGGACGTCAGCCACACTGGAGAAGCCAGTAGTGGTGGGCAGGGCCTTGTCAGCTCAGCACTTGGGGCTTCTCCACCTGTTAAAATCCAACTACTCAGCTTGAGGGTTAGCTCCTTTTGGGGTTCCAGAGGGATTCGCTTCGGGGAAGTGCAGAGGGCGTAAGTGGAGAGCAAACTGCCATCTGTGTGTGTGTCTGTGTCTGGTGGTGTGAGTGCGCACAGCCTGGGTCTAGTCTCTGTCTGTCCCCAGAGGGGCAGATACTGTCCGAGAAGCCCCTGCATTTCAGGGCTTTAGAGGCTCTCTTTTCCCAGAAAGCATCCACTTGGGAGCCCAGAACTGGTTACACTCACCCCAACCCTGTTCCCTACACCCTGGGCTCTGGGAGACCCCACCCCTAATCCCAAAAGATGCGCTCTGCAGCGCCAGGCCAGCCCCTGCCTCTGGCCCACCTGTGCCTGGTCGCAGCTCTAGAGTGCAGAAGCCCTCAATCCACTGATAGCAGGGGAAGTGGAAAAGGGTGCCGTCGGGGGCAGTGACACAGACGTGGCTGCAGTACCAGGAGTCCTTGCGGAAAAAAGCATAGCGCTCCTTGTGTAGACGCAGCAGCAAGAGCTCACCCAGCTCTGCTGAGCAGCGCACTTTGTACTTCTGCACCTGAGGGGACCAAGAGAGGAGGCAGGTGAGCGGCAAGGAACGGCCAGAGCTGTCCTTGCACCTTGCCAGGTGCGTCTATACCTGCACCTATCCTGGCATCGAAACCTGAGCTGCCGCTAACCCATGTGACGTCTTTGTATGAATCAGGAAAAAAGCGCCCCTTCACCAGGCAGAAGCAACCACAGCTACCACAGGCAGAGTAGGTTCTGGATTTCACTAGCCCCCTTGGTGGCCAACTTCAACCTAAGACCCGCCAACAAGCAATCCTGGGGCCTGGTAGAGACAGGTGGATGCCCTCCCGAGAAGAAGAAACCCAGACTCTGGGAGTTCAAGCGACTTGCCCAAAGCCCACCTTCAGTTATGAGAGGAGAAGCTGGAAAGCCATTGGAATTCTGACCCCTGCCCAGGACTCCTTCACAGTCCTGCCTGGGTAGGGTTTATTATCCCCAGGAAAGACAGGAACCAGACAGAACAGGCATGGGGAGGAGCTCAGAGCCAGCAGCCGGAGTTCTGCAGGATGTGATGAGCCCTGAGGGAAGATGATGACCCCTCCTTCAGGGTCCCCTGCTGGTCCTGCCCCCCAGGGGTGCTCCTCCCTCTCTCCTCTGTACTCACCGATCCGGGGGTAAAGTCCCTGCCCATGTGATCCAGCAGCTGCTTGGGGCTCTCACCACACATGCCCACCAGAGTGACGGAGATGCTGTCCAGTGTGCCTGCCCCCAGGTAGGCGCCAGTGGTCACACACACGCGGTACACGGCCATGATGGGAGGGAAGGAGGGATGCCTCCCGACAAGGTTAGCCCCAGCAGCAGCCGGCCTGGAGGTGAGCAGCAGGCCGAGCGGGACTGGACTGCTATGATGCTGAGCCGCTGGGCGGGAGGGCTGGGGGGTCGGGGGAAAGGCCTTGGAGGAAAGGCCCAGCTCCCTCTGAGATGTTTTCTCTGTCCTGAAGCTCCCGACCTCTGCCCGGGCCTCTGCTCAATGCCGGCTCCCTCTCCCCGCCCACACCTGTCTTCTAATAATTGTTTGCTGGCCTCTGGCGCAGCCGGTCTCTCTGGCTGGCAGGATAGGGCTCACCCAGATGGATATCAGGAGCCCCAGCCTCATTGGGAAGGGAGGGACCAAATGCTCAGAAAGAGACAGCGAGTAGGTGACGCCTGTGTGATTGGGACATTGCCCTCCTCCTGGTCAGGGGCCCTACCGATGCTCTGGGGCTCTTGTCCGCCCGGCCACTCCCAAATTCCCCCTCCCCAAGACCCTTTCCTCATCTCTCAGCCACAACTGGAACAAAGCACCCACATTCCTACTTGTGAATCATCCACATGAATGATTCAGGAGTGAGACACACTCAGCCATAGATCACACGTGACTTCAGCCACACGCAGGTGAGTCTCACGCGCATTCCTGCACACTGCATGAGGGTCAGAAACAATTCTCCTGTCACCCCACACTCTGCACCGCAGTCCCACGCCCGGCCCTCTGTGACCCCTGTCTTTGGCATGCCAGATCTCAATCTCTCCCTTGGAATGGAGCTCGTCAGGGTACCGAAGTGGACTCCCGGCGCACAGTATCTGAAGGTCCCATGTGGCATTCGGGCCCGCCCTCGACCTTCGGGCCGGTGGGCGGGAGCGGGGGTGCCCGAGTGCCTAAGATTTAGGTCATTCATACCCCGGAGAAACCTCCCGGCGAGGAAAGCCCGCAGCCGGCAGCGGCCCCGCGCGGCAAGTCCCGGCACCGCGCTATCCCAGCCCCCGCGGCTCCAGCCCTAGCTAACCAAACGGCGGAAACTACTCGAGGGAGGCCGGTAAGAAGCGCGATCAGCAGTTGCCTGCTGCTCCAGCTTCCTTAGGGTCTGTGCCGGAATCCTCTGAGCACTTGCATACAATTCCCCGTCGGTTTTGCGAGCGTGAAATTTTACAAGTCTAATACTCTTAAGGATACCAGAGCAGTACATCCTACAGAGCCCGGATAGCTCAGTCGGTAGAGCATCAGACTTTTAATCTGAGGGTCCAGGGTTCAAGTCCCTGTTCGGGCGTCTGTATTTTTTTCTACCTAAATAGCAGTATTCACTTTTAAGTACAATTAATATTTGTATTCCTTCAAACAAAACAAAGGAAAAGAATAACAAAAATACTATTAATTAGTTTTAAATAGTATTAATTAGTATTAAGTACGCCAGGTTTTTAGTTTTCAGAAGATAGAACGAATAATGGGAAGGAAAGTAGAGATGCTTTAGAGTAGAACATATACGAGTCATATATGCTAACTTAAATTTTCTGGTAGCCACATTAAAAAGAGCAAAAAGTTTAATCAAGATGTATATACATTAAGTGTGTGCAGTTTTTTGTATATCAATTATACTTTAATAAAATTAAAAGTGGAATAATAATAAAGGAAAAAGAAACTGTGGGGGTAACAGGAGTACATGGGAGCTCTCTGTACTTTCTGTTCAATTTTTCTGTAAACCTAAAACTGCTCTAAGAAATAAAATCTGTTATTTTCTTTAAAAGAGTAAAAAGCAACAGTTGAAATTAATTTTAATAACATATTTTATTTAACCCCAAATATCCAAAATCTGAGCATTTAAACATGTAATCAATATTTTAATGTTAATGAAATTATAACTTTTCTGTACTAAGTCTTCTATGGACGGTTTCTATTTTACACTTACAGTACATCTCAATTCATATTTCAGATGCTTGATAACGGCGTCTACCTTATCCAACAATTGTTTTTATATTGTTTTATCTTCTCCGACGAGTCGAGTACAGGGCAATAAGTAGAACAGAGTTTACAATTATATAAATATTCAGAAGAGCTGTGTGCCAGTTGGTTCCATGGTGTAATGGTTAGCACTCTGGACTCTGAATCCAGCGATCCGAGTTCAAATCTCGGTGGAACCTGAAGCTTTGTTTTTCATAATTGTCAAATATGTTCTATTATGCACTGGTTTTGTATATGAGGTTCTTTTATGAAGAGGATTTAAAAAGAAAAACTACAATTCTGTTCTTTGGGCTTTCACACTGGGCAATTGAAGCCTAGCACACTCAGGAAAACAGTCAATCGTATATGTATATGAATACGTGTTGCGCTAATTTTGAGAGATAAGAATGTTATTTGAGAACATGTTAATGAGGAGATCAGTTACTAAGAAAAGAAGGTTACTTTGGCAGTTTCCATCAGGTCTTGGTTTGGGGCTGGGATGCAGATCTATGTAGGATATGTCTTGAATACCAGAGAGGGATGACAGTGGTGAGACCTCTATCAGGAGTCGTCATAAAATTGAGGAAGATCCCACAAGGGCCTGCATGAATCGTTACAGGATGCATGAACCAGGAGAAAAAAGTCTCAATTTGGCAGCGGTGGGATTCGAACCCACGCCTCCGGAGAGACTGGAGCCTAAATCCAGCGCCTTAGACCGCTCGGCCACGCTACCTGCGTGAAGTAAAGGTTATTCCACAGTCTTCCTAAGAGACTGTAGAAAAGTAAGCTAGAAATGGTTGTATTAAATGGGCTGGTCTTCTTTGGAAATCATCTAGATTCAGAACTGCAGAGCAGCAGATAGGCCAAAGGAAACAAAGACACACAGAAATTTACAACGAAATAAGTTTATTTTGATGGGTGGGGCCACATCTGGGAGTGGGGTGCGCCTGGGCTGGAAGCATCCCCCAAGCAGGCAGCCGGAGCTCTGTGCTCGTCCCCTCACTCATATTCGGTTGCTCTCTCTCCCTGTTTCTTCCACCCATGTGCTCCCGCACTCCCACCTGGCTCACCTGCTTTGCGCCCGCTACCTCTCCCAGGTAGGCCTCTGAGGTCCTACCCGCAAGCTCTTGGTACGCCCCTCCGTCTCCCCCTCCCCCATCCAGCATCCGTATGCCGTCAGACGCCGCCGCTGGTTAGCGGGCTCTGTGGCGCAATGGATAGCGCATTGGACTTCTAGTGACGAAAAAGCGATTCAAAGGTTGTGGGTTCGAATCCCACCAGAGTCGGTTTTATTCCAACTTTTTTTCTTTCCTTTCTTTTTTTTTTGTTTCGTTTTTTTTTTACCCCCCCTAAAGGTTCCGTCCTTCTCCCCCTATCCTAACTATGTTTTCCACCTTTCAGTTCCAGTCTCAGTCTCTGCTCTGCTCTCTTCTTTACTTACCTGTCTGCCCTGGGTTTGGGCCTCGGAGAGCAGGACTGGGGGGACGGGAGACAGAAGGGGAGGGAAAGTAGGCGTGGACGCCGAGATAAAGGCAGGCCCCTGGCTTTGGGACACACGGGGATTTAATAACCACTTTATTCCATGCACTAGGGACTCGAGAAGGGATTGGGGCGGGGCTGGGACAGAGAGGGTACAATCCTAGACGCAAGGGGGGCAGGGGAAAGGGACAGGAACCAGGAAAATATATATTTATATAGATACTCTAATATAGACCACATCTCACCCACGCGCTGCGCCCGCGCGCCCCGCCGCCCTCCCCAACACCTCCTCGCCCCGACGCCCGGATCCCTCTGCTGCCCTTAGGCTGGAGTCTCTACCCTACCCCCAGCCCCGCCCCCACCCCCCAAAGCTTAGGGCCAAGGTCTCCAGAAAGCGGGCGGCGGGGGCGGCGGGGCCTTGGGCGCCCCGTCTTGTCTGTGAGGAGGCGGAGGCGGCGGCAGCAGTCCGGTGAGGGGTGCCGGCTCGCCGGAATCCCCGGCGTGGGGGGAGCAAGGGGACGGGGACCAGGCGCATCCAGGGCTAGGGGAGCCCTGGTGCACTGGGGGGAGCTGGTGCAGCGCGGGGCCAGGCGCCGGGGCGGCGGGGTCCAGCGGTGGGCGCGATGCGTGGGGCCTCGGATCTATGGGTTCCGGCCGGGGCGGCTTGGGGCGCAGGTAGACATGCAGCGCGGAGAAGAGCTGGGCACGGGCAGCCGGGCTGGCGTCGTTGGCGAAAGCCGCCAGGCGAAGCAGGCACTCTCGGAAACCGGACAAGTAGCAGCTGGCGAGCGCCTCGGCGTCCTGGGCTGGGAACCGGGGGACCCCTGGAGCCGCGGGGCGGGTGCGGCCGACGGGAGGACCGGCGGTCAGGGCAGGGGCCCAGCAGGGGCGAGGGAAGGGGCGGGGCGCAGAAGTACCAAGGCCGGACAGGCGCACAGAGACAGGAAACCAAATGGACGGACAGAGAGAAAATGAGGGAGACACAGAGACAGACACGCGCGGGTGTTATTAACCTCGCCTCAGAGCAGAGCCTGCCACTCCCCAAGCCCACCGTCCACGGCCGAGTCCGCCCCATCTACCCCGGCCCGGGCCTCGGTGCTTCCCCCCTTCCCTCCGCTGCCCCACCCCCGCGCTGTACCCGGGGGCTCCACCCGGCTTCGCTCCCTCAAGTAGCCCACGGCGAACTCCAGTATCTCTGCTTTCTCCAGCTTCGGGTTCCGGAGGTTCTACAGACAGGAGGGGAGGGCGCAAAGACAGAGGGGTGGGGAGAGAGGGGGAGAGTGGCAGGGGGAAGGAAGGAGGGAGGGATGCGGGGGCTGGGGGTGCCCCCGGGTCGCGTTTGCGCGCTGACCACGGAGCGCGCTACCGAATGCGGAGTGGAGATGACCGAGAATGGTCCTCGCCCACCCTGAGATGAAACTCCAACCCGAGGGCATGAAGCCAACCCCGCATTGCGAGGAGGGCGTTTAAAGTCGCACACCCAGTGAGTGACATCCGCCACCCTGCTGGCTGTTTGGGAGGAGAGGGAAGGAAGAGGGAGGATTTACAGACCCGGAGGCTGAAACAGACCCACCCTGGAGGGAAATGCGCAGAGCAAGGTGTGAAACTTACAGACCCGAGGGGTGGCCACGAAGATCGCGTTCTGGGAGCAAGAAGGGGTGTGGGATGGGATTCCAAGGGCGGGACTCAGGTAAGGGTGCCCTGGGGCCAGGGTCGCCAACGCAGCCAGCATTTGTCCCCACCCAAGTGGGAAGCCCTGGGACGCGAGGACGGGATGCGTGGGGGTCCGGAAGGACTGACCTGGTCCCGGGTCCGTTCCAGCAGCAGCAGCCTCAGCTCTTCCAGGCTGCGGTTGATGCGATCTCGGCGCCGCTTCTCCACTAGCGGCTTCAGCATCTGGGACCAGCGGGAAAGGGAGAGCGGGCCGACGGGACCAAGACTCAGCGCGGCCGCGCGGGCGTGGGGACCCCGCCGCTGGGACAGTCCGGCCTCCACCCCTTCCCCGAGGCTCCCGAGAGCCTGGGGCCCGACCCATTCGACCCCTCTCCGCTCCCCCGCCCGGCGCCCAGTTTCTGAAGCTCGCCTCCTCTCTCTCCCGGGTCTTCTGCATTCTCCTCTCTCAGTCTCGTCCTCCCTCCTCCCCTCTCTGTGTCTCTCCTTCTCTTTTCTCTCTACTTCTCCGCACCGTGCAGTCTCTCTCTGTCTCAGCGGAGAACTTTGAGGGCCCTCTTTGCGCCCAGACACGTGGGCCACAAGGTGCCGGACTCAGAGCTGGCGGCCCTGAGTGTAGAAAGGGAGATACCCAGCGCGACCGCACCTCCTCTTCGCCCTCTGACCCGGCTGAGCGGTCACGGTTCTTAACTGGTTCTAAGACCCTCCACCCGGTCTCCGGCCTCGGGAGCCGGTGCCCGCGGGGCCAGCCCGCGCGGAGCAAGTGCGTGTCTCGCTTTTTATTCCCGCCCCCCTCCCCGAGCTCTGTGCTCCTCTCGGCGGTTTCACTCAAACACCCAGCCCCTCCCACGTCCCCGAGGCCGCAAGCTGCCACCTCCCGCTACCCAACCCCCAGACTTCGGCTTCGGCCGCCCCGCAGGTCCTGCTCTGACCCTGTCCCCTCCTTCAGACTTTGCAGCTTCCTCCCCAGCTCCTGGCTCCGGGGTCTCCCGTGCACATCTCCCCCTTCCAGCCCAGCGTCTCCAGCCTCTTCCCTGACCCAGCTCTCGGAGACACGGCCCCCGGGCCAGACCAGGGATCTCTGCTCCCTCTTCTCCCGCCGCTCACCTTGGGGCCGTCCCTATTCTCGGCTCGATCCCGGGTGACCATCGCTCCTCCGGACCCTGGTGTGGACGAGTCCCTGCTCGCCTTGCGCCTTATATCCCTCAGGCTCCCGGGGGGGGGGGGGGACAGGGAGGAGCCGGACCCGCCCTCTTAGGCACCCGGATCCCTCCCGGCGCGGCCCCAGGCACGAGGCTCCCGGAAAGGGGCGGAGCGCTAGGGGGAGGGGAGGAGTGGAACGGGCCTGCGAGTGTGGGAAATGAGGGGTCAATGGAGCACCAGCTGTTTTAGGGACCATAAGGCTGTATAATAAGGCGGGCCCCAGCTGAAGGGAGGAGGTTATTAGCGGGGAGAGAGTTCAGGTGATTTGGGGTCAGAATTTGCCACCAGAATCGCAGCTTGTTTGGGCGGTCACTGTACGCCCACTGACAGTAAAAAAGAAGTTAGCACCCTCGGCCCTTAGGCTGGATCTTATACATCTTCACCCAAAAGTAAAGTATCCTACTGAAAATAAGAAGAGACCTAAAGTGTGAGAGGTGGATCTGTCTAATTCACTGGGGTTCTGCCTGGAGGGGGGAGAGAAGCTCTGTTAGATCGAAGGCAGTCACATTTAGTTCCCCAACAGGGGAAGGGACTGGGTCCGCAGAGTCCGCAGGGGCGTCGGTGACCCGCGCTCGTGCGCACTGGTCTAGGCCTGGACCATTTGTGCTGAGGTGTGTGCTAGAGGTCCAACGCATCCCTGCAGGATCTAGTGGGGGAAGAAAACCACTAGATCCTGCAGGGATGCGTGTTATCAAGTAGCCATTATAGAATCTAAGTAAAGCAGGTAATCGGGAAGGAGCTCATCCTGAGGATGTCTGGACTGGGGCGAGGGGAACCTCCAAGAAGAGGAAGCAAAGCACGGGCAGGAGGTGGAGAGATCTCTCCATTTACATGTATTTGATTTTAAAAATGGGGGCGATTCGGGCGTGTGGCTGCCAGAACACCTGACACAAGGGTGCTCGCTCCCAGGAACCTCCTGGTAACTAACTAGAGGGGAGCAGGGAGCCGGCAGTTTTCTTAAAGGGACAAGAAAGGGATACAAAAAAGGGATCTACCCCCACCCCAAACCAAGAGCATGACCCTCTGCAGAATGATGCGCCTTCAGGGCAAAATGATCCATAAGGTAAACTCAGGGCTTTAACAGGACAGCAAGAGTGCTAGCGACAAGGAGACGTCAAGACACGGTTGGAGACCAAGTGGGAAGATAGTTGCGGAGTAGGAAACGGATGGGACTCCGCCTAGCCCTCCCAGTGCCCCTCCACAGCCTGATATTTTTCACGGAGCCTACCCTGCCAAAGCCCGAGCCCGAAGGGACACAGACCTTGGGGAGGGCGCTCCCATTTGGGTTTAGGGCCCTCAGCAATCCCACCTCCCCCTACCTGGGCCAAATGGGAACACAGATGTGTGGCCCCAGTAGCCCCCGCCGCCCCCCTCCTTGGGAACCTGGGCTCAGGCTGAGTTTTTCTCACCTGCACGCGAGGTTTGGGGGCCCCTGGCTATTCGCACCCGGGTGTGGGGCCGCCCCTGGCCATATGGGGCGACTTTATGGCCCAGTGGCTGTATCCGGGAGAGAGGAAGGATGGCTGGGTTGCTCCACCCACACGAACTATTCAGCGCCACTCTTTCTCTGGGTCCCTTGCTGACACAAGCCGCCTGATCACCGCTATGTTAACCTCTTATAAGCTCTGGCGAAGCAAGGCTAGGGCACGCATTGGTGGTTCAGTGGTAGAATTCT
Source organism: Cnephaeus nilssonii (assembly GCF_951640355.1). Lineage (NCBI taxonomy): Eukaryota > Metazoa > Chordata > Mammalia > Chiroptera > Vespertilionidae > Cnephaeus > Cnephaeus nilssonii. Next base: position 40,576,806 of record NC_137090.1, read on the forward strand.
CGCCTGCCACGCGGGAGGCCCGGGTTCGATTCCCGGCCAATGCAATACCTCTTTTCCTTCCCCCACAAAAAACACACACCTGAAATAAGTTTGATATTTCTCTGAGAAGCATCTTTTATTAATATTTCCACCAGATATTAATATATTACTTTTTACTCGACCGAAGGGTTTGAGGCTCTGGATGGAGATCTTGATTCCATAACTCATCATCGTCCATCCTCCCAACCAGGGGGTCCTGCTGCCTTGCCCACCACTCCCTTCGCCCCCAGCCCCCGCACCTCCGCAGGCGTGACCCTGAGAAAGGGCACCGCGCTCGGATCCCTGCCCCGGGGGTCCTCTGGGCCCTCCACGGGGGAGGGGCGAGGTCTTCCCGCCCCATACGCTCTATCTAATTCCCTTGCTCTTCTTTCCGTCACTCCGCCTCGCTGGCTCTCCCTGTCTTACCTCCTGTTCTCTCTGAAGCGCCCTTTCTTTCTCCAAGTCCAAGGGTCTCGGCCTTTGGTGTCTTGCAGTCTTTCTGTGCTGCGTACCTCTGGGCGTCTCTGTCTCTGTATATTTCACGTTCTTTCCAGGTCTCTTAGCAACTTTTGCACTCATCTCTCTGGGTCTTTAGTTGTCTCTGCGTTTTTGACTCCGGGTCTCTCCACCTTTTCCGTCTCTCTCTGCGTCTGCATCTCGGTCACTGGGTGTCTCGGGGTCTCTGGGATCTCTCGTCTTCTCTCCGGGTCTCTGTCCCCTGTCCGCACTCTGCGCTCCCACGCTCCTGACATCCCCTGGGAAGCTCGCTCACACCTCCGGGTTCCTGCCACCTCCCCGCCCGCCCCTTCCCGGCGGCTTTGATCCCGCACGCGTCGCCCCGGCGGGAGGCGCAGCGCACCCGCCAGCTGCCGCGGCCACTCTTAAGCGGGGGCGGGGGCGGCTGGGTTCCCCCACTGGCCGCGCAGGTTTGCAGGTTTTCCGGCGGGTTTGGCCCCCCTCCGCGCCCCTCCCCCTGGATCTGTCTCTGGCAGCTGCCTGCGCCTGTGCTGAGCTGGGTCTCGGCCTTGTCTACCTCGGTCCCTCCCTCTGGAACTCGCCCTGGGTCTGTCTCTGCCACTGGTTTCTGCCTCCTGTCTCTCAGATGTCTGTCTCATCGGGGCCCGGATCTGGGTCTTTCTTGTCTCTGGATTGTGTCAGTGAACGGGAATGCTCTCTTCTCCATCCTAAGGTGGGACAGTGGCCCCCAGAAGGAAATTGTACAACAACCCGAGCACCTGTATGTCTGTGCGCACAGCCGCTGTCTTACTCACTCAGCCGGCATTTATGGAGTGCCGCCTGTGGTGCTATAGTTAGACTTTGAGGGCACATTGGATCTGGTCTCCCCTGAAACTTAGTACATTACAGTGGGCAGGGGAGACAGAAAATAACTAAGAAAGCAGAAAATAATGTAAATTCAGATGTTATGAGGCTGGGGGCGGGCGAGGACACCCGGATATGGCAATGACTTGAGAGGGAGGGAAGTGCTACTTTCACTCTGGGTGTTCAGAGGCTGCCTCTATCAGGAGGTGACATTTGAGCTCAGCTTAGCCAGCCATGAGACCTGGCAAAAAACAAACAAACAAACAAAAAACAGCAAGTGCAAAGGCTCTGAGGTAGGAAAGGGGTTTGCTGGTGGGAGCTAGAGAAAGAGGGCCGTTGTCCCAGGAGGGAGAACTTGGAGCTGCAAAAATAGAAGGAATGGCCCATCACACCGGGCCTTGGAGGCTCCGGGAGGAGTTTGGATTTTAGTCTGAGTGCAATGGGAAACTAGTGGAGAGTTTTAATAGGAAAGTTATATTCACTGACCTTTGTGTTAAAAGGTCACTTTGTCTGCTGTGTGGAGGATGGAAGCAGAGATATCATCTGGGCTGCCAGAGCAGTCACCGAGGCAAGATCTGATTGTGGCTTGTCCTGAGGTGGTGGCAGTGGAGAGGGCACGTGAACTCCTAGGTTTTTGGCTTAAGTACCAGGAGGTTAGTGGTGCCTTTTATTGAGATGGGAAGGGGGGGAGGGACAGAAAAGGTTTGGGGAGAGAAAAGAAGCATTTTACTTTACTCTCAGGTTAGTTGAGATCCCCTTAGACATTCAAGTGGAAGATACAGGTAGGCCAAGGATATACAAGTGTGGGGGTCAGAGCTGGAGGGTAGATACAGGGAAGTCATTGGATGGTTTTTAAGGCTATGAGACCGGAGTGCCTAGGGAGAGAATGTGGAGAGAGAAGAGGCTTAGCAAGGAGCACTTGAGGTCAAGTTGGGGAGGGAGAATTGTCAAAGGTGATCAGAGAGATAGCAGAATAGCCAGGGGAGTGGGGTGTCTAGGAAACCAAGAAAAGAGAGCGTAGAAGGCGGGAGCAGTCAGCTCTAGCTCAGCTATTGGGAAGTCAGGTAAGGAGAGAGAGAAGCAATCATCTAGTTTAGCACAGATGGCCTGGGGTGAGAGTGACTGTGCAGGCCCAGTGAGTGGGTTGAGGTAAGAATGGGAAGTGAAGGCATACAGACAGCAGACATTGACAAGTTTTGCTGTGAATGGGGAGCATAACAATGTGTGGCAGGTAGATGAGGTTTGCTAGAAAGGGTTTGAGGATGATGGGAATAACCAAGTCCTGGGTGGTGGGGGAAGGTGAAGGCGAGGTAGGTAGACTCCAGTGGCAGGTAGAGAAGTCAGCCTCAGCTGGTAGGGGAGACAGAGGGCTTGGGTCACTTGGGGTGGGGGAAGGATGAGGCAAGTTATCTCTAGTGCTCTCAAGAGAGGAATGAATCAAGCTCATCTCTGGAGGGGAGAAAGCTACAGGTTGTTTGAAGAGAAAGGGGTGAAATGTTCATTTTGGAGAGTAGGAAAACAAACCTTCTAAGCTACGAGAATAGGATTTCTAGGCAGGTTGAGAGTCCATCCAAGATTTGGGATCAAACATTGGAGTTTCAGAAGCCAATTCACCTTGAAGCTAAAGAAGTTTCGGCTTCAGGACCCCTCACTTACACAGGCCTCTGGGAGGGCCTAGCAACATCTCCACATGGCCATACGCTTCTATATTATTTGCAAATTGAAGATATTTTTAACTGTAAAAGGTAAAGACCACTGTCACCTTCCATTCTGCTTTCCCTCCGTCACATTCCCTCCGCCCCCGTTGTGTTGGAATGGCTGTGGGCATTTGGGGGGATCCGGTTATGGAGAAGGTGAGTTGGAAAGACCCAAGATTTACATTTTTGTGGGATATGTTACTATGGTCCCCAGTCATTCCACATCCAGTTAAGTTAGCCTAGCCATCCTGGTGTAGGAATGGCTTCCAGAAATACTCCTATCACCTGTGCCCACTCACCAGGCTTTGTGCTGTGAAGGTGCAAATCCAGAAGGCACATATGGTAATGTGCCCAGTGGCTCTTGTCACTATAAGTACATGGGTAACAGAGGAGAAACAAGATTCAGAATAGATAGAGTTGTGATCTCTTGTTTCACTCTAAATACTTTCTGTTCCTAATTTTGTATATTTTTCTAAAAAGCCCTCCCCACTCCACACACACACACACACACATACACACACTCACACACTCACACACACTCACACTCACTTCAGGCCCCCCAAACCTGAGAGCAGTTGTTGGGGCCTGGTGATTTTCCTCCAGCCACTGTTCCTGTGCAGATGTGGCTCTGAGGACATTCCCACCCCCATTCCCAGCAGTTATGGGGTACTGGACAGGGTCTCTGTGGGTCTGGCATGCCTCTGTGTCAGTGTGGGCCTATATGTATGTCTGTTTGTGTATGTGCACATGGCGTGTGCATGAATGTCTGGGTCTCCAGCCTCTTCCTGGCCATGGTCTCAACACTGAGCCACTGGGCTTGGGAGAGGGGAGCCCGTGTCCACACGTGCTGGGCCCATAGAGAGGCAGGGGGCAGGGAAGGAGCTGAGACAGCACAGCTGGCCCAGTTGTCCGGGCTTCCCCTCCCTGCTGGGATACCTCCCCACGCCTGGGTTCCAAGGCTCAGCTCCTCCCTCTTTGTTCTTCAAAGGGAAAGCTGGCTTCCTGGGACCCCCTGGGTCCTGAGTAGGGGGAGTGTCTAGAGAGTTGGATGCTGGGGGTTGGGGGTTCGGAAGTAGGAGGACCAAGCCTCTGGGCCAAAGAAAGAATCAGGATAGGATAGAAAACCTTCATATATCCCCAAACAAAACAAACAATACTCCTTGCTCTTATGAGTCATACACTTCTTGTGGGGGAAACAGTCAAATGAACATTGTACAAAACTTATCTTTTGTTGGATGGTGCTAAGTGCTAGGGGAAAAAGTGAGGCAGGGAGTGGAGAATGGGAACTACAATTTTAGACGGTGTGATCAAGGAAGGACTCATTGAGGTGAAATGTAAGGTGAGAGGTCAAACTTGAGGGATGCCTGGGGGAAGAACACTCCAGGCAGAGGGATTTGGCCTACAGAAAGGCCTTGAGGAGCAACGTGCCTGGTTTGTCAGAAGAACAGAGAGCAGCCAGGGCCCGCGTAGGCATGGTTGGAAGGAGGCAGCAAGTGCAGAAGTTGTAGGAGGTAAGATTGGAGCCACCATGGAAAAGCTGATTATGAAGGACCCTCTAGGCCAGTGGTCGGCAAACTCATTAGTCAACAGAGCCAAATATCAACGATTGAAATTTCTTTGGAGAGCCGAAAACCGACTTCTGCGCACGAAGTTTCAATGGCACTGTACGTGCGCACCCGCACGTGGTATTTTGTGGAAGAGCCACACTCAAGGGGCCAAAGAGCCACATGTGGCTCGTGAACCGCAGTTTGCTGACCACTGAAGGCCGCTGAGAAGACTTTGTCAGGACTCACGCATCTCTCAGTGAAATGAGAAGCCATTAAAGGGCTTTTTTGTTTTTTGGCTCTTTTAATTTTTATGTAATTTTAAACTTTAAGAAAAGTTACAATAATAATATAAGAATTCCTGTAGAGCTGAAATCGGTTTGGCTCAGTGTATAGAGCGTCGGCCTGCGAACTGAAGGGTCCCAGGTTCGATTCCGGTCAAGGACATGTATCTTGGTTGCAGGCACATCCCCAGTGGGGGGTGTGCGGGAGGCAGCTGATTGATGTTTCTCTCTCATCAATGTTTCTGGCTCTCTGTCCCTCTCCCTTCCTCTCTGTAAAATATCAGTAAAATATATTTAAAAAAAAAAGAATGCCTGTAGGCTCTTTTCCCAGGTCTATTAACTGTTTACATTTGCCCCCTTTGCCTTATCACTGCCCTCTAAATAGAAATATTTGTTTTCTGAACACAAACTCAGTGTGTGTTTCCTAAGAACAAGGACATTTCTAGCATAATAGTATGTAATAGGACAAATATCAATATTTGGAGAGTAAAATTAATATAAGACTATTATTTAATCCCCAATCCACATTCAGATTTCCTTAAGGGTTTCAATGACATCCTTTAAGCTCTTTTTCCCAATCCAGGGTCACATGTTGCATTTAGTTGTTATGTCTCTTCAGTCTTATTTAATCTGGAAGAATCTTTTTTTTTAATCTTTAAAGAATATTATTTTAATCATATGTTTTTCTTCAAACAAGGAAATATTACTTACTTTAGAACCTGGAGATTTTAGTGGAATATTGATTAGCAGGTGACTAACTTTGGGACATAAGTTTTATTCTATAAACTTAGGTCTAAGTGAAATGACAAAATTTTATCGTGTAGTTTTCTTTTTCCTAGAGTCAATACTTGCTGTATTTTTTTGGTTTGTTTCAGTGGTTCTCAACCTTTCTAATGCCGCGACCCTTTAATACAGTTCCTCATGTTGTGGTGACCCCCAACCATAAAATTATTTTTGTTGCTACTTCATAACTGTAATTTTGCTACTGTTATGAATCGTAATGTAAATATCTGTGTTTTCCAATGGTCTTAGGGTTTACAGCAGTGGTTCTCAACCACCACAGGTTGAGAACTGCTAGCAGGGTTGCTTAAGACCATCAGAAAACACAGATATTTACGGTGGAGAACCCAGGCAAACACCACTTTAACCATATGATCAAAGACAATATCTCAATATTGGGACAAACTGCACCTGTCTTCTGATGTAATGCATTGAGAAAGACATAACATCACTTCTGGGTGACACTTCTGCCAAAACTGCACAACCTGGGGGTAAAGCCTGCAACCCAGGCATGTGCCCTTGACCAGAATCGAACCCAGGACCTATCGAACCCAGGACCCTCTGGTCCACAGGCCGACACTCTATCCACTGTGCCAAACTGGCTAAGGCTGCATTTCTTTCTTTTTTAAAAAAAATATTTTTATTGATTTTTTTTACAGAGAGAAAGGGAGATGGTAGAGAGTTAGAAACACTGATGAGAGAGAATCATCGATCAGCTGCCTCCTGAAACCCCCCCCCCCCCGCCACACACACACACACACCCAACTGGGGATGTGCTCCCAACCAAGGTACATGCCCTTGATCGGAATCGAACCCCTGGGACCCTCCAGTCCGCAGGCTGACGCTCTATCCATTGAGCCAAACTGGCTAGGGTTACATTTATTTCTTTATCTATATATTAAAAACAAGATATTCATAGGTACCCCATTGAAAGAAGAGAGGAATGGAAATCATTATTTTTTACAAAGAATCACTTTGACCCTGGTTGGTGTGCTCAGTGGTTAGAGCGTTGAGCCACACACCAAAAGGTCTTGGGTTCCATTCCCAGCCAAGAGCATGCAACTGGGTTGAAGGTTCCATCCCCGCTCCACTGGGCAAGTGCAGGGGGAGGGAGCAACCAGTTAATATGTCTCTCTCACATCTATGTTTCTCTCCATCCCTCCCTCCCTTCTACTCTCTCTAAAAATCAATGGAAAAATATCCTCGGGTAAGGATTAACCAAAAGAAAATTTTTTAAATCACTTTGCTCAGCGTGTTCAGAATAGACTGTAAGGGAACAAGAAACAAGAGCAGATAATCTGGGTGAAGATGAGGGTGGCTTGGGTAGTGGTGAAGTAGTCCATTTTTTTTACATATTTTAAATAAGAGGTTGCTGACATTCAATGTGCAGTGTATGAGAGAAGAATCAGAGATGATCCTATGGTTTTTAGCCTGACCAACTAAAGAAATGGAATTTCCATTAACTGAGATGGAAAGACTACAGGTGGAGCAGGTTTTGGGAAGACCCATCAGGAGTTTGGTTTGGACATTTTCAGTTTGTAATTGCCTACTAGATATTCAAGTGGAAATGACATGTAGGCGATACTATATCTGCATCTGTAACTCAGAGAACAGTTCTGGAGGTAGAGATGAGAATTTTGTATGTATTAATGTATCACTAGTTGATATGTAAAGCCCTGAGACTGGAGATCACTAAAGGAGAGAGTACAGATAGAAAAGAGGTTGGAAAATTGAGCCCTGGGAACACGCCAACATTAGAGATCCAGAAGATGATGAGTCCGCAAAGGAGTTTGTGAATGAACTGCTAATGACCTAGAAGGAATATCAGAAGAGTGTGGTGTCTTGGAAGGCAAGTGAAGAGAGTGTTTCTCAGAGGGAGTAAGCATCTGTGTCAATTGGTCATGTGGTAACCTTAACGAAAGCAGCTTTGATGAAAGGGGGCAGGAGCACCTGATTAGAGTTCAAAGGAGACTAGGAAAGGGAATTGGAGACATTGGGTATAACATGGTACAGGAGAGGGCAACAGAGAAATGGAGTGATAGATGAAGCGGGGGGGGGGGGGGGGGGCATGAGGTCAAGATACAGTAGCTTTTGTTGTCTTGCTTACTCTAAATTGGAATACATTTTAGTCTGTAGGCTGGTAGAAATAATCCAGTTAGAGAGGGAACATTTGATGGTATGGGAAAGAGCAATGTTCGTGAGCCTTTGTTTGCCAGAGGGAAATGGAGATCTACTTAGTAAGTGTAGAGGTTGGTGGTAAGTGGAAGGATTCATCTACAGGCTGAGGGAAAGGAAGAGTATGTGGCCACAGACAGGTAGGCAGGTAAGTAGGCAAGTAGGTAAGATTGTGGATATCGATGGGAAAATCTCTTCAGAATGCCTTATTTTCTCAGTGAAACAGGAAATAAAACTGAGGGGGGATGCAGGGATTTAGGGTTTGGAGTGAAAGGAGAGGAAATGAAATAGTATAGAAGGGTTGCAAGGTGAATGAATTATGGAAATGTAATACTATTGATCAATGGACTTGAGGAATCACCTGAGTTTGGTGGAATTATGAATTTAAATTGGCAGTTAAAAGACCTCTGCAGGACACAACCTTCGGAAATGTACGAAGGAGTTTAATGCCTGCAAGAGGGCGTTCATGGAGTGGTCACCGGTGATTGAGTCTCAGAGAGTTCTAGAATAAATGCAGGATCTTCTCCAAGGAAAGAAATCATTGAGAAAACAAATTACCAAATTACTCTTCTTCCGAGGCAGTATTTACATTCCCAAAACTTCTGGCGCTGTGAGCAGGATTCGAACCTGCGCGGGGAGACCCCATTGGATTTCGAGTCCAACGCCTTAACCACTCGGCCATCACAGCCACAAGGGGCCCTCTGCCTGCACAACTATAGCTGTCTATAAAGAGGTTTGCCCCTGGCCGGTTCTATCCCGCCTCCACCCGGTTATCTCGAGATGTTTGTGCATATGGACCTGGACTGGATGCTGCCGGCCGCACCTGCTGTGCATCAGGCATCAGCAGCCCTCTGGGCGCAACTTTCCTTTTCTCCTTCCTCGCACGGAGCCAAGTATGGCTCCAACAAAATAAGCCCAAATCGGCCCCAAACCCTTGAAAGCAAAGGGATGCCCGATTGCGAGAAACCTTTTGGAAGAGGCGGAAATGTAATACGATTGATCAATGGACTTGAGGAATCAATCACCTGAGTTTGGTGGAATTATGAATTTAAATTGGCAGTTAAAAGACCTCTGCAGGACACAACTTTCGAAAATGTACGAAGGAGTTTAATGCCTGCAAGAGGGCGTTCATGGAGTTCGCTCCTCAGCAATAATTTACTGTCAACTGGGCCAGGTACCGCTGGGATTCGAATCCAGGGTCTCCTTTTTACGCAGGCACTTTATTTTACTTATTGATTTGAGAGAGGAAGGAAGACGTAGAGACATTGATTTGTTGTTCCATCTTATTTATGCGTTCATTTGTTGATTCTTGTATGTGCCCTGACTAGGGATCCAAGGGCAACGTTTGGTGTACACGGGTGATGCTCTAACCGAGCTACCCAGCCAGAGCTAGACGGGAGCTTTAACCAGCTAAGCCATGGTGCCAATGCCAAGCTGGTACATCTGCAGATAGATGAACTATTTATGTGGCCAGTGAAAACTAATTACAGAACAATGGCTGCTCCAAGTCCGCAGTGATTCATCCCTTTCAAAGGTTCCCTTCCCAAAGGTTTTGCGATCTGAACCACAAAGTTAATGCTCCGCCCCTCCTCCTTCCACACTTTAGGGGGCCAACTTGACCATGCATGGGTTCGTGACTCCTCCTCCCTTAGCCACTGACACCTTCAGGCCTTCTCCTGTGTGGTGACAAAGATGTCAGAAGTCCTCAACTGCTTCAGGACACTAGCAGGTTGAGTTTCCCCTTGTCTCAGGGGCTGACCCACCATGGTGCTTGCCCAAGCCCTCAGCCACCGGCTGCTTCTCATGTCTCCTTCCTTGGACAAAGGCAGCCGAGGCAATGCTAGAGGTGAGAGCAGGGTTTGAAGTAGGTGGGGATTTAGCGGGCCTCAGCACAGCCCTTCAGCGGGAAAGGGCGTGGGGAGAAGGGGACAGGAATTGCTCACTCTCACTACAACCTTCCCGGAAGCAGGGCTCCAACAGGCAGGGGAAGGACAGAAAGCCACCTCCTCACAAAGACCTCCCCTTACCCAACCCCAAACTTTATTCCACAAAGCCCTGGGTTTTATTGTTTTATTTTTTGTATTAAAAAATATTAAGAGACACAATATCAAAAACACAAATGTCATAGGTAGAGGGTACAGCTGAGAACGCCTGGGTCCCACCTGAGGGGCAGCACCAAGGACCCCATGGTCCACCAACCTCCCCCACCCTGGAGCAGCTAGAGGTTTGGACCACTGGCTCCTGCTTGAGCCTCGGGCCCTCCTTCTCCCATTGTCAGGGAAGAGGTAGGAGAGGACTGCCTCCCCCAATAAATAAGTGCAGCCCCAACCCTTGGTTCCCAAGACTAGGGCTCAGCTGGGACTTGGCAGAGGCCACGTCAGCAGCCTGTCAGCAGCCCTGTCCAGGGAAGAAAGGACTCAACAGGGGTGGGAGCTGAGGCTTCTCTGCAGAGTTTTCACCCTTTGTTCCCTAGAGGCAGAGGCAGCCCCTGGATCCTGGGCTGATGGTGATGGGGGTCCCGCCCCCTACAGCGGGAGAAGCTGGGACAGTTTGCTATTGGTTGGTCCAGCCACATATGAGTTCTGAGAGTTGGATGTGGAAGAAGCTTCTCGTGCACTCCTGGAGGTGGCCCCCAAATGTAGTTTAGCTGGTGCCATTTTCTGTGGCAGGTAAGGCTGGACTGGAGGAGCTCCCACCTTGTTCCTCCTCCTCCATGGCCAGGTCCTGAGAGCTTGAGACCCCAGCCCCAGCTGGGCCTGGGCCTCATCTCTGCCCTCATCCTCACAACTGCCACCGCCACCTTCGCCTCCACCCTCTTCCATGGGCTCCAGCCCCAATCCATCCAGTCCTGAGAAGAGGGGGTCTTCAGGGTGCCAAGGTCTTGGGTGCTACTGCCGCAGTCCACACAGGCCTTGGAGGGAGAGAGGGGGTGAGTGAGTCAGGCAAGGTTCCCCCACTGGAGACCCACTACCCAGCTCCCTGAGTACTTCCCAGAATGTACTCCGAGGAAACACCAGTCCACATAGATGCATGTGGGCCAAGATTGGGAAAATCCACTGTACCCTGTATCCAGACCCCACTATGGGACAGTCACAATGTTCAGTAGCATAGAATTGGCCCAGAAAAGGTCTACAAAAACGCACGTGGTTTAACACTACATAACCCAGCAGCAAACTCAGTAAAATTAAGATCCTTTAGAATAATCCAATGACAATAAAGGGAATCAGCCCTTAGCCTCTATCCTCTTGACCTGAGTTCAATTCTTTCTTCTCCCTCCTGGCCCAGATTTCTCCTCTCACCATCACATCAGGACCCGAGGCAGCTGGCCCTTCCGGACCCAGGAGTGCACGGCACCCAGTTCCCTCCGCTGGTCCTCCGAAAACCGAGGGCTGCTGCTTTTGCATGGCCCGGAGCCGCTCCCGGTCCTGCTTCAGCACAGAGGCCATGTCCCTGCCCAGGGAAGGGGTTCAGAGGTAAAGCTGGGAGGTGGGACCAGGGCCCATGAGGCTGGCGTTCTTCCTCCACCACAGCTCCCCACCCACTGCCTCATGCTCCTCCCCGGAGGAGTTCAGGGCTTCAAAGACCAGGAAAGCTGCCCTCAGCCTGGGAGAAACTAATGACAGGGCTCCAACAGGCAGGGGACAGGACAGAAAGCCACAGAGGAGAGCCAGCCCCAGAAAAGAAAACCCCAAGTTAGCTGGGGAGTGAGGGTGGGCCAGCCCCCCCACCTCTCTGAAAGGATGGCAAGGAGGCCTCCAACTCCTCACCTGGAGGGCACCTGGTAGGTCATCATGACACGCTGGTCAGCATTGGCCATGAGCAGCCAGATGGGATCCTGGAGCACGTACTTAATGACCTGGTCCCCGGGCTCAGCCTTGGCCTGGGCAGCCCCAGCCTCAGCTTCAGAAGAGTCGATGCTGCCGAAGTACTTGCTTGTGTGGCTACTCTGACTGCTTCCTATAAAGCAGGGTGCCAACCAACGAAGTCAGGCCAGCTGGCACTCCCACCTCCCTCAAGGCCACATGTCCAGCCCACTGGCCTTAGGAACCTAAGCAGGGCATGGCCCAGGCTGCTCACCAACGTGGGGCCTGGACTCTTAACTCCCCAGTCACTGTTCTACCTAGGAGGTACTGGTGGGGGGCACTCACGTGTGATGCTGGCTGAGGTGCTGCCCCCCTCATGGGATCCTGAACCAGACCCAGAGCCCAAGCCAGAGCCCAAGGAGCCTGAGGCAGCAGAGCCTGTGCCCGAGCGAGAGTCTTCTTGCAGCAACAATTCCAGGAGGTCACTGGAGCCCGAAAGTGCATCCTGATTGGAGGACTCAGTTACCTCCACCTGGTGGGGGACCGGGAAAAATTAAGGGATCAACACCTGAGTTTCCCTTCAACTGCTTCCACTGGTTGGAGAGCACACCCAACCCAAGTGGTCTTGGATCTACTCCACGACACTGGGACCAGAATGAGAGAGCAGAGAGCTGGCGAAGAGTAGGGACATGACGCTGAACCATTTGCAAGTGGCAGATGCACTCTCAGAAGTTATTGGGATGTCCACACCCCCTGTCAGACAGACAGGACCGTCCCCCTTCACAGACAGGCAGCTGGTTTCTGCCTTGTTCAGAAAGTCAGCTGGGGTCTCCCACCCCCCACACCACCTTCTGGAGATGAGGTGCAGGCAGAGGGCAGGAAGCAGCGCAAGGTAGAGGAGGAGCACGGGGAGAAGGGCTGTGTGGGCTGTAAGAGGAAGCGGGGGGACCCGTTCTCACCAGTCTGGCCTCTGGCTCAGCAGTCTCCTCACTGGGAGGCAGGGGCCCAGCATTGCTCCCGGGGCCCCCTGCAGCAGCACCCCCCTCAACACGGAGGGACTCCTCAAGCTGCAGCAGATTTAGCTGGAGTGGGGAGCTGCACCTCGAGTTGAATAGTGGAGAGTCTGGGCGGTGGGGAGGGCTGGGGGCTGGGGGGGGCAAGGATGGAGAAGGGGAGTGGGACACAGGGGTAGGAGGACCCTCGGCAGGAGTCTGAGGTACCCCATAGGGATAGCTGGATGGGGTAGGGAACAGATAGTTAGGTAGCACCAAGGCTACAACTGGGGTCACCAGGGGGGCAGGAAAAGCTGCAGGGGACACAGATGTGGGGGCCGAGGAAAGAGGCTGGGGACCATCTCGGGGGGAGAATACTGGGAGGGGGTAGGGCTGTACCACAGCTGAGAAGGGAGTAGCGGCTGGTGGTGGGGGCCAGGGGGCAGAGGGTGGAACAGGTGAGGGGTGGGAGACATAGCAGGGGGCTTCCACCCGAGGGGTCTGGTGGTGACGTGAGCGCTTGGCTTTAGACCGGCAGTGGTATCGGCGGCTGGGGGGTGTGCGGCCATGGTGGCAGCCTGTGGGGAGAGACCAGGGTTAGGGAGGGCCTCCACCTGGGTTTGGCGCCCCTGCCACACTTACTGCCTGCCATTCTAACAAGGGAGAGGGCAGGCGAAGGCCCTAGAGAGTTTAGCTTCTCAGCCTGCACCGAACAGAGGGGACTCTGGGGAGGTGGGAGCCTCCAGGCAAGAATCACAGGAGGCAGGGACAGGGGG